>NC_135906.1:24269027-24914027 GCF_964194155.1 Cetorhinus maximus | reverse complement strand
TTAAAAACGGCCCAGATAGCCCCTGGGAGGCTGCCGCAGGAGGACGTCGGGTCTGGGTTGGCGAAGTAATGGAATCAAATGCGGCTGGAGACAACGGGCGGGAGGGCAGGTCAGGTGGGCACTGGGCCCCCTGCTTTCTGGCTGAGTGCCTCACGGTCCTCCTGGAGGAGGTGGCTACCAGGAGGGACACCCTTGTCCCCAGAGATGAGAGGAGGAGGCCCCCACACCTCACCGCAGACAGGGCACGGGCGGGGGCTGCAGTCATGACACGGTGCGGCGCACATGGGCGCAGTGCCGGAAGAGGCTCAATGGCCTGCTGCGCTCAGGATGGGTGAGAGCCATGTTGGCATGTGTCAGTGTGCGGAAGTGTTAAAGTGTGGCTGTGTCCCTGTGGACCTCAGGGGTGTTAGAGTCTGAGCGCCAACGGAGCTGGCCAAGGGGGTGAGCCGTGGCTGCTTGGACTGAGTGCCTTGCAGCTCGAGGGCCACGACTCGGATGTGCCCTGCGAGGTGTTCCTCAGCTGGGGTTGGCCAGGTTGCAATGGCGCTGCAGGTAGAGAGTGGACTCATCGATGCTCCTCTGTCCTTACAGGGGAAGACGAGCCATAGCCAAGCAGAGATGTCACGGACAGGCAGAGACCCACCCAACCTGCTGCTGCTCACTGGATTAGAGCAGGATGCCCCTGAGCTGGGGAACTGGCACGTTCCACATGCAACCGGGCGTGGAGAGGCTGGGGTGCCAGATGAAGGTAAGAGTGCAGTGCACAGAGGTGAGAGTTCCAGATGGTGCAACCATTCTAATGTCATCCCTTCATTGATGGGAGCCTCAAAACTGGAGACCCCATTGATCATTGGAAGATGAGGGCACCATGATCAGATCTCCATTGTCTCACCAGGGTGCCAGGCGTGCACAGTGATAGTGTGATGACTTTAACCAATGACATGTTGTTCTCCCTTAGATTCGCCAGCTCGTACCCAATCGCAGGACCCCAAAGAGCCACCCCTGACGCCAGAGGGCCACCAGGCTTCACATGCACCGGCATCACACCCGCTCTCTGAACCAGGCACCAGCGCAGATACCAGCACCTCGGTGGGCATTAGTTCAGCAACTAGTATCTCGGTGCATATTGGTGAGGGCGCTTCACACTCACTTGAGGTACAGGAGGAGGCAGAGAGTGCCCAGGGCGCTGGCAGTCGGAGGACTGCTGGGCACCGGGACGATGCTGGGTCGAAGGCAGGTGATGAGCCTCTGGAGTCGTCCATTAGGCAGCAGATGCTGGATGTCCAGTGGGATGTGTGGGAGGATTTGGCGGAGATCTATGAGGGTCTGTGTGCCATGGTCTCTGTTGTGGAGGAGTCCCTGTGGAGCATGAGCACTGTGTTGACCCTCATGGCCGAGCGCACTGCCTCCTCCATTGAGAGAGTGGCGACTCTCATGGAGGGGCAGCTCCAGGGACAGAATCGGGTGGGGGAGAGGTGGGGTGGGGCTGCTGTACTAAGATATAACACTTGGAAACATGTTAAGGGCACCATGAACACAAGAGGGACAGTTCATGGGTGAATTTCTGGTTTATATATCTGCTGTGTGGACATCAACACCAGTAATGGGAATGTCATTATGCTTTCAATGTGACAATAACATTAAATTTGCTTTCGTTCTGATGGCCTGAGTATGCTTCACCTTTTTTCTTTCTGGTACAGGTTACGCCAGTGTGTAATGCTGGATATGAGTGGCTGGATACTTTATTGCACAGGCACTGAGTGGGCTTTGAGTTCAAATGAAAGGGTCATTTCAGAATCTGGGATGGAGGCGGCAGCCTCCTGAACATTAGTCATTACCCACCTGAACAGAGCTTCTGTCACCAGCTCGATGCAACTGTGAACAGCTGATTGGGAGACTCCACACAGATCCCACACTGAGCCCTGGGAAGAGCCAGAGGCATAGAAGTTGAGGGCCACTGTGACCTTCAGGGTCACTGGCATGGGGTGTCCACCCACACAGTCGGAGCTGATCTCAGGCCTGATCATCTGGCAAATGGAGGTCACAGACTCCCTGGAGCCTCCTTCGACATTGCACCTCGGACATATTGAGGTAGCTGCATCGCTGCCTGTAAACCCTGACAGCAGGATAGTGGCGTCTTCTGCAGCCCTTTCTGCCTTGGACTACCTGCTGACCCTGCACCCCTTGTGCCTGCACCTCTCCTCCCACAGGTCCCTCCCCTGGAGGCTGTATTGGGACACCCAGCCTCCTCTCCCTTCTGCCCCTCTCTTCCTCTTCAGAGGAGGTGCCTCCAGCGGAGACCACAATCCCCATTCCCAGGGTAAGGGAAGGCTGTCTGATACCTGGAAGGGTCCACATGGTCAAAATCCTCCGGGGGCCTTGGAGACACCAATGAATCCTGAAATGAAGCCTGGAAATGCTAAGAATGAAACTCAGAACTGAGATGAAGTTGTCAAGTTCAAATAAGCAACCAGCAACAAACTATCTCCTAAATTCCTCACTACCTCACACTGGCAATGCTGCTGAACTATTTTATCCCGCCCTTGGATGAGGTTTTGTAACATGTGGGCTGCCCGCCTGCCCGTTTTGCCTGTGCAACGGGTGTGAAATCGCACAAGCAACGTAAAATCCAGCTTCAATCGGGTTTTTAATGGCCTGAACTGGCCTCGGAATTGATGATGGGCGCAGCTCTGATACTCATCCGACATCATCACGCACTGTTTCACACTCGGGCACCAGAGGATGCTCAGCAAACAACCCTGCCCAAAGACACATTGCAGAGAGACACAGATATACACACACACACACACAGAGACACACACACACATACACAGAGAGACACAGATATACACACACACACACACACAGAGACACACACACACATACACAGAGACACACAGATATACACACACACACACACAGACACACACACACACATACACAGAGACACACAGATATACACACACACACACACAGACACACACACACACATACACAGAGACACACAGATATACACACACACACACACACAGACACACACACACACATACACAGAGACACACAGATATACACACACACACAGGGACACAGATATACATACACACGGAGACACACACATACACACAGACACACACGGAGACACACACACACACACACACACATACACACAGAGACACAGAGACTAAAAGATATACACACACACACACACACACACACAGAGACACATACACACACACACACACACGGAGACACAGATATACACACACACGGAGACACACACATACACATACACACATTGAGGAGACTCACAGATATACACATCCACAGAGGGGAGGTGATGGTGCAGTGGTATTGTCACTGGTTTAGTAATCCTGAAACCCAGGGTAATGCTCTGGGGACCTAGTTTGGAATCCCAGCACAGCAGAGGGTGAAATTTGAATCCAATGCGAGGTTAAATGTCGACAGATGACCACAAAAACATCGTCAATTGTCATACAAATCCATCTGGTTCACTAATGTCCTTTAGGGAAGGAAATCTGCTGTCCTTACCCGGTCTGGCCCTACATGTGACTCCAGACCCACAGCAATGTGGTTGACTCTTAAGTGCCCCTCTGAACAAGGGCAATTAGGGATGGGCAATTAATGCTGGCCCAGCCAGCGACACCCACATCCCATTAATGAATAAAAAAATACACCCCCCACAAACACACACACGTAATATCTGAACCTGCATTGTTAATTTTATTTAATTTTTTAAAAAGTGATAGCATTTATTATATATACAGCTTGCAGCGACAGAATTATCTGTCTCCGTGTTCCAGTTATAACATAGTTTACAGGCCCTTTGTTCAGCTGAGACCCTGAGGTGCCCCAGACACTTCTGAAGCTCACTGCCAACTCAATCAATATGCTGAGGGCACTCCCTCCCTCCCTCCCACTCGCATTCCCCCTCCACCCCCCCTCCCCGCCGCCACCCCCACTCCCAACCCCCCACTACCTTTCCCCAGACACATGTTTGCCACATGTTGACCAACCTGGCAGGGTTTCTTCAAGCTTAATTCAATTTTCCCACAACACTCCTTCAGCCCACCACGAACAGGAAAAGCCTTCCTGCTATTAGTGTGTGACCAGATTCTGTGTACCGTTCCCTGTTTGAAGTGGAGGAGAGAGAGAGAGAGAGAGAGAGAGGGGGGGAGAGAGAGAGAGAGAGAGAGAGAGAGGGAGGGGAGAGAGAGAGAGAGAGAGAGAGAGAGAGAGAGAGAGAGAGAGGGAGGGAGGGAGGGACGGAGGGACGGAGGGGAGGAATATTTTTCTGACAATTCACAGGTGAAAACTCTGGCTGGCAGCCTCTGCGCAGGGAGATGTCAGGCAGAACCCCCAATGTCACCCCGCTCCATTTCGATTTTCAGGAAGGTTGGGGGCACAGCAAAATCAGCTGCGTGCCCGCCAACCTGTCAATGGCCAACATTTTCAATACTGGTCGCGATCCTAAGGCATTATAAATCAGGAGTTAAGAACAGCTGCGATGTTATCAGGGTGACCCCTTACCTCAGCGTTCACCCCGTGCCCGGTCTTATATTTTTTAGATTTCCTTTATAAATTCCCATGTCCGCATTTATAATGGAAATTGCTTATGTAAACGTGTCACAATTCTGCCAGCGGCGGTTCTGCAGCGCCCCCGCGGGCAGGAGGATGTAATGACAGCGCGGTAAGTTTGACAGAAGGAGTTCCCGTTAAAAATGTGGGCGCAGAAATTTACCAGGGAAAAGGTGGACGGGGAGATGTGAGATTTGTAACTCTTCTAGTATTTGGGCCTGAATGTTTCGGCCATCGGGCGCCCGCGATTGGCCGGGCCCGAGAGGGGATGGGAAGTGGGTCACCAGCCGGGATCGGCCCCCCTCTCCCCCCACCCACCCACCCACCCGAACTTGGTTTCTCGCTGCCTGACCAATTAACGGGCAGCCGGAGTGAAACACGCGCTGTAATGCTCAGCGCTGCCGGGATGGGGTCGGCTGGGGGGTGGGAAGAGGGTGGGTGCCCACCTAACCCAGGGTGTGGGTGTGATCTTCGAGAGAGAGCTCCCTGAAGGCAGACAGCTGCCCCACCCCCCGGGGGAGCCGCAGACCCTCCACAGGATAAAGGACCCGACAAAAAAATGCGGCGAAATATGTCCATGCGGCACAATCCAACACCTGAAATCAAACCTCCTGTGTTAAAAAAAAACATGTTCCCCGGATAGATCTCTTTTTATTTCAGTTCCCCGTGTGGAGATTTCATACCCGCCCCGGGGTCGAGGTTTGAGCTATAATGTGAAGGCCGCCTGGGAGAATAGCCCGTCCGCCAAACGTAAGGGTGGACGGTCCACGTGAAATCGCTGTTACTTGCACCGTCCATGGGCTAAATTGTCGGCGGGCGCAATCGGAAGTGCGGCCGCCGAGTGAAATATTGCGCGATGACATCGGGACACTCGCCCAACGTCACCCCGCGCCGGTTCGCGTCTGTTCGGGTCGGGCGCGCGTGTTTCCCGCGGGACGTTACATTCTGGCCATGGTTGAATTTCTCACCCTTCCTTGGGGGAAGATGGTGAGCCTTTTACTAAGCATCGAACAAGCTACCCCCAGGGAGACAGACAAGAGAGGGCGAACGACAGGGGGCGTTCGGAGATTTAAAGGGGAATGTTTGGGTGAGCGGGAGGGCCCGAGGGGCACCTTGGGGGGAAACCAGCTAGACGGGCAGCAAAGTATTTTCCAGCCCCCCTCTCTGCCGGTTCCAACTGTGAGAGTGTAGGGGGAGGGGTGGTAGAAAAGGCCGGAAGAACGCTGGCGGGATCTTCCAGCCCCGTCTGCCATCGGGAACGTCGGGTCTCGCTGCAAGTCAATGGGCTTTCGACTGGGCCGCTGAATCTCCCACGGCGGGTCCCACCGCCAGTGTGCCAAAAAATCCCCGCCAATGTGTTCTGAAGCTTAGGAAGTACAATGAGGACACTCTGAGGACGATGAGGACACTCTGAGGACAATGGGGACACTCTGAGGACAATGGGGACACCCTGAGGACAATGAGGACACTCTGAGGACAATGGGGACACTCTGAGGACAATGGGGACACCCTGAGGACAATGAGGACACTCTGAGGACAATGGGGACACTCTGAGGACAATGGGGACACTCTGAGGACAATGAGGACACCCTGAGGACAATGAGGACACTCTGAGGACAATGGGGACACTCTGAGGACAATGAGGACACTCTGAGGACAATGGGGACACTCTGAGGACAACGAGGACACTCTGAGCAGCGGTGATCATGGCAACGTCAACAAAACACTGTAGCTGTCCGCTGCTGTGATTGGGCATTTCTAAACACCACCCCACCCAGCCCACCACAATTCCCACATTGAGATTAGAAGCTGAGAATCGCTACACAAAGAAGTAACTGGAACAGTCAGAAAATACCAATTGTGTCTGCCCATAATTTCATGGCACATTTGAGGAAGGGATATGCTGCCAGGAATGAGCGAAGCTGACGCATTCTCGTGCCCAATGATGGTCGTGGTGGATATTCCTGTTGCAAAAATAGACGGTGTATCCAGGCAGAAACCACTGGGAAAAGTTCTAGTCAAAGGGTGTAACAGTCAGGGTGACTGTTAATAAGTCCACGATTAAAGGGCATCAGAGTGGTTACTGCTAACTCCCTGCCTGACCACCAGAGGTAAGCACTGTGGAATGCTTCAACACAAGGTCAGGCAGTATCGGTGAATTAGGAGGTGAGTCGATGAGGTCAGTCTTGACTCAGTCGGTAGCACTTCCAGCAGCAAAGTCGGCAGGTTGTGGGCTCAAGTCCTACTCCAGAGACTTGGGCACCTAATTAAGGCTGACACCCCCCAGCGGAGTACTGGCGGAGAGCTGCACTGTCGGAGGTGTCTTTGTCTAGATAAGATTTCTTTTTTATTTCAAAAAAAGATATTAAACCAAGTCTTCCCTCTCGGGTAGAATAGGACTAGAGGGCGTAAGGGCCAGAGGGCAAAGGTGAAAGACTGTCCCGGAGGTGGGGAGCATGTTTAAGAGACAGTCCGAGGGAGGGTGAAAGATCCAGGGTTGGGGGGGGCATGTTTTTGAGACTGCCCGGGGGGGTGGTGAAATGGCGGAATATGGCAGCAGGACCTTTGACCCCATGAGGTAATGGCGGAGCGGTTGCCTTCCTTCCCACTCCGCCACGAGATTCGCCGAGCTTCTCACGGGTGCATATTTAATAAGCTGAGCGCTGGGCGCATGGTTAGCCGTCCCCCCACCAAGCGGGAATGACTCCCATTTTCCCGCCCGCTATCGGACTTGGTCTCCAGGACAAAAGATTCCGCCCCTTAAAACAAAACTTCAAAAAAAAAAGCTTCATTGCGTGTTAAGGTGCTTTAATAAATCCTTTGAAAGACACTATGGTCTGGTATAAAAGTTGATGTTAAATGGACAGTCTACATCACCAGTGATGTAAGGTCACATAACAACTGAGTATGCTGAGAGACAGCTCTATGTAGAGCCTCGTGCTAAGCCTTGTCCTGCACATTGTTAGAAGAATGTGTAATAAAAGTTAAAGTTTACCAACAGGTTTTCCTTCAGCAGTCTCTAGCAATCCTGACCAAGGACAACCTTAGTCAACACCCACGATGATGATAACAGATACCGAACGCAAATTCTTTCTTTCCTATGCATTTTATTGACTGGTCAGCACTGACGTTGTTATAATGCACTGTTTTCCAGAGCTGTGTGTTCCCACAATGTTGCCAATCATTTGCTCTTAAGACATATTCTTGCATACAGATCATAATCAGAATGTGAAATAAGCGTTGTGTTCAATGTCAGAGGCTGTTCAGAGATTCCTCTCTCTCCCCCACACCTTCCCTACACATTCCCTGAGCAAAAATGGTCATACCTGAGCATAAATACTCCAAGCGGGGAGCTGACATTGTCCTTTTAAGACAAAATTCCACAAAGCTTGTTCTCCTATTCAATTCGAGGATATTCAACTGTGGGAGCATACCTTGAATGTAGGCTTGTGCAGCCTTTAAGAAGCGACAGCGTTGGGAAAATAAAGACTTTCACATCCTCGGGACATCCCAGAGCACTTTGCAGCCGATGAGATACATTTGAAGAGTAGTCACTGTTGTAATGTAGGAAACGTGGCAGCCAATTTGTGCACAGCAAGATCCCACAAACAGTAATGTGATAATGCCCAGAGAATCCGTTTCTGCGATGTTGATTGAGGGATAAATATTGGCCAGAACGTCATGGGGAGCTACCCTGCTCTTCTTTCAAAGTAGGTAATATTTTATGCGTACCTAAGAGAGTAGATTGGACCTCATCTAAAGGACAGCACCTCTGACAATGCAGCACTCCCAAGGTGAGAAACCGAGCCCGATTTTAAGAGATCGTCCCTTATTTTGACTGTTTATCCCGCGTCCCTTAAGCGACACCTTTTATCTCTTATTTCTAGGACAGCCTGTGGGAGACCTGAGCCTGGGAGTCTCCCCTTGTCTTCCCCTCTCTGTGAAGAGCCGCACTGCAGCCGTTGGCCACCCGGGGACGTCATGGTCACCAGCACCCACCTACACCACCCCCCCCTCCTCCCCCAAACCCCGCCCAGCCCAACCCGATCGAAGTGTCCCTTACCTGATCACCCTGAGCACTCCCTCAGCACATTGCTGGGAGGGTCAAATTGGTTCTTACATTCAAGTCTCTGGAGTGTGACTTGAACCCTGAGGACTGAGGGGCCAGGAAGGGTTGGGGGCTGGGGGTGGAGGGGGGGTCACAGCTGATTCCTGTAAGCTAGACATTTAGCCTCATGGGCCATGCACCTCCTGGTATTCAACTCCCACCGACTCATCCCTACAATTATCCCTGCAGGTCTGTCTCAGACACCCTCCCCTCCTGCGATGTAGTCTGTCTGTCCAGCTCACCTACACATCTTGTACATTGACCAAGTTTGAACCAGACAGGGCCAGGAGGCAGTGAGTTAACCACCCAGGCAAGTCTGCTTCACACAAGCCAATTAGGAAGGAGGTTGGTGGTGGGGGGTGGGGAGGGGGGTGGGGTTGGTAGTGGTTGCGGTGAAACTGGCTGGGGGTGGGGGTGCGGAGATGGGGGGGTGGTGGGGGGTGGTTTGGAGTTAATCCTGACTTCTCCATTTAACTGCGCCCACCCTGTGGTCCAGACTGGCCGTGCCTTTGGGCCAAAGGAAGTTTTGAGAGGGAAGCAAGTGGCTCCCAGCTGGGAGGAAAGGGAAGTGGACACTAGCAATCTCGAACCCACCACACAAGAGCCCTTGTGGTCCAGACAGTCCCACCTCCCCAGCTCGAAGGTGGCTGCCTCTGGGTAAAGGATCCTCGTGTGCAGGCTATTGAGGGAAGCTTGCTAACCAGTGTTCCACTCGGCTGGTATTCCAGAAATAGAACATCTCCAAGACATCGCTTTAAAACATTTCCTAACCACTCCCAGAAGGGCACGAATAGATTCGGCTACTTTCAATATTGTTTCGCTTTTTAACCTGTTCCTCATCCAGTCCGATGCTCCCAGTGCAGTACTGAGGGGGTGCTACGTTGTTGGTGAGTAGCCATAGTCCGTGAGGGAGAGAGAGAGAGAGAGAGAGAGTCAGTTATATAGCTTGAGGTGTACCAGTCCACATTAACCATGGGGGCAAGGCAACGAGGTGGTTTCTCACACAGGAAACCACCACACAGGAATTAAACCGACACGCTCAGTGTCATTCCACACCCCACTCCAGCCATCACAGAGTCAGCTGAGCTCACAGACCTGCCCACACTGTTGGAGGCGCCATCTTTCAGATGAGACATTGCATCAAGGCCCCCATCTGCCCTTTCACCTGGACGCCAGAGATCCCTTGGCGATTTGGGAAGAGGAGCAGGTGGGTGCTCCCGGGCGTCCTGGCCAATATCTATCCCTCAACCGACATCATTAAAAAAACAAACGGTCGTCATCACGCTGCCGTTCGTGGGAGCTTGCTGTGCGCGAATCCTGGCTGCCACATTTCCTGCAGAGGAGGGTCCCGTAGAGCTCTCACTGTTAATCCAAATAAGCAACATTTAAAGTAGACCTCACCCACCGACCACTGCTCAGATTAATGGAGATTTGCTACACTAAATGTTGCTCGGGGGATCTAATGAGAGTTAACTCTCCTTCCTTGGCACGAGAAATTTGTTCCTCATTTTTAATGGTAATTCTATTTCGGCTGTCAAACTTTGAGGAGAGAGGTTTTCCAAGCTGTAATATCCCTGTGCGGTGGGTCATGAAGGACTACCTCGTTGCCTTGCCCCATGCTCTGCGTCGACTGGTACACCTCAAGCTATATAAAACTGATTTTCTCTCTCTCTCGTTTCCTAACAGAGCAAGTTGCTTTGAATCCCTCACGGACTATGGCTACTTACCAACAACGTAGCACCCCCTCAGTACTGCACTGGGAGCATCGGACTGGATTAGGGACAGGCTAAAAAAGTGAAGAAATATTGAAAGTAGTCATGTCTAATCATACCTTTCTGCGAGCGATCAGGGAATGTTTTAAAGTGATGTCTTGGAGCTGTAAAATGAGGATAACAGAGTCCCTTTAACACAGAGGAATCTAGCGTAAGACTCTAGCTGAGACAGGCTCTAGTCTGTGTGTAGCTTTTATCCATTAGAACGCTTTAGTATATCATGTGGCGTTCAGATGTATACACATTCCTCTGGGAAATCTTTTTACAATTTTAATATTATCTAGCTTCACGGATTCTAACACTGGGACATCAATTAGGCTGAGATTTATTTTAATTGATTCAAGATTGGAATAAATTAAGAACCCCAGGCAATCTGTGGGTTTGTACACTTTGGTAAGCTTGTCCCCCAAGTATTCAATTAAAAATTTACAGGGGGAGAAGGATGGCTGGAGGAAGTTGCTAGGATTCCTCTTGTCCTTTGCCAAGTTTGCCAGGCTTCCCCTGTTAGTGTCAAGCATGTGAGGGGCCTGCGCGATAGTGTAGGATGCAAATCAGAAGGAAAAAACAGTTTGGACCAGCATTCTTATTACCCAGTTTTTGCTGGTGTTCCATTTTAAGGTATACAAGACCAGTTCAGACCAGTCCTCTTATTTCCCAGTTTTTATGGTTTTCTCCTTCTGGGCTAACCAGAGTTTTAGAAAGGTTCAACGTAATGTCCCTGCTTTTGCACTCAGTGCCTCTATTTGTCAGTTTACGTAAGATAGGGACAGTTTAGCGCCGCGTAGCCAAACTCATTGCCTGCCCCAAATTCATTGGACGGCACAGCCAAAAAAGGAGAGTTTGACCCCGTTAGTCCAGAACCCGGGGTCACAGTCTGAGGATACGGGGTAGACCATTTAGGACGGAGATGAGGAGAAATTTCTTCACCCAGAGAGTGGTGAGCCTGTGGAATTCGCTACCACAGAGAGTAGTTGAGGCCAAAACATTGTATGTTTTCAAGAAGGAGTTGGATACAGCTCTTGGGGCGAAAGGGATCGAAGGGCATGGGGAGAAAGCGGGGAGCAGGCTATTGAGTTGGATGATCAGCCATGATCATGATGGATGGCGGAGCAGGCTCGAAGGGCCGAATGGCCTCCTCCTGTTCCTAGTTTCTATGTTTCTAGTTGTGGATCCGATTTGGATTTGGATTTGGATTTGGATTTGGATCCCGATCCAAGTCTCAAACAAATAAATGCCTGCATTTATATAGCGCCATTTCTGCGACCTCAGGACGTTCCAAAGCACTTTAACGGTCGACGAAGTACTTCTGGAGTGTGGTCATCGTTGGAATGTCGGAATGAGGGACTTTGAGAGGAATATGTTCAACGTGTGGGTCAATTTTTTTTTTGGGAAATAAAGCCACTACGAATGAGCCATTGCTTTTCCAGCTCCTGCGTGAGACGCTGAGACAGGTTAAGGTGCGAGAACAGAGATAAATAACCAGCAAAACCCCCGCCCCACACCCACCATCTCCCCCCCCCTCCAAACCCCCCCGACCCCCCAACCACAACCCCTTTCGATAGCTGGGTCCCGAAATCCACTCCCCCCCCTTTCGATTGAAACAGGTCCAGAGTCGATTCATTTTCCTGACAAGTACCGTCTCCCCGTTCGGGGTTCAAGCTACCAGAAGCATTGGGAAGCGAGGGGGTTAACTGCAGGTTAAAAAATGCAGCCCCTGGTACAGTCAAAGCCAAAAGCTTGAGGCTTGCAAACTGCATGGGGACCTCTTCCTTGTATCACACTGACATCTAGGGGTTAGAATAGGAAATGCAGCGTGGTATTACGTTCCAGAGAGGGGTCGCCCTGTGTGTGTGTGTGTGTGTGGGTGTGGTTGGGGGGGGTCGGGTCTGTCTCAAGAGATACGGGGCACAGCTTGAGGGCAGAGCTAAAGACGGCAATAAAAATAACTGTTACAACTCAAGCAGACAAATTACAGTCAGAAGCCAGCTTCCACTTGCCTCCTTAAGACCACAATTCCCCAGAGTTTTTCGGGCTTTTCCATCAAGTCGGGTTCAGGATTCCCTGGATGGGTCAACAGTACCAACACCGAGGGAGCGTTTCATTGCCAGGGACTCTGTCTTTCAGTTTCACCGGGCTGAATGGTACCGGGGCTGAATGGATTAAGCCACGAGGACAGGTTACAGAGATGAGGCTTGTACTCCCTTGGGCACAGATATTAATGGGGTGATCTGACTGAGATACTTAGGGTGATTAAAGGATTGGATATGGTCGGGGGGAGTCCAGAGCAAGGAGGCATCAGCTTCCAATTAGAGAGCTTGTGTGTCCAGGGGTGATGTCATAGAGTCACGGCCTCACAGAAGGAGGCCATTCAGCCCATCGCACCCATGTCAGCTCTCTGCTGAGCAATCCGATCACTCCCATTTCCACCCCACCCCACCCCTAACTTTATAGGGTGCTGGTGGTGAAGTGGTAATGTCACTGGGCTAGTAATCCAGAAGCCCAGGCTAGTGCTTTGGGGGCAAGGGTTCAAATCCCACAATGGTGGCCGATAGAATTTAAATTTGGCTAATTGGTTAAAAACTAGTCTCGCCCACATCCCATCAAAAGAATAAAACAGACTATCCCTGCGGCGCTGCAAGATTAGTTTCTTCAAGTATCCACCCAAGTTCCATCTCCATTTCCACCGGCCTCATAGACAACGAGTTCCAGGTCAATTCTTCCTGCATCTCTATCGCCAAAAGCTTCAAATTTATGGCCCTCAGTCTTTTTATCAGCAGCTAATGGGAGCAGAAAGAACTTAAGGTTGTTGACACTAGGGGCCTATTGAAAAATTCAGAAGTAAGATTGATAGATTTTTGCTCAGCAAAGATATTAAGGATTATGGAACCAAAGAGGGTAGATGGAGTTAAGGTGCAGGTCAACCAGGATCTAATTGAAAGGGGGAGCAAGCACTCGGGGTGGGGGAGGAGGGGAACGGGACTTTAATGGCCTCCTCTTGTTCCTATGTTCCTTTGGATGAAACGTCAACATGCTTCCTTCAACCAGCACCATCCAAAACAGATGATGTGTGTAGTGTTCAATTGTTCTGTGTTTGATTACGTAAGTCTGGTCCCTGGCCTATGCTCCCTGTGCTCGATTGGTTAAGCCTGGGTGTGGACTCAGAGCAAAGTAAACAGACACCACAGAAGCTACTTGAAGCTGAGCTGTAAGCATGAGTGCAGCAGACATTTTGTGTTTTCGCGGAGATGTTTTAAAATTCTTGTAAATAAACCTTTTGCATCTTGGGCCGTGGGGGATGCGGCGGGTCAGACAAAAGTCCTTTAGCGGGACCAGGACGTCCCAGCAATGGGTGGGCCCAGACACACCAGCCTTATAAACTAGTGTCATCCCTACGTGGCTCTGAGATATTATTACACAACAAACTGGTGAAACGCAGCTCTGCAGTCGCTCAATCCTTCTTTGCCAGTTGCAGGAACTTGGTGTGTACAAGGTGGCCATCAGATTTACCCCACACAGCGGCAGTGACTACACTTCAGGACAGTAGGATTTCCGTATCTCTCTTTTGCCTTGTTCACATATTTCACCCCTCTCCTATTTTTACTCTGTTCTGTTGAAGGGTCGTGAGGACTCGAAACGTCAACTCTTTTCTTCTCCGCCGATGCTGCCGGACCTGCTGAGTTTTTCCGGGTAATTCTGTTTCTGTTTAAGTTATCCATTAGTTGGAAAGCACTCTGGGTCAAGCTGCAGGCAGGACTATGTGAATGCAGTGACCTTCCTTTCCTGGGGGTCAGGGGGTGTGGGTATGTGCTCTGGGGGTGGAGGGGGGGGGTGGGTATGTGCCCTGGGGGGGGCAGGGGGTATGTGCCTTGGGGGGTGGGTATGTGCCCTGGGGAGTGGGGTGGGTATGTGCCCTGGGGAGGGGGGGTGGGTATGTGCCCTGGGGAGGGGGGGTGGGTATGTGCCCTGGGGAGGGGGGTGGTGTATGTGACCTGGGGAGGGGGGGTGGGTATGTGCCCTGGGGGAGGGGGGGTGGGTATGTGCCCTGGGGAGGGGGGTGGGTATGTGCCCTGGGGAGGGGGGGTGGGTATGTGCCCTGGGGGGTGGTGGGGGTGTATGTGCCCTGGGGAGGGGGGGGTGTATGTGCCCTGGGGAGGGGGGCTGGGTATGTGCCTTGGGGAGGGGGGGTGGGTATGTGCCCTGGGGAGGGGGGGTGGGTATGTGCCCTGGGGAGGGGGGGGTGGGTATGTGCCCTGGGGGGGGGTGGGTATGTGCCCCTGTGCAGGACAATCTGTGCTGAATCATTCTCTATTACAAGTATTTTTCAGCCATGTGGAGAGACTGGGGTTGTCCTCCCCGGTAAAGGGAAGGCAGACAGGAGATTAGACAGAGGTTTTCAAAACCACGAGGGGTCCGGACAGAGCGGGAACGAGAGAAACTCTTGCCAGTGGTAGAAAGGTGGAGAAACCAGGCGACACCGATTCAAGGCAATTGGCAAATGAAGCAAAGGTGACACGAGGAACAGCCTTTCTTACACACAGCGAGTGGTCGGGATCTGGAACGCGCTGCCCGACAGCGCAGGGGAGGCAGGTTCAATCGTGGCTTTCAAAAGGGAATTGGATAAGGACTTCAAAAGAGAAGGTTTTGCAAAGGGTGAGAGGAAAGGGTGGGAGAGTGCAACGTGCTTAGTTGCTCTTGAAGAGAGCTGACACAGACACAATGGGTCGAATGGCCTGCGGGTGGGATGCAGGTATCAGGTTACTATCAGATCAGCCATGATCTTACTGAATGGCGGAGCAGCCTCGAGGGGCTGAATGGCCTCCTCTTGCTCCTTGTTCATATGTACATAACCACTCCACGATTCTCTATGACTTAATTGCACAGCTTGGAGTCAGGGGCCAGAGTCAGAGTTTAAACCCTGAGAGGAATGATTACCCAGGACCCACACAAGGAGACTGACACGTGACTCTCGTACCTCAGGCCTACTGGTGATCATGAACCCCCCGCTTCCCAAATCTGAGCTCCATCATTCCAAACAGAGCAAACCAGTGAGTGGGGTAGACAGCTGAGGTGGCGGGGAGGGTCTCTGTACTGATGTAGGGTGTTGTTGCTTTACCTACCGAGTTAGAGAGAGAGAGAGAGAGGTAAGCACATTAGAATGGGGAGTGAGCTCAAACCTAAAAGAGTTCAAAGTTCAACACTAGACAAGGAAGGGAAAGGGGAGAGAGGAGGCGGGGACTGGAGAGGAGGGGAGAGAAAGTGGCGGGGGGGAGGGGAGAGAGAGATAGACAGAAAGGGAATAAGCAGTGGGGTTGAGGGAGGGGTCAGGGAGGGGAGGATGATATAGAGAGGGAGAGGTAGAGAGGGAGAGAGAGAGTAGAGGGAGAGAGAAGAAACGAGAGGGAAAGCGCGGGATAGAAAGAGAGGGGGACACAGAGATAGTGCGATTCCCAGGAATCTTGTGTTTTAAATATTAGCTGAACCAATAAACCAGGAACAAAAGAAACAGGAACAGGAGTGGGCCATTCGGCCCCTCTAGCCTGTTTCTCCAATGAATGTGGTCATGGATGAGCATCTATCTCAACTCCACTCTCCACCCCCAAAGGCCAGGATTCCCAAACCAAAAGTGGTCAACCTCGTTCTCGAACGTATGAAACGACTGAACGTTCACAGCCCCTTGTGGGTAGATTGCAGCAGTACCGGGGAGGTGGGGGTGTGGAGAGAGAGCCGTGTGCTTTCTGTAACTGAGACTCTTACTGCTGTGATTTAGCTTCTATCTGCAATGACCACCTGTGCAGGGAACAATACACCAGCTAAGCTTAACTGGCATATCGCCTGGTTCCAATTTCCCCCATCTGGTCCTACCCAGAGAATCTGCTGCAGTGGCTGGGGATCCCCTCATCCCAGTGGTCCCTCAGTGATCAATCATTGGCCTCCCATCCTCCTTAGTCTCTGGCAAATGGTCACACAACCCTGCACCTGCACCTGCACACTTCCGCCACTAGATGGAGCGCTGTGTGCGCCATCTAGTGGTAGGGCGTGCGACTGCAGAAGTCAGAAGTTCAGGGAAGGGTTCCTGAACTATTTCAACTCAACATGAGAAACAGGGGCAGGAGGAGGCCATTTGACCCTTCGAGTCTGCTCCACCATGGAACAAGACCTTGGCCAATCTTTTACCTCCATTCCTGAACTGTCCCCATATCCCTTAATTCCCTGAGTACTCAAAAAAACTAACAATTTCTGTCTTGAATATACTCAACGATGGAGCATCTGCAACTCTCTGGGGTAGAGAATTCCAAAGATTCACAACCCTTTGAGTGAAGACATTTCTCCTCATCTCAGTCCTAAATGGCCGACCCCTTATTCTGAGACTGTGTCCCCATATTCCAGATTCCCTAGGCAGGGTCAACATATGAGGAACGTTTGAGGACTCTGGGTCTATACTCGATGGAGTTTAGAAGGATGAGGGGGGATCTGATTGAAACTTACAGAATACTGAAAGGCCTGGATAGAGTGGACGTGGAGAAGATGTTTCCATTAGTAGGAGAGACTAGGACCCGAGGGCACAGCCTCAGAGTAAAGGGAAGACCTTTTAGAACAGAGATGAGGAGAAACTTCTTTAGCCAGAGAGAGTGGTGAATCTATGGAATTCATTGCCACAGAAGGCTGTGGAGGCCAGGTCACTGAGTGTATTTAAGAGCGAGATAGATAGGTTCTTGATTGGTAAGGGGATCAAAGGTTACGGGGAGAAGGCGGGAGAATGGGGTTGAGAAACTTATCAGCCATGATTGAATGGCGAAGCAGACTCGATGGGCCGAATGGCCTAATTTCTGCTCCTATGTCTGATGGTCTTATGGTCAAGGTATTGTCACCCTCTATCCTGTCAAAGGCTCCTAAACTCCAGGCCTAGTCTACCCAATCGCTCCTCCTGAGACAATCCCCTCGACTCAGGGACCGGTCTAGTGAACCCTTGTTACACCCCCTCCAGGGCATGTGTGTCCTCCTTCAGGTAAGGAGGCCAAAACTGCACACAGTATTCCAAGGGTGGCCCCCACCAATATACTCCTGATGAGGATAGTCAATACATGCTAGCTATATGCCCTCATTCTTATCCCAGAAATTGGCTATTGGCAAATCAGGGGTCCATAGCCCGAGGTCTAATTTCATGACTCACCCTCCCACCGCTGCCACTGAAAATGTATATCAAGGTACAGCATTGGTTCAGTTAGTAGTATTCAGCCTCTCAGTCAAAGGATTTTGGAGGATTAGCTCCCAGTCCATAAACTCAAACACTATGCTAACACTTCAGTGTAGTACCAAGGGAGCACTACTGCACTGCTGCAGGGGCAGTCTTTCAGGCGAGGCACTAAACCGAGGCCCTGTCTGCTTCTCAGGTTGGTGTAAGAGATCCCATGCTACCATTTGAAGAGCAGGAGGGGCTCTCCCCAGTATCCTGGCCAATATTCACCCCTCAACCAGCATCTGAAAACTTGATTGTCTGGTCATTACGAAACACTGCTGTTAGTGGGAGCTTGCTGTGTACGAATTGGCTGCCATATTTCCTACAATACAACAGCGATTACACTTCAAAAGGTTGGTTGTAAAGCACCTTGAGGCATCCTGAATTAATAAAAGGTGCTATATAAATGCAAGTCTTTCCGTATTACTGAAAAGATCAGCTGGATCGATCACCCTGTGACAAACATCTCGATGTGGGGGGAAGAGGATAGAACTGTGAACCAAAGGTTGCACTCCAAGAGAGTCCTTCTCCGCAAATCACATTCCCCCCAGTACCTGCCCACTATTTACAAGGCACAGGTCAGGAGTGTGATGGAATACTCCCTACTTACCTGGATGAGTGCAGCTCCCACAACACTCAAGAAGCTCAACACCATCCAGGACAAAGCAGCCCGCTTGATTGGCAACCCATCCACAAACATTCACTCCCTCCACCATCGATGCACAGTGGCAGCAGTGTGTGTACCATCTACAAGATGCACTGCAGGAACTCACCAAGCCTCCTTAGACAGCACCTTCCAAACCCACGACCACTACCATCTAAAAGGACAAGGGCAGCAGATAGATGGGAACACCACCACCAGCTGGAAGCTCCCCTCCAAGCCACTCACCATCCTGACTTGGAAATATATCGGCCGTTCCTTCACTGTCGCTGGGTCAAAACCCTGGAACTCCCTCCCTAACAGCACTGTGGGTGTACCTACACCACATGGACTGCAGCGGCTCAAGAAGGCAGCTCACCACCACCTTCTCAAGGGCAACTAGGGATGGGCAATAAATGTTGGACCAGCCAGCGAAGCCCACATCCCGTGAATGAATTTGTTAAAAAGTCTTCTGAGAAAAGACATAGCTTTTCAAACAGGGATCTTTCAAACTGTGGGACTGCAAGAAATGATCAGATTTCTGCTTGGCTTCCCTCAGGAACCTAATGTTCCTTTCATTAATTGTTGAGTAACCAACATATTTTTTTTTGGGTTACACTGAGATGTATTTTCTATAATCAGTGTACAGTATTTCGTTGGACAGTTGATGCTGCTTTATCAAACTTATGCTGAGGTCTCCGGGAGTGTGACAGTAGGAACACCAGGTCCACAGTAAGGTGTCAGTGTTTACAGGAGAGTTCTGAGAGTGTGGACATGTTTACAGGGGGTCCACGGGGAGTGAGTCAGTATTTACAGTGGGTCCCTCGGGAGTGTGTCAGTATTTACAGGGGGTCCCCGAGTGTGTGTCAGTATCTACAGGGGGTACCCGGGAACTGTGTCAGTATTTACAGGGGGTTCCCTGGGAGTGTGTCACTAGAGTGTATCACTATCTACAGGGGGTCCCTGGGGAGTGTGTCAGTATTTACAGGGGGTCCCCGGCGAGTGAGTCAGTATTTACAGTGGGTCTCTGGGGAGTGTGTCAGTATCTACAGGGGGTCCCCGGGGAGTGTGTCAGTATCTACAGGGGGTCCCCGGGGAGTGTGTCAGTATTTACAGGGGGTCCCCGGGGAGTGTGTCAGTATTTATAGGGGGTCCCTGGGGAGTGATTCAGTATCTACAGGGGTTCCCCGGGGAGTGTGTCAGTATTTACAGGGGGTCCCCGAGTGTGTGTTAGTATTTACAGGGGGTCCCCGAGTGTGTGTCGGTGTTTCCAGGGGGTCCCCGAGTGTGTGTCAGTAATTACAGGGGGTCCTCGAGCGTGTGTCAGTATTTACAGGGGGTCCCCGAGTGTGTGTCAGTATTTACAGGCGGTCTCCGAGTGTGTGTTAGTATTTACAGGGGGTCCCCGAGTGTATGTCAGTATTTACAGGGGGTCCCCGAGTGTGTGTCAGTATTTACAGGGGGTCCCCGAGTGCATGTGTTAGTATTTACAGGGGGTCCCCGGGGAGTGTGTCAGTATTTACAGGGGGTCCCTGAGTGTGTGTCAGTATTTACAGGGGGTCCCCGAGTGTGTGTCAGTATTTACAGGGGGTCCCCGAGTGTGTATCAGTATTTAGAGGGGGTCCCCGAGTGTGTGTCAGTATTTACAGGGGGTCCCCGAGTGTGTGTTGGTATTTACAGGGCGTCCTCGAGTGTGTGTCAGTATTTACAGGGGGTCTATGAGTGTGTGTTAGTATTTACAGGGGGTCTCCGAGTGTGTGTTAGTATTTACAGGGGGTCCCCAAGTGTGTGTTAGTATTTACAAGGGGTCCCCGAGTGTATGTCAGTATTTACAGGGGGTCCATGAGTGTGTGTCAGTATTTAGAGGGGGTCCCCGAGTGTGTGTCAGTATTTACAGGGGGTCCATGAGTGTGTGTCAGTATTTACAGGGGGTCCATGAGTGTGTGTCAGTATTTACAGGGGGTCCCCGAGTGTGTGTCACTATTTACAGGGGGTCCCCGAGTGTGTGTTAGTATTTACAGGGGGTCCCCGAGTGTGTCTTGGTATTTACAGGGCATCCTCGAGTGTGTGTCAGTATTTACAGGGGGTCCCCGAGTGTGTGTCAGTATTTACGGGGGGTCCCCGAGTGTGTGTCAGTATTTACAGGGGGTCCTCGAGTGTGTGTCAGTATTTACAGGGGGTCCTCGAGTGTGTGTCAGTATTTACAGGGGGTCCCGGAGTGTGTGTTAGTATTTACAGGGGGTCCCTGAGTGTGTGTCAGTATTTACAGGGGGTCCCCGAGTGTGTGTTAGTATTTACAGGGGTCCGTGAGTGCATGTCAGTATTTAGAGGGGGTCTCTGAGGAGGGTGTCCCTAATTACAGGGGGTCCCCGAGTGTGTGTCAGTATTTAGAGGGGTCCCCGAGTGTGTGTCAGTATTTAGAGGGGGTCCCCGTGTGTGTCAGTATTTAGAGGGTGTCCCCGAGTGTGTGTCAGTATTTAGAGGGGGTCCCCGAGTGTGTGTCAGTATTTACAGGGGGTCCCCGAGTGTGTGTCCCTAATTACAGGGGGTCCCCGAGTGTGTGTCAGAATTTACAGGGGGTCCCCGAGAGTGTGTCAGTATCTACAGGGGGTCCCCGAGTGTGTGTCAGTATTTACAGGGGGTCCCCGAGTGTGTGTCAGTATTTACAGGGGGTCCCCGAGTGTGTGTCAGTATTTACAGGGGGTCCCCGAGAGTGTGTTAGTGTGTACAGGGGGTCCCCGAGTATGTGTCCCTAATTACAGGGGGTCCCCGAGAGTGTATTAGTATGTACAGGGGGTCCCCGAGTATGTGTCCCTAATTACAGGGGGTCCCCGACAGTGTGTTAGTATTTACAGGGGGTCCCCGAGAGTGTGTCAGTATTTACAGGGTGTCCCCGAGTGTTTGTCAGCATTTACAGGGGAGGCACCACACTAAAGGATAAAATAAGTTTACAGTTGGAGCATCACCATGCTGTCTGGTGCCTCTCTTGCTGTTCCTTCAATCGGTTTTTCCCATTGCAAAGAAACTGCAACTGCAGCTAATTGCCACTCGATGGGGCTATGTTATCTTCACATCCCCACGGTTAACCAGCAACGTCGGACGGTAAGGTAAGCCGAGGGAATTCGGTTTGCCTCGAGTTAATCCACGGAGCACCTCAAGAACGAGAAGGGGGGGAACACCGAGAGCCATCAGCGCTGAGGGTCAAAAACGTGAGGGAGCAAAGCAATTGGGGGCACGGGTGGAGGGGGGTGGGGAGGGGTGTTGGGGGGAGGTGGAGAGTAGAGGGGTCACGGGGGAAAGGGTTAACAGTTTGACCTGCTCCGGCCGTGGCTGGCGTGACTGGCTGGGGTCACGTGGTTTTTTTTTTGGACGGGTCAGCCGGCTGTTGGGAGATGCTCCATCTATCTCTTGTCGCTGTACACCTGCAATGCTGTAATATCCTGTTTGGGAGGAGACGTGTTGTGGGGGTAGGGGGGGGTGGGTGGGGGAGGGGAGGGGGAGGGGGTAGGGGGGAGGGATGTGCACAGCCTGCTCTGCTCATGCGGCCGAAGAGGAACCTCGACAGGAAGCAGCTGCCTCCCCCATGTCTATCGTGTCCCTCCAGGTGCATCCTGGGACTCGCCACTGCGCGTTTTGAAACAACTGAATTTTTATTAGGAATGGCCACGGTAAAAACCGTACAACTTGTAGATCCTTTCCTTAAATCGTGCTTGGCCAAAATTGTTAGTGAGTGTGTTTCGGAGCTGACACACAGGCTGTGTGGCCAGACCCTTTACAGTGGCTGCTGCTCTTGTACTTGCGGCATTTCAGCTCGGACTTAGGTTGCCCTGGAATTTCCTTGCACTGTTCCCTGGTTTCTTCCCCCTCGCTCTTTGGGAATGTCCCCGGGAGGGGTGGGGTAGGGTGGGGGGGTGGAGGGTGGGAGGTCAATCACACGGGCTCCTGCAGCCCTCAGTTTAGAAGAAAGGACTTGTCTTTGCCTGTCACGTCCCCACTTTCCTCAGAGCGCTCTGGAGCCGACGAGTTGCTTTCGGAGCGCGGTCCCTTGTTGCCATGGAGCTAAACTCAGCAGTCAATTTGCGCACAGCAAGATCCCACAAACAGCAGCGGGATGAATAACCAGTTGATTTTTTTTTTCCCCGGGATGTGGGCGTCGCTGGCAAGGCCAGCATTTGTGGCCCATCCCTAATTGCCCTCGAACTGAGTGTCTCGCTCGGCCATTTCTTGGGGGCAGTTAAGAGTCAACCCACATTGCTGTGGGTCTGGAGTCACATGTAGGCCAGACCGGGTAAGGACGGCAGATTTCCTGCCCCTAAAGGGCATTAGTGAACCAGGTGGTGATGCTGAATACTCCCCTACTCTTTTCCCAAAAGAGTCCTTGGGATCTTTCTCGCCCACCTGGGAGGGCAGACAAGGCCACGGTTTAACATCTCATCCCTAAAGACAGCACCTCTGGCAGTGTAGGTTTCCCTCAGCGCTGCGCAGAGGCGTCAACCTTGCGCTAACCCACACAATGGGTCGCTTGCACACTGAGATGGGTCCTGGGTGTATTTGTGCGTGTGCACATTAGCATTCACAAGTCTGTGTCTGTGCCTTTTATATACTGACATGAATAAAGAAACTACATAGAGGGTGTCACTGTGTAGATCTAACTTGAGCTCTCTTTCTACACAATTCTCTCTCTCTCTGGTTGTGTACTTAAGTGGTGGCTGTTGTTCAGTGGATGAGTCTCTCACCTCTGAGTCAGAAGTTGCTGGGTTCAAATCCCAGTGCAGAGACACCAGCACAACATTCAGGCTGACACTCCAATGAAGTACAGGGGGAATGCTGCACTGTTGGAGTGACTCCTTCCAGAGGAGATGTTAAATCCAAGGCTCTGTCTGCTCTCCCTCTCTTAGTCAAGGAAGAGCAGGAGTGTGGGAGTCAGGTCTGTTTAGAATAATGAAGCCCAGCCAGGAAAGGGTATGGGAATAACGGTAAGAGATTGTTAACCACAAGTGGGCAAACCTTGAAATTGTGCTTTTCAATATTGTGGCTGACCTGAATTTGTACAATAAGCAGAAAGGATTGGATTGGACTCCTGTCACTGCTCAGCCAGCATCAGTCAGAAGTAGTTTTTCCTTTTTTATTGCTTCTTGGGATGTGTGGGTATCTCTGCTAAGACTGTTGTAAAATGCCTTCAAGCAATAGCAGCATAACATCACTAGAAGGGAAGTGTGTCATGTCGTCCAGTCTCAGCTTCCCTGTTGCCTGCGAGAACACAGCTCAGCTTGGATTTCGGCAAGTTTTCTATCCATGTTTATATGATCTCATGTGCCTAGTTTAAATAAATGAACCCACAACGTGATTACCCAATCCCTTATGAGCAATTGGTGCCTTTATATCGTTATAACAACACGACAAAGACCAGCATTTATTGCCCATCCCTAATTTCTCTTGAGCAGATGGTGGTGAGCTGCCTTCTGGAACCGCTGCAGTCCCTGTGGTGTAAGTACACCCACAGTGCGGTTAGGGAGGGAGTTCCAGGATTTTGAGCCAATGACCAGTGAAGGAACGGGACATGGGATGACATGGGAACTTGCAGATGTTGGTGTTCCAGATGGCTGGAGCTTTATTCTTCTAGGTGGTAGGGGTCATGGGTTTAAAAGGTACTGTCGAAGGAGCCTTGGCGAGTTGCTGCAGTGCATCTTGTAGATGGTACACACACTGCTGCCACTGTGCATCGGTGGTGGAGGGAGTGAATGTTGAAGGTGGTGGATGGGGTGCCAGTCAAGTGGGCTGCTTTGCCCTGGATGGTGTTGAGCTCCTTGAGTGTTGCTGGAGCTGCACCCATCCAGGCGAGTGGAGAGTATACCAGCACACTCCTGGCTTGTCTGTACCACCAACTTGTAATATCCAACCTGTGTGAGATGTAGAGGGATTGCCTGGAAGGAAGCAAGGCATTGGGAGGTCAGCTGGGCACTTTGGCCTCCATTGTCCCTTTAAGATAACTCCAAGCTTCTGGGGGTCCTTTAAGAAGCAAATCACTGCCAGTGGGAGTGATGATGGTAAAACACGACCCATCAACTGATTTTCAGTGACACTTCCAACCAGAAGGGCTTCCTGACTGGCGGTGATGCATTCCGAGGCAACTTTTGTTATTTCCTGACTGAAGGGATGGGGGAGGGAGGGAGGATGTGATCACTGATTGTACACAGCACGTACCTACTGATGTTCCACATTGAGACCGTCACACAGAGAGCTGCTGTCAACACGGCTCCAGTCGGATTTTCCACTCGCCGCTACCAAGTCTTTTCACTGGGACCTCTGGTCTATTGAGGTTGGCTTGGATTGTGCCCAGTAACGATCCCTCCCAACCTCCCTGTGATAAACTGTCACTTGTGAACCTGATTAACAATAGATTGTTTCTTTTTTAAAAAAAACACTTCTCCTGCTAAAGAAAGCCTCTTCTCCCCCGGCAAGTGTTAACCCTTAAAGAGGGGCAGCCACTCAAAAATCAGGACTATAGAGTCATGGGATAGTACAGCACAGAAGGAAGCCATTCAGCCCATCTACGGCTCTTTCAAAGAGTAGTCCAATTGGTCCCCCTCTCCCACTCTTTTCCCCACATCACTGCAATCTTGAAGTATTTGTCCAACTGTCTTTTGAAGGTGGTGATTGAATCTGTTTCCACCTCCCCACACATCAGCATATTCCAAATCCTAACTACTCGTTGCATAAAAAAAGTTTTTCCTCATAACACCTTTGGCTCTTTTGCCAATCACCTTAAATCTGTGCCCCCCCTGGTCACTGAGCCTTCAGCTATTGGAAACTGTCTCTCTCTCTAAATCCTTCATCTACAAAAACCCATGTGGTGCCCAGTTCCCTGAGTGAAGGAGCTGAGTTTGAGTTGCCAACTTTGGCTGTATATATTCCTGAAGGTTTCATCACATCCTTTTATCCCTTTCGCCCTTTTTGTGTTTACCTAGCTTCCCCTTAAATGCATCTGTGCTGTTTACCTCAACGACTCCCTGTGGTAGCCAGTTCCACATTCTCACCACTCTCTAGGTAAAGGAGTTTCTCCTCAACTCCCTACTGAATTTATTAGTGACTATTGTACAGTGATAGCCTCTGGTTCATACACAGCCGCTTATGTTTCGTACACAAGCAGTTAACCTTATTTGTTAAAAGTCACTGACTCAAGTCTCGACCAGGCAAACTTGTCCAAGAACACTTGTTCTAGAAACCCCTATTGTGTAAAGTGAGACAGCATTGTTTCTGGACCAACAGGAAGACGCTGTTTTTCGAAGACATTGTAAAAGTCGAGTATTCAAGCATTCCCACTGAGAACATTGGTTTGGGTTTGTTGACGCCGCCCAGTCCTCAGGGACCACTCACTAGTCTTTAATGAGGTGTTTTTTTTCCCTCTATTTATTGACCAAGCCTCTCTGTCAGACAGAGTGAAGAGATTTTGTGGCCTAGCCTCTCCTTATCCTTGCAAGCCACTCTCTGGAATTCCCTGCTCTCTCTCTCTCTCTTCTCCTTTAAACCACTCCTGAAAACCTACCTCTTTAACCAAGCTTTTGATCGCCAGTCCTGTTATCTCCTTATGTGGCTCGGTGTCAGATTCTGTTTGATAATCGCTCCTGTGAGGCACCTTGGTACCCTTTGCTACATTTAAAGGTGCTATATAAATGCAAGTTGTCGTTGGTTGTTAACAGGGTCCAAGCCGATTGGTGAAGTTGAAACCAAGACACAAAGCTTTTCTTTATTGGGAGAGTTTATTGACTCTGTTCAGTCTCATAGCTCTCCTCCCACACAACAGTGTCCCAGTTACTTATACTCTTTCGAGTACAACAATTTAACAAGTGATAATTAACAGCCCCTTAAAGGGGTAACTGACTCTCTTTATAATCTTTTGAGTAAACCAATAAAAAATAATCTAATTAACAAATAAGCCAATAAACAAGTTAATAGCCCCCTTAAAGGGGTAGATGCTCTTTCTACTCTTTTGAGTGTACCAATAAAATAAAATAGACTAATTAACAAATTAACTAATTAGACAAATTGGCAGCCCCTTAAAAGGGGCATCCCCTATTTATATGTGCTCAAAGTACTTAATTAAACAATGCCCTTCGCCTGTGTATCCTAATAATATAATTAATGTACCATTAACATTGGTGGTGCTATGGTATCTAAGCAATGCACTGTACCACTTAACTTACACACGGAGATGTTGCTTCCAGCTTCCAACTCCATGTTCCTCTGCCCGACCTTGAGTACTTCCCAAGACAGAGAACACAAAGGTTGGAGGGCCGCTATTGGTTTTTATTCCTCTCTCATTTTCCCCCCCCTCTTCACTCTGAAGGGCTAAAGGATTTTTTCCAAGTGGCTCTTCTTCTTTTGGGGTTGCCAAAGGGGACTGAGGCCAATTCTGCTGCCCCGGTTGCACTCTAGCTCAGATCGGTTAACTCAGGGCAGAGTGAGCCTGGTCTATGTGATTGATTCTCACACCGGGCGCTGTATTTACTCCTTGAGCCTCTGGGGACGCCCAAATCTGACTGCTCCAATCCCTCATAAGATGGGCGATGAGAGCGTTGTGTTCGCGGAGACCCGAGTTCAGGGAATGTCTCTCCTTTCCCAGTCAGGAGTGATGGATCAGTAAGAGGATTGTGGTCAGCCAGAATGGAATGGGCTTTACCACAATACAATATTAGGCAGATAGGAGTTTCTAAATGATAAAAGATTGAGGTGCGTTGGGTCTGCGTTCTACCATGCTGGTAATCGCAATCTTCATCAGACGTAGTCACGACACAAGAAATCGTCGAAGAACAACAAAGAACAAAGAAAAGTACAGCACAGGAACAGGCTCTTCGGCCCTCCAAGCCTGCGCCAATCATATTGCCCGTCAACTAAAACATTTTGCACTTCCGGGGTCGGTATCCCTCTATTCCCATCCTATTCATGTATTTGTCAAACTGCCTCTTAAACACCACTATCGTACCTGCTTCCACCACCTCCTCTGGCAGCGAATTCCAGATACTCACTGCCCTCTGCGTATAAAACTTGCCCCGCACATCTCCTCTATAGTTTTCTCCTCTCACCTTAAATCTATGTCCTTTAGTAATTGACTCTTCCACCCTGGGAAAAAGCTTCTGACTATCTACTCTGTCCATGCCACTCATAATTTTGTAAACTTCTATCAAGTCGCGCCTCAATCTCCGTCACTCTAGTGAGAACAATCCGAGTTTCTCCAACCTCTCCTCATAGTTAATAACCTCCAGACCAGGCAGCATCCTGGTAAACCTCCTCTGCACCCTCTCCAACGCCTCCATATCCTTCTGGTAATGCGGTGACCAGAATTGCACGCAATATTCCAAGTGTGGCCTAACCAATGTTCTATACAGCTGCAGCATGACTTCCCAGCTTTTATACTCAATACCCCTGCCGATGAAGGCAAGCATGCCATATGCCTTCCTGACTACCTTATCCACTTGCATTGCCACTTTCAGTGACCTGTGGACCTGTACACCCAGATCCCTCTGCCCGTCGATGCACTTAAGGGCTCAAGTGGAGGAGAGCTTTGGAACTCAGAGGTCCCTCTGGTTTGCTGGCTTACTACACCCACCACATATCATATCTCAATTTACTTATGTGCTTCACCCTAAAAATATATGTCCTAAAATAAATCCTTCTAATTTGCATTTGAATGTATCTATGCCAATTGCTTTCACCACCTCCCTCGGGGGTCAGTTCCATAGGCCGACCAGTCTCTCACTGAAATAATGGGTGGAGTTGAATTTCCCCTCACCAGGAGCAGGCTGGGAGGGAAGGGGGTGCTGTGTGATCAGGTGAGAAGGCTCAGGATGGAGAGTCTATCACCTTCCCGACTCCCCCCACCCGCTCTCCGATTAAGTCATGGGTGGGGAAAGTTAAGGGCAGCCTTCATGTTTGGAGGTCTATGAGGCTCTTAAAAGACCAATTAATGGCCATTCAGGGGCCTCATCTTGCCACCATTGTGGGGAGAGGCATCACATGACCCATGGGAAGGCAGCCATGTTAACCTGTGCCCCTCGGAGTGTCCCCCTCCCCACCCCAGCAGCAAGAACTGCCCCTGCTGTAAGAGCACCCTCTTCTTCCACATTGAACACCCTCCCCCAGTAACCCCCAACCACCACCACCACCCCCCACCACCAACCCCCCCCAAAACCCCCCGCCCCCACACCCCCTACCCCCTGCTGCCATGGCCTGCCTGACTGATCTACCCCACTTACCTCTCCTCAGAGGAACATATAAGATCCTGAATGGCCCTACCAAGGTGGAGATGGAAAGGATGTTTCCTCTTGTGGGTGAGTCCAGAACTAGGGGGCACTGGTTTAAAATTAGGGGTCGCCCTTTTGGGGCAGAGATGAGGAGAATTTCTTTCTCTCAGAGGGTTGTGCGCCTTTGGAACTCTCTGCCTCAGAAGGTGGTGGAGGCGGGGTCACTGAATATTTTTAAGGCGGAGGTGGATAGATTCTTATTAGACGAGGGAATCAAAGGGTATCGAGGTGGGTGGGTGGGAATGTAGAACTTGAAACGCAAACAGATCAGCCACAATCTTATTGAATGGTGGAACAGGCTCGAGGGGCCAAATGGCCTACTTCTACTCCTATTTCCTATGTTTGTATGTCCGTGTGTCCTCCTCGCCTCTTTCACTGCTTCTGCTTCAGGGTCTCCTGAAGTCCCAGCAATTGCAACTGCTCCTGGTGGCGCTGCTGGGACTGAAGAGCTGCTGGCCCTCTGATTGGCCAGCAGTCCTTAAGAGATTGGGATCTTCACCTTTAAAGGCTCGGAAGCACCGAGCAGGCATTTAACCCCATTGGGAATCCTGGAAATAGCCACGGTGGGGTCGCCATTGGCTTTCCACGTGGTGTACGGGGCCATTAAATTTAGCCTAACATTCCCACAGGTTTGTTTTGAGACTACTCCCCTTCGAATGTAGAGGCCATGCCCACAGGTTCTACTGGTCTAGACAAGGTGAAAAAACTGGACACGGTTTACATTATCCAAACTCTTTAGATTCCTAAATATCGGCATCATTATTGCCTCTCAACCATCTCTTCTCCAGCGACTGAACTAAAGGGAGAAATATGTCTTTTAAGATGGAAAACACTTTAAGTACATAACTACATATGTTTCTCCTTTAAGGTCCCTCATGAGTAATTCCTACCTTTATGCATGTGACAGTCTGGGCTACAGCTATTGTCCATCAATCACGCTTTTCCATCAGTTGTCAGCACACTTTTACTGGCTCGTTGCCAGTGGCTTTTCTTGTAAACATAGGAATATATGTAGTCCAGTTGCTCCATTCTGGTGTTTACACTTCACATGAGCCTCCAATCCACCTCACCCTGTCAGCATGTCCTTCTATTCCTTTCTCCCTCGTGTGTTTACATATCTCTTCCTTAGGTGGATCTAAACTATTCACCTCGACAGCTAGACTTACGGTAACAAGGTCCACATTCTCAGCACTCCCTTCAGTCACGAAGTTGCTCTTGAATTTCCTAATTTTGTTCGTGAATTTCTTATATTTATGGCCCCGAATCCTGTTCTCGTTTGCAAGCAGAAGCATCTTTCTCTATGATAAAAGCAAAATATGGTCTAAAGAAGGGTCATAGGGACTGGAAACATTAACTCTGTTTCTCCCTCCACAGATGCTGTCAGACCTGCTGAGATTTTTCCAGCATTTTCTGTTTTCATTCGCATCTTCTCTATGTCTGGCTTATCAAACCTTTTCTTAATCTTAAAGACCTCTATTAGCTAACTGTTAATGTCTTGTTAATTACATGGTTAAGGTTTGTCGATGTCTTATCAATTACATTGTTATGCTTTGTTAATGTCAATTACATTGTTACGGTTAAGAGAAACAGGTGATGGGTATTAATTGTCTTTGGGCACATATAAATCGGGGATAGCTGGGACACTGGGGTGAGTGGAAGGAAAGCTGTGAGGCTGAACAAGTCAATAAACTCTCTCAATAATGATAAAGCTCTGTGTCTTTGTTTCTGCTTCACCAATCGGCTTGGATACTATTAACATGTAACCACCCCAGTCTTCTCTTTCCAGAGCAAAGCACCCCACCCTGTTCAATCTTCCCTAATATAATCTCTCACTTCCAGTACCATTCTAGTAAATCCTTCCAACCCTTTTCTCTTAGCTCTCCCAAGCTTCAAATACACTGCCCAAAATGTTCTTCGTCCTCATAACACTCCAATCGCATTGAAGTTAAGATTCATCCTACCTCCTCCTCAGCTAAGCTGTCCCCAGGAATTAAAAATTCCTTACCTTCCTCAGTATTGCCTTCCTGCTATGATATTCAAGCTTTCAAAGCAGAATGCAGTATAATCTCCACTTCTTAAATTCACCTCGCCTGCCTTCTTGGCCTTTTCAGCCTCAATGGTGTCCTACAGTATCGACTTTACCCATTCAATTATGGGTTTCTCAATGGAATAGGGAAGAAAGTGGTGTAGTGGTACTGGACTAGTAACCCGGAGGCCCAGGCTAATGCTCTGGGGACATAGGTTTAAATCCCACTGTAACAGCTGGTGTTTCATAAAATCTGGAATATAAAGCAAGACTCAGTAATGGTGACCATGACAACTCTCAACGATTGTTGTAAAAAAAACCATCTGGCTCACTAAATATACTTTAGGGGAAGGAAACCTGCTGTCCTTACCTGGTCCGGTCCACACGTGACTCCAGGCCCACAGTTGAGTCTTAACTACCCTCTGAAGCGCAAGCTACTCAGTTCAAGGGCAAATTAGGGATGGGAAACAAAAGGTAGTGACGCCCGCATCCCATTAAAGAAGTCAAGAAATAGAAAAGCCCGTTGGCTGGCATGTCTAGGAGCTGTTCATCTTCTTCCTTTGTGCAATAGGTGACACTGTGCCTTGACTTCATATTACGGTAAGGATCTGTCAGTCATCCAGTGGAATAAGGTGACTGGACGTGTTGATTCCATGTTTGCAGTGACCCCCTCCACCCCCACCCCCACCGCCAGCCAGTTCCAGTATTTTGAGGAGGAAGCAATGAGAAAATCAATGCTCCTTTTCTTTGTGTGAAGTGCGGGAATCAGCTGACTAATATCTTCCTGAACATAGTCCTCAGAACCAGATCGACAAGCAGGAGTGGAGAGTTTCCTCCCATTGTTATTATTTTATACAGAGAATGGAAGTTTTGCGTGCAGCATCTGTGCTTAGATATATATATATTTATTTTAAACGAGTTCGTTTGTGATTGAGTTTAACCTTCTGAGAGGGCTCGTGCACCAAATCCACCTTTAATCTTCTAGGGTTAGTGTTAATTCTTTCTTTTAACCCTTGGTGGACAGGACTCAGCTTCAGGTGAACCGACATCAGAGGCTGCTGCTTACACATCATGCCTGCCTGCCCGCTACATTTTATTACAATTAAGTTAATATAGATTTCTGTGGCACAAAATTACATTGTATTGGCAGTACAAATTCAGACCATTCGGCCCAACTATTCTATGCTGGTGTTTACATTCCAAGTGAGTCTCCATCCTACATCACCTGACGCTATTGCATTGTTCTCCCCACTCCTTTCTTCCTCCTGCATTTAGCCCCTTAAGTGCAACTATTTAATCGCCTCAACCACCAGAAGCTTGGCCAAAGAGGTAGGCTTTAAGAAGTGTCTTAAAGGAGGGAAGGGAGGCGGAGAGGTTTAGCGGAGGGTATTCCAGAGCTTAGGGATCTGGGCAGCTGCCCAGGCGATGGCTGCCGGTGGTGTAACGATTAAAAGAAGGGACGCTCAAGAGGCCAAAATTAGCAGAGCACAGGTCCTCGGAGGGTTGCAGGGCCATAAGTGATCAGAAGGGGTGAGGCCATGGAGGGATTTGAAAACCAGGATGAGAATTTTAAGATCAAGGCACTGCTTGACTGGGAGCCAATGAAGGTCGGTGAGCACAGGGGTGAGGGGTGAACGGGGCTGGGTGAGAGTTAAGGCACGGGCAGCAGAGTTTTGGATGAGCTCGACTTTATGGAGCACTAAATTCCTCAACTCAACTATTCTGGAGGCTGGCCTTAAAGGTAGCAAAAGGATCAATGTCATACAAGCGCTTGTATCTGAACTTTGCTAAATGAGAAAATATATCCCAAAATAATTGGGGTAATAAACCAGACAGGTAGTTGAGGCAAAAAAATTCAAGAATGTCCAAACTACAGCTGGATGCCATGATGGTTGAGTTAGGGCTGTCAGGGTGAACTGTCTCTTGCCACCGTTGACTTAGCTTGCAAGCAAAAATCATTGAACATATAACAAATATTTAGCGGAAGATTTAGTCCCATCCTCTGAGGGTTGAAGAAGCAACGTGACTACAGGAAAATATCGCACGAGCCTGTTTTATGCTGGTTGCTGATTTGTTAGCTTTGTTTTTTTCTCCCCTAGCTTTTGAACCGTTTACCAACGCTCGCCAACTATGCTGACGTCTGAAAAGCGAAAACCTGAGCTGACATTCGTGCAGGTTCATCCCGGCCAAAGTCACCGTCCTCCACAGAATTGCAGAATTGTTGCAGCACAGAAGGAGGCCATTCAGCCCGTTGTGTCTGCATCAACTCTCCGAGTGAGCAACGCCCCCCAGCGCTATTCCCCTGCCTTCTCCCCGTAAACAAACAAATGGGGAAATGTGAAGGAAGAAAATAGACTGTTCACTCCCTTGGCTGCCATCTTGGAATCAGGTCTCCAAGCAACAAGGATATCCCATCATGCATCTATAATAGAACCTCCATCTTGGAATTGGGTCTCCAAGCAACAAGGATATCCCATCATGCATCTATAATAGAACCTCCATCTTGGAATTGGGTCTCCAAGCAACAAGGATATCCCATCATGCATCTATAATAGAACCTCCATCTTGGAATTGGGTCTCCAAGGAACTTGAACATCCCATTGTATGTTTGATCAATGCGATAACCCTATATTTCCCCCCCAAAAAAAAAAGAAAATCGTGACTTGGAAAATCGCTAAAATAAATGGAAAATGCTACAGGTAAACCTTCTATCAGATAACTGTTTTGGCTGGCATTTAAATGGCTGTTGAAGTTCTAGTTCCTGTTGAATTGTGCGAAGTGATGCAATTGTGATTTGGAACAGGACTTCCCAAGGTTATCGGCATAAAACACATTCAAGGGCTTACTTTCCAGTTCACTACTTCATAGTGTTGGATATAAAACAAAAAGCCACTAAAAAAAAAAGGAACTCAGGATAAAGAGATTTAAAGGTTAAGTGACGTTATTTTGTATGCCAGTCACACTTAGCGAAAGTCCCCACCTCTACTGATGAAAGGGGCAGTGCTGTCACAATGCTGAGGTTTCAGAATACTGGGGGGGGTGGAGATGGTGGTGTGGAAGCAACGTCACTGGGCTAGTAATCCAGAGGCCCAGGTTCATGATCTGGGGGACACAAGTTCAAATCCCCTCAAAGAAGCTGGTGGGGTTTAAATACAATTACTAAACGTGGAATTAAAGCTAGTAATGGTGACCATGAAACTATCAATATGTTAATTATCATTAAACACCCCATCTGGTTCACCTAATGCCCCCTCAGGAAATCTGCTGTCCTTACCTGGTCTGTGTGGCCCCACTGCTGCCTGAAGCCACTCAGTTCAGTTCGAGGGCAATTAGGGACGGGCAACTAATGCTGGTCTTGCCAGCGATGCCCACATCCCATGAAAGAATAAAGGGGAGAGAAATAGTAATAATAGTAGTAGAGCACAGATCACAGCATAAACTGCTGAACATATGGTACCAATGGTCACCCATGGGTGGTGTTCCCCATCAGCTGGCTTGAGCTTCCTTTCCAGCTGAGGTTTCTCCGTGGTTCATTGGCTGTGCCCCATGAGGCGGATCAGCGTTTCCGTTTATTGCCTTCTCGCGCACTCACAGACGAGCACCCACCCTTGACACCACTGGGGGCCCTATTTGCCCAGCCCAGCTTCAGGCCAATTCTTTCTGCTTCAAGGCGACGCTAACGTTGGGGGCCAAAACTTGCGGAGATCTCTAAACTCATCTACCGACCCCTAAAATGTGCAGCCGGTCAGAGCACTTCACTCCCCCAGGTAACTGCACACTGCCAATTAATTCCCTAGGCAAAGCTGTGGCTGGAGGACATGGTGAGGCGGTGCTGGATTTATAATCTAGAGAACGTGTACAAATTCCCATCACAGCTGGCTGAGAATTTTGAATTCAATTTTTAAAGCAGATATGGAAATAAAAAGTGATTGCGAAGTTGGTGCAGGGGATATATGGCACACCAACAGGCCAACCAGTCCATGCCCCACTTGAGCCTCATCCCATCTTTCCTCATCTAAGTCTGTTACTGTAATCCCCGATTCCCTTCTCCCTCATACGCTTGCCCAACTTTCCCTTAAATACATTGATACTGTGCACTTTGATCACTCCCTGTGGTAGCGAGTTCCACATTCTTTGGGTAATGAAGTTCCTTCTGAATTCCCTATTGGATTTCTTGGTGACTATCTGACATTGGTGGCCCCAGGTTATGTTCCTCCCCGGTATTGTACAAACTCAAATGGTTCCCAACTGCTCTTTCTGGAAGGAAACCCTGATACGGTCAGACCTTTAGGCGGCTCCGCTCAGTCTGCCGTGGTCTCAAACCGCTCGGATGGGGAATGGAACCTGTAGGGCTGGATTTTCCTGGGCCTGCGAAGAGGGGGTTGGAGGCAGAGGCCGCAGGGAGTGGGTTGGGTAAATAGCAGGGGGAGCTGAGTCAGGCAGGCACCCACCCCCCCAACACATTCCCGCCTCCCACGGGACTTCCCCGGGCTGTGCTAGGAACCAGGTCCACTCCATGGAGGGGACAACCAATGAATCCATGTGCTCAAATTGAGGCGGCCCCCTGGCAGCAGGCCCAGGGGGTATGGGGGGGAGGGGGTGGGGGTTGGGGGGTTTGGTGTTGGTGGTGGCGTGAGAGGCCATCAGAGGCAGAGGCTTCAGTGACAAGGCCACAGGGATGAAAAGTTGCTGCCCCCATCAGTGAATAGGCCTGGCAGAGGGTTTTCTCTCTCTTTCCCAGTGGCCCTACCGGATTCAGGAATCTTCAGTGTTTCAGCTTTGACCAGCGAGGGAGCCTCCATGTGGAGGCGCCTCCGCTGTTGCTGACCTGCCTCAGCAGCGCCCACCTCTCTCGGTAGGGGAGTGCTGCCAGCCTGCTGATTGGACCAGCTGCATCGGAAGCCATCCCGCCCTCCTTAATTGGATGGTGAGCGCAGAAGCGGCCAATTAGGAGGCTGCCTCCCAGAAGATTGTGCCACTGGTCATGTTGCTAGCAGTTGTGGGTCTGGCACCCCCATTTTGTCGCAATGTTGGGGGCCCATGAGAAAACACAGCACAGAGCTCAGCATCATTACCAGTTCAATACCATAGGTTTCAATAACATATACAGCTAGGGAATTAACCTCCACTGTGGATGGTGAACTATAAGTAACTCTAAGGTGACCTTCCTAGTCAATCTGTCATATCAAATCACTATCAGCAGGTTCAATAAGAAGGGGCATCACCACCATCACTTCAGGGCAACTAAAGATGGCCAATGAATGCCAACCCTACCCGCAAGGCTGGCAGAATCACAGAATTGTTACAATGCAGAAGGAGGCTATTCGGCCCATCTTGTCTGCGCCGTCTCCCTGAATGAGCAATTCACTTAGAGCCATTCTTCCCGTAACCCTGCACATTCTTCCTCTCCAAATAAACAGAATCACAGAGCTGACGTCTCAAAGAAGCAACAACCATGGAATCATGTAGCAAAGAAGGAGGCCATTCGGTCTATCCTGCCTGCCCCAGCTCCCTGAAAGGGCCGCCCAAATTGTCCCACTCCCCATGTTCTTTCCCCGTGACCTTCAAGTGTTTATCCAATCCCCTTTGGAAAGTGATTACCGCATTTTCCTCACGCCACCTCTGATTCTTTTACCAACTCCCTTAAAATGGGAGCCTCTTCTTACTGACCATACCTGCCCCTCGAAACAGCTTCTCTTTATTTACTCTGTCAAAACTCTTCCTAATGTTGAACACCTCCATCAAACGTCCCCTTAAGCTTCTCTGCTCTACGGAGAAAAATCCCAGCCTCCCCTTGGCATCATTTTAGTCAACCTCCCGTCTGCATCCTCTCTAAAGCCTCCACATCTCTCCTAAAGTGTGGTGCCCTGAATTGGCCAGAACACTCCAGCTGAGGCCTAGCCCGTCCTTTATAAAGGTGCAGCTTAATCTCCTTGCTTTCGGACTCTATTCCTCTATTTATAACACCAATGGTCCCATGTGCTTCTTTCCAATAGCCTTTTCAATTTGTCCCGCCATTTTTGATGATGTGCAATCCCAGTTCTCTCTGTTCCTGCACCCCCTTTGCACCATTTACTGTACACTGTACCATTTAGTGCCTTTAACACAGTAAAGGTACTCCAGTGCAAGAGACTGGTTGCCTCTCTGTATACAGTGTTTAAAAAACCCCAAGATACATACAGAAAAGGACAGTGACTCCTTTGGCGGACGGGGTGTATATTGTAAAAGAAACCCTTAAAGGTTATATTGGGGGTGCTGGTTAGCTCAGTTGGTTGGATGGCTAGTGAGTGGGACAGATTAACACCGACAGCCCAGGGTTCAATCCTTAGACTCAGGGCCTGCCTCATACGACCAAGATGCAGGAGCTGACATTTCAGCCCCTCGAGCATGCTCCGCCATTTCATGAGATCATGGCTGACCTGACAGTAACCTGAAATCTGCATCCCACCTACCCCCAGTAACCAATCACCCCCTTACTTCCCAAGACCCTATCCGCCTCCGCTTTAAAAATGTTCAAGGACCCCACTTCCACCACCTTTCAAAGGCTCACGACTCTCTGAGAGAAAAAATTTCTCCTCATCTCCGTTTTAAATGGGCGACCCCCTTATTTTTAAACAGTGACCCCTAGTTCTACATTCTCCACAAGGGGAAACATCCTCTCCACATCCACCCTGTCAAGACCCCCTCAGGATCTTATGTTTCCATCAAGTCACCTCTTACTCTTCTCAACTCCAGTAGAAACAAGCCTCACCTGTCCAATCTTTCCTCATAAGACAACCCACCCATTCCAGGTATTAGTCTGGTCAACCTTCTCTGAACTGCTTCCGCCATATTTACATCCTTCCTTAATTAAGGTGACCAATACCGTGCACAGTTCTCCAGATATGGTCACCCTACCGCAGTAGAAAAAAAAATCACAGCACTTTGCTGCATTTAGACAAATAATGGCCAAGGACCCGGCTTCAGACAGAGAACTGAAGAAGGTATGATATACAGGAGGAGAGTAACTTGCTGCCAGGTCATTGTGCAGAGTGCAAATCAATCCCCCCCTGATACAAAGCAAAAGAAACACTAGCGTTAAACAGAATGTATAGTTACATTTCAAAGCAGCTTGATTGTTTTTGTTTTATTCCCAGCATATTGCTGATTGACAAGAGGTGAACACATCAGCTCCTGTTTACAGATTCCAACTCACAGGAAGCCAGACACTCTCATTTTTACCAAAGACCTCAGGCAGAGGCTACACTTCTTAATTTCCTCCCTAACCTCACTCCCGGCTCCCAATTTCCTCTCTCCTCTCCTAAATGTACTAATTCATCCTGGGGTGGGTAGGGGGTTGGTGAGTGGTAGGGGGAGGGGCAGGGGGGGTTGTTGGAGGGGTACAAATTCATCCTCGGGTGGGGTAGGAGGTTGGTTATTGGGTAGGGGGAGGGGGGCAGGGGGCGGGTTGTTGAAGCATTTCCACAGGCTCGTCAGCATCTCCACTGCCTTGCCAATGCTGCCTAGAAATTTATTATCAGATGGCAATTCGGCTGTATGGGGCTTCACAGTCATGCCTGATTCCTCCTGCCGCTTAATTAAAACAGAGGCTGTCAATCTATTTGTATTTATGTATTTGTATAAAGCGAAAAGTTTCAATTCGGAGACAAAGATACCCCTTTCTAAAGTTTCGATGGTTGAACAACTAGGGGGAGCATCTCCACCAGGTATCACGGTAGCCATGATTTTAGTCTCTGCTTGATGAAAGTTGAAGCAATGAAAATCGAATCGAATTAACGTTTCATACTTAATTTGAATAAGAAATGAAGACCAGCTAATTGGGTTCATTATCTTTGGAATAGTCAGTTACCTATAAGTTAAATGTCAAGGGTCAATTCTGACACCATTCTTTTTCCTCCTGAAGGCACTAATGTTCACAGTTCAGTTCCTCTAATTCCTCACATACAGACCATCTTTACGAGTGAACTTGAGTGTCATCAGGATCCTAGAGGGACTCAGAGCTTAGCCCTCCCATGTTGACTGTGTTTCAGTGGGTAGCACTTGTACTCCACATAAGGGTTTGGGGTTTCAGACCCTGAGTCCAGTGCCTCAAGCACAAATGCCTAGGTTGACATTTCAATGCAGCACTGAAGGAGTGCTGCACTGTAGGAGGCAGTGTCTTTCTGATGAAATGTTAAACTCAGATACTAAAGCAGTCCCTGTCTGCCTGCAGCAAGACCAGGACAATATTCAGGTTTGCGTTGATAAGTGGCAAGTCACATTTGCACCACACAAATTGCAGGCAATGACCATCTCCAGCAAGAGAATCTAACCATCGCCTCATGACATTCAATGGCATTACCATTGCTGAATCCCCTAATATCAACAACCATTGACCAGAAACTGAACTGGACCAGCCATTTAAATACAAAAGCAGGTCAGAGGCTGGGACTCCTGCAACGAGTAACTCACCTCCTGACTCCCTAAAGCCTGTCCACCATCTACAAGGCACAAGTCAGGAGTGTGATGGAATACTCTCCACTTGCTTGGGTGAGGGCAGCTCCCACAACACTCCAGAAACTCAACACCATCAGGGACAAAACACCCTGATTGGTTGGCACCTCATCCACCCCTCTATCAATGCCACACAGTGGCAGCGGTGTGCACCATGGACGAGGTGCACAACAGCAACTTGCCAAGGCTCCTTAGACAGCCCCCTTCCAAACCCGCAAACTCTACCACCGATGAAGGACAAGGGCAACAAATACGTGGGAACATCACCACCAGCAAGTTCCCCTCCAAGCCACGCACCGCCCTGGCTTAATTGGAACGATATCACCATTTCTTCACTGCTGCTGCGTCCAAAGCCCTTGAGCCTGCCACCAACAGCAGTGTGGGTGTACCTTCACCGTGCGGGTGGTCTCACAGCAGTGCCCGAGGGTGACTTGTTTAATCTTGAAAACTCCAGGACAAGCCTGGAGGGTTGGCAACCCTAACCTGGGCAATAGAAGCAAGGAAACAAAATGGCTGACGCTTGGGGCGCAGTGCACTGACGACTATTCTCGGGCCCTTGCTACAGGCGACAGGTCTGCAGTTTACAAATTATAATCAGCGTTTACTTTATCCTTGAGCTAAACTTAACTTAAAAAACAGGAAGCCGTTTTGCCCATTTTTGGCAAGCCACCTGCAGCCAGTAACTCCAGGTGGCAACGGCTGTGTAAGTTGCCCAGGGGCTTTGAACTGCCCCCTGACAGCATGGAGGGGGGGAGGGGGGGGGAGGTGGGGAGGGGCCGGTGGTCTTCAGACAATCTTACTTATCAGCAAAGGCTGAACAGGCAGGGGCTCATTTATCTAGGAAAGGAGAAGGACCGAGGGGGGAGCAATCTAACTTTAAAATTATGAAGGGGTTAAAGAGATGTAGAGAAACGTGTTGGGGAGACCAAAACTAGTGGCCTTCGACATAAGACAGTCACGAATAAGCCCAGTAAGGAATTCAGTGGAAACTTCATTACCCAGAGAGTGGTTAGAATGTGGAACTCACTGCCACAGGGAGTAGTTGAGCCCTAACCAGGCATTTAGCAAGTCAAGTGCCTTCATATCAATGAACTTTGAGCTACAGTAGGGTTATTGGTGGTCTCTACTGGACTAGCTTGAACTTTCTTAGATGCCAGACTTTTGTTTAACCTTAATTATTGGGGAGGCAATGGTGCAGTGGTGTTGTCTCCAGGCTAATAATCCAGGCACCCAGGGTAATGCTCTGGGAACCCAGGTTTGAATCCTGTCACAGCAGATGGTGGAGTTTGAGTTCAATAAAAATCTGGAATTAAAAGTCTAATGATGACCACGAGATGATTGTTGTAAAAACCCACCTGGTTCACTAATGTCCATAACTGAGCTTATCTTTTCTGACCTACAAGTGACTCCAGACCCACAGCAATGTGGTTCACTCTTAAATGCCCCTCTGAACAAGGGCAATTCAGGATGGGCCATAAATGTTTGCCTAGCCAGCGACGCCCACGTCCCACGAATGAATAAAAGAAAATTCTACACATCATGATGAAGAGGTATTTCGTAATGAAGGTTTACACAGAATTTGCAATACCGCTAAAGCATGTATCTGAATGCATCTATAACCTGTCCCTGGCCCATAGCTGCCATCTCACACTCCTCCCTTAGCCCAGGGTGTACCCACACTCCTATCCTAGCCTAACCAATTTTTCTCCCACCTCCATCTTTCAATCCAAGCACGTTATTGATCCCTCTCTTCCTCTAACCTTTGCCTTATTTCCACGGTGTTCACAGCAAATCCCAAACCAATGGCAGTGAAACACAGGAAAAATTAACCTCACCTAGTGTTTCTCACATGTCGGTGCAGACTCGATGGGCCGAAGGGCCTCTTCTGCACTGTGTGATTCTGTGATATCGCATCTTAGCATTTCTGTCATGATGAAAATTGCACCTCGCGGAATGAATTGTGCGGTTTTGTTGGCAGCCATTTTGCACGCTGTAAGATCCCACAAACCCAGTTAAGAGGTTGTAGAATGGATTCCGATGTGCAAAGGCTGCGCTAGGGTTCAGTGACACCTCCCTTGACGTGCTGCTCGGGTCAGCAAAGAGCCGAGGACAGATGCTCTCTCCCAGCAATGGGGAAGGAAGAAACCTCCAGCGAACGCCAAGAAGGTGTGGAAGTGAGCGGCAGGATGTAAAACCACATTCACGCATTCAATGACCTAACCAGGCCGGGAAAGGTAAGTACAACTACACCCCGTTGTGCAACTCACCTCACCCCACCGCACTCAAACCTACTTCCTCACAGCACTCCTCATACTCACTTACCTTACAGGTCAATCAGAAGGAGCAAGAGACAAACTTCATAACCTTTAAGTCACAAGCTGTTTCGATCTGGGACTCGCTGCCTGAAAGGACGGAGGAAACAGATTCTATAGCAATTTTCAGAAGGGAATTGGATAAACATTTGCAAAGGAGAAACTTGCAGGGCTATGGGGAAAGAGCAGAAGCAAGGGACTAATTGGTAGCTCCTTCAGCGAGCTGGCAGAGGTACGATGGACCAAATGGCCTCTGTCTGCGCGTATGATTCTTTGGTCGCTTGGGCAATGCAGCATTCCTTCAGTACTGCACTGTCCTTCAGTAAGATTAGCCTAAAATTGATGCCCGAGCCTTGGAATGGGGCTTGGCCCCAAAATCTTCTGATGGTGTGTCAGGCATGCCAACACCGAGGCTTACTGATATGTAGTGCTACAATAACATCATTGTTTCGTTAATCACAATGATTATGAATGGTCCTAAACTCCAGCCAACAAAAATAACTAATTAAACGTTGTAAATACCTGCAAAGTCATTGTGGATTGAGACCATTTATTTCCCCATATTCACTTGCACGTTGCCAGAAGAGGTGAGATCTTTTTAAACTTTGGCCCCAGAGCCGGAACAACATAACACCAAGCAGTGGGCTTGAAGTTGAGTTAATCAGCGAGGGGGCCGCTCAAGGCCATTGACATTTCCATGTTGTTGATTCAGGTTCGAGCCCAAGAGCAGATCAAAGGACAGAAAGTATCCGATGGGAGAAAAGAGGAATACTTGGGAGTTTTCAAAAGGAAATGACCCCTTGTTGTATCAGAGCACATTAACTATATCCCTATATCAGAGCCAGTCTTAGAATGGCTACTTTTATAGTTTCCTGCCTGATTGTTTACTTTCTAGCAGACACTGAGGAAATGAACACCCGAGACAGGTGCCAGGGATTGATGGATAAAATATAGACTGAATATTTTATATGATATACAGTCATGGTGTGGGGAGTTGCGTCCCTGCTCAGTAAAAAAAAACGTGTTACAAGTAGTTTAACAATTTCATTATACATATCAGAAAGAGGGAATCTCCTCCTACGCTGTGAAATAATATCTACAATTACTGACTTATCGCGTTCTATACGCTGACTGCCTTTATTGATCTACCTATACACTGAAAGTGTTACATCCACGAACCCTTCCCATCATCTTTTCCCCATTATCAATTCCCATGTCCACACTTATAATGGAAATTGTCTATGTAAACCCGTCACGTGGTAATTACAGCCTCCTGCCAGTGGAGGTGCTGCATCCTGCCATCCATGGTGGGGGGGGTGCAACGACAGTCTGACAAGTTTGCCGAGACAGTTTCCATTTTAAATGTAGATACAGGAATTTACAATAGATATATACAAAAAGATAAGGGAAGGATGCAATGACTTTAAGATGGCAACTGAAGTTCATTTACGAACACGAATCCAATTCCCCAATCCCTCGAACCCACTATGACCTCATTTCACAGAATCACAGAATTTTAACGGCACAGGAGGTCATTCACCCCATTGTGTCTGCACCGGGTCTCTGAATGAGCATTATGACCTAGTGCCATTGCCCTGCCTTTTCACCCCCACCGTACCCCTGCACATTGTTTCTATTCAAATAATCATCTCATGCCCTCTTAACTGCCCTGATTGAACCTGCCTCCAGCACACTTCCAGTGAAAAAGTTTTTTCTCACGTCACGTTTGCTTCTTTTGCAAATCACTTTAGATCTGTGCCCTCTCGTTCTTGATCCTTTTACGAGCGGGAACAGCTTCTCCCTATCTACTCTGTCCAGCCCCCTCGTGATTTTGAACATCTCTATCAAATCTTCTCTTTGCCTTCTTCTCTCCAAGGAGAACAGTCCCAACCTCACCAATATCTTCGTAACTGAAGTTTCTCATCCCTGAAACCATTCTTGTAAACCTCTTCTGCTCTCTCTCCAATGCGTTCACATCCTTCCTATAGTGTGGCGCCCAGAACTGTACACAATACTCCAGCTGAGGTCTAACAAGTGTCTTATATAAATTCAGCATAACCTCTTTTCTCTTGTACTCTATGCCCCTATTAATAAAGCAGCTTTATTAACTGCTCTCTCCACCTGTCCTGCCACCTTCAATGATCTAAGCACATATACACCCAGGTCTTTCTGCTCCTGCACCCCACTTCAAAATTTCACCCCTTATTTTATATTGTCTGTCCATGTTCTTCCTACCAAAATGCATCATCTGACACTTCTCCACATTAAACTTCACCTGCCACCTATCTGCCCACTCCACCAACTTGTCTATGTCGTTTTGAAGTTCCACACTATCCTCCTTGCAGTTTACAACACTCCCAAGCTTCTTATCATCCTCAAACTTTGAAATTGTCCCCTGCACACCAAGATCTAGATCATTAATATATATCAGCAAAAGCAAGGGTCCCAATACCCACCCCTGGGGAACTCCACCACAAACCTTTCTCCAGCCCGAAAAATAACCATTGACCATTACTCTCTGCTTCCAATTTTTCAGCCAATTTTGTATCTAGATTGCTCCTGTCCCTTTTATTCCATGAGCAATAACTTTGCTCACAAATCTGTTGTGTGGCACTGTATCAAATGCCTTTTGAAAGTCCATGTACACCACATCAACAGCATTACCCTCATCGGCCTTTTCTGTTACCTCTTCAAAAAACTCCAGCAAGTTAGTTAAACACGATTTCCCCTTTAGAAATCCATGCTGGCTCTTCCTTATCAACCCATATTTTTCCATGTGACTACTAATTCTACCCCGAATAATTGTTTCTAGAATCCTGCCCACCACTGAAGTTAAACTGACTGGTCTGTAATTGCTGGGCTTATCCTTATAATCTTTTTTGAACAACGGCGTAATGTTTGCAATTCTCCAGTTCTCTGGCACCACCCCTGTGTCTAGGGAAGAGTGAACGATTATGGCCAGTGCCCCTGCAATTTCTACTCTCACTTCCTTCAATATCCTTGGATGCATCTTGTCTGGTCCCAGTGCCTTGTCAGCTTTAAATACTGACAGTCTATTCGACACTTCCTCCTTATCAATTTTGAACCTTTCCAGTGACAGAGTTTCCTCGTCTGTCACCATGGCTTGGGTAGCACCTACATCCTTGGTAAAGACGGATGCAAAGTATTAATTTAATACCTCAGCCATGGCCCCTTCGTCCATGTGTAAATTCCCTTTCAGGTCCCTAATCGGCCCTACTCCTCCTTTTACCACCTTTTTGCTATTTATAAGGCTATAGAAAACTTTGGGATTCTCCTTTATGTTGGATGCCAGTCTTTTCTCATAATTCCTCTTTACTTCTCTAATATGCTTTTTCACCTCCCCTCTAAACCTTCTGTATTCCTCTTGGCTCTCAGTTGTATTTTCTACCTGACACCAGTCATAAGCACACTTTTTCTTTTTTATCTTAATTTCTATTTCCTTTTTCATCCAGGGAGCTCTGGATTTGTTTGCCCTACCTTTCCCTTTCGATGGGATATACCTTGACTGTACCTGAACCAATTCTTTTTTGAAGGTAGCCCATTGTTCAGCTACAGTTTTTCCCACCAATCTTTTGTTCCAGTCTATCTGGCCCAGCTCCGTTCCTGCCCCATTGAAGTTGGCTCTTGTCCAGTTAATTATTCTTACTCTGGGTTCCCTATCGTCCTTTTCTATCACCATCCTAAACCATACAATACAATGATCACTGAGTCCTAAATGTTCCCCCACTGATATATGATCTACTTGGCCCACCTCATTTCCAAGAACCAGGTTCACATGTGCATCTTTTCTTGTTGGATTGGACACAAAGTGCTGTAGAAAATTTTCCTGAGCACAATCTAGGAACTTTTGCCCCTCTCCACCCTTGTCCCAGTCTACATTTGGGTAATTGAAGTCACTCATCTTAACTACATTATAATGGTTACATCTCTCTGTAATTTCCCTGCAGATTTGTTCTTCTATGTCCTTCTCACTAGTTGGTGGTCTATAGACTACACCGAGCAATGTGATTGAACCCTTTTTTGTTCCTTAGCTCTGGCCAAATTGATTCTGTCCTTGAACCCTCTGGGACATCCTCTTTCTCCAGCACTGCAATGCTATCCTTAACCAATACCGCCACCATTCCTCCTTTCCTTCCTTTTCTATCTTTTCTGAACACTTTGTACCCGGGAATATCTAACACCCAGCTCTGCCCTTCCTTGAGTCAGGTCTCTGTTATCACCACAACATCATATTCCCACATGGCAATCTGCACCTGTAACTCCCCAATCTTATTTACCACACTCCGTGCATTCACATACGTGCATAGTAACCCTGATTTAGATTTTGTTACTTTCTCCCTCACCCCGATTTCACCTATTAACTTACTATTCTCTATTCTAGTGCTACCTGTCCCTCCCAGTATTCTGTGCACCCTGGTATTCCTCTCTAATATTTTCTCTTGGCTCCCACACCCCTGCTGAGTTAGTTTAAAACCCTCCCGACAGCATTAGCAAAACGCCCCACAAGGAACTCAGTCCCAGCTCTGTTCAGGTGCAACCTGTCCGGCTTGTACAGGTTCCATCTCCCCCCGAGCCAGTCCCAGTGTCCCGGGAATCTACAGCCCTCCCTCCCACATCGTATTTCCAGCTACACATTCATCTGCCCTGTCTTCCTATTTCTGTACTCATTGGCACGTGACACTGGGAGTAATCCGGAGATTACTGCATTTGAGGTCCTGCTTGCTCATTTTCTACCTAGCTCCCCAAATTCCGATTGCAGGTCCACATCCCCCTTCCTACCCAAGTCATTGGTCCCAATGTGGACCACGACCTCTGGCTGTTCACCCTCTCCCAGAAGAATGTCCTGTAGCTGCTCTGTGACATCCTTGACCCTGGCACCAGGGAGGCAACATACCATCCTGGAGTCATGTCTACAGACACAGAAACGCCTGTCTGTTCCCCTAACCAATGAATCCCCTATCACCACAGCTCTTCCTTTCTTCTTCCCCCATCCCTGTACAAAAGAGCCACAAACCTGGCTCTGAGTGCACTCCTCCGAGGAACCGGCGCCCTCACCAGCTTCCAAATTGGAAAACCGACTTGTGAGCGGGACCCCAGGGAGCTCCTGCACTACCTGTCTACTTCTCTTGGACTGCCTGGTGGTCACCCATTCCCTCTCTGCTTCCAGGCCCTTAATCTGCGGTGTGACCACCTCTCTGAACACGCTATCCACGTAGCTCTCAGCCTCGCGGACGTGCCACAGTGACTCCAGCCGCCGCTCGAGCTCGGAAACCGGGAGCGAAAGATCCTGCAGCCGGCAGCACTTCCTGCACACGTGGCCAGTTAGGATACTGGTAGCTTCCATGACTTTGCACATATTACAGGACACGCATTCCCCTTGACTGAGCTGCCCTGCCATGTCTTAATTTTATTTCCCTTACGTTAACTTTTTCTACTTTGGATTATCTATATTACTTTATTATATTGGCCCTAAATTTCCCTTATTCCTGGCACTTCTCACTTAAATCCAAGTACAGCAACTTGTTTAAAAATATTACATTTTTCTAATTTACTCACCGGGTCCGACTTACTAAGGCCGCCGCCCTTCTTCCTGAGGAAAGGTAGAAAAGGAAAGGAGCACCTCCTCCCTTCTCACTGAGCTCCCTCAGTCACCTCTACTCAGAGGTATACACACACACTCCCTCAGTCACCTCTACTCAGAGGTATACACACAGGCACACACACACAGACACACAGGCACACACACACATAAACACAAATAAAAACACACACACACACATAAACACAAATAAAAACTCACACACACACATAAACACTAATAAAAACACACACACACACACATAAACACAAATAAAAACACACACACACATAAACACAAATAAACACACACACACATAAACACAAATAAAAACACACACACACACACATAAACACAAATAAAAAAACACACACACATAAACACAAATAAAAACACACACATAAACACAAATAAAAACTCACACACAAACACAAATAAAAACACACACACACATAAACAAAAATAAAAACACACACACAGATAAACACAAATAAAAACATACATACACACACACATAAACACAAATAAAAACATACATACATACACACACATAAACACAAATAAAAACACACACACACATAAACACAAATAAAAACACACACACACATAAACACAAATAAAAACACACACACAGATAAACACAAATAAAAACACACACACATAAACACAAATAAAAACATACATACACACACACATAAACACAAATAAAAACATACATACACACACACATAAACACAAATAAAAACATACACGCACACATAAACACAAATAAAAACACACACACATAAACACAAATAAAAACACACACATACACACAAATAAAACACACACACATAAACACAAACAAAAACACACATACACACATAAACACAAATAAAAACACACACATAAACACAAATAAAAACACACACATATACACAAATAAAAACACACACATCCACATAAACACAAATAAAAACACACACACACATAAACTACAAATAAAAACACACACAAATACACACAAATAAAAACACACACATAAACACAAATAAAAACATACACATAAACACATATAAAAACACACACATAAACACAATTAAAAACACACACACATAAACACAAATAAAAACACTCACACATAAACACAAATAAAAACACACACATACACACACACACATAAATATATATACACACAAACGCATACACATAAACACACATACACACATATGCACGCACACACATAAACAAACACACACACAGACACATAAACATAAACACACACTTAAACACACACACACAGACGTGGGCTTACACACACGTACATAAACACACATGCGTGCACGCACACACGAATAGGCCAGACAAGCGCCCTGATGTCATCGCACACTCGCACGTTATTTCGCTCGGTGGGCAGGTGCGGGAGTCGTCAGCGCGCCCGCCGACTATTTTAAAGGCCTATTAAGAAGATTAACAATGTAATTAAATGAAATTTTTCACTGTCCGAAAACCTTACGGTTATGGTGGGAGGTGAAAAGGCCGAGCGGCCTTTGCATTTTTTGTGAAACCTCATCCACGGGCGGGATGAGGTTTCCATCCGTCATTAAAAAAAAATCATTTTCGTAGTAATTTCTAACATGTCCCTGCTCGTGTGACAGTGTCACATGTGTTTTTAAAACCTTAAATTCTTTATTTTTATATGTTATATCTTCATCTCCCTAAGGCCGCTCTGTGCGTTCCAGCCCCGATCACCAGCGGCAGTCGGCTTCCCAACCACTCCTGCCCACCCCCACCTAGCCTGCCCGACTAGGGCAAAATTCTGCCCATAAACACACACACACGTATGAACACATTGTTCACGGGTGACTTTGGGGAAACACCTTTACAGCATCCTTGACGCTACTCAAAGTCACCCGTCCTTGAGGGTGCACATGAATGGAAGGCTCAGCTGACTCAAGATGAGAGTTCAGCGTCACGCATGAGTTCTCTCCTCTCTCTGTAGGTCACAATTTGCATGGGGTACTTATACGTCGAACAGAACAAGTGAGTCACTGTCAAAACCAAAGCATAGTCAAAATCTAGACTGGTAAAGTCTCGATTTGATTAAGTGAAAGATATTCAAAAGCTTGACTGAGCTCAGACTTTTAATTTTCAAGATGATCATTTTGGACCAGTGGCAAATTCTCTGATGACACACGGACATACAAATTAGGAGGAGCAGCAGGCCCACCCTATCCCTCTCTCTTTAGCTATCCTTTCTGCCTCTTCCCACCCCACACAAAGTTCTTCAAGACATTTCCAAGCAAGGAACAAACTCCCAGTTGGGTCTCCCAGTCCAACTTCATGAGCTCCCATTTACTACACCCCTGATCCACCTCCTGACTCAGTCCTCAGCATGTCCCAGTCTCCTCCTCTATCCTTGGGATCTCATTCTCCATCTCACTCACAGAATCACAGGATCACACAGTGCAGAAGAGGCCCTTCGGCCCATCGAGTCTGCACCGACACGTGAGGAACACCTGACCTGCCTACCTAATCCCATTTACCAGCACTTGGCCCATAGCCTTGAATGTTATGACGTGCCAAGTGCTCATCCAGGTACTTTTTAAAGGATGTGAGGCAACCCGCCTCCACCACCCTCCCAGGCAGCGCATTCCAGACCGTCACCACTCTCTGGGTAAAAAAGTTTTTCCTCACATCCCCCCTAAACCTCCTGCCCCTCACCTTGAACTTATGCCCCCTTGTGACTGACCCTTCAACTAAGGGGAACAGCTGCTCCCTATCCACCCTGTCCATGCCCCTCATAATCTTGTACACCTCGATCAGGTCACCCCTCAGTCTTCTCTGCTCCAATGAAAACAACCCAAGTCTATCCAACCTCTCTTCATAACTTAAATGTTTCATCCCAGGCAACATCCTGGTGAATCTCCTCTGCACCCCCTCCAGTGCAATCACATCCTTCCTATAATGTGGCGACCAGAACTGCAGACAGTACTTCATGCAGAACCTTTAATTATGTAGATTGTCTGTCTCATCAATCCTGCTCAGGTGGTGTAATAATGAAGTGTCACGTGCAGCCTATAACAACAATGGCTTGCACTTATATAGCACCTTTATTGTTTGAAACATTCTAAGGTGCTCCTCAGGAGTGTAATCGGACCTTTGAGCATTTTTAAGAGCCCTTAACCAAATCTGCAACTCTTCTCTAGACTTGTATTCCTTTAATCCTCCAACTCTGCAACTTTATACATGCCACCCACATTTCCACTGCCCCACAACTGGTGCCACAACCTTCAGCTGGCTTGAACCTACTGCCTGTCTTTTTATTTTTTCCTAAAGTCTTGCAATCCAGCTCTCTCCATCGTGTCTCAGCACCCCCGTTCCTTTTTTAGTTAAAAGCAAAAAACTGCGGATGCTGGAAATCCAAAACAAAAACAAAAATGCCTGGAAAAACTCAGCAGGTCTGGCAGCATCTGCGGAGAGGAACCTCTCCGCAGATGCTGCCAGACTTGCTGAGTTTTTCCAGGTATTTTTGTTTTTGTTTTCCTTTTTTTGGTTTTCCTTGCTGTCTAGCATTTTGGGATGTCTCCCATGTTAAAGATGAATACAACTAGTTATAGCAGGGATCCATTCACTGCAGGAGCTGTTTGCAGTGCATCCTCTGTCAAACAGCCCCATGTTCCCTCAGAAAAGTATTTTAAACAAATGCAATGATCTCCCTCGATGTTCAATGAGTGGCTGAGTTCCGTGGACTGGGAACGTGTCTGGTTTGAACCCCTGCGTGTGCTAAACTAGCTGACAGGAATAGCAACAAGAAGTTGCATTTATATAGCACCTTTAACGGTTATTCATAAGTCTGTAGTCAAATTAAATCTGGCACTGAGCCACACAAAGAGTTATTAAGATCTGTAGCTAAAAGTTTGTCAAAGATGTACATTGTAAGGAGCGTCTTAAAGAGGGGGGGAGAGAGAGAGAGAGAGAGAGAGGCAGGGGGGCTGGATTTTCACCGAGTCGAGGTGACTCAGGAGCCCTTTAAAAATGGTGGCCAGGACCTGATTCCAGGATTTCCGACCCCTTTCCCAGGTTTCCCATTTTCGGGAGTGCCCTTTAAGGGTGCAGACTCGTTCAGGTCAAAAGCCCGGACCCTGCATTTCCCGACCTGGACGTCGCCATTGTAGAGATAGGCCTGTGCTGGTCCTCCGCAATTTCCATGGAGTTGGGCCAGCTTTTCAATGAGTCGTGGTTCACGACCCCTCAGAGGGGTCACGAACCATGGTCCGAATGAGGGGAAACTTTTGAAAGGTACATTTAAAAATTCTACCTCATGCCCCCACGCCAAGCTGTGCCTCTTAAGTAACCCTTATGGCTCGTCATGTCCCCTCTGCCATGCTATGCTTCTCAAACAGCTCTCTGGCCCTTCAATGCCCATTGACCCACTAATACACTAAATAGAAGCAATGAGCCCTATAGTGACAGTAGAATGCACAAAAAACTTTTTTTTAAAAATTGCCATTCATTGATAACTTTCCACTTCTAAAAAAAATTCCTTTTTACTACAGCCCAATAAATTGTCAATCGCCAGATCCTTTAAAGTATCAATATCAGAAATTGAAAGTACTTGAAACCTATCTTATGCAATAAGCATTGTGAAATAGACAGCATTGATCACAGAGCCAAAGCTGTCAATCGGGCAATGTTTTTTTTTTCCAGAGCTCAGGTGTTTAAGTACGCTAATGGATGTCTGGGCTCTCAGCCAAGCATACACAATGGGGCTTGACTAAGAGCCCAGACATCCATTAACCTGGTGAAAGACAACGCATCTCCCTTCATTGCCCATTTCCAATTATCACCAGTGAGCAATTCTTATAGAAGAGGTCAGTCTCTTTGGAGAGAATTTCTGTTTACCTCCCAGTGATGATGGTACTCAATTAGCAATTGTATGGACTGGATGCCTTTAAAGTGAGTCTCTTAGTTAAGGGGATTTTTTTTTTGTGTCAGAGAATCAAAGGCAATGATTCTGATTGAAAACCCAGTCGCTTAAAAGTGGACAACACAAACATTCAGCAATAAAGCTACAAGGGGATGTGATAGACCCATTCAAAGTTACAAGGGGTTTTGAAGAGGTAGAAACAGTATAAACTATTTCCAGTGGTTGGTGAATGGGTAACTACAGGCCTTGAATTTAAGATAATTATCAAAATAATAAAAGGTAGAAGATTTTTAGAGGGTCATTAAGACACGAAATGTTGACCAGAAGCAATAATAGTGGGTGAGGTGATGGCATAGTGGTATTGTTACTGGGCTATTCATCCAGAGGCCCAGCCTAATGCTCTGGGGACCCAGGTTCAAATCCTAGCATGGCAGGAATTCAATAACAATTTGGGATTAAGAGTCTAATGATGACCATGAATCATTGTCGTTAAAAACCCATGTGGTTCACTCATGTCCTTTAGGGAAGGAAATGTGTCGTCCTTACCTGGTCTGGCCTACATGTGACTCCAGACGCACAGCAATGTGGTTGACTCTGAAATGACCGAGCAAGCCTCTCAGCTGCATCAAACCACTAGAAAGTCAAAAAAGAATGAAACCGGACGGACCAATTGGCTTCGACCTAGGCACCAGAAACGACAATGGCAAACTCAGGCCGGGTGGACCCTCCAGACTCCTCCTTACGAACATCTAGGGGCCTTGTGCCAAAACTGGGAGAGCTGTCTCACAGGCTGGTCAAGCAACGACCTGACATAGTCATACTCACGGAAGCAAGGGCAGAATGTGACTCTGTCACATGAGCAGGGACATGTTTTTAATTCAAGTGTAACATTTTTATTTGCTTTAGGAAACCTCACCCTGCCCGTTGATGAGGTTTCCTAAAAAGTGCAAAGGCCGCTTGGCCTTTTCGCCTGCCCGACAACCATAAAGTTGGATGGGCAGCGTAAATTTGAATCTAATTACCTTTTTAATGGCCTTAACAGGCCTTTTAATTGTCGGAGGGCGCACTGCCAACTATGATGCACGTCCGCTGAACCAAGTATGGCAGGACTGCGCGATGACGTCGGGACACTCACCCGATGTCATCACGCATCATTTTACCCTCAGCCGGGCTGGGTGCGTGCCCGCCCACCGAGATTAATATTCTGCCCCATATCTTACAGATAATGTCCCAGACACCATCATCACCATCCTTGGGTCTGTCCTGTCCCAATGGACACAGGCCCAGCAGAGGTGGTGGCACAGTGGTATACAGTCAGGAGGGAGTTGCCCTGGGAGTCCTCAACACCGACTTCGAGCCCCACGAACTCTCATGTCATCAGGTCAAACATGGGCAAGGAAACCTCCTGCTGATTACCACGTACCGCCCTCCCTCAGCTAATGAATCAGTGCTCCTCCATGTTGAGCACCACTTGGAGCAAGCACTGAGGGTTGCAAGGGCACAGAATGTACTCTGGGTGGGGGATGTCAATGTCCATCACCAAGAGTGGCTCAGTGACAGTACTACAGACCAAGCTGGCTGAGTCCTAAAGGACATCACCACTGACTGGCTAGACTGGTGAGGGATCAAACAAGAGGGAAATACATACTTGACCTCATCCTCACCAACCTGCCTGCTGCAGATGCATCTGTCCATGACAGTATTGGTAGGAGTGACCAACGCACAGCCCTTGTTGAGACGAACTCCCGTCTTCATATTGAGGATACCCTCCATCGTGTCGTGTGGCACTACCACCGTGCTAAATGGGATAGATTTTGAACAGATCTAGCAAATCAAGACTAGGCATCCATGAGGTGCTGTGGGCCATCAGCAGCAGCAGAATTGTACTCAACCACAATCTGTAACCTCATGACCTGGCATAACCCCCACTCTACCATTACCATCCAGCCAGGGGATCAACTCTGGTTCAATGAAGGGTGCAGGAGGGGATGCCAGAAGCAGCACCAGACATACCTAAAAATGAGGTGTCAACCTGGTGAAGCTATAACACAGGACTACTTGCGTGCCAAACAGCATAAGCAGCAAGTGATAGACAGAGCTAAGCGATTTCACAACCAACGGATCAGATCCAAGCTCTGCAGTCCTGCCACGTCCAGTTGTGAATGGTGGTGGATGATTAAACAACTCACTGGAGATAGAAGCTCCAGAAATATCCCCATTTTCAATGATGGGGGAGCCCAGCACATCAGTGCAAAAGATAAGGCTGAAGCATTTGCAACAATCTTCAGAAAGAAGTGCCAAGTGGATGATCCATCTCGGCCTCCTCTGGAGGTCCCCAGCATCACATTTGCCAGTCTCCCGCCAATTCCATTCACTTCACATGATATCAGGAAACCGCTGAAGGCATTGGACACTGCAAAGACTATGGGCCTTCACAATATTCCACTCTTAGTACTGATGATTTATGCTCCAGAACTTTCCATGCCCCTAGCCAAGCTGTTCTAGTACAGCTACAGCACTGGCATCTACTCGGAAATGTGGGAAATTGCACAGTTTATACAAAAAGCAGGACAAAACTAACTCGGCCAATTATGCCCCATCAGTCTACTCTCGATCGTCAGTAAAGTAATGGAAGGGGTCATCAACAATGCTATCAAGCGATACTTGCTTAGCATGTGGGGGTAGATGGTGGCACAGTGGTAATGTCACTGGACTAGCAATCCAGAGACCCGTGTTAATGATCTAGAGACACATGTTCGTGGAATTTCAATTCAGTTAATAAAAAAATCTGGAATATGATGCTAGTCTCAGTGATGGTGACCATGAAACTATCATCGATTGTCGTAAAAACCCATCTGGTTCACTAATGTCCTTTGGGGAAGGAAATCTGCCGTCCTTACCTGGTCTGGCCTACACGTGACTCCAGACCCACAGCAATATGGTTGACTCGACTCTTAACTGTCGTCTGAAATGGCCGAGCAAGCCACTCAGTTCAAGAGCAATTAGGGATGGGCAACAAATGCTGGCCTTGCCAGTGACACCCACATTCCATGAAAGAATAAGGAAGAAAAAAAAAAACCTGCTCACTGACGCTCAGTTTGGGTTCCGCCAGGGCCACTGAGCTCCTGACTTCATTACAGCCTTGGTTCAAACATGGACAAAAGAGTCAATGGAAATCAGGGGGAAAACTCTCCACTGATTGGGGTCATACCTAGCACAAAGGAAGATGGTTGTAGTTGTTGGAGGTCAATCATCTCAGTTCCAGGACATCACTGCAGAAGTTCCTCAGGGCAGTGTCGTCAGTCCTATCATCTTCAGCTACTTCATCAATGACCTTCCTTCCATCATAAAGTCAGAAGTGGGGATATTCGCTGATGATTCTACAGTGTTTAGCACCATTTGTGATCCTCAGATACTGAAGCAGTCCATGTCCAAATGCAGCAAGACCTGGAAAATATCCAGGTTTGGGCTGACAAGTGGTAAGTAACATTCATGCCAGACAAGTGCCAGGCAATGACCATCTCCAACACAAGAGAATCGAACCATCATTCCTTGATATTCAATGGAATTACTATCGCTGAATCTCCCACTATCAACATCCTGGGAAACTGAACTGGACTAGCCACATAAACACTGTGGTTACAAGAGCAGGTCAGAGACTGAGAATCGTGCGGTAAGTAACTCACCCCCTGACTCCCCAAAGCCTGTCCACCATCTACAAGGCACAAGTCAGGAGTGTGATGGAATACTCTCCACTTGCCTGGATGAGTGCAGCTCCCACAACACTCAAGAAGCTTGACACTGTCTAGGACAAAGCAGCCCACTTGATTAGCATCACATCCACAAACATTCACTCTCTCCACCACCGACGCACAGTAGCAGCAGTGTGTACCATCTACAAGATGCACTGCAGCAACTCAGCATGGCTCCTTCAACAGTACCTTCCAAACCCATGACCACATCTAGAAGGACAAGGGCAGCAGATGGATGGGAACACCACCATCTGGAAAGCTCCCCTCCAAGCCACTCACCATCCTGACTTAAGAATATATCGCCGTTCCTTCACTGTCGCTGGGTCAAAATTCTGGAACTCCCTTCCTAACAGCACTGTGGGTGTACCTACACCACATGGACTGCAGCGGTTCAAGAAGGCAGCTCACCACCACCTTCTCAAAGGTAATTAGGGATGGGCAATAAATGCTGGGCTAGCCAGCGATACTTACATCCCATTAACAAAATTTTTTTAAACATAGAAACAGAATCTATCCTAGCCATTAAAAAGAGAGTGGATATTTGGATTTTTAAAGGGTATGGATAGGAAAGGGATTTCAGACTAATTGGACATCTCTTTTTAGAGAGGCAGTATAAGTGTGATGGGCTGAATGGTCCCCTTTGGAGCTGCAAAGATTCTATCATTTTGCCCTGATTTTTGAGAAGAATGGATGATGTAAATATAAGCAGCCCTTGGACAGTGAGCTCAGAACGAGGACAAAGATTTAAGATGACCAAATCTCAATTGAGACCGAAATAGAGAAAGACCTTCACTTACATGGAGCCATGTGTAATTTGAAATGCAGCCACATCTGGCCCATCCTCATTTATGTCACCCATCTGAGAATATAAGAACACAAAAAAAGGAGCAGGAGTAGGCCATTCGGCCCATTGAGTCTGCTCCACCATTCAGTAAGATCATGGCTGATCAATCATGGACTCAGTTATATTTTCATGCCTGTCTCCACCATAACCCTTGACTCCCTCAAAATTCTGTCTAACTCAGCCTTGAATATATTCAATGACTCAGCCTCCAGTGCTCCATGTGGAAGAGAATTCCAAAGATTAATGATCCTCTGAGAGAAGAAATTCCTCCTCATCTCCGTCTTAAATGGGAGGCTGTTTATTCTGAAACTGTGTCCCTAGTTCTAGATTCCCCCCCATGAGGGGATATCTAGAACTCAGTATCTACCCTGTCAAGCCCCCTCAGAATCTTACGTGTTTCAATCTTGGGACTTCTCAATGTCTTTAGAAGGGAAGACAGAGTTTGCAGCCACAGGCAGCTGCCAAAGGAAGCCAGTAACAAAAATAGAAGTGGTATCGGGTGGTCTACGGGCACTGTGCCAGGAGACGGTAGAAAATGCCAGCAGTTCCCCAAATTGCAAGTTCCCATTCTTAGCTGGTTGACCAGGAGCGCTGCACCACTGAAGCATTTCCCACAGGCAAGAGAGAGAGAGTCAGCATTGTTGGTGAATCGTGCTCCTAAATCAAATTTGCAGAGCCCAGGGACTCAAAGGCAAGAAAATATATTTCAAAGTGGGGAGTGGGTTGTAAAATTCTTGAGTCGCTTAAGAGCATTTTAACGTTTACATTTCAGCTGCAATGTATATTTAGAAAATATTACATAAACTTGTCAAGCTATTCTACAACAAAAACAAAGTATTCTTAGAAATATTGCTTCATCAATACAAGGGAACTTCTGAGTTTGTGAATGACACAGAAAAGCTGGAATAGAAAGCAGGAAGTTCTATAGAGGCGACCATTATGGCTATTCCTCCATTTCCTATTTTCTTAAGCTTCAGCACTCATTCCCCAAATGTTCCATCTTCTGTGAGGCATTAAACCAAGGCCATATTGGCCCTCTCAAGAGGGTGTAAAATATCCTATAATCCTATGTACATATATCATAAGACCATAAGACATAGGAGCAGAAATTAGGCCATTCGGCCCATCGAGTCTGCCCCGCCATTCAATCATGGCTGATAAGTTTCTCAACCCCATTCTCCCGCCTTCTCCCCGCAACCTTTGATCCCCTTACCAATCAAGAACCTATCTATCTCGGTCTTAAATACACTCAATGACCTGGCCTTCTGTGGCAATGAATTCCATAGATTCACCACTCTCTGGCTAAAGAAGTTTCTCCTCATCTCTGTTCTAAAAGTTCTTCCCTTTACTCTGAGGCTGTGCCCTCGGGTCCTAGTCTCTCCTACTAATGGAAACATCTTCCCCACGTCCACTCTATCCAGGCCTTTCAGTATTCTGTAAGTTTCAATCAGATCCCCCCTCATCCTTCTAAACTCCATCGAGTATAGACCCAGAGTCCTCAAACATTCCTCATATGTTAAGCCTTTCATTCCTGGGATCGTTTTCGTGAACCTCCTCTGGACCCTCTCCAGGGCCAGCACATCCTTCCTGAGATACGGGGCCCAAAATTGCTCACAATATTCTAAATGTGGTCTGACCAGAGCCTTACAAAGCCTCAGCAGCACATCCCTGCTTTTATATTCTAGTCCTCTCGAAATAAATGCCAACATTGCATTTGCCTTCCTAACCACCGACTGAACCTGCAAGTTAACCTTAAGAGAATCCTGGACTAGGACTCCCAAGTCCCTTTGCACTCCAGATTTCTGAATTCTCTCCCCATTTAGAAAATAGTCTATGCCTCTATTCTTCCTACCAAAGTGCATGACCTCACACTTCCATACATATACCCAATTGAAAGAAGAGCAGGGGAGTTTTCTCTGATGTCCCTCAACCAGTACCGCAAAAACAAATGATCTGGTCATCATCACATTGCTATTTGTGGGAGCTTGCTGTGTGCAAATTGGCTGCTGTGTTCCCTACATTACAACAGTAGCTACACTTCAAAACCACTTCTTGGTCTGGGAAGTGCTTTGGGACTTCCCCGGTTGTGAAAGAAATGCAAGTCTTTTTTTTTTATATTCTCCTTTTCTGAAGGTACTAACGTTTGATGAGATGTAGCTCAGCTGGTCCTCCAGTGCCTCACTGAAGTGATTGTTTTGCAAGTGTGAGCTGATATGGTGAGCCCCGACGATGGCGTTGAGTGTACAGCCATCACATTCAAACCCAGCTCTGGTTTCATCCAACATCCAGCACATCCTCCGTCTCACAAAGAGATTCGTAGTTAATTACTGTGGGGCTAACAACCATCACCCTTCCCCATAGTCCAGATCAGACAGAGACTAGAGAGTGAACAGGGATCTTCTGCTCTGAATATCTTAGTGTCACAGTGGGAAAATGCCTTACACAACAATCAGAAGAGTTCTACCTTTCTGTGCCACGGGAAAGAGTCAACACTAATTCTGAGTCAGAGATAGAAAATCAAAGCTATCAGGCAGGCTACTGAATTTAGATCACTCGTCTATTTGACTTCCTCTTCTTGTTTATTTTTTGACAGGAGGAAACCTATATTGCAATAGCTACTTGTGGGGACCAGTCAAGTACTGCATTGAGCCCCACATAATTTAAAACAAACATTAACTGGGCAGTTTTGTTTAGATTCAATGCTTTTTTTTTTATTCTTTCATGGGATGTGGGCGTCGCTGGCAAGGCCAGCCTTTGTTGCCCATCCCTAATTGCCCTTGAACTGACCTTGCTAGGTCATTTCAGGGGGCACTTAAGAGTCAAGCGCATTGCTGTGGGTCTGGAGTCACGTGTAGGCCAGACCAGGTAAGGACGGCAGATTTCCTTCCCTCCAGGACGTTTTGCTCAGTCTTGCGCTGCTAACATTGGGAGACTAGGTCGTCCAACCAAGCACCGACAAGCCAAAACGAAATTTGTACCCGACACCAGGTTAATGCACCGGGTTTGGCAGTTTGTGAGAGTACGGTGGAGAATGTTGAGTTCTACAACAACAACTTGCATTTAGACAGCAGCTGTAGCATAGTAAAACCAGCCCAAGACAACATGAGGAGCAACTAAACTGAACTTCAAGAATTTACTTAACTGTAATTAGAACCTACAGCCACAAAGAAACAATGTTAGATTTGGACAACAGATTAATACATTGTAGTTTTTACAATACATTATGTACAATGTTGTAAAATTAGTACTTGAGTCACTATGAGCAACCCACAATGGACATAGTATTGGAAACAGCTGATCAAGTATGAACAGTCAGTAAAATGTACCTGCACAATAGGAGCATTATTAAACAAAACTTTGTAGTAAGGCACAAAAGGGGACATTGAAGAGGTAAACATCGTCAAAGCAGTAGGTTTTAAGGAAAGGCATTGAGAACAGGGAGGTTTTGGGAGGGAGTTCCAGGGCTTTGGGCCCAGGCAGCTGAAGGAGTGGCCGCGAATGCTGGACCGATTACTCTGGGGCCGAGCAAGAGGCCAGAATTGAAGGAGTGAAAAGACCTCGGAGGACAGTAGGGCCGGAGGAGGTTACAGAGATAGGGAGGGGTGAGGCCTTGGAGCGATTTAAAAACAAGGTTGAGAATTCTCAAATGAAAGCACTGCTGGACCAGGAGAAAATGTCCGGAGGCAAGAATTCAACCAGAGTGTGTGGGGGGGCTTGGGGAGATTAACCCAGAGACTCCAGGTTGATGCTCTGGGGACATGGGTTCAAATCCTACCACAGCAACTGGTGGAATTTGCATTCCATTAATAATAAATCTGGAATTGAAAGCTAGTCTCAGTAATGGTGACCATGAAACTACCATCGATTGCCATAAAAACTCATTGGTTCACTGATGCCCTTTAAGGAAGGAAATCTGCCATCCTTACCCAGTTTGGCCTACACATGACTCCAGACCCACAGCAATGTGGTTGACTTAACTGCCCTCTGAAGTGGCCCAGCAAGCCATTCATTTTCAAGGGCAATTAGGGATGGGCCGCAAATGCTGGCCTTGACGGCAATGCCTAAGTCCTGTGAAAGAATAAAAAAAACAGACAAAATGACTTTCTTTCTCAAGATCGTCAGTCAAAATTTCATATAAGACTGATGGATCTCTGCTTAGAATCAATTTGCCTACAATCAACCACAATGGAGCAGTGAAATAAAGTTCCCTGTGATTAAATGCAACAGTGATGCTGTACCAACCTTGGACCAGATCCCCAAGTTTTTTTGGTAAGATCCGGTTAGGGGCCAATGACGTAGGTTAAAGTAGACAAAGTTTGAGATTGAAGACACTTGCTAAGAGAATAAAACCACAAGATTCCCCAGACTTTCAACAAACAGAAGTAAACTTGCCTGTACAAACTAAGAAAAACAACTTACAACATCTACCTTATACTCTAACATTCAGGGTAAATATGAAGTACCTGTGAATTACAGGCAAGCTGTGGTTGAACATACCACATTACCACAATGAATAGCAAATGCGACCAGGACAGATCCCATGGATTTCTCAGCAACCTGTCCTGATGTCAGTTAACACTGTAAGTCATTGCCTCTCTCACAAGGGATTTCAGTCTTCACCTTCTAAGATTCCACCTTGGGATTCTCTCCAATTCGGACGGCCTCAATGAAGGCGTCACCTTGCAGGGTTTCAACCTCATCTCCTGAGATTCCATTCCCCTGGCTGCTGAGTCTGCGCTCCAGTACCAACTCCCAGTCAGCTCTTTGGCCGCACCAAGCTGAATACTATTGCTCCAGAGGGTTACCTTTGCCCTAATGGCTCACAGCGTGGAGCCACCAACCTTCTGCTGCTTCTTTCGATTGCCGGGGCGTAAGGTCTGCCAGCCGCAGCCCTTTTCTGCCTGGAGCCTCTTTCTCTGCTCCTCTTTCTTGTAAACTGGGACCTCTCCTTGTCCCCTCTACTTTTGGGACCTTCCCCCTTGTCCCCTGTCTGGCACTCCTCTGACTCTCTGCTCCTGGTCACGCGACCTGGGTTTTCACACCTTTTCTTTTTCTTTCTGCGCAGGATGGTCAGGATGGCCAAGACCTTTAACGGCCAGACTGCGCATGCACCACCAGACTCAGCCTGCACACGCGCGCGACTCCCCAGGCCTGCCGGAACTTGGGAGTTCTTGGCCCCTGCTCCATGAGAAGGTAAGTTGGATCTGATCACAATGTGCAAGAGATGAATGAGTGTGACTGCCCTCTGCATCAAAGCATGACTGAGTGTGGCATCAAGGAGCCCAGGCAAAATTGAAGTCAATGGGAAACAAAAACAGAAACAGAAATACCTAGAAAAACTCAGGAGGTCTGGCAGCATCGGCGGAGAAGAGTACAGTTGACGTTTCGAGTCCTCATGACCCTTCAACAGATATTTCCAGGTATTTCTGTTTCTGTTTTTGTTTTGGATTTCCAGCATCCGCAGTTTTTTGTTTTTATCATTGAAGTCAATGGGAATCAGGGGGAAACTCTCAACTGGTTGTAGTCATACCTGGCACAAAAAGTGATGGTTGTGGTTGTTGGAGGCCAATCATCTCAACCCCAGTATATTGCTGCAGGACTTCCTCAGGATGGTGTCCTAGGCCCAAACATCTTCAGTTGTTTCATCAATGAGGTGCCCTCCTTCATATGTTCAGAGATTTAGATGTTCAGTGATGACTGCAGAGTGTTCAGCATCATTCAGAACTCCTCAGATACTGAAACAGTCCCTGCCCATGTGCAGCAAGACCTGGACAATATCCAGGCTTGGGCTGACAAGTGGCAAATAACATTCGTGCCACACAAGTGCCAGGGAACAATCACCTCCAATAAGAGAGAATCTAACCATCTTCCCTTGACATTCAGGGCATTATCATCACTGAATCCCCACTATCAACATCTTAGCAGTTACCATTGACCAGAAACTGACCTGGACCAGCCATATAAATACTGTAGCTACAATAGCAGCTCAGTGGCTGGGAGTTTTGCAACAAGTAGCTCACCTCCTGTCTCCCCAAAGCCTGCCCACAATCTACAAGGCTCAAGTCAGGAGTGTGATGGAATATTCTCCAGATGAGTATAGTTCGAACAACACTTCAGAAGCTTGACAATATCCTGGACATGCAGCCTGCTTGATTGGCGCCCCATCCACCACCTTAACCATCCACCACTGATGCACAGTAGCAGCAGTGTGTGTACCATCTACAAGATGCACTGCAGAAACTCACCAAGGCTCCTTCAACAGCACCTTCCAAAATCCACAACCTCAGCTACCTAGAAGAACAAGGGCAGCAGATAGATGGGAACACCACCACCTGCAAGTTCCCCTCCAAGTCACACACCATCCTGACTTGGAAATATATCGCTGTTTCTTCACTGTCGCTGGGTCAAAATCCTGGAACTCCCTCCCGAACAGCACTGTGGGTGTACCTGCACCACATGGACTGCACTAGCTCAAGAAGGCAGCTCACCATGCACCAACTCAATGGGTAATAAATGCTGACATTGCCAGTGGTAGACAAGTACCATGAATGAATAAAAAGAAAAGATGGGAAATGTGGCAGGCATGAAACCCACATGCAAAACCTATTTAAAATATAACACATGCATAACATTTTGAGACCATTTGTCGCACTTCGCATAAACATCTAAAGGAAGAGAAGGAGAGATTGTCAAACTGCGCTGGCTTATCCTGATCTGGAAGGAGAAATGCATAAGCCTCTGCCAATCCACAAACCTTTACGACCAACTAACGCAGCCTGTAACGTGGCCCGGCGTTTTCGCGTGCTAAGCTCTACAGCAATTTAATGGACCCAGGAGTCAGAGTATCTGCAACACTTGATTCATCTGAACCATCACGCTTGATAAAGGGAGAAATCCTGATTTTGGATAGCAGCATGAGAAGCAATCAAACTGAACCTCATCAAGTATTTACTTAACTGTAATTTGAACCTATGGCCACAAAGAGACAACTTTAGAATTAGACAACAGATTAATACATTTTAGTTTATACAATATCATACGTACAATGTTGTAAAGTAAGTTAGTACTAGAGTTACCATGAGCAATCCATACTGGACATAGTGTCAAATATGAACAGTCAACAAAATTTACCCACAAATGAAGGGAAATTAAGCAAATCATTCCACTTCCAGCTACTGTCCTGGTTTCTCCATTGCGCTTATTCATGTAAAGATTGTGATGTAAAGAGATTTTTTTAAAACTGCTAAATTTACAAGGTAATTATTAAACATTCCTGCACAGTAGTGTTTTTTGTACTTTGAAACATCTGAAATACTTTTGTATCGTGGAGCAGTGCCAAGATGTAAAGTGTAATCCTGGAGTGTGTGCAAATTCCAAGACACATAACCATCAGTTTGAGGGATTGGCAGGAATAATGGGCTACGGCTCTCAGTATAAACTGGGTGCCAACAAGTTCTTGAGAAGTTTATGATTGAGAGCCAAACTGGCAATTCACAAAGTGTGTCAGGACTTGCTGATTGCAAGCCCTCATCTCCTCCATCAGAAAATTACTGAGAGCGAAAACAGTCAGGAAAACCAATTAGAACTTGTATTTTTTTTTTCCTTTTAATAATCTATCTAGATGTTTTCCTCTGCACTAACTTTGAATGCAGAAAGCTTTGGATTAGACATTGCAGATTGCCGGTGCTGAGTGCGGCGAGATTGAAGTTCGAAGGGAAAACTAGGAATGATGATCGGACAGAGGAAGCAATGACTTGAAGCCAGGCCCTTTATGTTATGAAATCCACATTCTAAATGGTCGTTCTGGCTTCTCCATTACATTTACACTCAAGGGTCCAAAAGCAAGGATGGTGAAAAAGTGAAAATACAGCACCATTGTGCTCAAGTTTGGAGGGAGGTTCTGAATTATTTTGGTAACTCCCGAGTATTGCTACAGAGATATTTGGTAAAGTTTTAAATTAGTTTCAACTTCTCCTAGAATTTATAGAGCCGTAGAGTCATTTCCACGTGGAAGGAGACCATTCAGCCCATCAAATCCATGCCCTTAGTGTCTACAAGAAAAACACACACCCTAAATAAGTGAATGTGGTGGTAATGAGCTGCTCCCCCACATTACGTAAAGGATTATTTATGCAATTTGTTACGTAATGGAGTGAGTTCTCTACTTGCAGTGGTGAGGAAATATGAATTATTTCTTTTCTACCCACTGACTTAAAAAAACCCACCAACTTCATTGCCTCTGCACTGCTCTGCAAGATGGTTCAGTGGGTAGCATGCTTCCCTCCTGATTAGATGGTTATGCATTCAAATCCCATCCCAGAGATTTGAACAAAAAAATCCAGGCTGGTCCTCTATTGTTATCACTGAGTGCTGTACTGTCAGAGGGGCTATCTTTTAGATGATATGTTAGGCTAAGGTCCCATTTTCCCTCTCAGGTGAACTTGAGATCCCCGGGCACTACTTTGAAGAAGAGCAATAGGGTATCTCCTCAGTGTCCTGGATAATATTTATCCCTCAACCAACATCACTGACAACAGCTTATCTGGTCATGATCACATTTGCTGTTTGTGGGATCTTGCTATTTGACTAATGTGGTCTCTATATTAGAATACTGAAAAGTACTTTATTGGTTCACGGGATGTGGGCAGCACTGGCTAGGCCAGCATTTATTGCCCATCCCTAATTGCCCCTGAGAAGGTGGTGAATCACCTTCTTCATCTGCTGCAGTCCAAATGGTGAAAGTATATCCACAGCGCTGTTAGCGACAGTGAAGGAACGGCGATATATTTTCAAATCAGGATGGTGAGTGGCTTGGAAGGGAACTTGCAGTTGGTGGTGTTCCCATGTGTCTGCTGCCCTTGTCCTTCTGGATGGTAGTGGTCATGGGTTTGGAAGGTGCTGTCTAAGGAGGCTTGGTGAGTTCCTACAGTGCATCTTGTAGATGGTACACACTGCTGCTACTGTGAGTCGGTGGTGGGGGGAGTGAATGTTTGTGGATGGGGTGCCAATCAAGCGGGCTGCTTTGCCCTGGATGGTGTCAGACTTCTTGAGTGTTGTGGGACTCATCCAGGTAAGCAGAGAGTATTCCATCACATTCCTGACTTGTGCCATGTAGATGGTGGACAGGCTTTGGGGAGTCAGGAGGTGAGTTACTCGCTGCAGGATTCCCAGCCTCTGACCTGCTCTTGTAGCCACAGTATTTATATGGCTAGTCCAGTTCAGTTTCTTAATTGGTTGTAAGTTGCTTTGGCACGTCCTGAGGTGGTAACAGGTGCCACATAAATGCAAGTCTTTCTGACAAATGCTTTTACTGATTCGTTCACTAGAGGGAGGTGGTGGCGTTGTCACTAGACCAGTATTCCAAAGACCCAGGGCAATGCTCTGAGGGACCTGGATTCAAATCCCGCCACAGCAGATGGTGAAATTTGAATTTCAATTAAAAAAAAAAAATCTGGAATTAAAAGTGTGAAACCCTTGCCAATGGTTGCAAAAACCCAACTGGTTCACTCGTATCTTAGGGAAGAAAATCTGCTGTCCCTCCATGTGACTCCAGACCCACAGCAATGAGACTGACTTTTTTAACGCCCTCTTGAACTAAGGGCAATTAGGGATGGGGGCAAAATATGGTCTGGCCTAGCTGGCGATGCCCACGTCCCACGAACGAATAACAACAACAACAAAAAAAAAATGTGCAAACCTCACTTCCAGGCCTGAGAATCTTCCCTTTTGCAAGAGTCTTTGACCAAGATCACAAGATAAAACTCTCAACCATATATGCTCGCCGCCCTCGGATCGCCTCTGAACAATTTCAACTATTAGTTCTGTAATTTTTTTTTAAATGTTCAATGTGCAAAATGACACCAGCAGCGACAATTTAAAGGTCGCCCTCAATATTGTTGCGTGGGGCATCCCAGTAAAACCAGCCAAAGTTGTGCTGTTGAAATTGGAAGCGAGCGGGTCAACCTCTTACCCAAATCTCTCTTTCCAGATCTTTATTTCAGCATCTGTATTACTGGGTTTCCCGCCTTTAGCTTAAAAAAAAGCCACAATAAAGGTGGGAGGGGGGAAGATAACATTTACAAGCCTGGCTGTGACATTTCGCGAAACCAGCAAAAAAAATAAAATGTTCTATTTATACACGCAGAAAGAAAACAAATATCTGAAACGCTTCGGTAAAGGGACAATGCAAAGTTATCAGCATGTGGGTCTGGAAATAAATATTTTGAAGCAGGCGGGGGTTTAAAATTAGACGGGTTATCTGAAAGGCCGATACATTTATTTTGAAGGAGGGGAGGAGAGGAGAGGAGAGGGGGGGGTGAAAATAGTCAGCTTTCACTTTTCCAGTTTCAATGTCGATTAAGCTCCCATTATTAAACAATAACCAGTCTATAAATATTACAAATGGAAACTTGTTGGGAGGAGGAGGAGGAGAGGAGAGGAGAGGGGGGGTCATATCTCAAATGGATTTGTAAAGAGAGAGAGAGACAGAGAGAGAATTAAAAAAGGCTGCAAAGCTATTCCTATGTAATCGTTTCCTCTTATGTTCAATAGAACGGGCAAATACGCAGAGTTGACTGTGGGGTTGGACGTGCGACTTCCTTATCAGGGCTCCACAGGCTGCTCGGAGTTTTTATCCGAGGCTGCACCTTGTAAGAGTGCATCCTTTCCTGCTTTTTCAATAGGAAATCTGCTCAGACCAGGCACTCGCGAAAAAAAAAAATAATAATTAATTTAAAAGCACAACAGCCACAAATGGAGTTTGAAGAAAATGGCTCCGTCCAGACTGCCTGAGCACACAGAGGGTAAGTAGGCTCGATTTTTACCCTTCATCCCAGCCGCCGGATTGTTTTTTTATATATATATAATTTTAAAGAGTGCCTTTCAGGGTCAGTGTCTGTTGTGACTGACATGAAATTGACCAGCTCAGCTCAGCTCAAGTCAAATGAGCTCAAATAAACACTCTTAATATTTTATTTTTTTTAAAAACTGACAAGAGTTGAAATGTATTTCCCCCCACCACCCCCAATATAACAGCCCAAGATTTAACTGGATGCCAAACTAAAGCTGCGGCTCTCTCGCCTGAATTTTAAGATCGCTTTGAATTCAAATGTTTCAAGCTTAAACCAAGTTTGACCCATTTTTTTTTGGAGAATTAATTATTGAAGTAGGTGGACCCAGAAGAGTTTTAATAATTTGGCGAATTGGAGGTTTTAGCAGTTGTAAAGTGCCTTGAGAAGGCTGTGTTCGATGGGTTGTGAGACAGGTTTACATCGGTGGAAGACGTTTTGTTTTTGTGGCATTTATCAATTCATTTTGAGGTTCTTTGAAAAATCGAGGCGATTGCAGGAGAAAGAATCTAATTGTAGAGCCGTGCAATAGATAGATAGATGATGGGTCTGAAAGTGTGCTCCCATAGACATCAGGATCTCTCAGTGGTCACTTTAAGAGGATTGCAAGCTGTATTGTTTGAAACCCAATCCTATTAAAATGTGACTAAGCTTAAATTTGGACCAGTTTCCCAGGTTTTCATTCCTGTGGCAGTAATTGAGAAATCCCTGCCGTTGCTGTCCATCGTTTCCAGGTTGTCGCTCCTGTTTAAGACGGCGTTACAGCAAGTGCGGTACAATGTGCGAAATTTGATGATCAGTTTCTGTTTTGGGGGGGTTTTTTTTGGTTTTTGATTTTTTTTTTAACGAGATAATTTCTGCTTTTGCTCATGTCCTTTTTTTTTGGAAGAAGCGGAATTATTTTAGCCGGGCGGCTAAACGATGGAGACCACCCCCTCCCAAAAAAAAAATAAAACAGGTCTCCAAGTGTCAAAAAACCGAGAGAAAATCCGTCTCTCTTGGGGTCGAGGGGAAGAAACTTTGTTTGCACGGACTTCGTTTTGAAATGATCCCTCAAGTGAAGTGTTACAAGCCGAGGAATTGGCGGGGGTGCTTTGCACACAAGACATGTTGCAACTTTCGACATAATTGCAGTTTACAAAGGAACTCAAATGCCCTGTAATGCTTCTCCAACACCAGCCAAACCCGTCTGATCCCTCAAGGCGACTGGAAGCCTCATGGTTTGTCCAGTCTCCGTACAAGGATGTGCTGCTTTTAAACCCGTTTACTCAGCAGCAAAGGCTGGTGAATTAGTTTAGCCTGGGAGAGAGCGGTCCAGTCGATTGCTGGGTGATATTCTCAAATTGTATTTTACTCAATAGGCATTTTTTTTATTTAAAAAAAAAAGAGATACGTGCAGTCGAAACCCACACACTGTATTCTAAATTGTCTTTAGGTCAGAGATTGTTAGAAGGAACAGCTACACTAAAATTAACCAGAATATATATTTTTTTATTCATTCAAAGGATGTGGGCTTCACCGGTATTTATTGCCCCATCCCTAATTGCCCCTTGAGAAAGGTGGTGGGTGAGCTGCCTTCTTGAACCGCTGCAGTCCATGTGGTGTAGGTACACCCACAGTGCTGTTAGGGAGGGAGTTCCAGGATTTTGACCCAGCGACAGTGAAGGTACGGCCGATATATTTCCAAGTCAGGATGGTGAGTGACCTGGGGGAGAACTTGCAGGTGGTGGTGTTCCCATCTATCTGCTGCCCTTGTCCCTCTAGGTGGTAGTGGTCGTGAGTTTGGAAGGTGCTGCCGAAGGAGCCTTGGTGAATTCCTGCAGTGCATCTTGTAGATGGTACATCTCAAGTATTGTGCACTGAAGCAAATAAGCTACAGGTAGTATCAGTTTCGTGTATGTTAAATCTATAATTTTTTTTGGTAAACAAACCTGTTCAAATACATCCAGGAACCTGTTCATGTAAAACTGAGCTTGTCACAGAAAACCAGGCCAAAGACAGTAGCAATTTCCACCACACACACGACTCCCATCAAAAGATCACTCACGTCCTATGGGTAGGGTCCTCTCTGCTCCCCGATCTTTCTGTATTTGTTTCAGTAGACGCGGATTTTGCCCCTGACCTTGAGAGGAAACCCTGAAATTTCCCAAAATCTAGCCTAGAGGTTGGTGTGTACATCGTCCGCACTGTCAGGTATGTGTTGAATCACCTGAATTCTGACCTGTTTGTATAATTAGCACAGTGGATACACTGCATTTACTGGTCAGACAAGCCATTCAGAACAGACACTGCAAAATTAATATAAAAGCAAAATACTGTGGATGCTGGGAATCTGAAATAAAAGCAGAAAGTGCTGAAAATGCTCAGCAGGTCTGTCAGCATCTGTGGAGAGAGAAACAGAGTTAACATTTCGGATCGATGACCCTTCATCGGAACTCAAGAGTCATTGACCTGAAACGTTAACTCTGTTTCTCTCTCCGTGGATGCTGCCTGACCGGCTGAGATTTCCCAGCATTTTCTGTTTATATTTGGGATTTCTAGCCCCTGACGTATTTTGCTTTTTGCAGTTCGATCAGTGTCACAGTCAGGAATGGGATTGGGGCTTTATATAAATACAGGGTTACCGACCATCCTGGGTAGTGCAAACCCTGGAGAAAAATCATAAGAGACATTAAAAAAACAGTTTTCTTTCCAATTTGTTTGAACATTCCATTTATTAATTCTAAAAATACTGGATTATAGGGGGAAAATTCTGCTTTACTAAGCAGGGCAGTTGGAGATGGAAGGTAAAGCCATAAAGTCTCAAGGAACATGTCCCACCAGGGTTAGCAACCTTATTGAAGAATCAAATTCATGACCATAATTCACGATCATTCCTTTACTGGTTAGGGATGTAGGTGAAGAGAAATGGGAAGCAGGTCAGAATTGAATTTTAGGATCGTTAAATATGTATAACTGTTCTCATGTGTCTAGTCTGAATAAGTGAGCCCACATAACAGGTTTACCCAATAATGACAGGAAATCCTGGAAAAGCTCTGAGCTCTGAAGAAGAGTCGTACGGACTCAAAACATTAACTCTGTTTCTCTGTCCGCAGATGCTGTCAGACCGACTGAGTTTTTCCAGCACTTTCTGCTTTTATCACTGCAATTTGGGGCGGAGTGGTATTGTCACTGGACTAGTGTTCCAGAGACCCAGGGTAATTCTCTTGGGGCCGGGTTTGAATCCCACCACGGCAGATGGTGAAATTTGAATTCAATAAAAATCTGGAACTAAAAGACTGATGACGACCATGAAACCATTGTCGATGGTTGTAAAAACCCATCTGGTTCACTGGTGCCCTTTAGAGAAGGAAATCTGGTGTCCTTACCTGGCCTGGCCTACATGTGAGTCCAGACCCACAGCAATGTGGTTGACTCTTAAAAATGCCCACTGAACGAGGGCAATAAATTCATGTCATGTCATGTCATGTTATGCCATGTCCCGAGAAATTCATGTCATGTCATGTCATGTCATGTCAAGTCATGCCCCGAGAAATTCATGTCATGTCATGTCATGTCCCGAGAAATTCATGTCATGTCATTTCATGGGCCAGCGACGCTCATGACCCAGGAACAAATTTAAAAAAATTAAACTTCAGCGTTAACAGTCTCAATATCTGCGTCATTAGGAAGTATTCCACAATACAATTGTAGTGATGCGCTACATTTAAACCTCACCCAGCAACAGGGGTGAAATGGCCTTTATATCTAGGGGACTAGAAGTCGTGCTTCAGCTTTACAAAGCCCTGGATAGACTGCGCCTGAAGTGTTATGTGCCAGATGCCACACCTTAGGAAGGATACATCCACTGTGGAGGAGGGAGTGGAGAGTTGCTTTACCAGGATGATACCTGGACTACAAGGGTTAAATTATGAGGAGAGGTTACACAAACTAGGGTTGTATTCCCTGGAATTTAGCAGGGTGAGGAGTGATTTGATTGAAGCTTTCAAGGCATGAAGGGAAACAGGTAGGGTTGAGAGAGAGAAACTATTCACGTTGGCTGGGGAGTCCAGAACTAGGGGACAGAGTCTAAAAATTAGAATCAGACCTTTCAGGAGTGAAGTTAGGAAACACACTCCAAGGGTGGTGGAGGTTTGGGACTTCCCTCCCCATCACCACGGTCGATGCTGCGTTAATTATAACTTTGAAACTGAGATTTTTGTTATCGAGCGGTGTTCAGGGGTATGGGGCAAAGGCAAATATGGGGCGGAATTTTACACCAGCTGGGATTTTATGGTCTTTTGAACGGCTTGCCGGATTTTACAGCCCCGCCCCCCTCCCCCTCCACGACAGCCCCATAAAATCCCCATCGGAGTAAAATTCCAACCCATGGAGTTAGGTCACAGATCAGCCATGATCTCATTGAATGGCGAAACCAGCTCAAGCAGCTAAATGACTTCCCCTTGTGCCTATGTTCCAGTGCACAGCCCGTTCACAAATACCATGCTGAAAAAACGTGTTCTGCTGCGAAAAAAAAAATGTATTGATAGTAATTATAATCATCGAAACTTCTCTTACTCTTGGAAGTGCTCGTGAGGCCCAGAACCAGTGGTGACTGTAAACGATGTGATACTTATGTGTTGTCAGCTTAACTGTGCTTTGTTGGTCCCTTGCTTCATTGATGTCATGTTGCAATAATACTGAGTGACTGAATCCCTCCACGAGTGCGCTTGTTAATGAGTCCGTGTAAAATTCCTCTATGAGGTCCGGTAATGCCTCGATTTTAAAATTCTCCCTAAGATAAAAGCAAAATACTGCGGGTGCTGGAAACTCGAAACAAGAACAGAAAATGCTGGAAAAAAACCTCAGCGGGTCTGGCAGCATCTGTGGAGAGTGAAACCAAGTTAACGTTTTGAAGAAGTCATACGGACTTGAAACGTTAGCTCTGTTTCTCTCTCCACAGGTGCTGTCAGACCTGCCGAGTTTCTCCAGCATTTTCTGTTTTTTTTGTTTCAAATTCTCGCCCTTGGTTTCAAATCCCTCATGGCCTTGTCCCGCCCTATCTCTGTAACCTTGACCAGCCCCACGTTCCTCTGAGATCCCTGCACTCCTCCATCTCTGGCCTTGTGCACATCCCCGATTTTAACCGCTCCATCACTGGAAGCCGTGAGTTTCGATTTTTCTCTGCGTTTACCCTATTTTTTGAGCTCTCATTCTTTTTTCCACCCTGGTGTTTGAGAAGCTAAAAATAAAACCTGAAAATGAAACTGGGATTTTTTTTTAAAATAGGCAATAAAAGCTGACTTTGGAGTTTCTTACTTAGTCATAGTACTTATACCAGTCAGCACTTTCTGCAATGAATACTCTAATAGCGATTTCAGATTAAATCAGTAATAGTGAAAGGTTGGTAGTTGGAAATGCAAGAAGATGATCCCAGCTGTGGAGAGGTGTCAAGGAGAGAGCTCTTTGAAGCAAATCCTCCTCAGTTACTGTCTACAAGATGCACTGCAGCATTTCACCAAGGCTCCTTAGACAGCACTTTCCAAACCCATGACCACTACCATCTAGAAGGACAAGGGCAGCAGATACATGGGAACACCACCACCTGGAAGTTCCCCTCCAAGCCACTCACCATCCTGACTTGGAAATATATCGGCCGTTCCTTCACTGTCGCTGGGTTAAAATCCTGGAACTCCCTCCCTAACAGCACTGTGGGTGTATCTATACCACATGGACTGCAGCGGCTCAAGAAGGCAGCTCACCCCCACCTTCTCAAGGGCAATTAGGGATGGGGCATTAAATGCTGGCCTAGCCAGCGATGCCCACATCCTGTGAATGAATTAAAAAAAAAGAAACGGGGTTGGAGGAGATTACATAGAGAGGGATTTGAAAGCAAGGATGAGAATTTTAAAACTGAGGCATTACCGGATCACAGAGGAATTTTACTTGTAGACATTAAGCAGTATACTAGTGGAGGGAATTCAGCCACTAAACATTATTGTAACATGAGATTTCTCTGTATTGTCACCTGGATGGGGAGTTTCTTGATGGATTCAGAATATGGATGAGCAAAGGCAGCCCTGCTAAAACAAACTGAATTTGGTCCCACATTGATAGTCACATCAAATTTGAAGGGAATATAGATGAACACTTGAAGGAGAGTAGCGTGTGTATCTAGGTATTATCTATTTATCTGTGTGTTAATATGTCTAAGTAACACCTGCTTGTAATCTGAATGTCCACATGTATGCCCATTCCCTGTATTGCATTAGCGCCTATACTTGGAAAAGTACTTCATTGGCTATAAAGGGCTTTGCATCGTCATGTAAGGTGCTATATAAATGCAAGTTCTTTCAAGTTTTCTTTTATAATGTGTTGGTCAGTCCATTCAGTTCATTCCCCACCCCCGCCACTCTTGACTTTCGATGGGCTCTCCATCCCTCGATGCAATTAGCCTTTTGGTATCTTGCTGAAGTAATCATCCTTCTTGCCAGAGCCTAACTTGAAAATGGTGGAGCACCTGAACATTTATTCACTGTCACTGGGTCAAAAACCCGGAACTCCCTTCCTGACAGCACAGGGGCTGTAGCTACACCGCGTGGACTGCAGCAGCTTGAGAACCATGGAACCTTAGAAAAGTCACGGCACAGAAAGAGGCCATTCAGCCCATCATGTCTGCACTGGAAGGCGGCTAACCACCACCTTCTCGAGGGCGATTAGGGATGGGCAATAAATGCTGGCCTTGTCAGTAATGCTCGCACCCTGAGAATGAATGAATGAAAAAAAATAAATAGCTCTGGCCCCAAGTGCCCCTGATGCTCAAGAGTCTACAAATCATAGTCTGATGAGGCTAATATTAAAATTAATCTTAAATTTATGGACCATGGTAACTCTATTCACCCTTCAGCTGTAGGGTTGCCAACACTGCTGGAATCAATTTCTGGAGGTTTGGCCACATGACCTCCCAAGCGACCCATCTCCATTTTTTTTATAGTTGAATACGTTTCAAAGAAATTCAACCCTTTTTGTTATTTTCTAATGTAATGTTTCTGCTAGTTTTACTCACAGCATTGTCTGAAAGATTAATCTTTAATTCCTGGAGACTCCAGGTGATACACTTTGGAAAGAGTAATTTGACAAGGAAGTATTCAATGAACGGCACGGCACTAGGAAGTTCTGAGGAGCAAAGGGAACTTGGCGTGTGTGTCCATAGATCTCTGAAGGCGGAGGGGCATGTTAGTGGGGTGGTGAAAAAGGCATATGGGACACTTGCCTTTATCAATCGAGGCATAGATTACAAAAGTAGGGAGGTCATGTTGGAGTTGTATAGAACCTTGGTGAGGCCACAGCTGGAGTAGTGTGTGCAGTTCTGGTCGCCACATTATAGGAAGGATGTGATTGCCCTGGAGGGAGTGCAGAGGAGATTCACCAGGATGTTGCCTGGGATGAAACATTTAAGTTATGAAGAGAGGTTGGATAGACTTGGGTTGGAGCAGAGAAGACTGAGGGGCAACCTGATCGAGGTGTACAAGATTATGAGGGGCATGGACAGGTTGGATAGGGAGCATCTGTTCCCCTTAGTTGAAGGGTCAGTCACGAGGGGGCATAAGTTCAAGGTGAGGGGCAGGAGGATTGGGGCGATGTGAGGAAAAACTTTTTTACCCAGAGGGTGGTGAGGGTCTGGAATGCGCTGCCTGGGAGGGTTGTGGAGGCGGGTTGCCTCACATCCTTTAAAAAGTACCTGGATGAGCACTTGGCACGTCATAAAATTCAAGGCTATGGGCCAAGTGCTGGTAAATGGGATTAGGTAGGTAGGTCAGGTGTTTCTCACATGTCGGTGCAGACGCGATGGGCTGAAGAGCCTCTTCTGCACTGTGTGATTCTGTGTGATTCTGTGAATTAGGGATGGGCAACAAATGCTGACATTGGCAGTGATGCCCTCACGCCATGAAAGAATTAAAAAAAACCCTCTATTCTGTGCATCTACCTGAAGCTTCAATTCAGTCGCAATTTTTCTAGGATCTCCTTGAACTAGCAAACCTTCAGTCATGTGGCCTCAGTTTTCTTAGAAAGAATCTGAAGATTATTTGCACTGCACTACTTTGTCATCGGGGTTAAGATATCTGTCTTGATATCAAAGAGAAACCTTTTGTGTGGAATGGTGGTTTTACACTGTTGTGGTCAAAAGTCACCAAGGTGTTAGCCACACAATAGACAATGCCACAACACACACACACACACACACACACCCCTATCTTTCTCTTGTCACATTTCTTTTGGCACTTTCTTGTGCTCCAGCGTGAGTAAGCAGTTAAACTTTTCAAGGAAGCCTCTTTGCAAATATTTGCAAAGAATAACAAGGAGACCGGTGAGAACTAAGGATTGGCAACTTTTCAAAGCAAAAATATTGTTTCAAGAACATGATCGCATGAATAACAAGACCAATCACAGAATAATACAGTACAGAAGGAGGCCATTCAGCCCACTGTGTCTTTGAAAGTGCTATCCAATTCGCCCCACTCCTCACCCTTCCCTACAGTCCTATAAATGGTTTGTGTATTTATCCAGTTCCCTGTTGTGAGTTATTATTGAGTCTACTTGCAACCCCCTTTCAGGCAGTGAATTCCAGGTCAGAACTCCTCTGGTTCCTTTGGCAGTTGCCTTCACTCTGCGTCTGCTGGCTACCGACCCTCCTGCCAGTGTAAACAGTTCCTTACCTATTTAATCAAACAAAGTCCTTCATAAAATCAGAGAAAGCCCTTCATCATTTTGAGTGGAGGCCAAACGCCATCTTTGTTTTCACTGGCTTTGAGGAATGCGGGGAAATCCATGGTAACCCTGGCAGCAAGAGTGCGGGTGCGGGGCAGGCTGTATGCAGGGGCATGGTAACTGGCGAAGCCCGCCTGTGTTTGGTATTTCCGGCAGAGTCGTCCAGAATACTGGGATCCTTTTACAAAGTGGCGCTCCAGTCACGGAGTCTTGCACGTTAGGGAACCCACGTTGCCAACTCGGGTTGGATGTATTCCTGGAGGTTTCGCCACGTGACCTTCTGCTTCCACCATTGGTCGACCCAACTGCCACACAAGTGCCAATCCCTCTGCCAACAGCCAAACCGGAATGGGAAAAAGTCTCTTTGTTCCACAACTGGATAATTTGCAGCTTCAGTCAACTTGCCCCCCTTCCCAGCTCCAGTGAAGTTATTTGATAACTAATAAGGGAACGTGTTCACTCAAAGAGAATTGAAAATGTCCGGATAATTTTTCTGCCTGATCTCCAGGGTACTGCTTCGAGCAAACGACAATTCCTGGAACCGTGGGCTGGGATTGGCAATTGTGGGCGTTTCCTCCCAGTCGCTAGAGAGAGTTGTACTGGAAGCTCGGAACCTGATGATGGATTCATGGCAAAATGCGTCAGAAGCGCTTGGCTTAGTCGAATAAAGTGCTTGACTAAAGTTCGAGAAGGCAAAGTGGCAGCTTGAGATAGGCGGGCTCGAGCTCCGAGACACTGAGATTTACGGGTGGAGAACTCCCATCAAATCACAGGCAAATCATGAGGGAGGGTAGAAGGTGGGGAGGGGGGAGTAGAAATGCAAATTAAGTAAAGTTCCTGTCCGCCTGGGACACGCACACCTTTCCTCCATTGAAATCGGATGTTCTCAAGCAGAAAACATCCCTCACGTTATTTAGATCCCATCGTAACTCAGATTCAGTTTTCCTCCCAGGCCCTTCGGCCTGTCCTTCTGTTGTCTCCGTTACTCAGCTCGTTAAGAAGCTTCCTCCACGTGGCGCTCGTCAGAACCTCAGCGACTCGCAGCCCTGAAGTAAATTGTTGCTGTAAAGCAGGGAAGATGGCAACCAATTTGCACACAGCAAGCTCCCACGGAGAGCCACGCAACGCGTCAGTGACCAGGTCATTTGTTTTGATGCTGGTTGAGGGATAAATGTTGGCCCCGGGATGTTGGGGAGAATACCTCTTCAAAATACTGGCTGTGGGATCTTTTAGATCCTTCTGAGGGGGGACAGAAAGGGCCTGGGTTTAACAACTCATCTGAAAGACAGCACCTCATGGACGTTTACAGCACTGAATGAGGCCATTTGGCCCATCGTGTCCGCGCCGGTCAACAAAGATCTGACTACACTGATCCCATTTTCCAGCGCTTGGCCCATAGCCCTGGAGGCCATGGCAACGCAAGTGACTATCTAAATACTCCTTAAATGTTATGAGAGTTTCTGACTCGGCCACCCTTTCAGGCAGTGAGTTCCAAGCACCTCTGAACACCTCTGTCAGTGCAGCACTCCTGCAACACTGCACTGAAATGTCAGCCTGGATCTCGTGCTCAAGTCTCTGGCTTAAAACTGCTCAGCTTGCTGTAGGATATCCCATGGCGCTATTTGAAGTAGAGCAGGGGTGTTCTCCCGGGTTTTCTGGCCAACGTTTGTACCTCAAGCAAGCCCTAAAAAACAGATTAGCCTGTCATTATTACGCTGGTGTTTGTGGGAGCTTACTGTGCACAAAGGAGCTGCTGTGTTTCCTACTTTACAACAGTGACAATGTTTTCAAAAAATACCTCATTGACTGTAAAACGTTTTGGGACGTCCTGTGGTAGTCAAAAGTACTATAATTCAAAAGTTAAAAGATGTCTAAAAATTTGGAAGGGTTTTACAACTTTTCTTCTTTCATGACCGGTGCAGACTCGATGGGCCGAAGGGTCTTTTTCTGTGCTGTAGACTCCTATGACTCTATGTGAGCATCCCTCATTGCCCTCCAGGGGGTGATGGTGAGCCACCTTCTTGAATACAACTGAGTGGTTGTGCTAGGCCATTTCAGAGGGCAGTTAAGAGTCAACCATATTGCTGTGGGTCTGGAGTTACGTGTAGGCCAGACCAGGTAAGGATGGTAGATTTCCTTCCTTAAAGGACATTAGTGAACCAGATGGTTTTATGGTATCTGGTAGTTTCATGATCACCATCTGGTTCACTAATGTCCTTTAGGGAAGGAAATCTGCCATCCTTACCTGGTCTGGCCTACATGTGACTCCAGACCCACAGCAATGCGTTTGACTCTTAAATGCCCTCTGAACAAGGTCAATCAGGGATAGGCAATAAATGTTGGCCTAGCCAATGACGCCCACATCCCATGAACAAATAAAAAAAACATTACTGAGACTAGCTTTTTATTTCAATTTGGTTTCCACCAGGGCCACTTAGCTCCTGACCTCATTACAGCCTTGGTTCAAACATGGGGAGTAGAAATGAACTCCAGAGGTGAAGTGAGAGTGACTGCCCTTGACATCAAGGCTGCGTTTGACCGAGTGGTAACAAGGAGCCCTAGCAAAACTGGAGTCAATGGGAATCGGGGGAAAACTCTCCACTGGTTGGAGTTACACCTAGCACAAAGGAAGATGGTTGTGGTCGTTGGGGGTCAATCACCTCAGTTCCTGGACATCACTGCAGGAGTTCCTCAGGGTAGTGTCCTCGGCCCAACCATCTTCAGCTACTTCATCAATGACCTTCCTTCCATCATAAGGTCAGAAGTGGAGATGTTCACTGATGATTGCACAATGTTCAGCACCATTCATGACTCCTCAGGCCCTGAAGCAGCCCATGTCCAAATGCAACAAGACCTGGACAATATCCAGGTTTGGGCTTACAAGTGGCAACTAACATTCACTCCACATAAATGTCAGGCAATGACCATCTCCCAAAACCATCACCCCTTGACATTCAATGGCATTACCATCACTGAATCCCCCACTATCAACATCCTGGGGATTACCATTGACCCGAAACTGAACTGAACTAGCCATATAAATACTGTGGCTACAAGAACAGGTCAGAGGCTAGGAATCATGCAACGAGCAACTCACCTCCTGACTCCCCAAAGCCTGTCCACCATCTACAAGGCACAAGTCAGGAGTGTGATGGAATACTCTCCACTTGCCTGGATGAGTGCAGCTCCCACAACACTCAAGAAGCTTAATCCTATCGAGGACAAAGCAGCCCGTTTGATTGGCACCCCATCCACAAACATTCACTCTCTCCACCACCGATGCACAGTAGCAGCAGTGTGTACCATCTACAAGATGCACTGCAGGAACTCACCAAGGCTCCTTAGACAGCACCTACCAAACCCACAACCACTACCATCTAGAAGGACAAGGGCAGCAGATACATGGGAACACCACCACCTTGAAGTTCCCCTCCAAGCCACACGCCATCCTGAGTTGGAAATATATCGCTGTTCCTTCACTGTCGCTGGGTCAAAATCCTGGAACTCCCTTCCTAACAGCACTGTGGGTGTACCTACACAACATGGACTGCAGCGGTTCAAGAAGGCAGCTCACCACCACCTTCTCAAGGGCAACTAGGGATGGACAACAAATGCTGGCCCAGCCAGCGACATCCTCATCCTATGAAATAATTTTTTTTTTTAATTAAATGGCTACAGCGTATTAGCCCAGACCTTTGGATTACTAGCCCAGCAACATTACCACTGTCCTACCCTGCCCTAGAGTGTCCTAGAATGTTCCCCACAACAGTCTGCGATTTCTGTTGTTAATTGGAGCTATAGTTTGAGATAAAAAACAGAAAATGTTGGAAAAACTCAACCGGTCTGGCAGCATTTGTGGAGAGAGAAACAGAGTTAACGTTTCAGAGCTCTGAGGAAGAGTTGTATGGATTCGAAATGTTAACTCTGCCGTCTCCACAGATCCTGCCAGGCCTGCCGAGGTTTTTCTAGCATTTTCTGTTTTTATTTCGGATTTCCAGCACCGCAGTATTTTTGCTTTGAACTGAGTGAGGGATAACGTTACTAAGGCAGTTAAATCAGGCTGGTGTCAAATCCATATGATCTGACAACGGTACAGCAGATTCGAGGGGCTGAATGGCCTCCCCCTGCTCCATTGTTTCTGTGTTTTGCCATCCAGTACCTTAGTGTCAGAAAATAAAAGAAGCACAGTCTTCAAACGGTTAAGGTGTCTTCTTCTATGTTGTTTACCCCTCTTTTTTTTTTACTGTCATTTCATATTTCTCTCTCTCTCTCTCCACCACAGCTAAACCCAAGTGGATTGCCAGACTATTAGATTGCCGGCGCTGTGTTCTTCAATTCAATGAGAGGCACACTGGCTAAAGGAGAAAGATGATGGAGAAAGTCGTGTCCCCTTCTTCCCCGAGCACTGGAGACAATCGCAGCCCTGTGAAGACTGAGCCAGGGCAAATTAGTGAGTCCCCTACTAACGAGGGAGACCGAGGGGAAATCACGACCCAAGCTCCTGACTCGACCCCCAAGGATGCCACTCAGTCAAGCAAACAAGACGCATCTGAACCGGTTTCCATAGAAACCCCTTTGAGCTCCTCGGAAAACCTGCCATTGGAGATGCCAGTGATTAGCCTGGGACACAGCAAGATTCATGCAGCGACTGACAACCACCAGATCAATGGAGGGGGCAGAATCGTTCAGACCACAGAGCTGACAGCCTTGCATCCAATCCCATCCCTCATCCAGTGCTCCGACAGTAGGATGGTGCAGCTCTCAAACCACCCGGTTGCCTCGCTGCCAATCCCCAGCACTCTCCTCGCCACCCAGTACCACCCTCACCCCCTCATCAACAGGTTAGTTTGTTTCTTAATCCTTCTGCTTGTGGACGAACCATTGATCCTTTAACCCTCGCGGCGCTGAATGCCATTTCTAAATTGGTCGCCGTCAGTGTAACCCTCTACTTCTCAGCCAGCATATGTGTTAAGTTTCCTGTGTGAAAGTATCTTGCGCTTGTAGAGTGGTTAAAGCACAGAAGTTGGGCATTCAGTGCTTTGTGCCCATGCCAGTTCTCTGCAAGAGCATTTTAGCAACCCCACCCCGCCACCAGCAGAATGATCAATAAGGAATGCAGGGTATCTGGGAGGGTTTTCAATGCAGAAACCTGATCCGGCAGACAGATGAGATCCAAGTTGTAGCAATTTCTTCACTACCTCTTCCCCTTAAGGTATTAATTCATGCCCTCAGACATTATCCTTTTTTTTAAAAAAGACTTGTTGTCATTGGGGATGGGTAATTAATAAATAATTTCCCAAAGACGTGACGGTAGGTTATTATTAGTTTCATGGTTGGCTTGCACAAGGGTGGTAAAATCTGGCCACATCGCTCAGGAGTGTTGTCACATACAAGACTGGCCAGGTCAGACAGCATGTTATCATGTGGGCTTCCTTACAACATGGTCATCTTCTCCCTCTCTGGCACAATCCCACCGGGTTTACTGAATTCAATTCCACTACTAGCCGCTCTGCTGGGCTACCATTCCAAGACTACCATCAGTACCCATCGCAACCAATTGGCCAAGGGATTGTCATCAATCAGCAAACTCTCTTTCCTGGAGGGTGAAGGTCCCTTGATGAAGAGACCTCGAACTCCATTGTTCGCTCATGCAATTTTTCAACAGAGGCATTAGATTAGGATCATCTAGACTAATCCCTGGGATGGCAGCGTTGACTGATGAGGAGACTGGGCCTCGAGAGTTTAGAAGAATGAGAGGTGACCTCATGGAAGTGTACCAAGTCCTTACAGGGCTCGAGAGGGTAGATGCAGGAAGGATGTATCCCCTGGCTGGGGGGAGGGGGTGGGGGCATCTAGAACCAGAGACACAGTTTCAGAATAAGGAATAGGCCATTTAGGACTGAGATGGAGAGGAATTTCTTCACTCAGAGACTGGTAAATCTTTGGAATTCTCTGCCTCAGAGGGCTATGGAGGCTCAGTCATTGAGTGTGTTCAAAGCAGAGCTCGATAGATTTCTAGACACCAATGACAACAAGGGATGTGGAGATAGTGGCATTGAGGTAGAAGATCAGTCATAATCTAAATGAATAGCGGAGCAGGGCTCGAGGGGCTGAATGGCCTACTTCTGCTCCAATGTTCCTATAAGAACCTAAGAAATAGGAGCAGGAGTAGGCCATTCAGCCCCCCGTTCCTGCTCCACCATTCAATAAGATTGCGTCTGATCTAATTGTGGCCTCAATGCCACTTTCCTGCTGGCCCACCCATAACACTTGACTCCCTTGTAGATCAAATATCTGTCCAACTCAGCCTTGACCCAGCCTCCAGTGTCCACTGGGAAAGAGAATTTCAAAGCATTTCTTCTATAGCCTTGACTAGAGATACTGAGGCCAGTTATATCTACCCAACCGCCAACACCATCAACAAACTTATCACAGGGAGCAGAAAACAAGTGGGAGCCTTTTATAGGAACAAGAGGAGGCCATTCAGCCCCTTAAGCATGTTCTGCTATTCAATTAGATCATGGCAGGTGTGTATCTTAGCTCCATAACCCTTCATACCCTGACCTAACAAAAATCTATCATCTCCGTTTTCAATTTTTCAATCGATCCCCCAGCCTCAGCAACTTGTGTGAAGTGCTTCCTGACATCGCCCCTGAATAGCCTAGCTCTAATTTTAAGATTATGCTCTCTTGTTCTGGACTAGTCCTCCCCACCAGCCCCCAGTCCCCAGCCCCACCCCAGCCACCAACCCAACCAGAGGAAATCCTCTCTCTCTCTCTCTCTATCTTATGAATTCAGTTATCCTATCAATTTCTTTAATTGTTTTAAACACCTCGGTTAGATTACCTCTTAATCTATACTTATACAGGCCATGTATCCTTAACCAAAACCTCCGGGCCAATTGCGTTTTGGATTTCAGATCATGTTAGTTTTCGGCTACCGCATATAGGCTTTGGCCTACTTACATTACAATGGTCTAAGCCTAGACTAGCTATAGTCTACAGTAAATAAGATGGCTAGAAAAGTAAGATGTAGCACTGAATAACAAAGGTCATGTACGGTCGGCGAGGATCGTGTCAGCTCGGGTCACAGACTTCCTGCGCTAAAGGTCGATGAGGATCAGAAAAAGTGCGGTTTTTTGGATGTGTTCAGTTTTTGGATTTATGGATACAGGATACTCAGCCTGTGCAAGCCTCGTCTCTGCAATGTGGGAGGTCACGTGGTGCAGTGGGTGATGTCCCTATCTCTGGGCCAGGAGCTCTGGGTTCAAGTCCCACTTCAGGACTTGATGGCCACAGAAGGTGTGTTCATAATGCGGCCAAACAGGTTGATCATCAGCCTGTAGGTCCTTCCGATACGCCTGATGGCAGGCGGTTAGAGTGGGAGAGTTTCCTGGTCAGCCAGACTGCAGAAGGCAACAGCAAACCACTGTTGTGCTTTGCCAAACATAATCATGGACCAATCCAATGGAAGTCCATGGTCGCCAATGTCCCCTAAGGGCATGGTATCTGAATGAGGAGCAGTCTCTGCAATTTGTCTCTTAATTTAGCCCTGATATAATTCTTATAATTCTGTATGGATTCAGTGGGTAGTGTATCTAGCCAGGGAGTCACCTGGGGAGCTTCCTCAAGCGATTACAACTATTGTGAACCCTGAGGACATATGAATGTTATTGTCTTGAAATCAAGTGCACATGTGCATGTACATGCATGTGTGTGCATTTGTCTGCGTGTGCGTAACATACTGCCCTTATAATGAGGAGTTCAGTTGGAGTTTTCTGTCAAGCTATTAACATTATGGCGTGTCAGTTCTGCAGAAGTGATGCAGGCAGTGTATATTATCGGCTATATCTTTCCTCCCTCAGCAATCTGGTTTCAATACCAGATCTAGAACTTTCCCTAATTACTACAGATTATTTCCCAAGAAAGCTGGTGTGATGATGCCAAAATCATTGATCCTTAGGGTGAACATATTGTCAGTGTCGAGCCAACTGGTATTAAAACTAACTTGCCCCACTGGCACAACCCCAGCAGCTCACAGAACCAACAATTTATATTACAGTGACTGGTAGAAGATTTTAGATAACTCTTATAAAATGTTTTAATGTTCATAGTACCTCTTCATTACTTCTGTTTTCTTTGAGAAACCTGAAGTGCAGCTGAAAATATCTTGGTCTGCTTCCTCTTGGCTTGGAGGCAATTTATTGGTATCTATGAGAACACTAAAGGAAAATGCAATTAATCTTGTGCGATGGCATTATTAAGGCGTTTGCCATATTATCTTTGCAGGAACAGAGGTTCATGGTGTAGAAAATTGCCAAGGTTGTAAGGAAGAAGTGGAGATATAGGAACATTGGAACATGAGAAGGCCATTCAGCCCTCCAACCTGCTCTAGCTGGTCAGACAAAATTAAGTATTGATGAGTTGACACTACGCTTGACTTTTAGAATGCTACAGGTTGTTAGAGCAAGGGGAAACTGAGGGAGAAAGGAACTGAGGTCCTTTTAAAATCAGAGTGAGTTCAGTACTTCTTGGGTCCTTTGATAAAGCAGATGTTCATTGAAGGAAAGTGTAGGGCAATTTGCTTGGAGCTTAGAAGAATGAGGAAGCTTAGAAGGTTAATGATCAAACCCTTTTTTATTCATTCGCGGGATGTGGGCTTTCGCTGGCTGGGCCAGCATTTATTGCCCCATCCCTAGTTGCCCGTGAGAAGGTGGTGGTGAGCTGCCTTCTTGAACCGCTGCAGACCATGTGGTGTAGGTACACCCACAGTGCTGTTAGGGAGGGAGTTCCAGGATTTTAACCCAATACAGTGAAGGAACGGTGACATATTTCCAAGTCAGGATGGTGAGTGACTTGGAGGGGAACTTCCAGGTGGTGGTGTTCCCATCTATCTGCTGCCCTTGTCCTTCTAGATGGTAGTGTTCATGGGTTTGGAAGGTGCTGTCCAAGGAACCTTGGTAAATTCCTGCAGTGCATCTTGTAGAATGTACACACTGCTGCTACTGTGCGTCGGTGGTGGTGGGAGTGAATGTTTGTGGATGCGGTGCCAATCAAGGGCTGCTTTGTCCTGGATGGTGTTGAGCTTCTTGGATGTTTTGGGAGCTGCACTCATCCAGGCAAGTGGGGAGTATTCCATCACACTCCTGACTTGTGCCTTGTAGATTGTGGACAGGCTTTGGGGAGTCAGGAGGTGGGTTACTCGTCACAGGATTCCCAGCCTCTGACCTGCTCTTGTAGCCACAGTATTTATATGGCTAGTCCAGTTCAGTTTCTGGTCAATGGTAACCCTCAGCATGTGAGGGATTCAGTGATGGTAATGCCATTGAACATCAAGGGGTGATGGTTAGATTCTCTCTTGGAGATGGTCATTGCCTGGCACTTGTGTGGTGCAAATGTTACTTGTCACTTGTCAGCCCAAGCCTGGATATTGTCCAGATCTTGCTGCACTTGGACATGGACTGATTCAGTATCTGAGGAGTCATGAATGGTGCTGAACATTGTGCAATCATCAGTGAACATCCCCACTTCTGACCTTATGATGGAAGGAAGGTCATTGATGAATCAGCTGGAGATGGTTGGGCTGAGGGCACTACCCTGAGGAACTCCTGCAGTGATATCCTGAAGCTGAGATGACTCCAACAACCACAACCATCTTCCTTTGTGCTAGGCATGACTCCAAACAGTGGAGAGTTTTCCCCCCGATCTGCATTGACTCCAGTTTTGCTAGGGCTCCTTGATGTCACATTCGGTCAAATGCGGCCTTGATGTCAAGGGTAGTTACTCTCACCTCAACTTGGGAGTTCAGCTTTTTTGTCCATGTTTGAACCAAGGCTGTAATGAGGTCAGGAGCTGAGTGGCCCTGGCAGAACCCAAAGTGGGCATCAGTGAGCATGTAATTGATAAGCAAGTGCCGCTTGATAGCACTGCTGATAACCCCTTCCATTATTTTACTGATAGCCAAGAGTAGACTGATGGGTCAGTAATTGACCAGGTTGGATTTGTCCTGCTTTTTGTGTACAGGACATACCTGGGCAATTTTGCACATTGCCGGGTAGATGCCAGTGTTGTAGCTGCACTGGAACAGCTTGGCTAGGGGCGCGGCAAGTTCTGGAGCACAAGTCTTCAGTACTGTTGCCAGAATATTGTCAGGGCCCATAGCCTTTGCACTATCCAGTGCCTTCAGCCGTTTCTCGATATCAGATGGAGTGAATCGAACTGGCATGTGTGGTGCTGCGGACCTCTGGAGAAGGCTGAGATGGATCATCCACTCGGCATTTCTGGCTGAAGATTGTAGTAAATACTCCAGCCTTATCTTTTGCATTGATGTGCTGGGCTCCCCCATCATTGAGAATGGGGATATTTGGGGAGCCTCTTCCAGTGAGTTGTTTAATTGCCCACCGCCATTCACAACTGGATGTGGCAGGACTCAGATCCGATCTGTTTGTTGTGGGATCGCTTAGCTCTGTCTATGCTGTTTGGCATGCAATTAGTCCCGTGTTATAGCTTCACCAGAGGTTGACACCTCATTTTTAGATATGCCTGGTGCTGCTCCTGGCATGCCCTCCTGCATTCTTCATTGAACCAGAGTTGATCCCCTGGCTTGATGGATCTGCCAGGTCATGAGGTTACAGATTGTGTTTGAGTACAATTCTGCTGCTGCTGATGACCCACAGTGCCTCATGATTGCCCAGTCTGGAGCTACTGGATCTGTTTGAAATCTACCCCATTTAGCACGGTGGTAGTGCCACACAACACGATGGAGGGTATCCTCAATGTGAACCTAGGGCTTTGTCTCCACAACAACTGTGTGGTGATCACTCCTACCGACACTGTCACGGACAGATGCACCTGCAGCAGGCAGGTTGGTGAGTATGTTTTTCCTCTTGTTGGTTCCCTCGCCACCTGCTGCAGGCCCAATCTAGCAGTTATGTCCTTTAGGATTCGGCCAGCCCGGTCAGAAGTGGTAATACCAAGCCACTACTTGGTGATGGACATTGAATTCCCCCCCATCCAGAGTACATTGCCACCCTTAGTGCTTCCTCCAAGTGGTGTTCAACATGGAACAGCACTGATTCATTAGTTGAGGGAGGGCGGTACGTGATAATCAGCAGGAGGTTTCCTTGCCCATGTTTGGCCTGATGGCCATGAGACTTCATGGGGTCTGGAGAAAATGTTGAGGACTCCCTCCTGGCTGTATACCACTGTGCCACCACCTCTGCAGGGTCCTGCCAGTGGGCCAGACCACTAGATGTTGGTAGGCACTTTGCAGGGTCAACAGTTGTCATTTCCAGTGCCAGGTTCCTTTTTGAGGCTTTGTAGTGGTTTGATACAACTCAGTGGGCAGTTAAGAGTGGGTCTGGAGTCACAGGCCAGACCAGGTAAGGACAGCAGATTTCCTTCCTTATGGGTTTTTAATGACAATTGACAATAGTTTCATGGTCATCATTAGACTTTTAAGTCTAGATGTTTATTAAATTCAAATTCTATCATCTGCTGTGGAAGGATTCGAACCTGGGTCCCTAGAGAATTACCCTGGGTCTTTGGCTCACTAGTCTAGCAACAATACCACTACACCATCACCTCCTCCTAATGTAGGAGAATCAATTGAAATAGAAACAGTGAAGGTTTCAAAGGGGGAAAGAAGGGTCAATGATCAGACAACTTGCTTTTTAGCATTGTGAGAGGAGTTCCACAAGAATCACCTTGGATTTGGGTTCAGTTCTTGAACAGACTGTAACTTTTTAATGAAAAATACCGTGCCTTTCACAACCTCAGGATGTCCCAAGGGCTTGACAGCCAATGAAGTATTTTGGAAGTGTAACCACTGTTGTAATGTAGCCATAGCTAATCTGCCCACAGCAAGCTCCCACAAACAGTAATGTGATGATGACCAGAGGGATGTTAGCCGAGGGCTAAGTATTGGTTAGGCCACTGAGGACTGCTTCCCAGCTACTCTTCAAATGAGTACTCCCTCGGCCCTGCACTGGAATGTCAACTTCACTTTTTGTGCTCAAGTCTCTCTGGAATTAAACACACAACCTTCTGACTCCGAGGCAAGAGTTATATCACTGAGACTTAGCACAGATGGGTACTGGGTTAATGCTTAGTGAGTATCAGGAATTATTACAATCTGTTACAATGTCGAGAAGGAGACTCATACTGGATTAACCACAGTGAATTAGACTTAAGGTACAGGTGGTAATGCTCTGTACAGGAACTTTATTACTTTTATTCTTTCGTGTGGGGGGAGTGGGAACCGGATGTTTTGGAGAAGTTATAAACCACAAGATAGTTTTCTTCACCAACTGTAGCTTAGCATTCTTCTATAGCTTCACAAATAGTCCATCATTTACAACCAAGCAGAGGTATCGATGAATTGGAAGCTGGATGGTGCAGTGATTTGGAACACTGCCTTCTGATCTCTCCAGCCTGGGTTCAAATCCAACGCACACTATAAGGAGGAAAGTCACTGCTGCCTGCTGAGTGGGTGAACTTGGAGGAATCTCTAATGTTGTTCACCTGCTGTCAGTGATGTTCCAAATGAACATGGGTCACTGCGCAACACTAACTGGCACCAGAATCGAAATTGGACTTGGAGAAAGGATAAGTGTGAGGCATAGGGTGCCATTTGGCCCATCAAGTCCATGCTAGCTCCCCCGCAGAGCAATCCAGTCAGTTCCACTCCCCCCCTCCACCCCCCAAACCCCATTCAATCCCGGTAGCTCTGCAAGTTTACTTCCCTCACGTGCCTATCTAATTTCTTTCTGTAATCGTTCAGCATCTCTGCTTCCACCACCCTCGTGGGTAGCAAGTTCCAGGTCATTACCATCCGCTACATTAAAAAAGCTCTTCCTCATAGCAACTCCCCCGCCACATTCCCCCCACCGCACCCCCACCCCACCCCCCCGCCGCATTCCCCACCCTCCCCCACAACAGCAACTCTTCCCAAAATCTTAAACCTGAGTCCCCTCATCCTTGTGCCATCAGCTAATGGGAACGGCTTTTCCCTGTCTACCTTATCTAAACCTGTCATAACCTCGTACAGCACCATCAGATCTCCCCTCAACCTCCTTTACTCCAAGGAGGACAACCCCAGCTTCCCCAACTTAACCTTGTAACTAAAATCCCCTCCATCCCTGGAACCATTCTGGTAAATCTCCTCTGCACCTCTCAAAGACCCTCACGTCTTTCCTAACATGTGGTGACTGGAACTGGATGTAAAACTCTCGTTGGGGCCTAAGCAGAGCCTTATAAAGTTCAGCACAGCTTCCCTGCTTTTATACTCAATGCCTGCATTTATGATCCCATATGCTTTGCTAACCACACTCTCAACATGTTCAGCCACCTTCAAGGATTGATTCATGTGCACTCCCAGGTTCCTCTGTTCATGCACTCTCTTTAGAATTGTGCCAATAAGTCTATATTGCATTTCCCAGGAGGCTTTATGGCACTGTGGGTATCATCCCTACTTCTAAACCAGAAGCTCTGGGTTCACTTTCCACTCCAGGACTCGATGACGAAGGAAGGTGCATTCATAACATGGCCAAACAGATCGATTATCGACCTGTAAATCCTTCCGATAAGCCTAGGGCAGGCGATAAGAATAGGGGAGTCTCCTGGTCAGCTCGGACTGTGCAGTAACTACGGCACAACGGCCTCCCCACACTAAAAGACCCCATGTGCAAGTTCTTGCCACAGGCTGTACCCTGTGGCAAGTGCTCTCCTTGTTCCAAGGGACCACCAACGGGTTAATTGTTTCTCCTTATCCCTCCTGCCAAAGCACATCACCCTCACATTCTCTATACTGAATTCCAGCTGCCCTATGCCTGCCCATTCTGCTAGCCTACCCTATGTCCTGTTGCAGGCAATTCATGTCACCCTCACTGTTTGTCATTCCCCCAGGTTTGGTATCGTTGGGTAACAAAGGAAGTCACCTGAGGGGCAGGAGTGCTCTGGCCCTGATTTGAAGGAGGGAGGGAAAGCCAGGGTAAGGGAGGGCCGAGGCTTGAAGAAGCATTCCTGTTTCTCTTGTACCCCACCCCACCCCAGACCCCTTCCCAGGAGGTCTGGTCTGACAGGGAAGGCCTGGTTCAGCCTCGCTGTTCAGGCCTTGGACTAATATCAGAGACATTCTAATCCACATCTTTAAGGAAGGATCCTGCAGCCTTCCTCTAAGTGATGTGCTCATCTGCTCAAAGGGGCTGGTTAAGATCTGAGAATGGTGGGAAAGTTATGGGGGGGGGAGAGGTGTTGGTTGGTAAGTGACTGCCCATATTTTAACTATCATCCACAATCCACACCCCCCCACCCCCTCCCGTAACCATGCCCTGTTTCCACCTGGCAGGTGTGGGGGGAGAGGGAGGGGGAGGAGAAGTTAAGCCAGGGTCTTTGGGCCGGCTATGTCTCGAATGCAATGGGTCAGAACTGTAAGTATGGGCTCTAAGTCTGGATTAACAGGCTGGCTAAATTGAAGATCACCCTGAAACTATGTGACCATGACAATCACAAGTATTGTGCCCAACTGACTAGTTTGGCAACATTTACTAGTTTCTACATCACTTGGCCAATGCGAATATTGCAGTGTCACCCCATCTTGGGAAGTTACACATAGTTGTGAAGCGAACGGCCCTGATGGGTCGAATGGCCTTAATCCACACTATACTGATGTACTATTTCCGTGATTAAGCATTCTGCTATTTTGGTTCTAACAGCATAGAAGCTTCCCTCAATGAGAATGGAGAAAGCTCCTTTGATCATGTTTCTGTCAGTAGATGTGGTAGAATCCTGTCTAATTCGGACTTTAGGGAAGTGGTTTCTCTGCAAAGTTCATAACTTCTTTGAAATGACGATACAATGGATTACCTCAGCTTAGCACAAGCTGTTCAACAGTGGGTGAGGTGTTAATTGTACATTAATTGTGTTTAACTATATACAGGTGGAGGGCATTAATTGGGATTTTACTTGAGCACATAAAAAGAGATACTAAGGAGGTGTCAGCTGTGGCTCAGTCCATAGCACCCTCGCCTTTGAATCAGAGGGTTGTGGGTTCATGTCCCACTCCCCGAAACCAAGAACTGTGATTGTACTCGAAAGAGTTACAATCTGTGACTGTTGATAACTCGAAAGAGTTTCAAATATTAAAAAGAGACACTTACTGAACCTGTAGGTGGTTGATTTAGGAGGTATTTGCTTGTAATGTTTCACTTTGTAAATAAATATAAGAACTGAGTGAAGATTCGCTTCAGTTTCATCCTTCACTAAGTGACCTCCTGGACAAAACTAGGGAGAAGGTATTGGTGCTTATATATTTGCACAGATTTACATGGGGAATAGAAGGTAGAGAACGTTCTGGAAGCTTTCTTGATTAACATTGTGCCCATGTTTTGGAGTTTGTACCCAAGACTGACCACAAGATGAATTCTTCATCTGCACTGTCAACGGAGATGATGAAATGGAGGAAAAGAGGGACAATTATTCCAGGCCACTTTCACACATCGCCTTGCTGCTGTATTCCCAGGAACATGAAAAGGAACAGAAGGAGGAGGCCATTCAGCCCCTTGGGCCTGACATTCAATGAGACCATGGCTGATCTCCACCTCAGCTCCTTTCCCACCCTTGCTCCGTATGCCTTGATATCCTTGCTGAACAAAACTCACTGGAGCAACAACCGAGTCTGAACGTATTGTGCAACCTGCAGGGAGACCTTCCAACTCAAAAACTTGTGGAAACTCAGCCAAGCATGTTGGGGGGTGCTGGTGTTGTAGTGGATGGTTCAGAGCCTGCTTTCAGCTAATGTACCAAACAAGATCTATTTATGCAACAGAGTCTATTTCATAAGAGTCTTTTCCAACTAAAGCAAACAGAGCTCCTGACCGTAACTACAGCAACGTCTCCCTATAAAAGCAGAGTTATTTTTCCAATGAAAAATGCAGTGAGTGGAGGATAGTCACATAACACAGGTTAGATGCATCAGGTCAATCCCATTCACTTGCAGTAGGCGATGATTTACAGGGTCATCTCCAATTCTGGCAAGGAGTTGTGAGGTTATTACATGCAACCCTGTATACACATCAAGGAACAATGCAGGATGAGGGCGAGTTGGAAGCTGTGGCCTGCTGATCTCAATCGGGGATAGAATAAAAGAGGATAAGAACATAAGAAATAGAAGCGGGAGTAGGCCATTTGGCCCCTCAAGCCTGCCCCTAAGGATAAGTTCAGCAGTCCCATCCTCCAAGAGGGGAAGGTATCCCTGGAGGAAGAATGGGTTGAAGATGGTGGGGAGAGGGAAACAGGGTACAAGACTACTGTCCCACCTCTGGCTCGATCTTTTATGAGTGCAGGTCTCACTGCGAATGCACAATCTAGCCAAGGCCGCAATGAGCCCTCTCTCGAAAAGAAAATCACAGGAATATAGAGAATTCCGTGAGCATTTTGTCCATGCAGCTCTCTATAAAAGTTTGCAGTCAATCAGGGACTTAATGAGAGGCATGTATTATTCTGTGCCCTGGCCTAATGGAGATGCACAGTCACCATGGCAACATAAATTACTATTTACTAAAGATCCTCACTGACTTTACTCAACTGTAATTTAATCATCTACTTCAAGTGGTGGTCTTTCTTGGGTTGATTGCAATATTCTTCCACGATGTGGCTGGCCCTCGATATTTTCAAAGTGAATGACAGGAAGCATATTTTTCAGACAGTTGCAGCTCAGCTGGACGTGCAGGTTGGGCGCCAAAGCAGAAACCACAACAGGGGAAGGAGGGGAAGGCGGGGGGGGGGCTGGGAAACAGGCCACCGCTCGGACAGTGGAGGAGTTTCCAGTTTGGACGGCTCGAGATGTTTCATAAAAGCAGGCAAGGCGCCACTGAGCCTGCACTCGCACTCGTGTGGGAGGATGGTGGGGTGCAGGCTGGAAAGTGGGTGTGGACTTGGGACCAGCCGGCTTCTTCCCCTCCGCTGGGGCCAACGAGCTGCTGGCCCGGCTGCCCAGCATCAGGGGATGGCAGAGAGGTGGCCGACGGTGCCCCTGGCACCTGAAGACATCTGTTAGGCAACAGGATTGCAAGGATGCCAGTCTCTGGAATCGGTGCACAGAATTGCGTCCGCTGAGCACAAACTCTCGACCCTTTTTGTTTTTGGTTTTATTTTTTTTTTTAATTTTGTTTTTCGGCTGTCTGCTGGCGAGAACGGCAGACAGCTGAGAGGGTGGGGGGGTGTGGGGGGGGAATGATAGATGAGGAGACAGGAGCCAGAACAGGAACAGCCAGGAGGGAAGCTGAAAGCGGTGGCGAAATAGAGGAGAAAGCTGGCAGAAGTATTGTTTTAAAAAGAGAGCGAGAGAGAGAGAGAGAGAGAGAGATTAAGAGGAGGTCAGAGAGCTTTGTAGTTAGATAGGGGAGAGATGGAAAATGCTGAGAACAGAGTAGAGCACCAAGGGAGAGAGAGAGAAAGAGATGAGAGGAAAGAGCGAGGGAAGGGAAGGGACAAAGGTGAAGGTGACGGCAGGAAATGAAAGACAGAAGGGCCGAAAGCATGAGATAGTTGGTTGAAAAGTTGAAAACAGGGAGAGGAAGATAAAAGATTTATCAAAAGAGGGAGAAAGCAACAGCTACATGAAAAGAAAAAGATATAAAATGGTATGGTAATGGAAGGAATATTTAATCTAACAAAGTATTACTATTTTAAACTGAGTCACGTGTAGATGTAGAAGAACCATACAGTGTCATATCCTAGTGGGGTAATCAATGTCACTTGGATTCGAATTAAACGTGGTATTAAGAGGACCGCATAGATAATTCTCTTATGTTATTAATTGTTTTGAACACATGGTGTGGCATGGTCTATTCTACTAACAGCAGGGAGCAATGCAAATTGAATTTAGTGACAATCTAGTCCGGGTGAAAAATCAGTATTGCATTTTCATGAATAGGTTGTGCAACGTAACTCACAGTGAAAATCCCACTGCAGAGGCTCAACGTCGTTCTCTGGGCTTTCTCCCCACCCGCTCCTTGAGGCCGGGGGTACCAGCTGCCTGTGCCCGTCAGATTAGCCAAAAGAATATTTTCTCACAGGCGAGCCAAAACGGCTCGACTTTGGGGGGGGGGAGGGGGGGTCTTCACATCTGAGGCTAACCCTGTCCTCACCCAAGAGGAAGAGGAGGAGAATTGATAAGATTCACACTTGCAACACCTCAACTCTCGAAGGTATCAGTTTATCGGATTCAAATAATTACATAGAATTATGGATCCATGCTGATGTTTCAGCTGCATATGAGCTCTCCTCTTCATCTGACCCTATCAGCATATGCTTCTACTCTTTTCTCATTCCTGTTTATCTGGCTTCCCCTTGAATGCATCTATTCTATTCACCCCAACCCCAACCCTTTGGTACGAGTTCCACATTCTTACCACTCTCTGGATAAAGAAGTTTCTCCTGAATTCCCGACCGGATTTATTAGTGACTATCTGTCTTATATCGATGGACTCTAGCCCTGGTCTCTCTACAGGTGGAAACATTCTCTCTATATCTTACCCTATTGAACGCTTTCACATAAAAGTCCTTTTATCAGGTCACCCCTCGATCCTAGGGATAGGAGCACCCTGTTTAATAGTTCCAATAAGTCTAATCTCTCCATTCTAGCCAATTATTTTGGCACCTTCTCCAGTACCTCCAAATCCCTTTTTATACTGAGGACCATAACTGTTCACCGTACTCCAAGTGTGGTCCAACCAAGGTTTGATCCAAGTTTGATGTAACTTCTCTGCTTTTCAATTCTATCCCTCCAGAAACGAAGAGCCCCAGTGCATTCTTTGCTTTTCCTTCTTCTTAATGGCCTTAATTGCTAACGTGCGTTGCTACTTTCTGACTTGTCCATCTGTACCCCTAGAGGCCTCTACACCATCAACTGTTTACTTTCCAAGGAGTCAGCTTTGAAGTGAAACTATGCTAAAGCCTGTATCTAATTGAAGCGACAGATTCTATAACATATTAATCGCGTTTGTCTACCCCTTTATCGTATTGCTGGAAATGGGGGAAGGGGGGAATTGAGTTAGAAGGTCTGTCATGATTGGTTGAATAGCGGAGCAGGTGCGAGGGGCCAAATGACCAACTCCAGCTCTTATTTCTTATGATTGTACAATTTGATCATTTGAAACACACAAGAAATGGCCTTTTAAAATGGAGCCCAACCCCCACCACTGCACCCCAAAGAACTAAATGTTCGCACTGTATCATCACCAACCATAGGAAGAGCAAGAATCAAAAGGAGAAAAGGCCAAGACTCTCTTCCACAAATCTTCTCTGGATGTGAAGTCTGCATTCAATCTTTGAGAATCTCTCTCTCCCTCTTTAATGCAATGAAAAGTAAAAGGTGCGGGTGCTCAGATCATTCATGCAAGTCGGTGAGGACAGAAGGTTGAGAGGGTAGTAGGTTACTCCATAATGATGAGTTTTGTGCCTGATTCCTGCTAACTCCCTCAGCTTAGCATCGGAAGCACAAGCTGGAGTGGGCCTTTTGACCCTTCAAGCCTCAGTTAGATCATGGCTCATCTTCTGCCTCGACACCACTTTTCCACCCACTCCCATTGCTCTTGATTCATTGAGTGTCCAATGATCTCAATTTTCAATATACCCAGTGAGCACCCACGGCTCTCTGGGGTAGAGGATTCCAAAGATTCACAAAGAATTCTCTGCTCCTCCCAGTCCTCCATGTCTGACACTTTATCCTGAGACTATGACCCCCTAGTTCTAGATTCTCCAGCCAGGGGGGAAAGCAGCTGATGAGAGGACAAATCAGGATCAAGGGAACATCAGATGAATGGTGAAGATTGGGCTGTTAAAGACTGAGCCCTGGTGATTGTCGGAGAATGAACATGAGGAAACAGGGAGAGGATTCTGGTTTTGTGGGTTATAAGGACAAAAGAAATAGGACCAGGATTAGGCCATTCGGCCCCTCAAGCCTGTTCCATGAGTCGACAAGATCATGGCTGATCTGATTGTGGCCTTAACTCCACTTTACTGCCTGTCCCCATAACCCTCAACTCTCTTGTCAATCAAAAATCGGTCTAACTCAACCATAGAGTCATAGAATTTGACAGCATGGAAAGGGGTCCTCCGGGCCATCATCTCCATGCTGGTCATCAGGCACCTATCTACTCTAAAACAAAAACAGAATTACCTGGAAAAACTCAGCAGGTCTGGCAGCATCGGTGGAGAAGAAAACAGTTGACGTTTCGAGTCCTCATGACCCTTCGGCAGAACTGAAGTATAGTTAGGAGAGAGGTGAAATATAAGCCGGTGTAAGGTGGGGGGCGGGGGGAGAGAGAAGTTGAGGGTGGGGTGGTTGTAGGGATAAGCAAGCAGTGATAGGAGCAGATAATCAAAAGATGTCACAGACAAAAGGATCAAAGAGGTGTTGAAGGTGGTGATATTATCTAAGAAAAGTGCTAATTAAGAATGGATGGCAGGACACTCAAGGTACAGCTCTAGTGGGGGTGGGGTGGAAAGACTAACAAAGTATTAGTTGTAGATTTAAAAATAATGGAAATAGGTGGGAAAAGAAGAATCTATATAAATTATTGAAAAAAAAGGGAGGGGGAAGAAACGGGGTGGGGATGGGGGGAGGGAGTTTAAGATCTAAAGTTGTTGAATTCAATATTCAGCCCGGAAGGCTGTAAAGTGCCTAGTCGGAAGATGAGGTGCTGTTCTTCCAGTTTGCGTTGGGCTTCACTGGAACAATGCAGCAAGCCAAGGACAGACATGTGGGCAAGAGAACAGGGTGGAGTGTTAAAATGGCAAGCGACAGGGAGGTTTGGGTCTTTCTTGCGGACAGACCACAGGTGTTCTGCAAAGCGGTCACCCAGTTTGCGTTTGGTCTCTCAATATAGAGGCTTCCAGCATCCGCAGTAGCTTTTAGCTTTTTGTACCTATCTACTCTAATCCCATTTTCCAGCACTTGGCCGGTAGCCTTGTATGCTATGACGTTTCAAGTGCTCCTAAATACTTCCTAAGTGTTGTGACTTTCCACCTGCCTCTACCACCCTTTCAGGCAGTGAGTTCCAGATACCCCTCACCCCCTGGGTGAAAAAAAATTTCCTCAAATTCCCCCCTAAACCTCCTGCCCCTTACCTTAAATCTATGCCCCCTGGTTATTGACCCCTCCACAAAGGGGAAAGGTTTTTTCCTATCTACCCTATTTATGCCCTTATAATTTTGTACACCTTAAATCAGGTACCCCCTCAACCTTCTCTGCTCTAAGGAAAATAACCCCAGCCTATCTAGTCTCCCTTCATACTGAAACACTCCAGTCCAGGCAACATCCTGGTGAATCTCCTCTGCATCCTCTCCAGTGCAATCACATCCTTCCTATAGTGTGGCAACCAGAACTGCACACAGTACTCCAGCTGTGGCCTAACTAATGTTTTATACAGCTTCATCATAACCTCCCTGCTCTTGTATTCAATGCCTTGACTAATAACAGCAAGTATCAAATATCCCGCCTTAACCACCTTATCTACCTGTCCTGCTGCCTTCAAGGATCTATGGACATGCACACCAAGGTCTCTCTGATCCTCTGTACTTCCTAGGGTCCTACCATTCATCGTGTACTCCATTGCCTTGTTAGTCCTCCCAAAATGTACCACCTCACACTTTTCAGGATTAAATTCCATTTGCCACTGTTCTGCCCATCTGATCAGCCTGTCTATATCGTCCTGTAGTTTAAGGCTTTCCTCCTCGCTATTTACCACACCGTCAATTTTTGTACCATCTACAAACTTACTGGTCATACCTTCTACATTCATGTCTAGATCATTAATGTACACTATAAAGAACAAGGGACCCAGCACCAAACCCTGGGGTACACCACTGGACACAGGCTGCCAGTCACAAAAACAACCTTCGACCATCACCCTCTGCCTCCTGCCACTAAACCAATTTTGGATCCAATTTGACAAATTGCCCTGGATCCCATGGGCTCTTACCTTCTTGACCAGTCTGCAATGCGAGATCTTGTCAAAAGCCTTACTGAAGTCCATGTAGATTACATCAACTACACTACCCTCATCTACACACCTACTCACCTCCTCGAAAAATTCAGGCAAATTTGTTAGACATGATCTCCCCCTGACAAAGCCATGCTTTGATTAACCCCTGCCTCTCCAAGTGGAGATCGATTCTGTCCCTCAGAATTTTTTCCAAAACTTTCCCTACCACTGATGTTAGACTCACTGGCCTATAGTTCCCTGGTTTATCCCTACTACCCTTCTTGAATAATGGTACCACATTAGCTGTCCTCCAGTCCTCTGGCACCTTTCCTGTGGCCAGAGAGGATTTGAAAATGAATGTCAGGGTCCCTCAATCTCCTCCCTTGCCTCCCACCGCAGCCTGGGATACATCTCATCTGGGCCAGGGGATTTATCCACTTTTAAATAGTGCCTGCTAAAACTGTGAATACTTCCTCCCTCTCAATGCTAATTTGTTCAAGTATATCATAGTCCCCCTCTGATTTCTGTACCTACATCGTCCTTCTCTATAGTTAATACAGATGCAAAGTACTCATTTAAAACTCACCTACAGCTTCCGACACCTCACACAGATTCCACTTCAGTCCCTAATGGGCCTTATTCTTTCCCTGGTTATCTTCTTGCCCCTAATATACTTATAAACTGTCTTTGGATTTTCCTTTATTTTACCCACCAGTTTTTTTTTTTCATGCCCCTTCGTCACCCTCATTTTTTTTTTGAGCAATCCCCTGTACTTTCTATACTCCTCTAGGGCTTCTGTTGTTTTGAGCCCTCGGTATCTACCATAAGCTTCCTTTTTTTCCCCTTATCCCATCCTGTACATTCCTTGACATCCAGGGTTCCCTGGACTTGTTGGTCCCACCCTTCACCTTTACGGGAACATGTTGGCCCTGAACTCTCACTATTTCCTTTTTGAATGACTCCCACTGGTCTGATGTAGATTTTCCTACAAGTAGCTGCTCCCAGTCCACTTTGGCCAGGTCTTGCCTTATCATACTATAATCGGCCTTCCCCCAATTCAGAACTTTTATTTCCGGTCTATCTTTGTCCTTTTCCATAATTACTTTAAATCTCACTGAGTTATGGTCACTATCACCGAAATGCTCCCCCACTGACACTTCTACCACTTGCCCGGCTTTGTTCCCGAAAATTAGGGCCAGCACCGCCCCATCTCTTGTGGGACTTCCTACGTGCTGGCTTAAAAAGTTTCCCTGGATACATTTTAAGAATTCCTCCCCCTCTAAGCCTTTCACCCTTTGTCTATCGTCATTAATATTGGGGAAGTTGAAACTAATATTACCCTATTATTTTTACGCTTCTCTGAGATTTGCCTACATATCTGCCCTTCTATCTCTCCCTGACTGTTTGGGGGTCTATAGTACACTCTCAGCAAAGTGATTAACCCCTTTTTGTTTTTAAGTTCTACCCATATGGCCTCATTTGAGGAACTTTCTAAGATATCATCCCTCCTTACTGCAGTAATTGATTCCTTGATTAATAGTGCGACCCCACCTCGTCTTTTACACTCCCCATTCCCCCCAACTCTGTCTTGCCTGAAGATTCTGTACCCCGGAATATTGAGCTGCCAGTCCTGCCCCTCCCTCCTCCATGTCTCCGTGATAGCAAGGATATCATATCCCCATGTGTTAATCAACACCCTCAGCTCATCTGCCTTACTTGCAATACTCCTTGCATTAAAATAAGTGCCATCCAGCCTTGCCATGCTCCCTTGTGCCTCAACTTGGCTATATACGCTCTGCCTTCCAAACTGACTTGGTTTTTCCTTCTATACACATCTCTGCATCACCCCCTACTGTGCCTCCACTCCGTATCCCATCCCCCTGCCAAATTAGTGTAAACCCCCAACCCCCCCCCTGCAAGGATGTTGGTCTCGTTCCGGTTCAGGTACAACCCATCGGACTTGGACATGTCCCACCTTCCCCAGAAACAGACCCAGTGATCCAGGAATCTAAAGCCCTCCCTCCTGCACCAACTCTTCAGCCACCCATTCACCTGTGTCTGCGGCCACGGAAGCGCCTGTCTGCACCCCTCACTATTGAATCTCCTACCACTATTGCCCTTCCTCTCTTTCTCCTCCCGCCTTGTGTAGCCGGGCTTTGGCTCCGCTCCCCAGAGGAACTGTCAACTCTCACCGTTTTCCAACACAGAAAAACCGTTCTAGAGTGAGATGCACTCTGGGGCTTTCCTGACTACCTGCCTGCCTCCCTTCTTCTGACTGGTGGTCACCCATTCCTTCTCTGGCTGCACTTCCTTAAGCGGCAGGGTGACCATATCTAAAAGTGTGCTATCCACCTCACCCTCAGCCTCGCGGATGCCCCGGCCGACGCTCAAGCTCTGAAACCTGACACTCAAGCTGGTCAAACCAGTGGCACTTCCTGCAGGTGTGGTCACCCAGACCTCCAGGAGCGACTATGACTTCCCACACACTGCAGGCCACGCAACACACGGGACTGAGCTCCCCTGCCATACCTTTAGCTAAAATACCCTTACCCTAAATTTAAACCAAGTAGAATATTATTTAGGTTTCTTTCTTTTTTTTAAAAAAGCTAGAACTCTTTACCTTTCCTTACTGTGGCTTTAAAGTGGAGAAAAACAACTTACCCACTACCTACCAACCAGCTCTGTTTTGCACTGACGTCATTTTCATCAGCCATTTCGAATTCTGGCGGGGTTCCTGTTCGCTGGTGCTCTGACTGGCTCGATCTGGGGCTCGACCCTCAGGCTATTATCGAGAAGCCGTTCACCCCCAGGTTCAGTCCGCTCCCCTCCCGCTCCGAATGGCTCCATTCGGGAGCCATTTTATCTCCTGTTTTATCTCCCGAACTCCCGCTGGGTCATTGAATATATTCAGTGACCCAGCCTCCACCACTCTCTGGGGAAGAGAATCCCAAAGACTAACGACCCTCTGAGAGAAGAAATTCCTCCTTATCTCCATCTTAAATGGGATACTCCTTATTTTGAAACTGTGCCCCCCCCCACCCCCCGCCCCCCAGTTCTAGATTCCCTCATGAAGGGAAACATCCTCTCAGCATCTACCCTGTCAAGACCCCTCAGAATCTGAAATGTTTCAATGAAATCGCCTCTCATTCTTCTGAACTCCAATGAGTGTAGACCCAACCTGCTCAACCTTTCCTTATTAAAACAACCCCTCCATCCCAGGAATCAGCTAAGTGAACCATCTCTGAATTATTGAAAAGAATAAGCAGAAGTTGACTTGATGAGGGCAGCAAAGTCAGCTCTACCAAAATCACCCAACTTAACGGCCACAATGTATCACCCTCTATGCCTCACGGACAAGCCAAAGACTGATTTGTATATCGTTTAAAACTTTTATTTGGTCTCTAAGCTTCTCACATCTGATCTGTGTGTGGGTGTTGCATTTTTATTATTTTTCTCAGGCTCTTAGTAACTAATAAGCTTACTCTTTCTTTGACTCAAGAAAGCCTGGTTCAATTGGCTCCTTCTAAAACATTTGGACTGGGAAAAGGTATCTACGGGGGAAGGGATCCCTTTCAAATTAACCTTATTGCGACCAGCTGAGGGGGCTGAATAAAGAAGTGGGGAGCCAGCTCATTCCTCCTCATCCGGGAGCTCCACAAAATTGGGGCCCTGTTCGGGAAGCTAACAAACTGGGGGACCTCGCTCGTAACCACACTGAGCTCTTAAATGCCACCCCTAAACCTCTCCATCTCTCCTCAAAACATGTGGCAAAGGCAGGAGCACAGTGAGTATGTTACTGGGCTAGCAACCCCACAGGGCTCATGGTCTGGAGACATGAGCTCAAATCCCACCATGGCAGCTGGGGACTTTTAAATTCAATTAATTAGATAAATGTAGAAATGTTTTAAAAAGCTAGTATCCAGTATTGTGACCATTAAAGTATTGGATTGCTGTAAAAACCGATGGCCCTTAGGAAAGGAAGTCTGTTGTCCTTACCCGGTCTGGCCTACCTGTGACTCCAGACCCAACGTGGTTGACTCTTAACTGTCCCTCTGAAATGGCCTGGCCAGCCACTCAGTTCAAGGGCAATTGGGGATGGGCAACAAATGGTGGTCTTGGTAGGACACACATCCCATGAAAGAATAAAGGATTAAAAACCCTCCCTGCTCTTTGAAAAAGTAACTTTTTCAATCCACCCCAACCTCTCACCTGAAAGACAGCACCTCCGACAATGCAGCGGTCCCTCAGTACTTAACTAAAGCGTAAGCCTTTACGTTTGCGCTCAAGCCCTGGCCTGGGACTTGAGCCCACAACCTCCTGATTCAAGCGAGACTTGCTGCCAACTAAGTCATGGCTGGAGTGGCATTCTGCCCCAGACAGACATTGGTAGCGGCCCTGTGGAGTCTGTCCAACACGTGGGATGTGCTGCAAGAAAGTTTAGAGATTTCTTAAATTACATCTCTCTGAAACTAACCCCAAATTGTCCTTCTGTTTTGTTGCCAATATAACACCATGGAAGCTAGTTGCATGTATTTAACGATTAGTCCACTAAATGGATGCGACTCCATCAGCCTGCTTGAGCCCAAGATCCTGTTTATTCTGCAAAAGCAATGTTCACAGCACAGAGGGAGGCCATTCAGCCTATCATCGCTATATTGGCTCTTTCCTGGAAAGAATCCAAAACCTAATCCCATTGCCCTGCACTCTCCCCGTTGCAGGTTTCTTGAGAGCCAATATTTTTGTTGCCGTTTATTAAAATATTTTATACAATGATCGCTCTGTTTCCCTTTGGTTTGTGGAAGAGCTAAGTCATAGGAACTGGGGTCCACCAATATTCACAGGAGGTCACCAAGGGGTTTGGAAATGTCAGCATTTTCCAATGGTTTTTTTGATGTCCTTTTTATATTTTAAATATTCTTCAAGTACTTTAGCATAAAATGTCATATGATCCTCAACCACAGATTACTTAAAGTCAGATGATGTGTCTTCGAGGCCAAGAGGGACACCTCAGATTCAGAAGCCGAGAGTTCAAATTCCATCCCGAGACTTGACCACGTTCCCCCTGATTGAATTGTCAATGCGGAACCAATGGGAAGTGCTGCACTATGGAAGTACAGTTGGCTGCATGAAACTCTAAACCAAGGCCCCACATTCCTCATGAGGTGAATGTTAAAGGTCTTTTGACATTATTCAAAGAAGAGGAGCCCATGTTCCTGGTGCCCTGGCCAACGCTGATCCCAGAGGTGTCACCTGACCACTTTGTTTTTGCCGTATAAATTGACTGCTATCTTTGCCCTCATAGCAGTAGTGACTGCACTTGTAAAGTTTTGGGGAACATGAAAGGCACGATATAAGTTTCCTTTTCTAGACTGAGGCCTATGCCAGCTCTCCATCGAGCAATCCAGTCAATCCCATTTCCCCCCTCTGTTCCTGTGGCCCTGCCTCAAGGGCCCATTCCCTTTCCTATTGAAATCACTTATCATCGCTGCTCCCACCACCCTCGTGGGCAGCGAGTCCGCGGTCATCACCATTCACTGTTTTAGAAAGAAGTAACCTTCTCCTCAGCTCCCCCCCCCCACCCCCGACAACCTTTCCCAAAAACTTTAAATTTGTGCCCCATAGCCCTTGTACCATCAGCCAATAGGAACAGCTTTTCTTTGTCGATCTTGTCCGAACCTGTCATATCCTTGTACAGCTCTAACAAACCTCCCCTCGATCCCCTTTGCTCCAAGGAGAACAACCCCAGTTTCTCCAAACTAACCTTTAGCAAAAAACTCCACATCCCTTGAACCATTCTGGCAAATCTCTGCGCCCTCTCGGGGGGCCCTTGCATCCTCCCTGAAGTGTGGTGACCAATACTGGATGCAGTACTCTAGTTGTGGCTTAACCAGAGCTTTATAAAGGTTCGGCATAACTTCCCTCATTTTGTACTCAAGACCTCTATTAATGTTCAATATGTCCTGTCACCTTCAAACATGAATGAATGAGAGCCGAGGTCCCTCTGTCCCTGTACAATCTTTAGAGCTCTTCCATTAAGTCTATTTAACCTCTCCCTATCCCTTCTGCCACCCACCTCTGTTTGGAGTTTCGTCTGCCACTTGTCTCCCCTTGCTGCCCGTCTATGCGTCCTATCGCAGTCCATTGGCATCATTCCCGCTGCCGAGTTGGTATCGCTGGCAAGTTTCAAAATTTTATTCCACTACTTGGCAAGAGGTTCAGGCCAACTCGACCGGTTTGAAAATCCATGATTTGGTGCTGGGCAAAAGGGTCATAACCTATTCTGTTCCGATTCTAGTGCATATATTGGAGCAACAAGCACGTTCAGCATGTTCCCAAATAACAGGATCAAGAGGAGGCCTTCAAGCCATTACGAAATGGAGGTGCATGATGGTAGGTGAAGCTTGTTGATCTACGTATAGCCACGGATACGGGGATACAGTGAGTTTACGCTGTGCTGTGCTGAGGGGCATCAGTATTGTGCAGCAATTCCATCAAGATGCCCTGGCCGCCTCTGAAGTTCAGCCCCGACGTGAATAAGACAAAACAGTGGCCGAGGAACTTGTGGATACTGCGCCTGTTCTACAAGCGCATGGCGGAGGCCTAGGCGTTCAATATGGCGAGCGCACGCGCAGGTCCCAGGCTACACATAGGCTGCCCGTCCTATTGGGTATAGGTAAAAGTAGAAACGTCTGGGTTCGTAGAGAGTCGTTACCTGATTGCGCACACCCTCTTCCCCAGCGGACATTTAAATCTGCTTCCCATGGGAATGTGCAATGAGCACTCGCAACTCAGTTTAGACCCTAGATCAAGAGTGCCTCGGGCCTTTATATACAATGGTGGGGGTCTAGGGGGCGGGGAGGGGTGGTGTTGGGGAGGGAGAAGTTTTACGATAGTGCACTCGCTGATTAGAGCCTTACCCACTGGGAGCACATACTAATCCAGTCCGGATCTGCAGCCTTTAAGCAGGACTTTTAGGGACGAAGAGGAGGGTTTTTTTTTAAAAAAGGTGTTTAAAATCACAAAGGGTTTAGTCGAACAGATAAAGAAAAACTCTTTGCAACAGCTGAAGGGTCAATAACCAGGGAGCACAGTTTTGAGGTGATTGACCAAAGAAGCAGAGATAAAACAAGGAAACATTTTTCTTTGCGCAAAGAGTGGTTAGGTTAGGATTTGAAGCGCACGATCTGATTGGTTGGTGGGTGGATACAGATTCACTTGTAGCCTTCAAAAGGGGTACTGGATAAATACTTGAACGGTGGGGGAGGGAGAAAGAATTACAGGGATATAGGGGAGTGGGTCTAACTGGACTGCTCTTTGCAAAAGCTGGTAGAGACTTGGTGGGGTGAATGGCTTCCTTGCTTGGAATTTATGTAGGAACATAGGGCTTAGGAGCGGGAGGAGGCCATTCAGCCCTTCGAGCCTGCTCCACCATTCAATAAGATCGTGGCTGATCTGGTTGTGTCTCAACTCCATTTTGCTGTCTGCTCTCCCCGCCCCCACCCCGCCCATAACCCTCGACTCCCTATCAAGATCTGTCTAACTCAGCTTTAGATAAATTCAATGACCCAGCTTCCACTGCTTTCTAATTTCATAGACTAACAACCCTCTCTGGGAGAAAAAATTTCTCCTCATCTCCGTCTTGAACGGTAGACTTCTTATTCTTAAACTCTGTCCCCTGGTTCTAGACTCCCCCATAAGTGGAAACATCTCCCCAGTGTCCACCTTATCAAATCCCCTCAGGATCTTATATAATTTTGATAATTAGGAAAGCTAATGGAATGTTATCGTTTATTGTGAGGGGAATTGAACACAAAAGCAGGGAGGTTATGCTTCAGTTGTACAGGGCACTGGTGAGACCACATCTGGAGTACTGTGTACAGTGTTGGTCTCCTTATTTAAGGAAGGATGTAAATGTGTTAGAAGCAGTTCAGAGAAGGTTTACCAGACTAATAGCAGGGATGGGTGGGTTGTCGTATGAGGAAAGGTTGGACAGGCTAGGCTTGTATCTGCTGGAGTTTAGAAGAGTAAGAGGCGACTTGATCGAAACCTTTAAAATCCTGAGGGGTCTTTACAGGGTGGATATGGAGAGGACATTTCCTCTTGTGGGGGAATCTAGAACTAGGGGTCACAGTTTAAAGATAAGGGGTCGCTCATTTTAAGACAGAGATGAGGAGAAAGTTTTTTTCTTTCAGAGGGTCGCGAGTGTTTGGAACTCTCTTCCTCAACAGGCAGTGGAAGCAGGGTCTTTGAATATTTTTAAGGCAGAGCTAGATAGATTCTTGATTAACAAGGGGGTGAAAGGTTATCGGGGGTAGATGGGAGGTTACAATGAGATCAGCCATGATCTTATTGAATGGTGGAGCAGGCTCGAGGGGCCGAGTGGCCTACTCCTGCTCCTAATTTGTATGTTCATACGTAAGATCACATCTCGTTCTTCTCAACTTCATTGGGTATAGGCCCAACCTGTTCAACCTTTCTCCACAGGATAAGCCCCACATCCCGAGGATGAGTCAAGTGAACCTTCTCTCCATTGCTTCTAACTCAACTACGGGTGGGATCTTCGGGCCCCACCTGCTATCGGGGGTCATCCAGGTCCCGCCGAAATTCAATGGGGTTTTGGCTGGGCCCCTGAATCTCCTACGGTGGTTCCCCCCACGATGGGGGCCTATATCTTTCTAAAATAAGGGAGGGGGGGACCAAAACCGTGCACAGTACTCCAGGTGTGGTCTTGCCAAGGCCCTGCAGTGAAACCTCCCTGCCTTTATATTCCGCTCCTCTTGCAGTAAGTGCTGACTGTGACTGTGCGCGCAGGTAGGTACAGAGGACTCGCTATTCTCGAGAGCTGTTCTCCCTTCTGACTCAAAAGGACTTCTCTGTTTTGCAGGCCCCCCTCAGAAGGTCGTGCGTCGCATGTTCACCAACAGTCGGGAGCGGTGGAGGCAGCAGAACGTCAACGGCGCCTTCTCAGACCTGCGCAAGCTGATCCCGACCTACCCTCCCGACAAAAAACTCAGCAAGAACGAGATCTTGCGCCTGGCCATGAAGTACATCAACTTCCTGGTGAAGCTGCTCAACGACCAGACCCTGCAGCAGGAGCCCGAGGAGAAGCCGTGCCCGGCCGTCAAGAAGAACGGGATGTGCGGCCCCCTCGCCGCCGAGGCGCCATCGCAGGGCGCGGGCATGGAGGCCGCAACCACTCCGGAATCGTTGACCATTCCGCAAAAGCTGGGGTTGATGGCGGTGCCCGCCTTGGCCCTGAGGAGGCAGCTGTCGTCCGTCACCACCACCACCACCACATCGCCATCGTCCAGTTGCTACGGCGACGGAGGGAGTCCAAACACTGAAGAGGAGGATCCGGAGCATTCAATAAAAACAGAGCCAGAAACACAGGAACCGGCTTTAGTCTCCACAGTGGCTGCAGCTCACCGATGATGAACAATAAGAATGAACCAGCGGACAAGAGATTGAGGGAACATTGGCTTCAGACCATGACACCTGCCATTGGTTTATTCCCACTTGTAATGGGTTCAGAGAGCATCCTGAATTGAGTGATTAACGTCAAGGTGGAGAATTCAAGGATCGCTCTCATTCCTGCCCTTATGGAACACGAGGCATATCAGTTATTTCGAAGCCTATCTTTGTAAATCCAGGGCCCTGTTCTGAGCGGACAAAGCAAGTTTGTCCGGGTAACCCCACGGACAGGGGTTAGGGGCAGGGAACGTTTCAAGGTGATCGATTCTAGACGACGCTGTCTTTTTGTTGACTAAGTCTCTTCTGTGAAGGTGAAACCATTCAGACAATCATTTGGCCAAACATTTTAATGTTCCGCTGTATCTAAACAGGGAGGGAATTCGGTGTTGCATGAAGAGCCCTGTTGGGAACCCAAGGAGCATAATAGGCTAATGCAAGTGTGATATTGTATTACAAGCTACAGATGTGTGATTGTGTGAGGGATCTGACTGTTGGCAAACCTGCGGACTTTGGCGTTCGCCTAATCTGCCTCCGGACATCTTGTGGCGCAGTGGGTAATGTCCCTGCCTCTGAGCCAGAAGCTCCAGGTTCGAGTCCCAACCCAGGACTTGATGGCCAAGGTCAGCCATGCGATGGAATGAATGGTGGAGCCTCTATCATCACCATCCAAGGCTCCGAGACTACAACATGCATGTAAAAGCGTATGTTGCCACGGCAACTTGGGACTTACTGAGTGAACTGTGGCACACCCTCACCACCAATCCAGGTCTGCAGTGGGTTGGGCGGGCAGTGGAAGGATTCCTCCACGTGCCGTGAAAATTCAGCCACACGTTTTTCCTAAGTGAGCTTAGGATTTCATGGCTTGTGGTGCGCGGAGAAAATTATCCCCCTCGTTCCGTTATTGCCTCTAGTCACCTACATGATGCCTCATCTTATTTCATCTTCATGTGTGAGAGCCTGTCAGGAAGGCTTAGTGGGCTGGTTGACCATGTGGGTGAACGTTACCTTGCCGGATGTTTCTGTGCCGACATACTCTGCCACGGGGCTTTGATTATAGGCAGGCCATAATTCCTCAGCCTCATCCAGGCCCACCAAGGTTCACAGGGACCGCCCCCCAAAAAACACACTATATAAACAGACCATCGCAGGAACCAATGGCGTAATATGTATTTTCAATGGCTGAAAATCCATTAGATGAAAATCCATCTGCATTGAGTATTCGGAGGCAGTGGCCAAGATGTTGCCCTTGCTGACCCTTACACCAGGGTCAAATGGACTTCCTACTGTTTGGCAAACGGTCCCCCGGCAGTGATTTCCCCCATATTGGCGCATGAGTGGCCAGAGGATGGGCTTGCCAGGCAATGAAGGACGGTGGGCAGGTTCTAGAAGCTGGAGGGCCAAGACGAGCCCCTCCAGGTCAGAAGGAGGTGGAGCCTTCAGTTCGGACAGAGAGAAAGAGAGAGGGTGTCTCCATTTCGAGATGTCCTCTTCCCCAACGTTTCAAACTTTCAAATTGAGAAATGCCCTCGGCAGCCAGGCCACCATTGTGGAGGGGTGGAAGGGGGAAGGAAGGCCACCTGCAGGCAGTTAGCCTAGTTCTCAAATCCTTGGAGGGCCCATAGCTGGAAAATTCCAGTCAGCCTCTGATTATAGGCCTTCAACCCCCCCATTAATTGCCTACCTGCCCCTTGCAGGCAAGTCGGCTTTCTGATCCCGATCCCCCCTCTGGGAAAAATGGGCTGGAGGCCGGGATGGTGTTGGCAAGCTGACACACGTTTCCACACACCCCTCCCTCATCTCCATACTCGCCCCGAATGATTAATTTAAAGCACTTTGCCCCGCAAGCCATCACTTGGTTGTGTTTTCCGAGTGTGATGTCTGAACAATGAAAGGTAGGGGAAAAGGCGCTCTGGTCCATCCGGGCTGTCCCACACCAGTAGATTATCTTGTGTGTCACAATATATACACTCCGCACCCCATCTGAAAGATGCATGATCTCCTGGGAGAGGTGGAAAAGCACATAGAGATTCATGCCAGTTTGTGGAAGGGTGGGAAGGGGACGGGGAGGGGGAAGGGGAGAAGGGACGGTGGGAGAAAAGATCTGTGAGGCCATGATCAATGTCATGCCATGCCTACTTTTGTATGAGGCGATCTCCACCCTAAGAGAAACAGGTCCAACTCTTGCTTGAAGGAATTTAGTGAATTGATGAGCACCTCGGTGCATTCAGGAGAGTCTACAGGACAAACGTGACTCTTAAGCACCTCACCTGACGCTCCATAAAAGATTGAGGCATACGTCTCCAAAACCATAGCATCCAAACACACATTACATCCTCTTTTGCCAATATCACAATCTTTGGCAATGATAACACCCTGCAAACACTTGGGAGCTGCTGGTGCACATCACTTAGTAACAGGCAACAGGCAACAGGCAAGGCTCCCTCCTCAAACGATGCCTGTTCTTGGCTCATTTTATTTTCTAATTGGGACCTGAAGAGGTAGGTGAACTTAGCACACTGGTCTTTAACTCTGACCTTTTACCTCCAAACTGCATGATGAAATGCTGCCCAGAACGATGAGATGAATCACTTCTGTTGGCTGTATATGCATCCGGTCATAGTCCCAAAGGACCATAGGCATCTCTCTCGCCATCAGAGAGACGTCGTAGATTGAGGAGGGGGGTCACTCCGCAAGCTTGGGGCAAGGCAGGGAGGCAGGGCCTCCATGAACTACCACAACGGGTATGGGGATTGAACCCACGCTGTTGTCATTATTCTGCATTGTCTAACCATCTGAGCTCATCTCGTTGGCTCTAAGAGTCCTACATAACCTATGGCTGGAAAGTCTCAGTCTAATTCTTATTGAGCATTTGTCCACAAGTTGGACTAAGTTGGCCATCAGCCCTGTAAGACCATGGCTGTGGACACAGAAAAGGCACAGCTGGTGGAGATTTAGTTTCCCGTCTACAGTTAGGGCTATCGGTGCAAAGGCTGGAGTCCTCCTGAATTTCAATAGCAGACTTGGGAGTAGCTAGTGCCAAGACTGGATACCTTAAAATGGGAACAGGTTTCATTTCCCTTTAACTTTTCCTCACCTTGATGACCACAATCATTTTGCTTTTCAATTTACCCAAGCCACACACAAGACGAACACTCGTAAATAACGAGTGTTATTTGTGTACGTGGTTGAATGAGATAGATGTCACATTTCTGAAGAACACTAACAAATCAGTCCACTCCTTTAAAGATTCCAGGCAAATCATGTCATCTGATTGGTAATTCTTCTCTAACCTCTGACCTTCAACCTCTTTCTGCGTCACGATCCTTCTGATCTTTTATTTCCTCCATTATTGTCACCTCCCTTCTAAAATTCAAATATACCGTGTGAAATTCTCTTTCTCCTCTTTACACTCTCGCTGGATTGAGATGATGACTAATTCAACATCGGCCATTCTACGTAGAATCCTTCTCCTACTTTCCCTCACTGTTTCCATCCTCTGTATGTGCTTCCCAGCATCACCTCATTTACCCTCAACAGTCCTCCTCTATAAACCATGGCCCGATAGCGAGGATTATCCACAACATCAAAAGAAATTCACTATTTCCATTTAGGCCTAGCAGGGTTAAGCCTTAGGAAAGAGCTAGTTGGAATTGTCAGTTTTCCTCATTTATGGAGGGAGGCAGACAACTTTGCGAGGACAACTCATGAGTGGGTGGTGAAGTACTAACAATAGTTATGGAATTTTTTTTAAATTATTCATTCATGGGATGTGGGCGTTGCTGGCTGGGTCAGCATTTATTGCCCATTCCTAATTGCCCTGTAGAAGGTGGTGGTGAGCTGCCTGCTTGAACCGCTGCAGTCCATGTGGTGTAGGTACACCCACAGGGAGGGAGTTCCAGGATTTTGACCCAGTGACAGTGAAGGAACGGCGACATATTTCCAAGTCAGGATGGTGAGTGGCTTGGAGGGGAACTTCCAGGTGTTCTCATGTATCTGCTGCCCTTGCCCTTCTAGATGGCAGTGGTCGTAGGTTTGGAAGGTGCTGTCTAAGGAGCCTTGTTGAGTTCCTGCAGTGCATCTTGTAGATCACATCGGTGGTGGAGGGAGTGAATGTTTGTGGACAGGGTGCCAATCAAGCGGGCTGCTTTGTCCTGGACGGTGTCGAGCTTCTCGAGTGTTGTTGGAGCTGCACTCATCCAGGCAAGTGGGGAGTATTCCATCACTCCTGAATTGTGCCTTGTAGATGGTGGAGTCAGGAGTTGAGTTACTCATCGCATGATTCCAGTCTCTGACCTGCTCTTGTAGCCACAGTAATTATATGGCTCGTCCAGTTCAGTTTATGGTCAATGGTAACCCCCAGGATGTTGATAGTGAATGAAAGTGGTCTTAAATCATAGCTCAGGGATCTTTGTAATGTATCCAGTTCCCAGCACTCGCTTACAAAAAACTAAAGGTCAAGATTCACCAAGATAAAGAGCCAAAATCAGAGTGAAAGATGCTTCCAATGTTGACAGGAGTTGGAGGTAAAAATAAACTGAGGAGTGAGGCAGGCCTAAGTTGTCTTCAATGGTTTCTGCATTAAGTGGCAGTGCTGATTATTCTTGACCAAACCAAAGAGAAGGACTTAGCGGTCGATTTGTCTAGGGAAGAGTGTGTAGATAGCCTGGATCATGTTGAGATCAAAAAAGAGGAGGTGTTAGGCGTCTTGAAGAATATTAAGGTGGATAAGTCCCCAGGGCCAGATGGGATCTACCCCAGAGTACAGAGGGAGGCAAGGGAGAAGATTGCTGAGACCTTGACAGAAATCTTTGTATCCTCACTGGCTACGGGTGAGGTCCCAGAGGACTGGAGAATGGCCAATGTTGTAGCAGGGATAATCCAGGAAATTACAGACCGGTGAGCCTTATGTCAGTGGTAGGGAAATTATTGGAGAAGATTCTTCGTGACAGGATTTACTATCATTTGGAAGCAAATGGGCGTATTAGTGAGAGGCAGCATGGTTTTGTGAAGGGGAGGTCGTGTCTCACTAACTTGATCGAGTTTTTCGAAAAAGTGACAAAGATGATCGACGATGGAAGGTAAATGGATGTTATCTACATGGATTTCAGTAAGGCCTTTGACAAGGTCCCTCATGGCAGACTGGTACAGAAGGTAAAGTCGCATGGGATCAGAGGTGAGCTGGCAGGATGGATACAGAATTGGCTTGGTCATAGAAGACAGAGGGTAGCAGTGGAAGGGTGCTTTTCTGAATGGAGAGCTGTGACTAAGGAGTTCCACAGGGATCAGTGCTGGGACCTTTGCTGTTTCTAGTATACATAAATGATTTGGAGGAAAATGTAACTGGGCTAATTAGTAAGTTTGCAGACAACACTAAGGTTGGAGGAGTTGCAGATAGTGAAGAGGATTGTCAAAGGATACAACGGGATATAGATCGGTTGGAGACTTGGGCGGAGAAATGGCAGATGGAGTTTAATCCGGACAAATGCGAGATAATGCATTTTGGAAGGTCTAATACAGGCAGGAATTATACAGTAAATGGCAGAACCCTTAAATGCATCGACGGGCAGAGGGATCTGGGTGTACAGGTCCACAGGTCACTGAAAGTGGCAACGCAGGTGGATAAGGTAGTCAGGAAGGCATATGGCATGCTTGCCTTCATTGGCAGGGGTATTGAGTATAAAAGCTGGGAAGTCATGCTGCAGCTGTACAGAACCTTGGTTAGGCCACACTTGGAATATTGCGTGCAATTCTGGTCACGACATTACCAGAAGGATATGGAGGCATTGGAGAGGGCGCAGAGGAGGTTTGCCAGGATGCTGCCTGGTCTGGAGGTTATTAGCTATGAGGAGAGGTTGGAGAAACTCGGATTGTTCTCGCTAGAGCGACGGAGATTGAGGGGCGACTTGATAGAAGTTTACAAAATTATGAGTGGCATGGACAGAGTAGATAGTCAGAAGCTTTTTCCCAGGGTGGAAGAGTCAATTACTAGGGGACATAGATCTAAGGTGAGAGGAGAAAACTATAAAGGTGATGTGCGGGGCAAGTTTTTTACGCAGAGGGTAGTGAGTGTCTGGAATTCGCTGCCAGAGGAGGTGGTGGAAGCAGGTACGATAGTGGTGTTTAAGAGGCAGCTTGACAAACACATGAATAGGATGGGAATAGAGGGATACGGACCCCAGAAGTGCAAAATGCTTTAGTTGACGGGCAATATGATCAGCACAGGCTTGGAGGGCCGAAGGGCCTGTTCCTGTGCTGTACTTTTCTTTGTTCTTTGAGGTATTTAACCAACACTCTTAAACAACTTTCCACAAGTAATAGGGGGATCCAGTTTGATATAATTTCCATAAAACAGAAAAAAAAATCATAAAAATAGCATCTACAATTTTGTATCTGCTGAGCTAACAGCGAATTCTAGAACCTTCCACTCTCCGCAGATGTGTATAATGTACATTGTAATCAATATCACACTGGTCATCACCTACTGTTCTATTTATTTTGTGTGAAGTGTTTCAAAAATAATAAAAAAAAACCATTCATAATATTGGTTCTCGCTTTTTTTGTTTAACTCTGACTTGTGAACCACAGTGCTGCATTATCAGATAGCAATTAGCAGTTAGCAATTCTGTATCTAACTTTGAACAGTGTCATTGCATTGAGATCTCCTGCCATTTGGCTTCCCATTGTACAATCGGCAACTGACCTCACCCTTGTTGGGAGACACCAGCTGGAGATTAGGAACTTGCTTCCCCCACGAGGAGGGAGGGAGCCGAAAAGAAAATGGGGACAGAATTGGACATTGCTGGCACCTCCCAAACATCTTTCAGAAGCAAAGGCAGAGGAAGAGATCCAATCCCAGGTTTTCTTCACTCCAACAGAAGTGGCTGTGGCTTCAGCTGCCTGTGGGCCCTGAGGCACTGAAGTTCCACCCTTAAACATGTCCTCCTTTCTCCCCTCCCTTATGAGGTTCCTTAAAATTCATCTTACTTGACCAAGCATTTGGCCATCTGTCCTAATATCTCTTCATGAGGCTCGATGTCTGGTTACGCTCCTTGGGAAGTTTTACGGAGTTAAAAAGGTGCTATCTAAATGCAGGTCGTTGGATAGTGCCGCTGCACTGCCTCATTTTTCTCCCCCAGCATTCTTTACTTCCTTCATTCTTCCCATCCTCTCAGTCTATCAGCTTTTGAAAGTCTCGCTTCACCTCACCTTTTCTCTTACCCTTTTGAACTTAGATGGTGTCCTCGATTAGATATTCGGGGGCCTTACCTAGTATTCCCCACAATAATAAAATAAAACACACTCTACTGGAAAGTGCCAAAATAAAATCTGCATATCATTGCTGCCTCTATTGGAAAAACGTTCCCAATTGGTTTTGGGCAAGGAATGATGTTGGATCCTGGTCACTGGTTTAGTTGGGCTAATGGATCCGGGTTGTATGCTTGTTTCGGGGTGACCGAGTTGGTACCAAATACAGAGCCGGTCAGCAGACAGTTCTTACATAGAACACATTCTATTTATTTACAGAGGAACTCAGCAGCTACACTTGTGTATTTACAACCCAAACCCTATCTCTACATTATAGACTCTAGACTACTCACTACTGACTACTAAGGTAGCCAGCGCTACTCTGCTACTGGATACCAAGATCATGCGAACTTCCATTATACATTCTTCTCAAAGGTATATCACACCTCAGAAGAACAAATGGTAGTTTAAAAAGCACCTCTTACAACCTCAGAACATCCCATACTGCTTTGCAAACAATTAAATGCATTACAACACTAACTATGCTTCAAAGATTTGGAAAGCGAGAAGCCAATTTGCACACAGCAAGCTCCCACAAACAGCAATGTGAAAATGACCAGATAATCTGTCTTTATAGTGATGTTGATTGACGGACAAATATTGGCCAGGACACTGGGGATACTCCTCTATTCTTCATCGAAATAGAGCCATGTGATCTTTTATTTATACCTGAAAGGGCTGACTGGCCTTGGTTTAATGTCCTTTCCAAAAAATGGCATCCCCAAAAGTGCAGCACTCCTCCAGTATTGTACTGGGAGTATCGGCCTAGATTTTCTGATAAAGTCTCAGAAGTGAACCTTGAAACCACAACCTGCTAACTCCACCAAAATTATTAGATCATATCATTATTGCACTGCCGTTGTGGGAGCTTGCTGTGCACAAATTGGCATCCTCAATTCCTACATTACACAGTGATCAGGCCCTAAGAAGGCATTGGCAACCATGGACTTTCATTGGATTGGTCCATGATTATGCTTAGCAAAGTGCTACAGTGGTTGGCTGTTGCCTTCTGCAGTATGGCTGACCAGGAAACTCCCCCACTCACCATCAGGCATAATGGAAGGATCATAGACTGATAATCAACCTGCTTGACCATGTTCTGAACACACCTTCCATGGCCATCAAGTCCTGAAGTGGGTCTTGAACCCAGAACTTCTAGCCCAGAGGTAGGAACACAACTGGTGCACGACGTGACCTCCACAACAGTATCCATACTTCAAAAAGTACTTCAGTGGTAGTAAAGGGAATGTCCTGAGATTGTGAAAGATGCTATAGAAATATACACCCTTCTTTTCAACTTACAAATTTTAACTCATCCAATGTTAGAATTATTGCGTATGATACTAGATTGTAAACAGTGTAAATTTGTTGTGTGTTACATTAAATGCATCACAAAAAGCATTAAATAATCCCTCTGAAATGATCTTGCACTATTACTGCCAGAAGGACAAGGGCAGCAGATACATGGGAACACCACCACCTGGAAGTTCCCCTCCAAGCCACTCACCGCCCTGACTTGGAAACATATCGCTGTTCCTTCACTGTCGCTGGGTCAAAATCCTGGCACTCCCTCCCTAACAGCACTGTGGGTGTACCTACACCACAGGGACTGCAGCGGTTCAAGAAGGCAGCTCACCCACCACCTTCTCAAGGGGCAATTAGGGATGGGCAATAATTGCTGGGCCCAGCCAGCGGCGCCCACATCCCGAGAATGAATTTTTTTTTAAAAGTAGTACAAATGTCACAGCGCCACTAGCTGCCCTGATGCCTCAGTGGGTAAATGCGCAGCCCGACTGCGCAGTCTAGCTCTGATCCCTGATCTAACGTCGACTCGGACAGCTGCAGGGGAAATGGTTTGTCTCATTGCAGGAAGGAGAGAGAGGAAAACAAATAGCGCTCGTGGTCACAGTCCCACGAACTCTGCTGGAAAGCGCGTACTGAGTGAGTGCTTAAAAAATAAAGCGAACGGGGCTTGACTGCAATTCCCCCCGTGGGTGGGCGGGCGTCCAGCCAACACTCCCTGTCTTGGCTGGTGAGGGAAGGAATTGCAACTTAGGGGGAGCAAGGTGATCAGGGGCTGCTGGTCCCTGGGACCCTCGTGGGAAAGGAGTTGGGGGGGAGAAAATTAGATTGAGGGAGAGTGTGCGGTTCACTGTTATCCTGGGATTGGCCCAGGCTGCACCAAAACAAAAACAAACAGATCTGGCAACAATCCTTAGTCCGCTCCAAGCTCCGGGTTTTATAGCTTGACGCTGGCTAGGGTAATCCTGCTGAAGATTGCAGTTAAAGTAAAGGATCCTGTTCGATGCTCCTCTCCATCCATACCCCTCGTCTCTCTCCGCAGCCACTCCCCCAAGATGGAGGCAGTGGGCTGGCCAAGAACACCAGGATTACACAATTCTCAATATCAATGACACAATATTTTCCACCACAGAAACAGGCCATTCAGTCCAACTCCTCCCCATCAGCGTCTGCGCTTTTTAAAAAAAATTCTTTCATGGGATATGGCCAGCATTTGTTACCCATTCCTAATTGCCCCTGAACCAAGTGGCTTACTAGGGGCATTTAAGAGTCAACCATATTGCTGTGGGTCTAGGATTACATGTAAACCAGACTGGGTAAGGACAGCAGATTTCCTTCCCTAAAAAGGGCATCGGTGAACCTGGTGGGGTTTTCACAACAGTTGATAATAGTTTTGTGGTGACCATTACTAAGACTAGCTTTAGATTCCAGATTGTTAATAATTGAATTTAAACCCCACTCGCTGCCATGGTGGGATTTGAACCATGTGTCCAGAGCGTTAGCCCAGGCTGCTGGTTTATTAATCCAGTTTCATTGCTATACTCCACACAAGCTTCCTCCCAGCCTACTTCAGTAATCTCATCAACATATTCTTCTATTCCTTTCCCCTTCATGTATTTATCAACCTTCCTTTCAAATGCATCTATACTATTTGCCTCAGCCACTCCCCGTGGTAGCGAGTTCCACACTCTCACCACTCTCTGGGTAAAGAAGTTTCTCCTGAATTCGCTATTGGATTTACTCGTGACTAAGATTTCTCTGCCCTGGTTTTGGATTGTCCCTGTTGTAATACACCTTAAATGGATAGCAGCATGACGTCATTAGAAGGGATGTGTGTCATGCGATCCAGCCTTAGTTTCACTTTTGCTTTGAGCAGAGCACACACACACAGCTCTGATGTCTTCAAGCTTTATACCGATGTATAACTGTTCTCATATACCTAGTCTTAATAAATAAACCCACAACATGTTTACCCAATCCCTTATGAGTGATTGGTGCCTTGTGTCTTATACAACAAACAAGCTCAAGCACTTTTATCATTATGTGAACATGATACGATGATCAGTGATGGTAAGACAGTTGGTAGAAAGGTTAAGTACAAGTACGACAGTGAACAGCCTTAGCTTGTGGTATAAGAAGACCCTCAGTGTTTTGGTGAGACCACGAGTGTTGAAACTGCAGCAGCTGACTGTGAAGAAAAGCCTCGGAGACACGGTGCTGAGCTAGTGCTCAACTACAGAACCTGGTAAGCAGATGGATCTCTCGTGGTGAGATTGCAGCGCACGGCCTGTCAGTTCTGTGAGTGGGACAGCGCCTCGAGAGGACCAGGATTGGGTTAGCTCGGTCGGGAAAGGCGAGTGACCAGTGTGAGAGCCGGATCGATAGCGAGCGAGGGAGAGTCAAATGAAAGAAAAAGTCATATATAAAAAAAAAATCGGGCCAGAGAAAGTAGCGATTATAACGTGCGGCTTCGGGACTTCAGGATGCGTTCCTGCCACAACTTGACTTCATGGGCGGAGCTTCAGAAAAGCGTTCGAAAGTGGCGACAGAGACACTCATCCCAGGGAGTACAGAAGGAGGAAGGTCAAAGGAGGATTGTCAGAATGTCCACAAAATTCTCCAGTTTTAACTGAGATGCATCTGACCTACTCTCCAAATTCAACATTTTTAAACAGAGGACAGAGCTATGCTTTCTTGATTCACGTGTGTCCAAACCAGACATGTAAGCCATAAAAATTCACCTAGCAATTGGGAATGAAGGTCAACACGGGCTGAACATGTCAGGATTAACAGCAGAAGAGCTAAAGGATCCCAAAAGATATGGAAGACCAGTTCAGGATCAGCTTAAAACTTCCATATTCATCGTCTAGGGTTCATGTCATTTCAACAACAGCCTACAAAATCCATAGACCACTTTGTCAGCAGATGCAGAGAAAAGGAAACATGATGTGATTTTTCAAACGCAGAGCTAGCAGAGAGAATTGTTGAGTTGTTGAGCATTCACTCCCACGGAGGCATTCCAGAAAGATCTGCTGGACAAGCCCAAAACGTATAGCATCGAAGAGCTCCTCAGGGATGGACGTAAGTACGGAGTGACCCTCGTAGGTCCTACAAGCTTACAGGTCCTAACTGCAACCTAATTGTTGATGCTTTCACTAGAACACCCTAACTTAGCAAGTCTTGTGGAAGATGCGGTCTTTACCTGCACTAAGGGAATGCCCAGATTTTCATCAATTCTGCAAAGCATGAGGCAAAAAAGGGTCATTGGCAGCGGCAGTGTACTAGAGCAGAGGCTGATGCAGCTACAAAGAGCCGTGCACTGATCCAAACAGACCGGACACAATGGAGACCTTCAAGCAATAAGAACGACCATCCGGTATCTCATCAGAAACATATACACGAGGTGACTGACAAACCAGAGAATGACAATGATGTGCACGACGAGATGAAGAGCAGTGAACACATGTTTCACACCGTCAATCTCATGGAAAACCTAGATGCCATCTCACCGTCTGAAGTGTTTGCCAAGGTTTGAATTATCTGCCTTAAGAAAGTTGGTAACTACTCATAATTAGCCAAGATTGACAGCGGCAAATACCAACATACTACCTCTGCAATATGTATCCACAGACATGGAAGACCATGGCGAAACCTACCGCTGTGAAACTTTCAGTGCACAACAGTTCACTAATTCCATGTACAGGATCCATAGTCCTGGAGTGCAAATGCAAACAATCCTCCTGGATGTCACAGATGTCCTATATCATGGAAGTTAAAGGCCCAGCGATTGCAGGTCTACCAGCATGTTGTGACCTCACTTTAGTTATAATCCACGGAATCAGTCAGATATCACTATGCAGATCAACCTCAGAAACTACTCCTGTCACCTCAGTTCATGACCCGACATCAAAATATCCAGAATGTTTCAACAAAATTGGCCATTTCAGGGGAGCTGCAACATTACACTTGCAGGAGAATGCAAGTCCGTCAATTGATCCACCACATAAATGCAGCACCCACACACAAGACAAGCTGGAGGTCCAACTATACAAACTGGAAAAAGACAGAATCATTGGAAGAGTACAAGAGCATACATGTTGGTGTAGCTTAATCACGTGTCATAACGAAGACAGGATCGTTCAGAGTGTGCCTCAATCCATGATGTTTGAAGGCATCTTTGAAACAGTGTCCTTATAAAATATCCACATTAGCAGAGTTAAATCCAAGATTTTCAGTTGCAAAATTCTCCTCAAGTCTTGATGTCAAGCATCGCTACTGGTCAGTACATCTCACGGAAACGCCCCAGGAGCTTACTACAATTCGTACCCCATTTGGATGATACTATTTACAACGACTTGCTTTCAGGCTGTTAGCTAGGATCTCTCTCAAGCTCACACGGACTGCATTATATGCATTGTGCTGGGATGCATCTTTATTGCCGATGCCATAGCTGCTGTGGGATGAACAAAGCCAGAACATGACCATAATCTGCACTTATTGATGCAGGTGCCACATAATGAAGGATCAGTGTTCAACAGAGGGTATTAAAGACATGCCAACTCCTCAAGATAAGGACAATCTACGAAGATGCCTCAGTCTCTTTAATTTCTTGGCTCCATACATTCCCAATTTCAAAAATCTTCATCGCTAAGGGAATTGTTGAGACAGGATGTGCACTTCCTATGGCACAAAGACCACCAAAGCCTCTTCAAAGCTCTGAAACCATCATTATCAAAAGCATCTGGGTCCTAAGGAGACAGATGGAGACAGATAGATACCCTGGAGATAGATGTCTGGGAGCATGCATACTACAAAAAGGCAAAACAATTGCATTTGCTTCAAAATCTCTGTCTGTAAACCAATGCAACGACTCCAACATCGACCAGGAAGCATTAGCTTTAGTGTTTGGAATCATGTGTTTTCATCCCTATCTATTGGTTAAAGATTTATGGGAAAGGCCAACCACAAGCCACTAGAGATCATTTGGTGGAAACTATTGACCAGTGCACCACCAAGATTGCAATGTTTCTTGATAAAGATTTAAGGTTACAACTGTGAGATTAGGTACAGGGCAGGTAACTTGATGGTCACATTGAATACACTTAGCAGGTTACCTAGCCCAGAGAAAACAGTAGATATCTCCTTAGGTCTACAAGTTGACTTCATTGTCATCGAACTTGAAGATGAAGATTCTCCAAATTGATCTGGCCCATTTTGCACAATGCAAGTGCCAGCACCTACAAGAAGAAACAGCAGAAGATCTTACACTGGAAAGACTGTGGAAAACCATTATTGAAAGATGGCCTGATTCAATTCAGTACGCCCGCAAACACGTGAGACCACTTTGGCCTTATAAGGACGAGCTAGCCATCTCCCGGGGAGTCATTTTTAAAGGCAGGCAGGTCATCATACCGGAATCTTTGTGACCTGATATTCTTCAGCAACTTCACCACTCACACATGGCCGTAGGTCAGAGGAGAAAACTCGCAAGAGAAACAGTCTATTGGCTGGGTGTGAACAATGACATTGAAGTCATTGTCAAGAAGTGTGAGGCATGTCAAGAGTGAATGCCAAGTCAGCACAAAGAACCACTGATTCCGCATGACATTCTCAACCATCCCTGGTCCAAAATCGCATCCGACCTCTTTCACATCCATGGCCCGGACTTCATCAGCATCGTTGGCTACTTTGAGGGATATCAGAATGACATCACTAGGAGGGAAACATGTCATGGAATCCAGTCTTCATTTCACTTCTGCTTTTGGGCAGAGCAAACACAGACACACACACAGCTCTGATATCTTTCAGCTTTATACCTGTTCTCATGTGCCTACTCTTAATAACTGAACCCACAATGTGTTTACCCAAGCCCCCATTACACCAATGAGCAATTGGTGCCATGTGCCCTGTACAGGAAATAAGCTCAAGGACTTGTATCATCACAAGAACACGACAGCCCCAAACATCTTTGCTACATTTACCCGTTTGAACCCTTTTATAATTAGAAAAACCTCTATTAGGTAACCCCTTAATCTGCTCTTTCCTAAAGGAAAGTGCCCCAGCCCATTGAGTCTATCTTCTTGGTTGTAACCTCTCAGTTCTGGTATCATCCTTATAAATTAAGAGAATCATTTTTATTTCTCACTCACCTTACCCTTATACCACTGGGCATTTTATTAAAGGGTATGTTGATCTGTCAGCTGAACTTAGTTGACAACGGTAATAAAAAACAGAAAATGCTGGAAATACTCAGTGGGTCAGGCAGCATCTGAGGAGAGAGAGAGAGACAGAGTTAACGGCTGGGATGTTCCCACCTGTCGCAGCAGATGTGGTGAGCCAGCCAATAGTCTATTGACGTTGGTCAGGTCCCGCCAAACACTTCAGGTTGATGGGTCTCTGGTTCTCTCTGCACAGGCGCTGCCTGACCTGCTGAGTATTTCCAGCATCTTCTGTTTTTATTCCAGATTTCCAGCATCTGTGGTATTTTGCTTTCCATAGAACCATAGAACCATAGAACACTACTTTCATATTGGTTGCTAACGCTTTCCTTTCCTGGCTGGGCAAAATAAGGAAAGGCTTTCCATTCCCAGAATTTAGAGGTGGAAATTGCACCCATTATATTTTTTTTTTTGGGGGCTTGACACAAGTGTAAACTGAACCAATTTAGCAATTTGGATGGCTAGTATCCAACGGGCATTGAGTCTGTTTCTTTAGGCATCCCAGTGGACACCTCAAACAGCGATGGTCCTTTAAATATGCAAATTAGCAGCATAGCACCTATTAAAGGACCCCATCAAGAAATTAATTGGCAGTCTGGCCTATCCTATCAGGCTTATTTTGCAGCCATTGTCATCGCCAGGTAAATTGAATTTTTTATTTTGGAAACCCATCCTCTGGAGCCAGAGGGAGTAGAAGTCCTCTCCACCCCTCATTTTACCACCCCTCTCCCCTCCGATCCCCATCACTTCCAGCCTTCCCACTCCAGCCCAGAGATCGCATTCCTCCCTCCCTCGCTCGCTCGCTCGCTCCACCCCAAAATCCCTGAATCGCCCTCCCCCACTCACCCAAAGATCCCAGGATTTGCCATCTCCCGTCCCCTTAGTCATTCCCCTCCCTTGGCCCCCTGTCTCCTGATTCCAGTGGACCTCCCCCTGAGAGTCTGGGCTCCCCATTTCATAAACCAGCGACGCTTCCCCCAAACCAAAAAAAAAATCACTGGCTCGTTCCCCCCTTCCCCATCCCGAGCGGCAGGGGCGAGATTTAGTATGGTCTTGGCCAATGAAAGTCAAATAAAATCTTAAGATAGTTAAGCGCAAAATGCAATAGCCACAGGGGAAAATGGACTCGTGTATATATATATATTTTTTTAAACCGCACATTTCTGTGTCCAACGCAGATATCAAAACATGGCAGCGCCCTCCATCCTTCACCCAATACAGGACAAAACCACTCAGAATATAAACTGTGATGGAGTGAGAGCGTGACTTAATCCACATCTTGCACGCTTATGACTTTACCTCAAATACAGAGCAGGAGACGGTGTCGGGAAGGATAGTGGCTCTGTCCCACTGCCCGCCACAACAATCGCCTGCATTTACAAAGCCGGCTTTAAACTGGCGCAAACCCCCCCCCCCGCTGTCTCACAGGGGCGTTCACCTACAAAAAAAATTTGGACACAGAGTCAAATAAACAGATAAGGACCAGGTGGCCAAAGACTTGGTCAAAAGGCCCCGGTTGGTTTTGGGGGAGCCTCCCAAAGGAGTTCCGGCCACCGCACCCGTCGGCCTCCTGTCTCCTAGAGACCGGCGTGTCCGCTTTCCCGCCGCTTTGCCCCCAGCTTTCCCCCCGAGCGTTAGCCCAGCTGCAGCTTTGCGGCTCCACCCAAGGCCCCGCTCTCGAGGGGGCATTTTCCACGTGGGGCCAAGCGGGCAGCTGAAGAGGTTAAAATGCAGGGGATGGCGGGGAGTGAGCCGGGCTTTTGAAATTAAAAAAATTAAAAATAAAAAATAAAAAAGAAATGACCGAAGAAGGTCTCTTTCCTCTGGAGCGTCAGGGCCACCTGGAGGGTGTGTCGCTCGCTCAGAGCCGTTACACCACTGGCATCGGAGACCAAAAAACTGTCAACAGTTAGTGCTTTGTCATCGCAACAACTTCCTCAGTCCCCTGAAAGAAACGACTCAAACAGAAAGTGCTCTGTTTGGTGTCGCACAATAGGTCAGGCCTCCTGTGGGGTTGCTGGTGGAGTCTGTACAAATTGTACAGAATTTTGCAGGCCCCGCCATCTTGCGTCGAGGGCCAAGGCTGATTTTTGTCCCCTACTCTCTCTCCCCCCACCCCCACCACCACCCGACCACAACCCAGGATAGAACCGTAGGAATATCAGGAAGAGGAGGAGGCCATTCAGCCCCCTCGAGCCTGACCCCGCCCCTCAGTCAGGCCATGGCAGGTCTGTATCTGGACTCCGTCTACCTGCCTTCGTTTCCACGGTAATGGGTCACTCGGCAAGATCGGAGCTCCTGTGGCAACAAGCCTTTTTACATCGGTGTTGCAGCCCGGAGCTGTGGATCGTGAGGGTAGAGGCTCCAACATTCCTTCCATCACATGGCTGGCCAGGAATCTCGCCCACTCCCGGGCCAGGGTTTTTCCAGCCCCCGTCGCGGGTGCGATCCTCCACACCTAAAGCCCATCGGCTTTTGATGGGACCGGACAAGCCCAGCGGCGGGCTAGGCCAGAAACTCCCACCCTCACTGCCTGGCACTGGCGTGGGGGATTGGAAGGATCTGCAGGTTGATCTGGCCGTGTTACAGATGCTCCTTCCTTGGCCATCAAGTCCCAGAGCTTCTGGCTCAGAAACAGGGACACTACCCACTGCGCCACAAGACACCCCTATACCCAATGCTCTTACTTAACCAGGCTCCTCCATTCTTCACATGTGGATACCAGCTATGGCAGGAAGACCGCAGAGCTTCATCATCACCGATAATCCACATTCCAGCAATTGGGAGCAGAAATCCTGGTGGACACACACCCCCACTTCCCCTCCACCCCAACCATTCCGCACGTGGGAATGCTAAGGTCAAGTGTGGTGATTCCACTACCTCCTCCGCTGTGATTCAGAATAGGTGGGATACTGAGCCTCCAGTACAGGGAGGGTTGAATAGGCTGAAGCTCCTGCTCCAGAGAAGTGAAGACCAATTCACTTCCACAGGGAGCGGTTGGGATGGGGACAAACGGTTATGCTAATAGGGTTAGATGAAGATGCATGAGTGGAGACTGGTGCAGATGGGTTGAATGGCCTGGTCCTGCGCTGCAGACACGATGCAACTCCTACTGCCTCTTCCTGCTCTGTAGAGCACTGCGTCCAACCACGTGCTGCAGGTATTCAACTAGGGAGGATATTTTTTTACAATGGGCTCCTCATTGGAGAGAGGAGAGCGTTTGCGTCTTCACCACACGGGCAGTGACAGGGGATGAAATTCAGGCAGGTTTAAAATCGGGGATGGGCCAGCCCATAGTCCGTTTGTACCCAGTCGGCAACACTTTCACCTCTCGCTCATGAGGCCCTGGGTTCAAGCCCCACTCCAAAGCTGAATGCACTCGGTCAAAGTTAATGTCAGTGCACTGCCGAGGGAGTGCAGCTTTGTCAAAGCCGCGGTGTTGAGGGTGAGGTGGTTTACCTAAGTGAATCTGAAATGTCTTGTATCAGGACATTCATTTAAGAGTAAGGATGTGTCTCTCGACCAATCTCAGCCAGAGCAGATGGTCTAGTGATTGAGCTGCATTGCTGTTTACGTGGTCTTGCTGTGCACAGTTAGCCCACGTTCTGTCAGTGACTACACTTCAAAGGCCCTCCACCTCCTGTGAGCCCCTTACATGGGGGGGGTCCTCCAGACGTGACAGGAACAGAGTGGGGGGGAAGAGGGTGAACCGCACAAACCTGGGGGCACAGAGCGATCCCGCAAACCAGCGCACAATCCAATGCAACATAACAAGACCCGATGGCCCCCATTCTAACCGTCCCCACCCCTGGTGGAATCCAGGAGTTGCTTCCTCCCGCCGACCCTGCTTCCTTTTCCGCTGTGTCCCCCCCATTAACCGGGGATGAGACCCCCCCCCACTGCATGGAGGAGGCCGTTCTGTTCGAAATGTGCAGCTTAGGGAAGAGGCCATCAGGGCCCAAGCCACCGATATCAGCTCGAGCACCGAGCAGGGTGTGTGGGTGGGGAATGTTGGCTTCTCTGTCGGGTAAAACCTGCTGGGAGCAGGATCCTGGGCTGGGGGGCAGGTTAAAAACTGATTCTTCAGGTTTTGCAATGGACCCCGAGCCCTTCCCCTCCCCCCGGGCCCCGAGCCCTTCCCCCCCACCCCGGGCCCCGAGCCCTCCCCGCCCCCCCCCACCCCCCCCCCGGGCCCCGGGCCCCGAGCCCTTCCCCCCCCCCCCCCCCCCGGGCCCCGAGCCCTTCCCCACCCCCCCCCGGGCCCCGAGCCCTTCCCCACCCCGCCCCGGGCCCCGAGCCCTTCCCCCCCCCGGGCCCCGAGCCCATCCCCCCCCCCGGGCCCCGAGCCCTTCCCCCCCCCGGACCCCGAGCCTTCCTCCTTGCCTCACAGGGGGAGTTTGGGCCTACCTTGTGCTGGGCTCTGCCGCTTATCCACCTCACAAGATTTAACGAGTGGGTCAAGTGGGAAAGAAAAGCTGGTTTTTCGATGAGTTAGAGAACTGAAGGAAGGGTTTATTCATTCCTGCCCGAGAACACTTAAACACTCGGTGCTGCTTTGTTTTTATGGGGTGTGGGTGTCGCTGGCAAGGCCGGCATTTGCCCCCATCCCTAACTGCCCTTGAACTGAGCTGCTTGCTGGGCCATTTCAGGGTCAACCACATGGCTGTGGGTCTGGAGTCACACACATGTAAGACCAGGCAAGGATAGCAAATTTCCTTCCCTAAAGGGCATAATTGAACCGGATGAGTTTTTAAACGGCACTCGACGATAGTTTCATGGTCACCATTACTCAGTCTAGCTTTATGTCCCAGGTTTATTAATTGAACTCAGATTCCACCAGCTGCTGTGGTGGGATTTGAACCTAAGTCTCTAGAGTATTAGCCTGGGCCTCGGGGTTACTATTCCAGTGATATTACCACCATCTCTCTACAGGGGTAGTGTTTTCAAATGATCTTAAAAGGTGCATTCACAAGACTGAGGCTTTGTATTGAGGCCCTTTTCTCACCAATATTAATAGCAGTCCCAACCCTGAATCGGTGACACTCTGGCACGCGTGTTGGGTGAGCGAGGGGGTTAGAGTTGTCGAATTACCGCTCACCAACTCGAAAGTTGTGCGAAATGTCAAGGGTCTGTCGTGAGTGGCGAGTGGGCCTGCCCACTCTGGCTGGGTGGATTTCTGGAGGGATTGTCACATGACCTTCCCCCTCCATCCCCACCCCCCAAACTCTTCCACCATTGATCACCCAACATGTCCATCCACGCACCAATTGCACGATCCCCAACAGTCAGTCAAACGACCTCTCCGTCCCTCATCTCCGATACTTTTGCAATTATAATTAAAATAATCGTTTGATTGAAAAAAAACACTTATTTTAAGCACGTGCGCAATTTTTTCCTCCGGAGTTGCTTTAAACTTGTACATAGGAAACCAAATCGGAGACCGAGGAGTAACCTTCGGCGTTTGCAGTGAACTCTCGCCAAGACGTCCTTGATCGATGGCTGAGTGATTGTGGAGCAAATGCCCTCAAACCGTTGAAAAAAAGAGGTGGGCCTTTGAATGAACTTGTTCAGATTGGGAAATAGTAGAACGTTCTTTCTGTCACCGACCAAAAGTTCAGCCCAGAACTGTTAAAGAGTCACAACGCGTCCCCCCAAGCAACAGGCAGAGATGGTCAAAGCCACTCTGAGAAAAGAGGATTATGCTGCCCTCTCCAGTAGAACGGTGGTATTGCAGCATGGCCAATACAATCCATTTCAGGGAGACACCAACATTTTGAATGTTTTCCAATATTTCCCATGTTTTGTTCCCCGTCGAGTTCCTTCCAATCGTGGTCAAGTGTGGGACACAGAAGCTCTTAGAAGCTGAGCTGGGAGGGTGGCGTAACTATTTCAAAGCACTGTGTAAAACTCTGTAAATAAAGTTCCCGCACACTTAGAAACCAGCGTCATCTCTGCATTGATCTGAGACGTAAAATATTACAATAGTGTTCATGCTTTGGTAAGGTAGTGGGGCTGAGGGGGGGGGGGCGGGTGTCGGGGGGGGGGAGGGTGGGGTGTGAAATTGGGACAAGTAAGTTGAATGCAGCTGACTGTATAGACTATTCTCCTGTGGCACCATTCGACATTGTTGTTCATGAGTCTAGGTGACATCGAACCCGTTATAAAAATGCTGGCCTTTCTGTTTGATCTCGTCTTTATTACAGGCCTAGGATTGCAGCCTTGGCACGTGGGCTTCCACCAAAAAAAAAGGCACACGCCAGTTTGAGAAACGCCAAAGCGAAAACAAAATAGCAAAACTATAGAGGCACCAGCCCAGAGAGGCGCTGATTCACCGAAGGAAGAGAAAAATCAAACTTACTCGGAGACGTCCTACACCCTCCCTTCAAGGTGGCCTCTGACTGGCCCTGTGAATGGTGGTAGATTGTCCATGCAAGATGCGACAGGTCACCCACGGCAACCTACAAACCGCCACGACGGGAGCAAAATACTGCGGATGCTGGAAATCCGAAATAAAAACCAAAAAAAAAAAACAATGCTGGAAAAGTTCAGCGGGTCTGGCAGCGCTGGTGGAGAGAGAAACACAGAGTTAACGTTTCGAGTCCGCGAGGCCCTTCTTCAGAGGTACGGGTGCTCTGTTAACTCCATTTCTCCCTCCACAGACGCTGCCAGGCCTGCTGTTTGATGGTCTGTTTTCATTACAGACCATTAGACCCTGCATTTCTTGAACCAGTGTGGGCACAGGCGACATGGTGAACAGCTGGATTTGGACAGGTCCATCCATAATCATAACACACTTAAAAACTGTAAAGCAGGGATTCGTTTTTTTATTAAAAAGAAAAATAATAAAGCGCTGCCATGTCGAAGAGTTTCCACAAAGTTGAAGGATATTAGTACCCGTGGAGCGTCCTTTATCCGTAAATCTGAAAACAGAACACATCCAAAAAAATGCACTTTGTTTTTTTTTAACCTCATCGACTTTTAAGCGCAGGGAACCTGCGGCCCGAGCCGATCCAACCCGAGCCTTGCCGACCATGCCCGGCCCTGTAGCGCAGGAAATCTCTGACCTGAACCGACATGAAGTTCAGCAACTGCACATGACCTTTAGCGCGGGAAGCCTCGGACCCAAGTCGACACAAGCCTGCGGACGGTACCCGGCCCTTAGCGTGGGAAGCCGAGCTGTTTTACCCCGTGATTTTTTATCTGCACTGTTCACCTCTCCGACCAGCAGAATCGCCGACTGCGCCACGGGTGGGCGCTTATTACCGGTACCCAGTATTTATTATTCAGTGCTGCATCTTACTTTCCTGGCCATTTTATCTACTGTCGACTATAGTCAGCCTAGGCTTTGGCCATTGTAACGTCAATAGGCCTAGCGTCATCCGGAAACCGAAATTACCTCCAACCCGAAACGCGATCGGCCCCAAGGGTTTTGGATAAAGGACGCTCGGAACACGCTCCACACAATTTATAGCCGGAGTCGGTTTCAAGCTCTCCCAGGCAGGGTGAGATACAGGGTAAATCTCTCTCCCCTCTTCCCAGAACCTTGGAACTCTTTCGAGTTATCAACAGTCACAGATTGCAACTCTTTCGAGTACAATCACAGTTCTTGGTTTTCCGGGAGTGGGACATGAACCCACAACCCTCTGATTCAAAGGCGAGGGTGCTATGAACTGAGCCACAGCTGACACCTCCCCAGAGCCTTGGACAAGAAAGCCGGACCACAGCAGCGAATCATTTCCAATCCCCTCGTCGGTATTGTTGATGAGTCCTCCCAAGGCACATTGCCAATCTGATCCCAATTAACCTCCGGGTTCAGGCCAGGTTTGTTTTGTGGGATGGCTACAGGATTAATACTGGAAACTGGCCAAGGCCTGTTTCATTTGACAATTAAGCAGCCAGGCAGAAGAGACCCTTCCACAGCCAGTGGGACTGGAGGGCGTAGCGGATAACTGGAATAATATTATTGTTATTTAAATGTATATATTTTTCTCTTGAGTTTGTGGTCATAGCCTCTGTTTGTGCTGCCCGGTTAAAAATGGGACATTTTATTCTAGCATTAGGTTTTTGGATTGGTCATTTTAGCAGAGACTTGCCCTCACGTTATTTCAACTCAAAACCCAGATGCTAAATGTCTTCTGCTGTGGATGGACATCTTTTTGTTTGTCTGATGTTACAATGGAAACTGTTTCTTATTTATCCGTCCATGGGGATGTGGGTATCACTGTCCGGGCCAGCATTTATCACCCATCCCTAAATGCCCCTTGAACTCAAAAGCTTGCTGGGCATGTTCAGAGGGCAGTTAAGAGTGTGTGGGGGTCTGGAGTCACATGTAGGCCAGACCAGGTAAGGATGGCAGGTTTCCTTCCCTAAAGGACACTAAGAAACCAGGTGACATTGGGTGACGGTTTCAATGGAGACCCTAGATTTCAGTTACGGGTTTTATTAATTGAATTTAAATTCGACCAGTGGCAGTGGTGGGATTTGAACCCATGTCCCTGGAGCATTAACCGGCAGCCCTGGATTATTAGCCAACTACCGTTTCCCCTAAAGTTAAGCCCAGTGATTGGACAAACTTGTGAGGCAGCACCATCTGGGTACCGATTGTACTGGTGGTGTCTTAACTCATGATGGGAGTACAATTTCCTACACTCCCTCAACAAAGTTATCCACATTATTATAACATGAAGAAATCTTCCTGTGTGTGTGTGAGGGGGGCCGGCTGAGTGGAGCTTGAACTGGGTGTGTTGCTGTGCCCGAGGATTTGCATTTATATAGCACCCTTAATGTGGCGAACATCCACAAAACTTGAGCAGGAGAGGGAATTTGGGTGGATGGACAAAGAGGTAACTTTGAAAGAGCTTTTAAAGGGAGGGCGGGCGAGGGGGCTGAGGGGGGGGCGGGCGAGGGGGCGAGGGGGGACGGGCGAGGGGCCGAGGGGGGGGCGGGCGAGGGGGCGAGGGGGGGACGGGCGAGGGGGCCGAGGGGGGGACGGGCGAGGGGGCCGAGGGGGGGACGGGCGAGGGGGCCGAGGGGGGGACGGGCGAGGGGGCCGAGGGGGACGGGCGAGGGGGCCGAGGGGGGGACGGGCGAGGGGGCCGAGGGGGGGACGGGCGAGGGGGCCGAGGGGGGGACGGGCGAGGGGGCCGAGGGGGGACGGGCGAGGGGCCGAGGGGGGGACGGGCGAGGGGGCCGAGGGGCCGCGGGCGAGGGGGCCGAGGGGGACGGGCGAGGGGGCCGAGGGGGGGACGGGCGAGGGGGCCGAGGGGGGGACGGGCGAGGGGCCGAGGGGGGGACGGGCGAGGGGGCCGAGGGGGGGACGGGCGAGGGGGCCGAGGGGGGGACGGGCGAGGGGGCCGAGGGGGGACGGGCGAGGGGGCCGAGGGGGGGGCGGGCGAGGGGGCCGAGGGGGGGGCGGGCGAGGGGGCCGAGGGGGGGCGGGCGAGGGGGCCGAGGAGGGGCGGGCGGGAGGGGCCGAGGAGGGGCGGGCGAGGGGGCCGAGGGGGGGGACGGGCGAGGGGGCCGAGGGGGGGACGGGCGAGGGGGGGACGGGCGAGGGGGCCGAGGGGGGGCGGGCGAAGGGGCCGAGGGGGGGCGGGCGAGGGGGCCGAGGGGGGGCGGGCGAGGGGGCCGAGGGGGGGCGGGCGAGGGGGCCGAGGGGGGGCGGGCGAGGGGGCCGAGGGCGGGCGGGCGAGGGGGCCGAGGGCGGGCGGGCGAGGGGGCCGAGGGCGGGGTGGAGTGAGGTGGTTGAGGGGGGGGTGAGTGAGGTGGCTGAGGGGGGGGTGAGTGAGGTGGTTGAGGGGGGGGTGAGTGAGGTGGTTGAGGGGGGGGTGAGTGAGGTGGTTGAGGGGGGGGTGAGTGAGGTGGTTGAGGGGGGGGTGAGTGAGGTGGTTGAGGGGGGGGTGAGTGAGGTGGTTGGGGGGGGGTGAGTGAGGTGGTTGAGGGGGGGTGAGTGAGGTGGTTGAGGGGGGGTGAGTGAGGTGGCTGAGGGGGGTGAGTGAGGTGGTTGAGGGGGGGTTCAGTGAGGTGGTTGAGGGGGGTGAGTGAGGTGGTTGAGGGGGGGTGAGTGAGGTGGTTGAGGGGGGGTGAGTGAGGTGGTTGAGGGGGGGTGAGTGAGGTGGTTGAGGGGGGGTGAGTGAGGTGGTTGAGGGGGGGGTGAGTGAGGTGGTTGAGGGGGGATGAGTGAGGTGGTTGAGGGGGGGGTGAGTGAGGTGGTTGAGGGGGGGGTGAGTGAGGTGGTTGAGGGGGGGGTGAGTGAGGTGGTTGAGGGGGGGTGAGTGAGGTGGTTGAGGGGGGGGTGAGTGAGGTGGTTGAGGGGGGGTGGGCGAGGGGGTTGAGGGGGGGTGAGTGAGGTGGTTGAGGGGGGGTGAGTGAGGTGGTTGAGGGGGGGTAATTGAGGTGGTTGAGGGGGGGTAATTGAGGTGGTTGAGGGGGGGTGAGTGAGGTAGTTGAGGGGGGGTGAGTGAGGTGGTTGAGGGGGGGTGAGTGAGGTGGTTGAGGGGGGGTGAGTGAGGTGGTTGAGGGGGGGGTGAGTGAGGTGGTTGAGGGGGGGTGAGTGAGGTGGTTGAGGGGGGGTGAGTGAGGTGGTTGAGGGGGGGTGAGTGAGGTGGTTGAGGGGGGGTGAGTGAGGTGGTTGAGGGGGGGTGAGTGAGGTGGTTGAGGGGGGGTGAGTGAGGTGGTTGAGGGGGGGTGGGCGAGGGGGTTGAGGGGGGTGAGTGAGGTGGTTGAGGGGGGGTGAGTGAGGTGGTTGAGGGGGGGTGAGTGAGGTGGTTGAGGGGGGTGAGTGAGGTGGTTGAGGGGGGGTGAGTGAGGTGGTTGAGGGGGGGTGAGTGAGGTGGTTGAGGGGGGGTGAGTGTGGTGGTTGAGGGGGGTGAGTGAGGTGGTTGAGGGGGGGTGAGTGAAGTGGTTGAGGGGGGGTGAGTGAGGTGGTTGAGGGGGGTGAGTGAGGTGGTTGAGGGGGGGTGAGTGAGGTGGTTGAGGGGGGGTGAGTGAGGTGGTTGAGGGGGGGTGAGTGAGGTGGTTGAGGGGGGTGAGGTGGTTGAGGGGGGTGAGTGAGGTGGTTGAGGGGGGGGTGAGTGAGGTGGTTGGGGGGGGTGAGTGAGGTGGTTGAGGGGGGGTGAGTGAGGTGGTTGAGGGGGGTGAGTGAGGTGGTTGGGGGGGTGAGTGAGGTGGTTGAGGGGGGGTGAGTGAGGTGGTTGAGGGGGAGTGAGTGAGGTGGTTGAGGGGGGGTGAGTGAGGTGGTTGAGGGGGAGTGAGTGAGGTGGTTGAGGGGGGGTGAGTGAGGTGGTTGAGGAGGGGTGAGTGAGGTGGTTGTGGGGGGGTGAGTGAGGTGGTTGAAGGGGGGTTGAGTGAGGTGGTTGAGGGGGGGTTTGAGTGAGGTGGTTGAGGGGGGTGGGCGAGGGGGTTGAGGGGGGTGAGTGAGGGGGTTGGGGGGGTGTGCGAGGTGGTTGCATGCGGGAACCACCCAATTCCAAAGCAAAGATTCCTTTATTAACCATGAGACCCTCTGAGCTGTTTATCTGTAAACACTTCCCCTCATTCAGTAAAGTGCACCAGGCTCCCCCATCAGACTGTGTGTTTGGGCCTCTGCAGAGAGTTACTGCACCACTAGCTATCTTTTTTTATATCCATTCTTTCATGGGGTGTGGGCATCCTTGGCTCGACCAGTATTTATTGCCCATCCTTAATTGCCCTTGAGAAGGTGATGGTGAGCCACCTTACATGAGAACATAAGAAATAGGACCAGGAGTAGGCCATTCAGCCCCTCGAGCCTGCTCCACCATTCAATAAGATCATGGCTGAACTGTTTGTGTTTCGAATTCCACATTCCCATCTGACCCCGATAACCTTTGATTCCCTTGCCTAACAAGAATCTATCTACCTCTGCCTTAAAAGTATTCAGTGACCCCCACTTACACCGCCTTCTGAGGCAGAGAATTCCAAAATCGCACAACTCTCAGAAAAAAATTCTCCTCATCTCTGTCCTATAAGGATGATCCCTAATTTTAAACAGTGCCCCCTAGTTCTGGACTCACCCACAAGGGGAAACATCCTTTCCATGTCCACCTTGTCAGGACCATTCAGGATCTTGTATACTTCAATCAAATCACCCCTCACTCTTCTAAACTCCAGTGGAAACAAGCCCAGTCTGTCCAACTTTTCCTCATAAGACAACCCACTCATTCCAGGTGTCAATCTAGTAAACCTTCTCTGAACCCCCTCCAACACATTTATATCCTTCCGTAAATAAGGAGACCAAAACTGCACACACAGTATTCGAGGTGCAGTCTCACCAATGCCCTGTATAACTGAAGCATAACCTCCTTACTTTTATATCCTTCTTGAGCCTCTGCAATCCATATGGTGGCCATAAACTTGTGGACAGAGGTGAGGCCATGAGGTCTACAGCACAGAAAAAGGCCCTTCGTCTGCACTGGTCAAACAAATACCTAACTATTCTAATCCCATTTTCCAGCACTAGGCCCATAGTCTTGTATGCCATGGCATCACAAGTGCACATCCAAATACCTCTTAAATATTATGAGGGTATCTGCCTCTACCACCCTTTCAGGCAGTGAGTTCCAGATTCCCACCACCCTCTGGGTGAAAAAATTCTTCCTCACATCCCCTCTAAACTTTCTGCCCCTTTCCTTAAATCTATGCCCCTTGGTTATTGATCCCTCCACCAAGGGGAAAAGTTCCTTCCTGTCTATCCTATCTATGCCCCCCATAATTTTATACACCTCAATCATGTCCCCCCTCAATCTCCTCTGCTCCAGGGAAAATAACCCCAGTCTATCCAATCTCTCCTCATAACTAAAACTCTCCAGCCCAGGCAACATCCTGGTAAATCTCCTCTGCACTCTCTCTAGTGCAATCACATCCTTCCTATAATGCAGATTCCAGAACTGCACGCAATACTCTAGCTGTGGCCTAACCAGCGTTTTATACAGTCCCAGCATAACCTCCCTGCTCTTATATTCTATGCCTCGGCTAATAAAGACAAGTATCCCATATGCCTTTTTAACCACCTTATCTACTTGTCCCGCTACCTTAATGGACCGGTGGACATGCACACCAAGGTCCCTCTGATCCTCAGTAGATGTGATGGAAATCATAGGAGACAATTAATGCCTTTCTGGCACTCAAGCCATCACAGAGTGTTTTACAGGCCATTAAATACCTTTTGGAGTGTAAGCAGCAATGAGATGAATGATCAAATAAGCTGCATGCTTTTAGTGATACTGGTCGAGGAGGTAAATATTGGCCAGGGCACCAGAGAGACCTCCCCTGTTCTTCTTCAAAATAGCACCGTGCAATCCTTTACATCCACCTGAAAGGACAGACAGGGCCTTGGTTTAACATCTCATCTGTGGGCACCTTCTACAGTGTCCCTCAGTACTGCACTAGAGTGTCAGCCTAGATTTTTGTGCTCAAGCCTCTGGAGCGGGACTTGAACCCACAGCTTTCAGACTCAAACATAAAAGCCCTGCCCAGCAAGCCACCTTAGCATCTCCAAGGCCAGCCAAAGTGGTACCAAGTGTTAGTTCTTGGCATCTCGGCCACTCCAGATCAGGGACTGACGCAGGTGGGAAGTGCTGCTGTGTCTGCAAAGAGTCATATAGGGCACAGAAGGAGGCCATTCATCCCATCGAGTCTATACCGACTCTCTGTAGAACAATCCAGTCTCCTGCTCTAATCCTGTAACCTACAAGTTCATTTCCTTCAAGGGCCCATCCTTCCACCACCCTCGTGGGCCGTGAGTTCCAGCTCATTATCACTCACTGCTTAAAATAAATCTTCTCCCTCACGGTTCAGGACCACCCTCTCCCGAGAATGCTCACCTTGAAGATGTTCTTCTCTTCTTTCTGACAGGACTTTCACTTGTTGCTTTCACCTTGTTTACCTTAAGTGATAAACTGTCAGCTCTCCAACCTTTTCCAGTTCTGACAAAAGATCATTGACCTGAAGCGCTGTGATTAAACAGAGACTGTGGCAACTCTCAGCATGGGAACTGCAACATTGAGGAGAGGAGCGATCTGAACGGTCCATGGTGCCTCATCTTTACTGGCTGCGGAGCGCATTGATGGTAGTCATGCAGAATCTCAGAGCCCAGCCAATCCGCTGCAGGCATGATAAGCAGGTGGTAACTCGGAGACCAGCCAGTCAGCTGCATCGGTGATGACCATGTGGTAACTAGGAACCCAGCCAATCAGCAGCATTGGTGGTAACCATGAGGTATCTAGGAGACCTGCCCCTAAGCAGCATTCGTGGTAACCAAGTGGTATTTCAGAGCCCAACCAATCAGCTGTATTAGTGTGGTAATTATGTGGTAGCTAGAAACCCAGCCAATCAACAGCAACATGGTAACCATGTGGTACCTTGCAGCCCACCCAATCAGCAACATCGTCAGAACGTAACCATGTGGTAATGGAGCCCACCCAATCAGCAGCTTTGGTGGTAACCATGCGGTATCTAGGAGCCCAACCAATCAGCTCTATTTGTGGTAATTATGTGGTAGCTAGGAACCCAGCCAATCAACAGCAACATGGTAAGCATGTGGCACCTTGGAGCCCACCCAATCAGCAGCTTTGGTGGTAACCATGTGGTATCTAGGAGCCCAACCAATCAGCTTCATTCGTGATAACCATGTAGTAACTAGGAACCCAGTCCATTGTCAGCTCCATTGGTGATAACCATATGGTATTTAGGAGCCCAGCCAATCAGCTGCATTAATGGTAGGGATTTGGAACTCAGGAAACACGATTAAAAAGTGCTGAAGGGGAACATGGTCACCTTTTGCCACACTGAGTCTTACAGTCAGAAACATCCTTGCTTCAATCCCTCGTTTCTTCTCCGTTGGCTGGTCGCAGACAGGAAAATGGATGAGATGCTGTAGTTCAGCACAAAGGCCTGGTTTACTTGTAGAAGGAAAAATTGAGTAACCCCCCTCCCCCCCCTCCCCTCCCCCATGCAAGGTGGGCGGCCCTCTGGCAACGTCTGCATTGATCTAAGCAATGATTCTCAAGTGGTCAACAGCCGGTTGGCGCTCAGGCATCTAGGTTCAAACATGAGACAACTAAAACTGGCATTGCCAACATTTATTGCCCATCAGCTCTTTGCCCTTGACCTCGAATTGAGTGGCTTCAGGGTGGGGTGACGGTAGCATAGTGGTCATGTTATTGGACTAGAAACTGAGAGGCCTGGACTAATAGTCTGGAAACATGAGTTCAAGACCCACCATGATAGCTAAGGAACATTCAATTCAATTCACTAACCAATCTGGAGTTAAAAATGCTTGTCTTACTAATTATAACCGTAAAACTGCTGGATTATTATTATCAAAATCCATCTGGTTCACTCATGTCGTTCAGAGAAGGAAATCTGCCATCCTTTACCTGGTCTGGCCTGCATGTGACTCCAGACCCACAGCAACATGGTTGACTCTTAACTGCCCCCTCCCTGGCTCCAGCAAGCCACTCAGTTCGAGGTCAAGGGCAATGAGGGGTGGGGCAATAAATGTTGGCAATGCCAGTGATGCTCATATTTCAATAAAGAACAGGGAAGAAGAGTCCAGCTATCAGCCAGCGTCCTAGGAAACGCTTCCAAACGTAAAGTGTTGTTGAAGTTTGGAATTTTCTTCTGTGACAACAGTTTGAGGCTGCGTTTTCCATTTCAAATCTGAGATTGGGAGGGAGGTTGATGGATAAACACGGATTACGGGGCAAAGGCAGGTTTACGGAGTTGGGTCATGTTCCAGCCGCGATCTAACCGAACGGCTGGGAGGTGGGGGGGCGCCGAATGGTCTCCACCTGTTCCCATGTCTCGTCGGCCGTGGAGGGCGGCAAGTTGGAGGAGAGGGGATGTGCTAAAGCAGGAACAGGAGCTCAGACAAAAGCAGGAAAGCACACCAATGACACGAGGCTTCCGCAAATCACTGACACACGGTTTTTGTACAGTCAAGAACATCTTTTTTATTCAATCAGTTAAACAAGTGTTGCTCTATAAAATTGTTTTATTATGGAGAAAGAAATTGTAATTAAACATGCATTAAACCATGGAAACAGGCGTGCTCAGGGGGTTTCTGGGATTGCACTATGCTCTTTCATTAGGGAAATGTTGGTACAATTTCAAGTTGCATTGAAGTCCCAATTTCCTTTTTTTTTAAATTTTTGTGTTTTTTTTTCCTTCTCAACCCCGCCCCCTCAAATATCAATGACCAATAGCCACCTTCATCAGGGAGGGAGGGTGGTTTGGCAAGTGCTAGGTCTTCCTCCCCTCCCCCGTCCCTCCCTCCACCCGTGCCCGCCCCCCACCCCCCCCCACCCCCCACCGCCCTCCAGGCTCCCACAATGCTCAGCTTATAGTCGTTGGGTTTCCTGTCCACTGGGGTAGAAAGGTGATGATCCAATGAGGGATAGCGCGCCCCTCATCAAATGGCCTGTTGGCAGGGAAGAGGGGCTGAACCCAGAGGAAAACGTCAAGCGCTCACTCTTCCCGGAATGAACTCTGATCAGATTCGGGCGAAGCGGAGTGGGTGGGGGGTGGGGGTAGAATCTAGCTCGGCCAAGAGCTACCCTTCCCACCCTTCCAGCAACCCGTTGCCCTCTCACCCTAGGTAGGCCCAACAGGATCAGGTCCAAACCACGCTTGAGACAAGGCAAGCGGACACGCCTTCCGTGAAGTCCTCTCAACTCCAGTGCCTGCCTAAGGCCTGAGTCAATCGGCCTCTTGGTTTCAATTGGTTGACGGGAGCATCATCGAGAGCCTGGCTGTGGAATTGTCGGGGGCAGGGGGCAGGGGTCGGGGGTGGGGGGTCGGGTGTCGGGGTTGGGGGTTGAGAGGAGTGTCCTGGTGACAGCAGAAACGCCGCTAACTCTTCAGCCGGCAGCGTACCTAAACGTTTGCACTATCCAAGAAGAACACACTGGGTTCGTTGCGATGCCTGGAGCCACCTTTTACCTGAGCATAGCGAACCTGAATAGGGCTGAAAAGAGAGAGACGTGTTGCCGAAGCTTTTCGTCCGGCACTCATCGGGGACAAACGCAAGAATGCCAAATTTCAAACCATCACGGCAATTAATGCTACGGGGGGAAAGGGGTGCTGATTGGCTGGCAAGACGATTCTGATTGGCTGAGGCTTTGCCGTGGCGACAGCAGCGGGGAACTATAGGCTCCCCAAGCTCCTGGGTAGTTCGAAAAAGGCACAAATCTTGAACATATTCTTGTCCAGTTGCGCTCATAATGTGGCTTATTTACGCTTGCTATAAGCGACATACATTCATACAAAGGGAACCATCCTTTACAACCAAAAGGAAAATGTATCTCCTGTAGTAGAAATTGCTGTGATCCTTTGAAATTTGGCATTCTTGGGTTTGTCCTGATCAGGTGCAGGATGAAAAGCTTCAGTAAGATGTCTCCCTTTTCAGCAGGATTTAAGTTCTGGACTACCCAGATACCACGTGATGTATATTCCTTAAAAGAGGACCCTATTGTTATCGGCGCGCAGGCCTCTGGAGCCACTGAGGAAGTGACTTTCAGAGCAGCGGCCTCCTTGTCTGTTCTCTGCGGACCGGCATATTGGCAATCCATGTGTGAAGGGGCCTCATGGAGGTAACCCCCCCGATTATCAAGCTGAGGATTGATCAAATTTACCCCCCCCCCCCACCCCCCCACTGCCCCTCTTCAAGTCTTTGCCCCGGGCCCCTAACTCCCTCCTGTGCAGCATTGCGTCATCCTCAACTGTCAGGTAAGCTCCGCAGCTCAAAACTCCCCGTGTCCAGCGGGATAGTGGGTTAGTGTGCAGCTCACTCTAGCCAAGGTGCAGTTGACGGCAGGCTTGACTCAGACTGCCCCTTGCTCACCGTGCACACTGACTTGCATCAAAGCCTCATATAGACCCTTTACCTCCCTCCACCCAACACCAACCCCCCCACACCCCCCCACCCCCAACCACTGTACTCCCCAAAATTCGCCACTAGCAAGCAGCCTCTGAACAGCCCACTTGCTGTGAACCATGCATAACCTAACAAAACGCGTTGTATTTATTCTGGTCTCTAACTAACTTATTTTTTAATAAGGTGCTGAAATCCCCGATAATTGCATAGTCGTAATTCAGATTAAGGCTTGATTACACCGACCAGGATTAGATTTAAACAACACTTTAGTGTTCCAGCTATCGACTTCAACCCAGGTTTTAAATCTCACCCCCCCACCCCCCCCCCACACCCCCACTTTGAGCATGCCTGGCTACAATACCTCAATGTGTGGAACAAAAATGCCAAATCCAAACTGGACACATTATATAGGTCAAACATTAATATTAATTAGATCGCAAATTAATATTCGTGAGCAATCCGGTTTGCTCTTAATGATTTTGAACGTGTGTACATTTGGGAGATGTGCCTGTTTATTCCTCTTGGACTTAAGCATTTCACTGTGACATTAACCCTTTCACTTGCTGTGCGCCGATCAAGAAATCTGAGAGTGAAATTAGTCCTCTTGCTGTCGCATAAAAGAATTTGCATTTATATAGCACTAGTCACGGCCTCAGGGCATCCCAAAGTGTTTTGCAGCTAACAAAGTACCTCTAAAGTGTAGTCACTGTTGTGGTGTAGGAAACGCGGCAGCCAATTTGTGCACAGCAAGCTCCCACAAGCAACAATGAGATGATGGCAGCTGATTTGTTTTAGGGTGGCCTGGATGCTGGGAACTCTTCTTTGAATGGTGCCATGGGATCTTTCACATCCGCCTGAGGGAGCAGATATGGAGCCTTGGTTTAACATCTTATCCAAAAGGCAGCACTTCCGACAATGCAGCCCTCCCTCAGCGCCGCATTGGCATGTCAGCCTAGATTTTGTGCTCCAGTCTCTGGAATGGGACTTCTGACTCAGTAGCAACAGTGCTACCAGTGAAGCAATGGCTGGCAGGCTTTAAAGGATTGAGGGAATATTGGAACAGGAGTCTGAGTTCCCTATCTCGGTCACGTCCATCAAAGAAAGGCAAGGTGTTTGCCCGTACAAAGGAGGAGGGAACAACCCCAAAAAGATCTCAAGCTTCTCTCTTATCCCCTGCTGTGGGCCAAAAGCAGCATCGGGGAGCGGCTTGAGGGGAGGTTGGATATTCACAGAAGCTGAAGTGTGGCACGGGGAAAGGTCCACTAATTAAAGAGTAGGGGTGGCTGGGAAAGGGATTTCAAAAAAGCCATATCAGCAAAGGGCAACCATTTTTAGACAGGTTGAATATGGAGGTTAGGAGTTGCTCCAACCACACTTGTATAAAACCCTGGTTAGGCCAGAGCTGGAGTACCATGTGCAGTTCTGGTCACCGCACTATGGGAAAGATGGGATTGCGCTAGAAAGGGTACAGAAGAGAATCTCTGGACTGGAGAATTATAGCTATGAGGAAAACTTGTGTGGTCTGGGGTGGTTTTCTTTGGAGCAGAAGAGACACCTAATTGAAGTGTACCAAATAAGGAGGGGTCTAGAGTGGATAGGAAGGCCCTCTCCACCTTGGGTGAGGGGTACATAAACAGAGGGTGTAGATTTAGGGTGAGAAGTGGGAGGGTTAGAAGGGGTTCAGGGGGATACCTTTTCACCCAAAGGGTGCGGATCTTGAGCTCATGGTCTGAAAGGGCGGTCAAGGTAGAACCTCTCGTGGTATTTAAAAAAACACTTGGATATGCGCTCTAAGTCCCGTAACCTGCGCGGCAACAGACCAAGAGCTGGAAAGCGGGCTGGATGGGCTGCTTGTGGGCAAGCATGGACATGATGGACCGAATGGCGTCCTGCCGTGCTGTGAACTTCGTCGAGTTTGTACGATCGTGTGCATGCCACAGTGAAATAATTAAGCAGGCCACGGCTGCAGTTTTCCATTCAAGCACTGTCTACAAGTTGCTAACCGGTTACATAATACCTTACCCACCCTTTGCGTCTGTGGGCAGTGGAGTGGGGGGGTGTGTGGTGGGGTGGGGTGGGGTGGTGTGTGGGGTGGGGAGAGGTGGGGGGGCTAAGACTGTCACACTTGGTGGCCTCACCGCCCTTGGCGTCGCCACATCGGGGCACCACCCGCTGCCCTCCCCCAGCCACACGCCACCCCGCCGTCCCCAATCTTCTCAACCAGCCTCCCACCCCTTGAACACGCCAGTGATCATGGATTTCATTTTTTTTTCCTTGTTTGGAGTTTCTTTTTTTAAAACATTTTTTTTTGTAATATTACATTTTTTTTTTTAATTATTTAGCTGTTTGATGGATAAGCTGAAGAGATTGGCATGGATACCATGTAAGGTTATAAGACAATGAGATAACATATGTGATTACTGCAGTCCGCTACGACACAGAAACCCTTAGAATAACATATATGATTACTGTACTCCATTGCAGTGGAAAGCGATTAAACAGGGAAGAAACACCAAACTCCATTAGTACTACACCATATATCTCAGCCTAGAGAGAGGCTTGTTCCAAAAGAAATAACAAAAAAGATAGACAATAATGAATTATCTTCTCCCTACAGTGAGCGTCAATAACAATTAATTGTTTCATTACTTATATACTGTAATCGTAGAATTGAATGTACTTTATATCGTAAAAAGCACCATTTTATTTATAATTATTTGTTTTGCTTTTTTTAATTCTCTCCTTCAGCCCACTCCAAGGGGTACAGATTCATTCATAATAAAAAAATAAAAACGCGGAAAAGAACACAATCAGAAGAGAAGTAATTTAATAGCTCCCCCACACTTATAAAGGCTGGGATAGTAATGCCCCTCTTTCGTTTAGAGTCCCAGGGCGACTGGACTTAAAAAAAAAAGGCAGACCTTTTTTCTAAAAAAAAATAGAAAAAAAAATTCTCTTTTTTTTAACAATCTCTAACATACAAAGATATTCAACTATCCAATGCATTGCACTTGGCTTCAATCAAGAACTGTTACTTTTCCTTTTTTTGACCAAAAACGTTTGTCAAATCTCCATCGCAAAAGGGAAAGTAGGCTGGCCTTCATAAATTTTCCTTTTTAGATTTGTTTTTTGTTTTCTTCTTAATTTAAAAAAAAAAAATTTTTTATTTTTTTTTTAAAACGACTTTAGCAGAATCAGCTATCGCGCTGAAAGCAGTGTGGACTGTGTTTGTGTTGACATTTTTAAACTGCGTGAGTCTGCGGGTGCCTTCGTTAGGAACAAGGCGGGAAACCAACGCCCGACTATGAAGTCACCCCCAAGTCGACGCGTTGGAGGTGACGCGGCCCCCTGAGCTGAGCTGAGCTGAACTGGACTTGTCCCTTAGCCTGATGGGTGAGGGCGCATCTTTCCCCGTGTCAGTTGGATAGCAATGGCTCCCTAGGGAAAATAACCTTTATTGAATATGGCATTCTGTACCACCGGGTCTCCAAAATGGCTCATACAGAACTTTGCTTGGATTCGTGTCCGTGTGATGAGTGGGTGACCTTCTAAATAGGTTATTCTGTAGTGTACTTGCCCCCCCCAAAGTGGGTTTCCCTCCTTGTTCATGCATCCTTCCTATAATATATGCTGTGCTCAAGAATATAGTTTTTTTTGTCACCGGGCAACATTTCTTTTAAGCGGCTGTTTCTTTTTCTGTTTTTCCTTTTTTTTTGTGTGTGAGAGATTGCTATGGAGATAGGAGCTGTTATAGTGTGAGGTGAAGACTGTAATGGGAACTGAAAAACATACAGTACGCTTGCCAATATTAGTTCGTTTCTCATCGTACCGACCAACCTTCCCCTCTCAAGACAGGCTTAGGGTTGCCAATAGGCTGCCAGGGTTGCCGTGGAGTTTCCAAAAATTAAAGGTTAATCTCTGGGACACAGCTGTGAGCAACCCAGAAAAAAACTCATAAGGGCATTAGAGAGAAAAAAAAACCGAGCATTGCTGAAAACAGAGACATGCTGTCGACACTCTTCATTCTGCACTCATCAGGACAGATGCAAGAATGCCAAATTTCAAAGGGAGCCCCAATTTACACCGCACGGGAAAAGGGTGCTGATTGGTTGGCAAGTCAACTCTGGTTGGTCAAAGGCGCTGTCACGGAAAATGCGTAAGTACAAGACGAAAAGCTTCTTCTGCAGGTCTCTTTACCAGCAATAAAAAAATGTGTTTGCCTTTCATTTACTTCGAACATTTTTAATAAAACTATTAGAGGTTGGGGGAACAAAGCACTGCTTGATTGGCAGTCAAGAATCATCGAATTGGACAACAAAGACTCCGTTCATTTTCCAGTTGGCGCAGGACAGGCATGCTGTCAACCAATGGCTTGGAGAGTAGGGCATGGGGCCAGAGCAGGGAGGTCATGTGTTGAAACCTCCAGGAAGATGTCCAACCAGAGTTCGCAACGCCTGACAGGCCAGTACCAGTCATGGGATATCTGCGCTCTTTCGTTTGGCAGGGGAAGAGGAGAAAATGGGACATCAAACTTAAAATAAACAGGTATGGGCATACTACCAAAGCTTCCCCACACCGTCATGCCCACTGCACTCAACCAGTCATTTGTGTGGGGGTGGACAAAAAGTGTACGAATCGCCTCGCCAAGAAATTGAGTTGAACATTATGGGGTAACCAGGAAGAGGCCAAAGGCTTCTCTGGAGGACATTCAGACACCAAATGGTCTTTCTTGAGCCTGGTTTCAGTTTCAAGCTGGGAACTCACTCTCTCAGAGCAAGCAGGGGTAGAATGCCTTAACTGAAAACTTAAAATCAAGGGAGTAATGGAATTGGATCACTTCTCTATCAAAACTCTGACATATGGCCTTTCTTCACTATCTTACTCAGAAGAGACTTAATACCTTGAGCATAATGTTTCTCGATTACTTAAACGAGAGCTTAAAAAGCCCCTCCAATTTTCTTCCTTTCTCTCCTGAGATGGGTAACTGCTCCCATAGCAAGCCTACCTTATGGATATGCTTCTTAGCTTGGATGGTAAGCTATCCAATTAAGGAAATATCACAGTCTGATCTCCTCTCCTCATCCCAATATCCAGGCACGGGGAGTGACTGGGAGCAAGAGTCCAGGCAAGTTGCAGCATGGCGATGATAGAAAGGTATCGCCAGGAATGCAGTGGTTTTGAAACAAGGCATTTGCTCTGTGAAACTTTCTAATCTACCCTCTACCCTCGCTTGAGCCTGTGAGAGTTCTATCAATTCCTACAGGAACCCCCGCGAGGATTTTCGAACCTTTGTGCTGCACCAGGATGTAAGAGCTTAAGGGACAACCAAAGATTGGATCGGAACTGGCATACTTCCTCGGGATATTCAATGCATGGCCAGTTGACCTTAATGCTTTGTTCAGGGAAGAGGAGGGACAAAAAAATGAGAGAAGGAAAAAAGCCATGTCTTCCTCCTGGAAGACTGGCTGAAAAGCAAACCCAGCCTTTGGGACCAGGATAATAGCTGCTGATGGCATCGTCTCAACCATTGGAATGGAGAGGATTGCCTGTGGGGAGGTGGCATTAAATAATGAATTTGAGCAACTTTATCAGTTGGCATTACAGTCTTCAGCTTTTGACTGAGATGTATGGAGAGACGTGATCCCTTATGTCCATCTTTGCACACCGTATTTCAAAGGTTACCCAAATTTAGATATGCACAATATAAAATCGGAACTTCAAAACTACTCAAAGTTTCCCCGGGGAGTGAGGGAGGTGATGGGTGGGGTTGGGGTGGGGTGGGGGGGGGGGGGGCGGGGAGGGGGAGGTGGGTGCTGGGTGTGACAGGGAGTCTATCGGGCATGGTGAAGGTTGACCACCCTCTGAACAGTGGCTGCCAGTCACGAGATGAGTATCCGTGGTGCTTCGGGGGATGGAGGGGGTGGGTGGAAGTAGGGGGGCACTCCCTGTGGAAGACCACCCAATGAATGTTTCCTGCCAGCACTTTCTTGAGCTTACCGGAGCCTGGCCAGTTGTGTTGGGGGTGGAGACAGGCACAAGGCCTGGTCTACACGTTGCAACCCAGTTTCTCACCCACCCCGTGATAAGTTAGAGTCTCAAATCTCGAAACTTCGGAGGGCAACGTCGGGCTGAAGGACCACCAAGGCTGACGTGGGAAGGCCGGGGATTTAGATAAACAAGTGAGCCAAGTAGTGACTCGTGTGCCAGGTATGAGGCTGCAAGCCAACCTGCACCTGCAGAGTTTCACAATAATGGTCAACTCTTCACTAGTGAGCTGGAAAACTGTGGAAACGGTCACATTGGCCTGACTGACCTGACCTTATTGGACATTGGCACCCACACTTCCTTGCAGCAACCTTGGCTATTTTTTATTCTAATGCATCTCAAGCCCAGGAGAAGCGTAGACCACCTGGGGGAGATCTGCAGGGCAGATAGGGAGCTGAATCTAGGACCACTGATGGTCAACGTGGACAGTGCGTTGAACCATTAAACCACTGGATGAAATGGCTTAGTCAGATTGATATGAAGGTCTCCAAACCTTGCCTAGGTGGGTCAAGCGTGTCGAATGTCACAACCAAGCGACCTCGAAACACGCTCACGGTCGACCTCCCAAGTTGGAACACTAACTCTCCCCCTCCTTTGACCGTTGCCTTCCCAATAATTTAGAAGGGGGGCAGCTACGAGTTGAAGGAGAAGTGGGGTCAGGTCAGGGGGGGGGCGGCGCTGTCAGGGAGGCTTGAGGTCAGGGGTCAGGGGTCAGTAGGGGTGGTTGGGGGTGGGGGGGAGCGGGGGAACCCGGTAGAAACATCTTGTTTTCGTCCTGACGCTTTACGCGTGACAGAAATGAAACAAAAGGGGACACGGTCTCTCCAAATGTTTAACGTGAGCTGCTGCTTTTGCTGTGCTTTATATGAACCAGAACAAGGGGCCCCTTGGCCCGAAACAGGCAGCCTCGGCATTTGTTAAAACTGCAAGAATTTTAACACTTTGGATTTTTTTTTTATTCCTTTTAAGTGGTAAACCAGAATGCAAAAGCCAAAACTATCACTACCCAGAATGCAAGCAAGAAACATTTTCTAATGGTGATGATTTTTGTCTGTCGTCTTGTGTCTTTACAAAGCCTACCTAGTTCAGATGCAGTGTTATATCTCGAATTATGTTTGTTTTTCTCTGAAATGGAGTCATGCTCATGGACACAAATGGACCTGTACCTTTTCCATCCACTTACGTCTCCAGAAGAGTAATGCCATGTGTGATATCTCTCTCCCCCTTCCACCCCCCTCCCCCCTGCCAACCCCCCACAGAATATTCTCAAAGGACAGGACAGAAAGATTGTGTTTCTGAATTAGATTGTGGTTACACGGTTACCATGGAGTTACCATGTAGGGTTAGGGTAAAATTTCAAAACTCTTATTAGCACCACAGATTGCACCTCACATCTTTAGCTGTGGGTAGAGGCTAAATGAACTGATAGACAGGCCCTCAAAGACTCCTGGGCAAGCTGCAGCCTGTTCGTAGTTGGCAAAGCCCATGGCGTCCTGGAGGGAATCTGGATTTCGGCTTCTGCTGGCACTTTAACCTCTGACCCCCAGAGAGCATCTTGCCCTAAAGTAAGCTCCTCTGATGAAATTCCCTTTCTTATGTTTTGTTTCGCTTTTGCAAACCGCTTCCTATTTGGCTGCCATGACAACCTCCTCAATAACTGAGAGTAAATCGGGTCAACAAATACACTGATTGTTCTTATGCAAAGCCTGTCTCATGCCAATTTCAATTAGTTAACAAAGCTTGATGTAATTCAAAGAGGGAGATTGAAACGGGAATTATCATTCTCCAATGACATCATCTACCCACAACTCTTAGCAAGACGTGCAATCAAGATGGTCTAAATATGCGATTACAAAGCTCTGTGAGAGAGAACTGAAAGACCATCTGTATCTGTGACTAAATGTAGAGCAATGTGACAGAAGTGAAGTCACCATTGGTCACTTGGTTGCCCTTTAACCTCTCTGCTCCTGACTAAAGATGAACCAACATGAGATTCATCTTAGTGAACTGAAGCTAGTCCAGATCCTTTTTATAGTTTGAATTCTGACATGGGGGGTCAAGCCTAATCTCTGTCCCGCCCTGTTTGAAATGGGGTAGACGGATAGTGCACAGCAGAAGAGGCCATTCAGCTCATCATGTGTGCATGGCTCTTTGACAGATCAATCCAATTAGCCCCACTCCCCTGCTCTCTTTGAAGAGGCCTCTTGAAAATGAGAGAATCTGCTTCAGGAGTGTGCACGTGGGAGGAGGATCAAGAGGTGGGGAGGGGGAGGAAATGGTTGCGGGGATGGGGAGGTGTGTAGGCATGGGGGGATGGGGATGAATTTTAGGGGATGGGTGGGGTGGGGTGGGGGCTGAATCCAATGTTATCATGCAATGACACTTGGCCAATCAGAATTCAGCGTGTAAGTGAGATATGATTTAATGATGTCATCTACCTACACTCTCCACTCACCCATCACCCCTCACTCCCCCAACCTGCCCCAGCTCCCACCACTGCCTTTGCTGGCAAAGGGACTGTATGGAGCCTTTATAATGTAATAGGCAAGAAGCCTGATTATTGTGGGAGGCCTGTGCATCAACTCAAGAAGAATCTTACTGAAGAATCCTATCAAACATAAAGCCTCTCCCTCTCTCCCCCCCTGTTTCTTACCCGTCCATTCTGTTAGGCATTAGCTCCTACCTCAGTCCCTCTCTGTTCTGACATCTCATTCCTGATCAATGATTTCTGGTCATTGAGACAGAGGTGAAACGTAACAGACCCTTTAAAAGTGGATGGAGTACAGCTGCAATGGTACAGAATTGTTTAAATGAGCATTTCTCCTTCACAAAGCTTAATGTGTACAGTTACCCAGTAATTGTGGACTCATTGAATAGGCTTTATATTTGGTGGAAGTATCATTTACACCTTAAGGACAAGAAAGTCGCTGGACAACACTGGGAAAAAAAAGATCACTAGCTTGAAACCAGTCCACCTGTCCACAACCTGTGTGTTCAATTGGATCCAATAGTGCGGCTGGTGCCTCGTCTCCATGTAACATTTTAGTTGTTCCCGATGTACCTATTCGCTTTCTCTTTCTTTATACGCTTTCTGCTATGTACCATTCAACCCACCACCCACCACCCCCACCTGCCCAGCACCTTCCTCTCTGTAAAGGCAAGTAGGCCTATGATCTAGATGGGGCTGGGGTGGAGTGGGGTGGGGCGCGTTGGAGGCAGGAGCCATAGACTTGGCCATGGCTGTGAAGTCGATGTTGCCGCCCAGTCAATCTGGGCAGCCCTGACTGCCGCTACCAAAGTCCAAAAGTGGGGGTTGGGATGGACGACCGATGTCGGGTGTCCTACTTGGGTGGGGATGGGGGTTGGGTGGGTTGCGGGGAAGGTGAAAGGTCAGCGCTCGCGATAACCAGGTCCATTTAGTCCTCCGTTGGAATCGGGACTGTGGCTGCTTCCTGGATCAGCCTCTTATTGAGTGAACCACAGAGACCAAGGACACCAGCGGTGTGTCATTGAGAAGGACAACTCCACACCCCCTTTCTGTTGGACATCACCTCAACAGCACAGTGTGCGGGGGGAGAGGTTGGGGTGGGGGGGGGGGTTGAAATGGCAGAAAATCCTGATCACTTTATTTTTAAAATGGTTAAGGCAGTCCAATATAGAATACATGTTCAGAGACTGTAGCACATTTTGGTGGGATAATTGGGGGTGGAATAACTATTTGAGTCTATTCTTGTATAGTTTATATATATTTATAAATATTTGAATACACTTATGCAGCCTTTAATGCATTTTATGTATAGTCAATGAGAGGCACTTGTAAAGATAATAGTCGCGTTTGCATTGCAGATTGTAGTGTTTTTTCAAAAAAAAAAGTTAATTCTGGGTTTGATCATGTACCATCTTTCTGGTGTGCTATAAGTCCACTGTAACCTTCACCCTTTACTCTTAATACTGGTTAAACAGGTTAAAATCACAGTCCTTATAAAATGCAAACGTGAGATGCTCCCACCAAACTCAAAGCCACATTACACTGCACAATGTGTGATGGCATTGGGTGCCAATTTGAGTGGAAAAATCGATTCCTATGGCTGGAGAGATCATTCTGAACTGGTTTGTTTTTTTTTCTTCCTCGAAGTGTCTGAGTTGTCTCAGATGGTTGCGGTTTCTTTATACAGTTCCCAGTGTTCAGCGATGATGGTGTTTCCCTCCCCCCCTCTCTCTTTCTCTCACTCTCTCTTTCTCGCTCTCTCTCTCTCTCTTTCTTTCTCTCTTTCACTCTCTTTCTCTCTCTCTCTCTGTCAATTTTACTTGTGTCAAGGAAGGTATCAGATGGTCTTGTCGCTGTTCAATGGGAAAAGGCTCGAAACTATCAAAGGAACCAAGACTGTGGAGAGATCAGGAAAACAAGACAGAAATTATTAACAAGACAAGATACAGAGGGAACAGGCTTACTGGTCCATCTCAGCCCATCCATTCACATTCATCTAGCCAGCAATGCCCACGTCCCGTGAAATAATTTCTTAAAAATTCGTCTAGTGGGCTCTTGAATTCTTTCAATTATTTGCTTTTTCCACTTTTGTGAGCATTTTATTCATCTCGGTGAGGACTGTCGGCGTTGGAAGTCAAACACTTTGCATTTCAGATGTTCAGTGTTGGGCAACAAGAGCCCCAAGTCGCGTTGTACACGACGGTTTGGACTCAGAGTGAAGCTCCCTCTGTTTTCCCCCCCTCAACCCCAATGCATGTCCCTCTGAGGTACCAGTGTGATACTGTTCCGCCTCCCCCATTTGCACTTCTGGTCCGTCTCTGGCTGATACTGGCACTCTCTGAGCTCAACCCATTTTAATAAGATAAGATTATGAGAAATAGGAGCAGGAGTAGGCCATTCGGCCCATCGAGCCTGCACCGCCAGTCAACAAGCTCATGGCTGATCTGATTGTGGCCGCAATTCCACTTTCCTGCCTGTCCCCAGTGACCCTGGACTCCCCTTGTCAACCAAAATACCACCTAACTAAACCTTGAACAAATTCCATGACCCAGCCTCCACTTCCCTCTGAGGAAAAGAATTCCAAAGACTAACAACCCTCAGAGCGAAGAAATTCCTCCTCATCTCTGTCTTAAATGGGAAATCCCTTATATTTAAATTGCACCTTCTAGGTCTCGAATCCCCCATGATGGGAAACATCCTCTCAGATCTACCCTATCAAGCTCCCTCAGAATCCTGTATGTTTCAGTAAGATCACCTCTCATTCTTCCAAACTCCAATAAGTATAGGCCCAGCCTGCTCAACGCTTCTTCATAGGACAAACCCCTTCATCCCAGGAATCAGCCAAGTGAACATTCTCTGAACTGCTTCCAGTGCAGGTATGTGGGAAAGGTTGCGATGAGAAAATGCACCCTGCATCACCCCTCCAATGGATCATACTTAATTTGCAGAGTCAGGGCATCATCTTGACATACTCATTCTCCAAACTGGAAGGAAAATTTCCAAGAGGGAACACTGTTACGAAATTCCCTCTGAGTGAAAAGTCAAAAGAAAGAGCAGAATTTGAGGAAAAGTCCAAAGAAATCTATCCCCCTTTTGATTAATCTCCATCTATCTACCTTAACGTTACATTTCTCTCTTTCCATATCTAATTCCCTACTGGAACACACTCCACAAAGTGACAACAGCCCTACCCCTCGACGGCACACCTCCTGGTTGACTGAAAACATCATCAACCGCAACCTGGTAACTCACCCGAATAGTGAATGTAGTGCTCAATTGTTCTGTGTTTGATTATGCGATTCTGTTTACAATTGATGCTCACTATGCTTGATTGATTAAGCCTGGGTGTGGACTCAGAGAAAAGTAAACAAAGCTATAGAACGAGCTGGAAGCCAGAGCTGTAGCTTGGAGTAGACATTTTAAAGCACTGTAAACAAAACCTGTTACACACATAGAAACTCGAGTCATCTCTGCATAGATTCGGGATCTAAGATATACAACAAGTGAAGTCCCAGGTTTCAACCTTCCACAGAAAACCTGGACAACCCTCAACTACTTGAGAACGAGCGCCAGGAAAGACGCAAGCAGAACGTGAGGAACAACTCAAACTGTGGCTGGGGCCATCCAAGTCAGAACATTGCCCACATACTGAACTCCTGCCCCGAGAGACCCATTCCTGCTGGCATCACAATTCACACGCCATCAGCTGAAGCCGGATTGTTAACCTCGACATCAAGCTACACCTGCCTCCCCAGCCACACAAACAAAAAGAGTTGCCTCACGAACTTATCCACAGCATCTATGCCAATGGCCTTTTCTAGTGACTGATTCTACAGCTCCTCCTTGGATTAAAAAGATCCTGCTTAACTTCCCGTCCTATTCCTATTTTCCTGGTTTTGAATTAGTTTTTGTCCCCTTCTCCAGAGTGAACAACTTGAGTATAAGATACCAGTCTACACCGGACCGACCATATTCAGTCTTGTCCAGTTACATTTCACAGGTTAAGTCCACAAGGACTTTAACCATAGATCCGCGATAGTCTTTGTCTGTAATTATTAATGTCTCAATCCCATCCCTGGCCAGATATTTAACCACCTCCTTTTCAAAGAGGCTGGTTGACAGATAAAATGTTAAGTTGACTGTACTCCCACTTAACTGAATATATGAACAGGAATCAGCCTAGTGAGTCTTCTCTGAACTGCTTCCAGTGCAGGTATGTGGGAAAGGCTGAGATGAGAAAATGCTCCCTGCAAAGGAACATACTTGATCTGCAGGGTCAGGGAATCATCTTGACATACTCATTCTCCAAACTGGAAAGGAAATTTCCAAGAGGGAACACTCTTAAGAAATTCCCTCTGAGTGAAAAGTCAAAAGAAAGAGCAGAATTTGAGGAAAAATCCAAAGGAATGTAGCCCCCCCCCCCATCGTTTTGATCAATCTCCACCCCATTGACCTGAACACTGTTAAAGATGAATGGTGTTGCCTGTGTGCAATGTGTACCTGACATCTTATCGACCAACTCTGTGTTGCCGATGGCTTTGCCGACATGTCTCAGGATACTGAGTAACTATGTCGCATGCCAGTGGCGGAGAAGTCAGAGATTTTGGAAACAGGACTGAAATTTGATCCATTTGCGGGGCGAGGAAGAAAGTTCTAGAAGATTTTCTACATGTAATAAATCCCTTCCATGCTCATAAATAATTGCATCTGGGATTGGAATCTGACATCGATGCTGAATGCCTAGTTTGAAATATTTGCGGAAGGTGGTTGTAATCTGTTTCTAATTTGTCTTGCACTCTCATAATACTGCCCTGAGGCCATGGCAGTTGATCGTCTTGCCACCAGGGGTTGCTGTTTCTCTACTCTACTCTACTCTACTCCCTCCACACCTCTCTCCCAGTCAGCTTATTGTTACTAGCAAAGCGGGGGTGGGGGGGCGCATTTATGTGTCTTACGTAGGACTGGCCCATCAACTCCACTTGTGGGAGTGTTTTCTGGGTCTCCTGGTTGCCCCTGAGGCACCCTCGACGCAAATATTACATAAGGAGGTTCTAATAAATACTTGCAAATCATCGGCTGATGCATTTGGATTGTCGTCAGTCCTTAGGTTTATATTAACAACTTTAATGAGCTCAATTCACCAGGAGCAAAAAGTAAAAATATAGGGCTTGATTTGAACTCTGTGTAATTGGATGGATTTTGAGTGAATTAAAATCTTGCCCGTAACTTATCTCTGTCAACCTGTATCTCTTCCTTTCTCTCTCTCTCTCTATCTAATCAATCTCTCTCTCTCTCCCAAAATTCTTTCGAGTTATCAACAGTCACAGATTGCAACTCTTTCGAGTGCAATCACAGTTCTTGGTTTCCGGGAGTGGGACATGAACCCACAACCCTCGGATTCAAAGGCGAGGGTGCTATGAACTGAGCCACAGCTGACACCTCCTCTCGTTCCCAAAATGAGGACACTGACTGGAGCTCACTTAATCACAATCTTTGAGGGCCAATTAGACAATTAAAGAAGCAAAGTATTAAAGCACACAGGGAGAGGGAGGGGCAATGGGATAAATCACAAAGGGTTAACATGCAGGTACAGCAAGTAATTAGGAAGGCAAATAGAGTGTTGGCCTTTATTGTAAGAGGGATGGAATATAAAAGTAGGGAAGTCTTGCTACAGCTGGACAGGTTGGTGAGACCACATCTGGAGTACAGTGTACAGTTTTAGTCTCCTCACTTAAGGAGGGATGAACCTGCACTGGAGGCAGTTCAGAGGAGGTTCACAAGGCCGATTCCTGGGATGAAGGGGTTTCTTATGAGGAAAGATTGAGCCCCATTGGGCCCACGCTCATTGGAGTTTAGAAGGGGTGATATATGATTCTGAGGGGACTTGACAGGTTAGATGCTGAGAGGATGTTTCCCCTCGGGGGGGGGGATCTGGAACCCGGGGGGCAAAGTTTAACAATAAGGGGCCTCCCATTCAAGACAGAGACAGGGAGGAATTTCTTCTCTGAGGGTCATTGGTCTTTGGAATTCTCTTCCTGAGAGAGCAGTGGAGGCTGGGTCATTGAATATACTCAAGACAAAGTTAGACAGATTTTTGATGGGCAGTCAAGGGTTACGGGGGACACACAGGAAAGTGGAGTTAAAGGCACAACCAGATCAGCCGTGATCTTACTGAATGGTAGAGCAGGCTTGATGGGCCGAATGGCCTACCCCTCCTCCTATTTCTTATGTTATGTCCTTACAGTGAAAATGGATTGTTCTGAAATGGAGTTACCACCAACAGAGTTTCTTTCTGTGCTGAAATTTCCATTTTCCTATCCTGGTGACCTGCCTGCACTAAGATAACTGCACAAAATCCAATGAATCATTTACAAACTCGCAAGTATTGGCAGTGCTGAGTCTGCAGCATTAACGCTGGAGTTCCTGTGCCTCTTGGTAAATGGCAAAGGGCAAAGAACAGGCATTGAGTCAATGACAATGCCGAGGCCTAAATAAATGACCAAATAGGGTATTGAAAACCCATACCAATGATCTTCTGCAAATAATGCTGGTTGCAGTGGAGTGTTAGCTGGTAGTTTTAATTAGGCATTTCATTTTATTTAAATAAGACATTTTTTGAAATTATGTTTTATTTTAATATGGTTTTCCAGCTGAAGGACGTCAGCACTGGAGATTGAAATGCTTTCTGCACCTAAAACCAACTTCTAGGACTCCCTGGTCAGGTGTAAGAATGATTAAAATAAATTTAGCACTCCCCGTAACTCTGCCCCAACAATGTGCCCTAATCGTTACCCTCAGGTGGCATTTATATGACCCTCTCATGTTGACTCAAAGCCATTTTGGGTGGGCCTTAGCATCTCATTGTTAGGCAGGTGTGGGAAACCAGGTACATTAAAACTCTGAGGTGTGGGTTGTCTGGTAGCATCGATTTGTGTTACCCGGAGCTACTCTCCCACAACTCACCCATGTAAACTCAGAAAACCAAGACCGGGTTGGCAATAGCCAAAGCTCGGAGATTCCCCCTCGCCCCCTCCACCTCCCAACCCTGAGTTTGTGTGGGGTGGGAGGAGGTTGGGTGGGGGGGCGCTGGAGTTTAACCATGTCTACCCACACAAGACAGATAAATGTGCATTTATATACCTCGTCACACCCTCAGACCATTCCAAAGCCAATGAGTTACCTTGGAGATCATTTGTTTACGGGTATAAATTGCAGCCACTGGCAGTGGACGAGGAAGTGGTGAGCTAACCTAGGTTTGGTGGTGTAGGGTGGGGATGAATGTTGGCCAGAAGATGTGGGAGACCTTGGGATCCTTTACATCAACCTGACAGACAGACAGAGACTCACTTTAATATCTCACTCACTGGGACACTGGCCTCCAGCATCCCAACAACTCCTGTCCCTCCGAGCCCCATAAATTGGCCAGTCCGTGAAAATGCCCAGGAATATGATGTTACAGTCAACCAGTGCAAAGAACCCCCAACACCAAGCGCTTCAATCGCAAAGCATCCCCCGTTCCTCCATAGCAAGGGGGGAAGGTGTTAACAAACTGAAAGTTCATTCCAGATTGGTATCTATGCAATTAACAAAAAGGACCTTCCTGAAACATCTGGGAGGATATAGTCCCATGGTCCTCTCCAATGGCCAAATGAAATTGGCTCCTGCCCAAAATGGTAACACTGAGATCACTTTAGGCCTGAGGCTTTAGAGGCCTGTTATTACCTGAGGAACCAGAGCTCACCAGGTCTTCAGAAGATGGGAGGAATCCCAGAATGTATAGCCATTCCGCCCAACTGGTTCTTGCCCTCCCACCCCTCAACATATTCTTCTATTCCTTTCTCCCTCATGTCTAGCTTCCCCTTAAATGATCTATGCTATCTGTCTCAACCACTCCTTGTGATAACAAGTTCCACATTCTCACCACTCTCTGTGTCTCCTGACTTCCTTATTGGATTTATTAGTGGCCATTGTTTATTTATGACCAATGGGTTTGCTCTTCCCTTACAAGTGTCCCTAGGTCCTGATCGTTGAGACTATTTCCTTTAGTGCTTATTGTTCAACCAAACTTGTTAAAAGTTTGAGGTATCAGAGCATGAGACAGGGGAGGGAAGGAGGGAATTTGCTCAATTTTTCGGTCTGTACCATTTTATCCAAGTGCTCACACTTACACAAGACCCTCAGGCAGATGCCATTCATGGAATCATGAACTTGCCTCATTTTGGTTTTCACATGGGTTCAAACCTTTTCAAACCTGGAACAAACCACCAGATTCCACCCAGTCTCCATGGATGCCTCCTCTGTGGGCACCAGTGAGGAAGCTGGATTGGGTATTGTAAGTAGGACATCTATCGGTACAATGAGAGGGAGGAGCAGTTGACTCTCAATTGCAAACGGGAAGGCCTTAGGTTTCAACGTGGACTCAGCGAGTAAGGGCTGCCGACCTTATTCCAAGAGGTGTCACCACATGACTTTGCTGCCCTTCCACCCTACCCCAACCCCCGCCATTAGTCACTCAAAATGTTCATCCTCACAGTCCCCTGTTTTCCTGCAGCCAATTGGAAAGTGAACGGCCTCTCCATTATCACATTGGAGGATTCTAGGCAGCCCATCAAATAGCTGTGTTAACCCTCTCAGATATTATTATCATTTGCCAAAGTACGTTTTTATCCTTCCGTGGGGTGTGGGCAAGTCCAGCACTTGTTGCCCAAGACCTAAGGGGCTTGTTCGACCGTTTCGGAGGGCATTTAAGAGTCAACCACATTGTTGTGGGTCTGGAGTCACGAGTAGGCCCAGACCAGGTAAGGATGGCAAATTTCCTTCCTTAAAGGGTGTTAGTGAACCAGATGGGTTTTTTTTGTTAAAATAACAATCGATGATAGTTTTGTGGTCATCATTACTGAGAAAATAGCTTCATATCCCAGATTTATTCATTGAATTTAAATTCCACCTTGGTGGGATTTGAACCCATGTCCCCAGCGCGCCAGCTCTGGCTTACTAGTCCCTGTGACAATTACCACTTCACCACCATCTTCCAGCTGCCTGGGCCCTAAGCTCTGAAATTCCTTCCCTAAACCCTCTCTGCCTCTCTGCCTCTCTCTCTCTCTCTCTCTCTGTTAAGACACTCCTTAAAACCTAGCTACGTGACCAAGGTCCCTGGCTGTCCTATCACGTGGATCGATGTCAAATTTTCTGCGCCCCGTGAAGGACTTTGAAACTAAGTCAAAGGCACTACCTAAATGCAAAGTTGTTGCTGTTGTTGTTGCAGCTCTTGGAAGGAGAGTGCTGCCAGTCAAATGAATTGATTGCAGGTAGACTGAGGGTTAAGACTGTGCCTGACGACAGAGCCCATGACTTTAAGATTCAGGCCCATTGAGGCCCACATGATACACGTTCACACATTATCCCATCTCCCAGTTCAGCCTGAGAAAATGCAGAATGCTACACTGCGCCCTTGAAGTCAGCACATTCCTGCACACCTCCCATGTGTCACTGCAGTTTACAGCTGCTAAATCCCCTGCTCTCCTCCCTTTTTTTTTTATATTTAATTCCTTCACTCCTGGCTTTTCACACACTGCAGCTCCTAGTGCAACACAGTAATCCTCAGCTCAAACTGTGCCTTATTGATTACTTTGGTCTATTGTCTGCTTATTAACGTCCCTCCCGCACCCTTGCACCCCACCCCACCCCACACCCCCCCCACACACACACACACACACACACACACATCCAAGTTCAAGTTCAACTACGTGTTACATCATGTCTGGTTGCTGTGGGTTACCAGACAGATTAGACGTGACTGTCACGGGCAAAGGAACTTTTTCCTCTCTCTCTCTCGCTCTCTCTCGCTCTCTCTCTCTCTCTCTCTCTCACTCTCCCCACCCACAAAGCCTTCAACCCAAGGCCTCTGATGCTGCCAGCACATTATTAAGTATTCATGAGGTTCTGCTGTATGGTGAAGAAGAACTATGGCTGTGTGTGTGTGTGTGTGTGTGAGAGTGTGTGTGTGTGTGTGTGTGTGTGTGTGAGAGTGTGTGTGTGTGTGTGTGTGTGTTTTTTTGACACTTGGCTTAAAAAAATGGAGGAGAGGGAGGTGGGGAATGAAAACCAGCTTTTAATCTTGGCCCGCTAGAGTTTATTTTTCAGAAATCTGAACCAGCTTTAGGAAATCTCTTTCAACATCACCGTTAGTTACTCTGAGCTGTACTTTAACTCCACAGTTACTGAATTCATTTCAGAACTCTAACTTTTTGCCCCTCTTCCCCCCCACCCCCACCCCCACCCCCAGAATTGCTCCTCTTCCAACCTGCTGTGTCGCCCTGCAGATGCCACCGCGTCCAAGTGTCCATTTTGTCAGAAGCTGGACGGTCGGTGTTGTTTGACTATTCGACTAAGGGAGGCAGAGATCTGATCCTGGTGCGATTTCTCTCACACACAAGCACGTAGGCACACGTGAACACAGGCAGGCACGGTCAAGCACACGTGTTCACGTACATGCACGCATATAACACACAAGTGAACATGCATGTGCAAACACATGCACACTCTCTCTCTTGCCGGCAGTTGCTAGTCAGGAAACATAGAAATTTCACAACAGCAGGAGCCAATTTCATCCACTGTGCCTCTGCTCATCCAAATCCAACCACAAAACTATCTGCTCCAATTTCATTTCTATTATTGTGAAACCCTGTTTTATATCAAAAATTTATTTCTGGATTTTCTGGCTCGAAAGCCCTAACTGATTTTTTTTTTTAAAAGACCAAAGCCACATTCCAGCGACTTGGTCCCACGGTCAATGATGGCTGCATATTTGCATCACTGCATCTTCTGCATTTCCAAAACTATTGAAATGCGGGCAACCTGTCTGCAAAGCCGCACCAGGAATGACTGCCTTGAAAGAATGAATGAAGGCCACCTCTTACCCTTTTAGCAAAGCAATCACCTGGTTACTCAACTGGGTGGAGACAAACCATTAGATATAATCACTTGGCATGGCATTGAGTAAATCATTGGGGCTGCGGGCTGACAAATCTCCAGGTCCAGATGGGCTTCACCTTAAGGTCTTGAAAGGAGTGGTTGGTGAGGTAGTTGATGTACTGGTTTTAAATTTCCAAAATTCCCTAGATTCGGGGAAGGTTCCATTAGATTGGAAAGTAGCAAATGTAACTCCTTCACTCAAAAAGGGAGACAGAAGGCTGGAAACTATAGGCCAGTTAACCTAACATCTGTCATAGGGAAAATCTTAGAAACTATTATTAAAAATATTATAGCAGGGCACTTAGAAAAAAATCAAGGCATCAGCAGAGTCAACATGGATTTGTAAAAGGGAAATCATGTTTAACCAATTTATTGGAGTTCTTTGAAGGAGTCACATGTGCTGTGGATAAAGGGGAACTGGTGGATGCACTGTACTTAGATTTCCAGAGGGCATTTGATAAGGTGCCACATTAAAGGTCAGTGCAGAAAATAAAAGCTCATGGTGAAGGGGGTAACATATTGGCATGGATAGAAGATTGGCTAGCTAACAGGAAACAGAGAGTTGACATAAATGGGAATTTTTCTGGTTGGCAGGATGTGATGATTGGTGTGTCACAGGAATCAGTGCTGCGGACTCAATTTTTACAATTTATATAAATAGCTTGGATGAAGGGACCGAAGGACTGGTGGCTAAATTTGCTGATGACACAAAGATAGGTAGGAAAGAAAACTGTGAAGAGGACTTAAGGAGGCTACAAAGTGACATAGATAGGTTAAGTGAGTGGTCAAAGAATTAGCAAATGGTGTATAATGTGGGCAAATGTGAAATCGTTCATTTTGGCAGGAAGAATAAAAAAATATAATAAATATATAAATATATATTATAATATAAAATATTGGAAATATAAATGGTGAGAGATTGCAGAGCTCTGAGATTCAGAGGGATCTGGGTGTCCCAGTGCATGGATCACAAAAGGTTAGTATACAGGTACAGCAGGTAATTAGGAAAGTTAATTGTTATTGTTTGTGGGGGGAATTGATTACAAAAGTAGGGAGGTTATGCTTCAGTTGTACAGGATACTGGTGAGACCACATCTGGAGTACTGAGTACAGTACTGGTCTCCTAATTTAAAGAAAGATGTAAGTACATTAGAAGCAGTTCAGAGAAGGTTTACTAGGCTAATACCAGGAATGGGCGGGCTTGTCTTAAGAGGAAAGGCTGGATGGGTTAGGCTTGTATCCACTGGAATTTAAAAGAGTAAGAAGCGACTTAATTGAAACTTTTAAGCTCCTGAGGGGTCTTTACAGGGTGGATAAGGAAAGGATGTTTCCTTTTGTGGGAGAATCTAGAACTGGGGGTCACTGTTTTAAAATAAGGGGTTGCTCATTTAAGACAGAGATGGGGGGAAATTTTTTCTCTCAGAGGGTGGTGAGTCTTTGGAACTCTCTTCCTCAAAAGGTGGTGGAAGCAGAGTCTTTGAATATTCTTAAGGCAAAGTTGGATAGATTCTTGATTAACAAGAGGGGTGAAAGGTTATCGGGGGTAGACAGGAATGTGGGGTCGAGGTTACAATCAGATCAGCCATGATCTTATTAAATGGCAGATCAGGCTCGAGGGGCCGAGTGGCCTACTCCTGCTCCTAATTCGTATGTTTGTATCTAAGCTAGGTAGCTGGAATACACTAGACATGGCCATATTTGGGTCACTGGGCAGTTGGAGAGAGGCATCTGCTTTCTTGCAGAACAGAACAAGCAACTGAAGGAACAGGGCCCTGAGCGGGTTCCTACCCTCTCTCCTCTCTCTAACTTGTAAGTTTTGAACCATGACTGCTGATTTTGACTACATAGGCACTTTCAGACAGAGACTTTAAAAAGAACTCAACCCAGTACTGCTGCCTCCAGAAGAGCAGATGAATTGTCCATCCATAGCTTTAAACCAACTCGATGCCCAAAGCAGAAGGACCACCCAATGAACGCAACAGGGTCACAGAGTTCAGCCTGAATCCAGTCGAGTCACCAACCTTCAAGAGCTGTGCCCCCCACCCCTCCTCCTTTATTTTCCTGGACTCTAACTGCACTACTTAACCTATCCTCCCTACTCTGTGATCTATTTGTGTGTGTATGTGTGTGTGTGTGTGTGTGAACTCCAAGCGAGTGTGAGAGAGAGTTTTTAGGGTTTTTCTTAGACCAGGTTAAGGACAATAAAAAAACGACCCATTTTTCTTTTTTAAAAACCCAAGAAAACCTATCTGATTGTGTCTTTTATGTCATAGCATGTAAACAGTTAACCACTCAATGGAATTGGCAAGTATATCCATTTAAAAGAAAAGCTGTGGTCAAACAAGGGGAGGGAAAAGAGGGAAGCCATTCAACCCCTCCTCACCACGATTGTAACACTATTCGCTTCCTCTGTATCCTTTAATACTTTCCTCCCTCTTCCAGTATATATCCAATTCCCTCTAAAGAATTGAATTGAAGCTGTTTTTTATTCCTTTATTGCAAGCTTGGTGGTGCAGGGGCCAACTATCACTCCTGGCTCCGGCTCTGACGCATACCTGAGACTTTCCTGCTCGAGTTGGCACCGTGCAGCACTCCTCACTGCAACCAGAAGACTGAGTATGATGGTGGACTGGGAATAGAGAGCTCTACCGCAAAGAAGATCTCAGGGCATAGGCACAAATTGCCACGAACCACAAACGCAAATTACGTCAAGCATTGTGAGCAGCAGCATTGTCCAGGAGAACAATCTGGTCACTTTCTGGTATGGGTTCTTTTGGGCAACAATCAGCAGAGGCCTAAGAGAACGTGGCTGGCAGAGGCCTACACAAGCAGGCTGGAGGATGGCAGAGGCCTACAAGCAGGCTGGAGGATGGCAGAGGCCTATACAAACAGGCTGGAGGATGGCAGAGGCCTACAAGCAGGCTGGAGGATGGTAGAAACCTATACAAACAGGCTGGAGGATGGCAGAGGCCTACAAGCAGGCTGGAGGATGGCAGAGGCCTATACAAACAGGCTGGGGGTTGGCAGGAGCCGACAGCAGACTGGAGGTTGTCAGAGGCCTACACAAGCTGCCTGTAGGTTGGCAGAGTCATATGCAAGAAAGCTGTAGGTTGGAAGAGGCCTAAAAGCAGGCTTTAGGCTTGTCGAGGCCTGTGAGCAGGCTGTTTAGCAGAGACCTGAGGGTAGGATGCCCTCTTGTTGGGAGATGGTATTTGACATGTGAGGATTAGACATCCTGAGAGAATTTTTATGAACAAAAAAACTCCTAGAAGCTGAAAATCTCAAGTCAGAAGCGGAAAACAGGGGCAATTCTGTTCAGTGGTTCCACTGAAACATTAACCGGCCTACTTCTTCAGGCACTTTTCTAATATACCCAGAGAGTAACGTCAAGGGCTGCCTCCAGGTGTCGATCTCCTTCCTACATTTAAGCCAACCTGCTCTCCTACTACCCGCTTTGGCCAGCCAGGCCCTTGCCTGTCCTCCAATGGACTCAAAGGGGTGCTGAGGTGCAGGGTGGCACCAGAAGTGGACGATAAAAAGAGAGATCCCAGCTCTGGCCAGCAGGGAGCAATGCGCAGCTTGCCCATTAAAGCCCGCGTCGTGAGCGCATGGACATGCGGAATGGGCTCCCGGTGGGTTTAGAACGCTGTGAATTGGGGATCACCGCTTTATTTGAATAGACGGAGCGTGGCGTGGCCATCCTTGCTAACGTGTGTGGCCGTCAACAGCGTTACCGTTACGCAACCACACGTTTCAGACAATGCATGACCTGCGCTGCCCTCCAGTTGCTGCTTGAGGTTCTCTTAAAATGCTCTACAAACACAATGGTGGGAAAATGGTTGCATATTGAATCTATTCAATATAACAAGGCATGGGTCCAAACCATTAGTGCACTGAGCGTTAATGGTTACCATTCAGTTTGCCTTATCTAAATGTCACAAGTTATGTGTGGTTTTATTGCACAAGCCAAGAGCTCCTCAAAAACCCATCAACATTAGTTTGCGAGCCAGTTGCAAAGGGCTTCTCCACCAGTCAAATGTAACCTTGCGTACAGCTGTTTCCGATCAAGCATTCTTTACAAGTTTCAGTAGAGTAAGCACTTATAATTTAAGGATGGATTTGAACGGGAGAAGGAGAAATCTTGCATTTGCGAGGCGCCTAGCATGACCACGGCACTCCGGGGCTGACGCAGTATGTTCAATGCAGAAAATGCAGGAGCCAACTTTCACACAACAAGATCCCACAAGCAATAAGGAGCTAAGGGCCAGAGCGTCTGCTTCCATTGACTTTGAGTGAGGGAGGAACATTGGTCAGGGTTTTGGGACAAGTCTTATCCTTCTTAGGAGAGGGCCATGGGATGTAGTCACTGTTGTAATGCAGGAAACGAGGGAGCCAATTGGTGCACAGAAAGCCCCCAAGTACAATGTGGCAATGACCATATCGTCTGTCTGTTTGTCTTTAAAGTGAGGTTGGCTGTGGGATAAACATTGGTTAGACTGCTTCATATCCAATTAATTATCTTTAGGTTCACTGTTTCTATGTGGGTAAAATGCAACCATTTTATAGAAAGCAAGATTCTACAAACAACAATGAACAGGTTTTTTTTATATAATATTCATCCCATTGCCATTTGTGGGAGCTTGCTGTGTGTGCATTGGTTGCATCCTTTCCCACCTCACAGCAGTTGAGGGATGAATGTTGTCCAAGGTACCGGGAGAACTCTTTGCTAAGCTTGAATTAGCATCATGGGATATTTAACTCCAAACTGAGCCACGAGAAAAGGTTGATGGATCCACGGCTTAAAATCTAACCCTCCAAGGAGGCAACACCCCCCCCCAACACTCTCCTCAGCTGACATTCTGGTCCTCAAGGCCTAGATTGTGGCTCAATTCACAACTCTGTCTGATTCACGAACCAAACTCAAGTTGACTCTGCCAAATAAAGGAGGCTTCATCACTCTATCCCTCATCTGGCATTTTGATATTGAGGACCGAGCTAAACGATTGGCATCCATTTTGCCTGGCAACGTCCTCAAAGTGCTGGGACTCGCCTCGAGGCTCCTGCTACCGCTAGGCCATGCGGCCAGCACCATTTTAAAAGGGGCCGGGTGTCCAAAGTCCCTGCGGCAGGGGACAGGCTCCCCTTGGATATGGAAATGGTGATCCCACAACTGGCGATGGAACAAAAGAGGCCAGCTAATGGTTTATTTGCAGCCCCAAGGCTCACCTGGGATGCTGATTGTGACGCCTCCCTTTGGCGACTCACCTGCCAGATTTAACTAAGGCCAGAGCGTCAACACTTTGGGGTTGGTAAGCGAGGGTCTCTTCACTGCCAGAACAGGCAGTCGAACAACACTCTCCACTAATTAGTCCCCCCAACATGGACCCCATGGTCCATCCCATCCTTGCCAATGCTCCTGGAGTTGGATGCCATGGTGAATTACATGAGCTGGAGTAAACCGCTAAACCAAGAGGCGCGGGGGTTGGCTGGCGAAAGATGCAACCCCTAAAGAGAGGACAGAGAGAGGCACAAAGTAATTTCCACATCGGGCTGGAAATATTCGAGCATTTGTTTCTTGTTTCCTGTTTGCTCTGGGGGATTTGGACATGGTTGGCACAGCCGCGTTTACCGCCCACTACCAAGATTGCAAAGAGCCAGGACACACCAGCTGCATCAAAATTGCGACCAGAGTCAACACCCTGAAGCTTGAGCGAGTCACAGCAGAGGAGTTAATGGCACCAGATGCAATAGTTCCAATCGACTGACACAATCAGCCCTTTACTGAGTCACTCCAGAGATACCAGGGAGAAAGTTACGAGCTTGAAATCTGACATGAATTTCTGGACCAAACCATGAACTGCAAAAGCAGCGCTCAAAGAGATATTTTTTTGGACAGAATCCAAAACCGAGATTGGATTATGAACTTTAATTCACTTCTAGGGTGACTTTTAGATTAAAAAAAAAACTCTGGTGAAAGTTATCTCCCCAGTGGTATTGCGGGTAAATGCAGTTCACTGTGTGGAGTGAGGCATCTCAGAGCAAAAAGGCTCTGGGTTCAGCCTCTGGCCGGTGTTGAGCAAGTTGATCTCAGCCCAGATGACTGAAAGGGAACTCCAACTGGCCTGCAGCAGAGAAGCAAGAATCAGTTAAAATAACGAGGACCAATTGGCTGTTAAGTTCTTTGCGAGATCCAGGGGTCACAAAAGGTGCTAAATATATGCAAATCCCTTTTGTTTTCACATATCTGCCACTGTTTTCCTCAGAAATTTGCTCCCTCCACATTTCCGAAAGGAACAGGCTGTGTAAAATAGTCAACGCTCGTAATTGTGACCTCCTCCCAATGGTGGCGCTGCAGTACCTCAACCGGATGGCTGGTCTGTCATCCCAGCGTGACATGTTTACACAAGCAGTTTCCATTATAAGCGCGGGATTTTGGAAACTTATACCGGGGAAAAGCCGAGGGGGGTTTGCGTGTAGGCTCGAACATCGGCGGCTTCCAATCGAGTGGCGTAACTTGGGCGCAAACACTGGACATGAGTGCAAGTGGCATTTCCATCAATCGCTCCCCTACCAGGAGGCTAATCGTGAGAACCCTCTTCCCCCATCCCCCCAAACCCCCCATACAACTCCTAGTAAAGATCTTCCCATATATTCAAGATAGTTGCGTACTTAATGAGAGAAGGAATGATAATGTAGGGAGCATATCTGCTCTCTGGCTCGTTCGCATTTTCCAAGATAAAAGACAGATTTTTTTTTCAAAGAGACCCATTGTGCAAAATATTATTTTGTCAAGGTAATTTTCCTTCGCCTCTGACCCAGCGATGGCCGCTATGTAATGATACACATTCACAAAATGCATGACACATGCAACATCCAAAGGCCAGATGTTCCCACTTGGCACAGCCATCTCAGCTGAAACATTCTTTTTTTTCAGCTGCGTGTCTGACTTTGCTTTCCCTTTCACCCCGAGCTGCTCCATTTCAAAGTTTTTTCTCATTTTCCACCAATCTACTTTCTCTCCTCCAGGGAAAAAAGAAACAGAAAATCTCAACGAAAAAAAAAAAAATAAATCCCCCAGCAGGCTTGACAAGGCCCTCATTGCCTTGGGCGTTGGGGACCTGCAGACTGGGCAAGTCTGAGGGTTTAGGTGGAGGGGATAGTCAGAGAGATTGTACGGGAACAGATTCTCTTAGTCTGGAGCCAGAGGCCGTACAGTTCCCCTCCAAGCCACAAACCATCCTGACTTGGAAATACATCAGCCATTCCTTCACTGCCGCTGGGTCAAAATCCTGGAACTCCCTCCCTAACAGCACCGTGGGTGTACCTACACCACATGGACTGTAGCGGTTCAAGAAGGTGGCTCACCACCACCTTCTCAAAAGGCAATTAGGCTTGGGCAATAAATGCTGGGCCCAGCCAGCAACACCCACATCCCACAAAAGAATAATTGAAAATAAGTACTGACCACACAAGGCAAGGGGTGTGAAGGGAAGGTGGGAAAGAGGGTGTGTGTTTGAGATCAACCTGAGACAACAGAGAAAGCTTGACATCTGACCAAGTAACACCCCTCTCTCTCTCTCTCTCTCTCTCCCTCTCCCTTCTCTCCCTCCTTCATCCATTTAAGAGGAAGCTAGATAAACACATGAGAGAGAAAGCAGTACATTTGCTACTAGGGTGAGATGAAGAGGGTTGGACAGAGGCACACGTGGATCATAAACACTAATATAGACCAGTGGGGCCAAATAGCCTGTACGTTCTATTTGTTTAACTCTGCTCTATTTTTCCCTCTGTTTGATCTGTGCTACCATCTACTCATCTGAACTCTCTTTTTCCTGTTCAGTTGTACATATCTTACACCACAGTCTTGCCCACTGCCTTGGCTGACACTGAATTCCAGATTCATCATCCCTCCTCCCACTGTAATCCATTCCTCCCCGGTTCCTCAAAATGCTGGAACTCCCCACCTGCTCCAGCCTTCCCTTCCTCCAACCATCCATGGGCTCCAGAACTCAATGCTTGGCACCCCCTAATCACTCCTCTCCAGGACTCGGTTTCGCCACAGATACTAATCTGACGAGGCAATCTTAGCTCACGGGGACATAAGATTATTAAAGAAAGAAAGCCATGCATTTCTAGAGTGCCTTTCACCCTCACTGGACGTCTCAAAGTGCGTTACAACTAGTGAAGTACTTTTGAAGTGTAGTCACTGTTGTAATGGGATGCAGCAGTCAACTTGTACGCAGCAAACGTCCACGACAGCAATGTGAAGATGACCTGATATTGTTTTTGTGATGTTGATTGAGGGATCAATATTGGCCAGGACACCAGGGAGCACTCCTCTGATCTTTTTCAATAAAGTACCATCAGATCCTTTATGTCCACCAAAGGGGGCAGATAGAGCCTCAGTTTAACGTCTCAGCCAAAGATGGCACCTCCAACAGGGCAGCACTCCCTCAGTACTGCACTGGAGTGTCAGTCTGGAGTGGGACTTGAACTCAGAACCTTGTAACTCGGAGGCGAGAGCCAACTGAGCCACAGCTGACAGTAAAATTAGGAACAGAAATAGGCCATTCAGCCCCTCGAGCCATTCACTTCATGGCTGATCTCCCACTCAGCTCCATTAAGCCTTGTGGCTCCATGTCCCTTGATACGCTTATATAACAAACTGATCTCAGTCTTGAAAGCTCCAATTGTCCCTTAGTATTCTCACTGTTTTAAGGGAGAGTGTTCTGGATTACTACCACCTTTTGTAGGAGAATGACTATAGATGTGATCTAGACTGTGCAGTGCAGCACAGAGGGAGTGCTACATTGTTTTTCAAAGGAGACTTTGACCCCAGATCTTGTCTGCCTCAGCTGAATGCTCAATGCCCAAAGCACTATTTAAAGAAGTGATCTAGGCAGCCTGGCCAACATTCCTCCCTCAAGCAAAGTCAACAGAAATGATTACCTGGATATCAACCTTCATTTCATGTTCAGTGCAGTCTTGCTGTGCATACAGGTCACTGCATTTGCCTGCACAGCAACAGCAAAGGCAGTTCAAAAGTAGTCACCTGGCAGTACAGAACTTGAATCTTGTTGAAAACAGAGACATGTTGTCAAAGCTTTTCATCTTGCACTCATCAGGACAAACAGAAGAGTTACAAATGTCAAACGATAACCACAATTTATCCGACAGGAGAGAAGGATGCCGATTGGTTGGCAAGTTGGCTCTGATTGGCTGAGGCCACGTTGCCATGGAGAAAGCAATGGGGAATGATAGGCTCCCCAAGCTCCCGGGTAATTCAAAAAAGGCACAAGGCTTGAACATATTCCTTTTGTTTGCGGAGCACAGGTCCCAGCATGAGCGTAAATTGATTCCAGCAGGCATAGATGAGGCAGGTTACAAGCTCAGCCGATTATTTTTGGGAGCCAATAATTTCCGTTCCTTTCCCTATGGCAACGCCTCGGCCAATCAGAGTCATTCTACCAACCAATCACCCCTCTTTTCTCCTGTGGTGCAAATCGTTCTGTTTGTTTAAAATTTGGTATTCGAGTATTTGGCCTGATGAGAGTAAGAGGAAAAACTTTGGCAACATGTCTCTCTTTTCAGCAATATTCAAGTTCAAAAGTAATTCTCTGGCCACGAAGTGCTTGGGGCTATATTGATGCAAGCTCTTGAAGGAGTGATCACATTCAAACAATCACTGCTCCTTCTCCAGCATGTGGAATATTAGTTTAATTTTTTTACCGAGACGGGTATTTTTCCAGCAAAGCAACATTCCCAGATGCAGAACAAAGAGTGGAAGAGGTGGCTCTGACCCAGGAGTCACATGGGGTACTTAAATAGACAATGTGCTTGCTTCAAAGTAGGTTTCCATGAAATTTCAATGCAATGTATATTACACCAATGATTCATTGTAAAGATTTATAAAGTTTCAACACTAAATGCTTCCTGATGGGTGAGTACTGTGCAATCACAGATAGCCAACAGGGGGTGCTTAGAAATGGCTCGGTAACTCCAAATGCAGAGCGTCAAACTATTTGTATTAACCTGCTCTGTTTGAACAGTTAGAAACCTCAGCCATACCCGAACTCCTCCCCTGCTGTCCACACACACATTCCCAACAAGCCTGCCGTGCTCCTCAATAACACTGAGAGTTGCCACATTCTAGCCCATTCATTTTTGAATCTTTTTTTTTCATTCACGAACATGTGGGGCGCTAGGTTTTGGGATATGAGTGACACACCTGTCTCGAATTCTGGGAAACTGGATTAGGCTTCCAGTGAGAGCGTTTCTGCTTCACCAAGCCCAGGCAGCAGGGTGTCCCGCTACAAACTGTGTGTGTGGGGAGGGGTTGGAAAATTGCTCAGGGTTGATCTTAGGGCTGCACAAGCAACGAAGGGGAAAGGGCAACACCAGGACCCATGAGGATGCACATCTACATCTGCACACATTACCAAGTATTCACAGCACAGAAACGGGACATTCAGTCCGACAGGTCAATGCTGCTGCTTGCGCTCCACACAAGCCCCCCCGCCCACATCGCTTCATCTCACCCCACCAACAATCCCCCTTCCCCTTCATGTGTGTATCCAGCTTTCCCTTAAGTGCATCTACACTATTCGCCTCAGCCACTCACTGTGCTAACAAGTCCCAGATTCTCACCACTCTCTGGGTAAAGAAGATTCTCCTGAATTCCCTATTGGATTGATGATGTTGGGGAGGTCCTTGTGGGGTAGTGGGTAGTGTCCCTGCCTCTGAGCCCTGAAGTCCTGGATTCAAGTCCACTTGATGCATTCACAACGCAGCCAAAAAGGTTGAGTATCAACCAGAAACTCCTTCCAACATACACCAGAGGCCGGAGGTAAGAGCAGGAGCGATTCCTGGTCAGTCATGTGATGGAATAATGTTGGAGCCTCTTGAGACTGCAACATGCATGTAAAAGCTCATGTTGCCACAGCAACCTGGACTCCCTGAGTGACATCATCGCCGCCATCTTATGTTTATGGGCCCTCATTCTGGCTCACCTCCAAGTGGAAACATCTTCTCTACCCTCTCAAACCCTTTCAGAATCTTAATGGCCTCTATTAGAACTTAATTGGATGGCTGATTGAATCTGTAAATGTGGCTCCTGGGGTCTCTGTTTGCCTCTCTGTGGCTCATGGAGGTCAAAGGTGCGGACACTCCCAACCCATACTTTCTTCACAACTCCTGACCCATCTCTGTCCTCCCTCTCTGCCACAGTCAACACATTTTAAGCCATAAACTCAGTGCGACGCATGGAAAACATGTTTTTCAACGCAGTGAGCTGTTGTGACCTGCCCCAAAGGGCAGTGAACCGGCTTCAACAGTAACTTTCAAAAGGAAACTGGATACATAATACCTGATAAGAAAAAAAAAATTCTGAGTTATGGGGAAAGAGGTTCTTTCAAAAAGCCAGCACACGGGCGATGGGCAGAATGGCCTCATTCGCTGCTGTAATTTGATGATTTTACACCCACTAATTCCAGGTTTAATGAATCTCTTTGATGTGCTATTTTATACTTTGGTTGTTGTGGTTAAAGGGTAGTCAACATTGATTTAATGATTTATTTGAGCACACCATAATGCTTTCAATGGGAAACTGGAAAAATATTTAAATAGGAAAGATTTGCAGGGGTATGGGGGAAAGAGCAGGGGAGTTGGACTACTGGTTACTCTTCAAAAGACCCACCACAGACTTATTGGACCTAATGGCCTCCTTTCTGCCCTGTTTAATGAGTGTTAGCTGTCCCACTAATGTCCCACTCTTTCCCTACCTCCAACGGTCAACCGTCCATTTAGAGGTCTTGACTAATGGTCCTAATAATCCATCCTGAGACCACTTGTGGTCCACTTCACCTTGGCTTGTGGCCCTGAGGCAGATCCTGCTGTGTGCAGCCAGGAGCCTCCATTCATGGCCAGCCCCGACTGTGGGTCTTTGAGCCTGTTGAAAGTTCCTAGCTTCCTCCTGCTCTCAGGAAAACAGGAGACCATCGGCTCACATCAGGAAGCAAAGCTAAGTGAAAGGGCCTTATTTAAACTGAACTGTAGGTCCCTGTTGATAAAGGCCTGTCAGGCCTCCACTTAGCAACTGCCTATGAGTGGCAGCCTGACTGAAATGAGTACGTGGGGAAATCTCAGGTACACAGCATATCCTAGAACTCTGGCGTATTAAGTTGCAGTGTTTCTGAGAATGGCCATTAGGGAAGACATTGGTTTGGAACATGGCCCATGACAGGAAGTCAGCGAGAGGCACTGTTCTGGAGCAAGTGCTCCGTCGCCATGAGAGTTCCACCTAATGGCCTGGAGGAGCAGTGGCTTAGTTCATCCTCAATGCTAAAGAGCTTCCAAAAGGCCCCAACCACCCCAACACTGCATTATCAGGTCTTCCAGGACAGCTTTGCAAATGTGTCCATAAACCACAAGGACTCTTGATTTTCCAATTCATTGCCTCCCCCCCACCACCCCCCCTTTCAACTCTGCGATCAAGAGAATCTGTTTATTCCTTTCTTCTTTCTGTACTCTGATGTGTGTCCCCAATACATTCAGTTCTGGACAATTGGCCCCCTGTACAAACATGCACTGATTTCCTGAAACCATGCATTTTAGACGTTATAGGTGATGTTCTGCCTCCACATGTGTTTCTCATCAAAGCACATTTCTTTTTTTCTTTGTCCCCACAAAGTTGAGCGCAGGGTGTTAAAATTGGGTGATTGCGTTCCAAGTGAGGTGCTGGCCTGACCTGATATCAATTTTCCAAGTGTTTCTGCTTGACCCTAAAAAGGCTGTGAATCATTCTCCTGACCTCGGTGCCCACCACAAAATGGGGCAAATTGACTTTGCCCTGTATTAGATACAAGCATTTTCCCAAAATGGCGCCTGTGTGAGCTTTATCAGTGATCTCATCTTTTTTGCTCCCCTTTCCTGTAAAGGCTTCTCACTCATGCAACAGCTTTCATTTATGTGGCACCTTTAACCTAGTTTAAACGTCTCAGGGCGCTTCACAACAGTGCTATCAAACAGAATTCGGTGCTGAGCCACATAAAGAGATATTAAGGAAGATGACCAAATGCTTGATCAAAGAAGTAGGTTTTTAAGGAGCTTCTTAAGGGAGGAGAGAGAGTTAGAGAGGCGGAGATGTTTAGGGAGGGAATTCCCAAACTTGGGATCCAGGCAGATGAAGACATGGCCGCCAGTGATGGGACAAAGGTAGTGGGGGCTTGGACAAGAGGCCAGAGTTGGAGGAATGCAGAAGGTTGTGGGGCTGAAGGAAATCATAGAGGTAGGGAGGGGCCAAGGCCTTGTAGGGGGGGTGGGGGGGGTATTTGAAAACGAAGATGAGAATTTTAAAATCGAGGTATTGATGTATCAGAGGCCAATGTAGGTCAGAAAATACAACGCTAATGGATAAATGGGGCTTTGTGCAAGTTAGGATACAGGATGAGCGCCCTGAATGGGCTGATACCTATGGAGGATGGAGGGGGGCGGTGGGGGTCAGCCAGGGAATTATTGGTTCAGTCTGGAGGCAATAAAAGCATGGAGAAGGGTTTCAGCTGAGACAGGGAGGGAGACAGGCGATGTTATGAAGGTGCTCTTCTGTTGATAAAGATATGTGGTTGGAAGTTCCGCTCTGGGTCAAATGGATCGCGAATGGTCTGTTCAGCCTTAGGCAGTGGCCAGGGAGGGGTAGAGTCAGTGGCTCAGGAACTGAGGTTTGCAGCAGCTCCAAAGACAATGGCTTTGGTCTTCCCAATGTTTAATGGGAGATAATGGACAAAACTGGAAGGGATTACGATAACCGATTGAGGGTGGAATGAGAGGCTTTTGAAGGGTACTTTTTGGCTATACCTGGATAAATAAAAATGGAAGCAGTCGAGGCCTGTCCCACCCAGCTGGACCAACAGAGGAGAGGCGTCAGTATAGCATGGCGTGATCAACCATGTCAAAGTTTCAGACAGATCGAGAGGGATGAGAAAGTAAGAGTTTACCATGGTCAATATCACAGAGGATGCCACATATGACTTTGATGAGGGCTGTTTCAGTGCTATGGTAGGGGGCAGACACCTGACTGGACAGGATCTAACATGCAAGGTAGACGGGGATAGCTTTGAGAGACAACAACACTGTCAACGACTTTGGAGAGGGAAGGGAGATTGAAGATGGGGTGGTAATTTGCAATGACGGAGGAGTTAAGAGTGAGCTTTTCAGCAGTGGTGGGTGACGATGGCAGATTTGAAAAGGGGGTTGCAGTACTTGAGAGAGACAGAGAGAGAGAGAGAGAGAGGGAGAGCAGTTAACAATATCAGAGTGCAAAGGGGTCACCAAACAGACAGACAAGGACTTCACTGAACATCTCATCCAAAGGAAGGCACTTCTGCCAATGCAGCATTCTGGCACTGCTGCACTATAGTCTCAAATCCTCAAATGGGACATGAACCCAAAACCAGAAGCAATAGTCCTTCCAACGACCTAAGCTGATGCTAAAAGGAAGCACTTAAAGCTAAACTTCGGTGAAATAAACCTTTGATTGCACTCCCAAACAGGCTTTCTTTTGTCTAACAATGTATAAATAGCTCACTTTTTGTTTATCTTTGTTACTTCTTGTTACTTTGACTCTTGCCAGCACAGTTCATATGTTCAGTGATTGGAAATGACTGCCAGCCCATGTCAGCTGTTCGACTCGACTTCATGGGAAAGCCAAGAGCTGCTCGGACATTAGATGAAGTTAAAGGAAGTAAAGACTGGAAAGCCGTAAAACTGGCTGGCAATTTCCTATCAATGTCATACAATCAACCAACTCAAAATTACACCCTCTGTGTAAAACCCACATAACACACACTGTGATATGCAGGTTTAACACACTCTGTGACACGTAGGTATACCGCACTCTGTGACACGCAGATACAATGCACTCTGTGACATGCAGGTATACTGCACTCTGTGACACGCAGGTATACCGCACTCTGTGACACGCAGATATAATGCACTCTGTGACACGCAGATATACCGCACTCTGTGACACACAGGTATACTGCACTCTGTGACACACAGGTATACTGCACTCTGTGACACGCAGATATAATGCACTCTGTGACACGCAGGTATACTGCAATCTGTGACACGCAGATATAATGCACTCTGTGACACACAGGTATACCGCACTCTGTGACACGCAGATATAATGCACTCTGTGACACGCAGGTATACCGCACTCTGTGACACGCAGATATAATGCACTCTGTGACACACAGGTATACCGCACTCTGTGACACGCAGATATAATGCACTCTGTGACACGCAGGTATACCGCACTCTGTGACACGCAGATATAATGCACTCTGTGACACGCAGGTATACCGCACTCTGTGACACGCAGGTATACCGCACTCTGTGACACGCAGATATAATGCACTCTGTGACACACAGGTATACCGCACTCTGTGACACGCAGATATAATGCACTCTGTGACACGCAAATATAATGCACTCTGTGACACGCAGGTATACTGCACTCTGTGACACGCAGGTATACCGCACTCTTGTGTCATGCAGATATAATGCACTCTGTGACACGCAGGTATACTGCACTCTTGTGTCATGCAGATATAATGCACTCTGTGACACGCAGGTATACTGCACTCTTGTGTCATGCAGATATAATGCACTCTGTGACACGCAGGTATAACACACTCTTGTGTCATGCAGGTATATCAATTGTGTCACAATGACCATAATACGATTGAATTTTACATCCAGTTGGAAAGGTAGAAGAGTGGGTCTAAGACTAGTATTTTAAACTTAAATAAGGGCAACTACGTGGGCATGAAAGCTGAGCTAGCTGAAGTGAACTGGGATACTAGGCTAGAGGATAGATCAGTAGAGAGACTGTGGCAGTCATTTAAGGGGATATTTCAGAATACTCAGAATAATTATATTCCTAATATAAAGAAAAACTCTAAGGAAAAGACCCACCATCTGTGGTTGACTAAAGAACCTAAGGAAAGCATCAAATTCGAGGAAAAAGCTTTTAACTCCACAAAGAAGAGTGGCAGATCAGATGACTGGTCAGAATTTAAAAAACGGCAGAGAATGACTAAAAGGTTAATCAGGAGTAAGAAATTTGAGTATGAGAGGAAGCTAGCTAGGAATGTAAAAACAAACAGCAAGAGTTTCTACCGGTACTTAAAAAGGAAAAGAGTCAGTGAAGTGAGTGTTGGTCCTCTAGAGAGTGAGAATGGAGAGTTAATAGTCGATAATAAGGAAATGGCGGATGAAATATTTTGCTCTGTCTTCACTATAGAGGATACAAAAAACCTTCCAATAATAACTGTGAATCAGGAGGTGGAAGGGAGAGGGGAAATTGGTGAAATTACAATCACTAGGGAAGCAGTACTGAGCAAACTGATGGAGCTATCGGCTGACAAGTCTTCGAGTCCAGATAGACTTCATCCTCGAGTCTTAAAAGAGGTGACTAATGAGATAATAGATGCATTGATGTTAATTTTCAAAAATTCGCTGGATTCTGGAAAGGTTCCATCAGACTGGAAAGTAGCAAATATAACCCCTGTACTCAAGTAGGAATGGAGGCAGAAAACAGGAAACTATAGGCCAGTTAGCTTGAGATCTGTCGTGAGGAAGGTGTTAGAATCAATCATTAAGGAGGTTATAGCTGGGCATTTAGAAAAACGCAAGGTAATCAGAAAGAGTCAGCATGGTTTTGTGATAGGGAAATCGTGTTTAACCAATTTATTGGAGTTCTTTGAAGGAGTAACATGCGCTGGGGAACCTGTAGACGTGCTGTACTTGGATTTCTAGAAAGTATTTGATAAGGTGCCACATCAAAGGTTTTTGTGGAAAATTAAAGCTCATAGTGTAGGGTGAGGGGTAACATATTAGCATGGACAGACGATTGGCTGGCTGGCATTGAAAACAAAGAGTATGCATAAATGATTGGCAGGATGTGATGAGTGGAACTCTGCAGGAATCTGCGCTGGGGCCTCAACTTTTTACAATTTACATCAATGACTTAGATGAGGGGAGTGACAGTATGGTGACACAAAGATAGGAAAGCATAAGGATGTTGCAGATAGATACGGGCAGGTTGAGTGAGTGAGCAAAAATCTGGCAGAGTATAATGTAAGAAAATGTGAAGTTGTTCACTTTGGCAAGAAGAATAAAAAAGCAGGGTATTAATTAAACAGAGAACAGCTGCAGAATTCCGAGGTGCAGAGGGATCTTGGTGTTCTAGTGCATGAGTCACAAAAAGTTTGTATGCAGATACAGCGAGTAATTAAGAAAGCTAATGGAATGCTATCCTTTATTACGAGAGAGATTGAACATAAAAGTAAGGATGTTATGCTTCAGTTTTACAGGGCATTGGTGAGACCACATCTCGAGTATTGTGCTGTTTTGGCCTCCTTATTTAAGAAAGGATGTAAATGTGACGGGGCGGTTCAGAGGAGGTTTTACTGGGTTGATACCTGGAATGAGAGGGTTGTGCGACTTTGGAATTGTCTGCCTCCAAATCTGGCGGAGGCGGGCTTATTGAATATTTTTAAGGCAGAGGTAGATTGATTCCCTTGCCTAACAAGAATCAAAGGCTATCAGGGGTGGATGGGAATGAGGAATTCAAAACACAAAGAAATCGGCCGTGATCTTATTGAATGACGGGACAGGCTCGAGGGGCCGAATGGCCAACTCCTGCTCCAATTTTGTATGTTCATATGTTCGCATGTATAAAACACTGTCACAGCAGTAGAACACACCCTGTGTCACACCGCTAGAACACAATGCGTATAACAGTCATACGCGTGTAACACGCATATACAAGTTCCAATTTGGCATTGGAAGGAATGTGGCGCGGAGAATGTTACCACCAACGTTCCTGCTAAACTGCGCGAGAGTAGAGCAACACAGCAGCCTTGAAGGTACTATGCATGGCTTGTGCCAGGTTAAATACCACAAGCGGACGGCCACACTAAATAACTTCAAAGCCACAGCATCGAGAAAAAAAATGGCCATGCAGAACGACGACATTTTACAGGGGACACTGGCTACCAGGGCTCCACGAGGGGTAGATTATGAAGAGAGAGAGACAAGATAAATTTGGCTTGTATTTTCTGAATTGTGGAGGGTTAAGGGGTGATTTGGTTGAGGGTTTTGAAAGAAATTGATATGGTGGATGGAGAGAAACTTTCTCTGCTGGTGAGGAGTCCTGGACAAGGAGGCTTAACCTTGAAGTCTGAGCTAGGCCATTTGGGAGAGAGGCTAGCTGACACAATGGGCGGAGTTTTATAGCCCCATTGCAGCGGGGGCGGGGCTGTAAAATGCGGCGGGCCATTCAAAACTCCATTGACTTCGGCGGGACCATAAAAACCCTGCCAGCTTAAAATTCCACCCCATGTGTGTACATCTCTCCCACAAAAGCAGCAGACGCTGGCCCAATTAATCATTTTAGATGTGATGCCGATAGATTTTTGTTAGTCGGGCATTGTAAGGGATATGGTGGTTCAGTGCAATTAGGATGCAAATCAGTCATAATCTCATTGAACGGTACAACAGTCTAGAGGGGCTAAATGGCCTCCCTCTGTTCCTTTTCTCCCATATATGGTCCCACTTAAATATCACATGACACATTGTATTCCAAAATTGTAATGCTTCCTGTTTGTCGTATTCTCTGAAAGAATATAAGAGTACGAAAGACTGAAACATGAACTATTTTAAACTGATCTAATGTTATGGCTACACTTTGCAGCATTAATCTCTTCAGTATCAATTGGACTCTAGTGCGGTTTAATTAGATCCAGAGTCCAAATTATAAGCAAATATTGTTCAAAACATTTGTACAGTGGAATTACACTATGGAGACCAGTACTTCCTTGTCCTCTCATTTATATTTTAACGAAAGCAGCTCAAAGGTTCTGTAAGGAACTTTGCAATGGGCATTATCATGTACTTCAAGTAACTGGCAATGGCCAGATGATCTCTACTCCTCATATCCAAAGCTAGCTCAAAGAAGTACGGTTTCCTTTTGTTCAAACATATTTTTTCCCTCAATAGGTTGTGGCTACAAGAGCAGGTCAGAAGCTGGGAATTCAGCGGGAGATAACTCACCTCCTGACTCCCCAAAGCCTGTCCGCCATCTACAAAGCACAAGTCATGAGTGTAATGGAATACTCCCCACTTGCCTGGATGAGTGCAGCTCCCACAACACTCAAGAATCTTGACCAGGACAAAGCCGCTCACTTGACTGGCACCCATCCACCACCTTCAACATTCACTCCCTTCATTACTGACACACAGTGGCAGCAGTGTGTACCATCTACAAGATGCACTACAGGAACTCACCAAGGCTCCTTCGACAGCACCTTCCAAACCCGCAACCTCTACCACCTAGAAGGGCAAGGGCAGCAGGTTCATGGGAACACCACCACCTGCAAGTTTCCCTCCAAGTCACTCACTATCCGGACTGGGAACTATATCACTGTTCCTTCACTATCATTAGGTCAAAATCCTGGAATTCCCTCCCTAACAGCACTGTGGATGTACCTACACTGCATGGACTGCAGCGGTTCAAGAAGGCAGCTCACCACCAGCTTCTCAGTTAGGGACAGGTAACAAATGCTGGCCTGGCCACTTACATCCCACTCAAGAATGAGAAGAATGCCGAACATTTTCAGGTATAGTGTGAATTAACAGGGGTTAAATCCTGTTCCCATATCCGGGGAGATGCCTCTCTCACCTTCCTGGACAGAAGGCAAGAGAAGCTTGTTATCTGATAGGCAACCCTTCCCTTCACTCTGATCTTTTCTCTCTATCACAAGTCTCTCTTATACTACTACTTGGATCTGTGCTTGTGTGAACTTCCCTCTTCTGAGTCCCTAATACACCAATGTGCGTCTACTCTCGCCTTGGTGGATCACCCTGTGCATTGACAGCAAGATCCAATTCTCTAACTTGAAAACTGGGGGAAGTTCCTTATCTCCCACCATCTGCCATCCCTTCCAACTCCAATCTGGAATCTTACAAGACGAGTCGGATGCCACCTAAATCAGACTTCCTGATTTTCCTTATCCCTTCTACTCTTTCCTGCTTTCATGGTCTTGCATTATGGGTCCGGCTTCCTTCATCCTGGCTTCCCAATTAATAATCTTATTGCATAAACATCCCTGCAGCAAACTGGAAGCAACAGACTGAATCTAACTGCTCTCAGCTGTAGATCAACTGGTTCCTTTTCCTGTCGTTAATATTTCCACATTAAAGTGTGTGATGTTAATACTGGAGAATCAGATATTTTCCAAATACCTTGGGTCCATTTTCAGGTATAGTGTGAATGGGCAGCCCCTCAACTCTGCCCCAACAACAACTCTTAATGCAATCACTAAAAGAGCACCCTAACTTGCCCAGTGTGACACCTTTAGGAGCGATGGTGGCATTGTGGTAATGTTACCGGACTGGTAATCCAGAGGCCCAGGCTAATGCCCTGGGGCAAGTGGGTTCAAATCCCACCAAGGCAGCTGGTGCAATCTGAATCCAATGAATAAAATCTGGAATTAAAAGCTAGTCTCAGTAATAGTGACCATGGGTGGGATTTTCTAATCCTGCTCTTGGTGGAACCAGAAAGTCAATGGATGTTTTCGCTGGTTTGCCAAATTTTCCATCCCACTGCGAGTGGGACCGAAATTCCCAGCCCACGAAATAGTTGATTATTGTCATAAAAACCCACCTGGTTCACTAATGTCCCTTTAGGGGAAGGAAATCTACCATCCTTACCCGGTTTCACCTGCGTGTGACTCCAGGCCCACAGCAACGTGGCTGACTCTTAACTGCCCTCTAAAAAAAATGGCCTAGCAAGTCACTCAGTTCAAGGGCAATTAGGGATGGGCAACAAATGCTGGCCTTGCCAGTGATGCTCACATCCCATGAAAGAATAAATTTTTTAAAAATGACCTTCCATATCAGCCCTCCACATGGTTATTGATGTCAAATTGGAAGCTGTGATGGGTTTGGGCCCTGTGCACGCTTTGGAAGCAGCTTCAATAGTATTTTTCAAAAAGCAATTGGATCTATACGTGGAGGGAACAAACTGTACTGGGCAAGAGGAAAGAGTGGGACTAATTGGATAGGCCTTTCAAAGCAGTAGCACGGGCATGATGGGCCGAAAGGCCTCCTTCTGCACCATATCATCCTGCCTCCGAGACGATGCCTGCTTTTAATATAATATAAATTGGCCTTAAGCCTTGCGGGTCCATATCATATTGCATTCATTACACAATGCAAAAACAAACAGTGAACAATATCGCATTCATTTCTGCATATTCACCGTATCCTGCCTCAGGTTCTGGTGGAGCTTGTTTAATTGCAGTTATTTTTCTCTTTATTGGCAGGTTTTCAAGCCACAACAAAGTCTAAACAAACCATCCTTCCCCAGCTTTCTTGGCGTCAAATAAATAAATAAGCCTAACCTTGCAATGACCTAAAGAATCGAAACCACAAAATTCTCCCAACTTTGTCCTTTCTGGACCAACCTAACTGATAGGAGCCTTCCTACCAGCGCACATCCAATTTCTGCTCCTGTGCCATGAGGAGGATGCACACACCGAGCAGAAAGGCAAGATTTCCTTCTGTGGCCTCATCTCTGTACGTTGGTGTAGCGGTTATGGTACTGGACTAGTAACTCAGGAGTTGAAGATTCAACATCCCACTGCGTCCGGTCATGGACGTGAATTCAATGAAATCGGGAACACCACCAGAAAAATTGTGACGATCAAGAGGCCAGGATTGGAGGAGTGCTGAGATCTCAGGGGCTGTGGAACTGAAAGAGTTTGCAAAGCTAGTGAGGGGTGAGGCCATGGAGGGGCTTGAAACCCAGGCTGAGGATTTTGAAATCAAGGCTCTGCTTTACAGAGAGCCAGTGTAGGTCAGAGGGCACAGGAGCGACGGTGAATAGAACTTGGTCTGAGATAGGACACGGGCAGCAGAGTTGGAGAAGAACTCAAGTTGACTCTAGGTGTTACTTCAAAAATAAATTATTTAGAAAAACTGGAGGCTTGTCGGACCTCTGATTAAGATATTGTCCTTACAGGGTCCTAATAAAATGATGTAGCCTTTGTCTTATCTCAAGCATAGGAGGTGCACTAATGTCAAAATGAAGACCTTACCTGACCTCTGTCCTACCAATGTCTCACCCCCAACTATATCCAGTTCAAATCTTGCTTGATCTTAACAAAGACATCAGAGTTGCAACTATCCTCTGTACATGTTCTGCATTTCGAATTTCATTACCTTATGTTCAAATCTACATTAAAATCCATCTGCTCCTTCCTCACTCCAGCCATCTCATTTCACCAGAACCATTTCAGTTCCTTATACTCGCCATCTGCCTATCTAGCTCAGTGTCATCAGCTGCATTACGTACAGTCCTTCCGCACACAATATGAAAAATATTAATAATATGAACAATTGTGCGCAGAAAAGATCCTGCAAATCTTCACTAGTCTCCGCTCCACCAAACAAACCATTCTGTACTCATTGCCACTCACTGCTTCCTGTTGCCAAGGCAGTTTTCAGTCAAGTCAGTGAACTTGCTAATAATTTAACATTCTTCGTAAGCAACATATCTAGAAATTTATGAAGTATCTTTTTGGACAAGCATAGCTCTAGCGAGTAGATTTTTTCTCGGTCACTGAATGAGTTAGTTCCTCAAGGAATGCCTGGAGGGCAGTAGCATGGTGAGCTAGCAACTGGGACGGGACTGAACTGGACTACTAACCCTGAGACATGAGCTCAAATCTTACCACTGCGGCTGGGGGAATTTAAATTCAACAAATTAATAGATCTGGAATTAAAAAAAGCTGCTCTCAATATTGATGAAATTACTAGATTGTTGTAAAAACCCATCTGGTTCACTAATGCCCTTTAGGGAAGGAAATCTGCTGTCCTTACCTGGTCTGGCCCACATGTGACTCCAGACCCACAGCAATGTGGTTGACTCTTAACTACCCTCAAACGGCCTAGCAAGCCACCCCAGTTTGCAAGAAGGAGGCTCACCTTCACATTCTCAAGGGCAATTAGGGATAGCCAATAAATACTGACCTTACCAATGACGCTCACATCCCTAGAATGAATTAAAAACAAAATCCAAGGGAAGATCCTGTTTCTAGGAAAAGGAGGGGGAGTGAGAAAAGGACAGCTAAGTGATATTAAACATAGAGGTCTTGACTTTGGTCCCCCTACATGCCTGTTTTTATTTCTCTAGTGAGAATGAGGTGGGAACCAATCTTCTGCCATCTTTCAGCTGGTTTTGACTTAGGTGGCCACTGCTCCTCTTGTGAAACAGATAAATAGGTCCAATGTTGTGGCTTGGTCATGGAAGGAACTGTGGACGGACTGCACTGCAGACACTCACCAAGGCTCCTTAGGCAGCACCTTCCAAACCCACGACCACCACCATCTAGAAGGACAAGACCAGCAGACACATGGAAACGCCACCACCCCTCCAAGCCACTCACCATCCTGGCTTGGAAATCTATCACTGGTCCTTCACTGTTGCTGGGACAAAATTCTGGAACTCCCTCCCTAACAGCGCTGTGGGTGTACCTACACCACAGGAACTGCTGCATTTCAAGAAGGCAGCTCACCACTACCTTCTCAGGGGCAATTAGGGATGGGCAATAAATGCTGGCCTAGCCAACGACGCCCACATCCCGTAAATTTAAACAGTTGGGCTCACAGTATGATGCATTTGTGTGTACTGGAAGCTACATATACACAGGGCCCGGTTCTTTGCAGACAGAAGGAACGTGTACACACATTGTGCCTGTTTCAGCTAAAAAAAAAGTGACAGCCATCCTCTGACTCATTCCTCAGGTCAATGCCTTGACCAATCAGGGTCAAAGCTGCCTGGTTTAAATTTCAAACACTGCTTGGCAGTTAACTGTCAGTCACCATCACTGGTGCATTCTCCATGGCAACTCCTCTACCAATGAGAGTCCGCTTGCCAACCAATCAGCACTCTCTTCACATGTAGTATAAATTGTTGTTTTCCCCTTCTATTGGTATTCTAGCAAAGTGTCCTGATGAGTGCGAGACGAAAAGGTTCAACGTGTCTCTTTTTTCAGCAATAATCAAGTTCTGCGCTACCAAACGACTATCGCTATGGTTGCTGTTTTGCCAATCCAGTCTCTCCAGTTTCTTAAAGCAAATATATATCCCCTCCTACATGCTGCTCCTTCATTGCGCTCTGTTGAAATCAAATCCCCTTCATTCTTTTATTTTTCTCAACATTAGGGTACTCCTTACCCCTCTCATCCGTTCCATCTACAATCTACAACCTGTTAGAGCTCATATACTATTGCACCTGAACCCCCTACTGTCTGATTTGCCACATCTTCTATCTGATTCTTTTATCATCCCTGATTTGGGCTTTGGCCTTCAAACGAAGGTTTCTCCCTAGACTAATGGCTAAGAGTCTTCCATTCAATGTAGGCCTGTTGCACCTCAGACGTCAAAGTAAGTGTAAAATGAGGGAGAGAAAACCAGTCCTTTTCTGCTTATTCTTCTGCCTTGGCTAAACCCAGAGGTGGGAACTGCAAAGTCTACAAGTGGATGCTATAATCTACCGGAACCTTGTGCAACAATTAACTTCTGCTTGATCCCTGGGCCTATATAGACCACGTCCTCACAGGGGACCCTAACCTCACAGGGAGGATCCTTTGTCCTAAAGAAGGAGGTTTGTGAAAAACCACAAAATTCCGTGTTCCTCCTTCCCATTGGTGGTCCGGCCTATCGGGGTAGAGCCCAACAGGAGATCAGCCGCTAACCATAAAAGGGAACCCAGCCAGGAGGTTAGCCGCATTCACCATTACCGAGAGAGTGGTAGCATGTCCCACACTAATCTCTGACGTCCGTCTCTTGTCTAGCTGGTACCGTGGAAATGGCTAACAGAAGATGGAGAACATTCCACTAACCTGTGACTGCTGCGGGATATTTACAAAGTTCCCATCCCGTGGTCCAATGCTGACAAACCGGTTTGCAGAGGAGGAGCTGGGCGTTGAATATGCTGTGAATAGAAAAGCAGTGAGACGGTCAAGGAAATATGAGGAAGAGTTTCTGTCACATTATACACAAGGAACTGGCAAAACCCTTTGTGCCCTAGTTAGGTTGCTCGAGGTTTTCTCTCCCGCTTTCCTGAAAGTAGGGGTGGTGGGGGCGGGGTGGGGGGTGTGTGGGGAAAGATGGAATTAGTCCTGTGGATGCCCACCATCCTTGGCTGCCAGTGAACATTGCTGCAGGTACTGGGGAACTATGTGACCACAGCTCATCAGAGCCAAATGTGATCTGACCTTATCCAATATCCTCATGTCCAGTTCGAGAAAGCGAACAGAAGCAAGGATTCTGACTGCCCTTCCTCTAGGGGAACTGTTCTTGAACCCTTGCTCGCAATGGCACAAGCGATCAGTTAACTCAGGGTTGACCTTTCAAGTACTTTCCTCAAACTCTTCATCAGACAACATGTTTCTTTAAAGTTCATTATTTAACTCCCCCTACCCCCATATATTTGAGTTCCTCATTAAGAAGTGAACTCTGCTTCCTGCCAATCCCAAACACAGTACAACAGTTTAAGACTGTGTTGTCCATTTGCTCCAATAGTTGCTGGGACACTGCAATCATTTGGAATTTCATTTCGATGCACTGAGGTAAATTGGGCTGGCTGGAGTTTGTGATGGGCCAGATTGAACATGTGAAAGAAACAGGCTTTGGTGGACTGTATATTTTAAAGGTGGGCCAGCAACGCGTATCAAAGAGGAGCACCCTATAAGCCCAGGAACGTCCACTCTAAAAGGAAATACATTGTCTTGTGTTTCCCTCCTAGGTGGGGTAAGGTACCGCAGTCACCGGCCCCTTGGAGCTGGCCTCAGTGACTCTTCCTCATGGGAAGTGGGAAGTGGGAGCTGACCACAGCCGAGTATGCAGACCAGGGCCCGGCTTTCCACGTTCAGAAGGGCCTATTGCCTGAAACGGGATGCAGGCCCCTTTTCAAAACGGTGACGGCTGGATTGCCGATGTTAATGCGACAAGTAAGACCATCAAGCTCATTTTTGGACTGTTGGCGCCCCATTAACAACAGGCCAGGGCGTTAAAAATCAAGCCCAGCCCTTGCCAGGTGGTGAGCTGAAATTCTGACTGGTCTGGCCCTTCTGTATAGGCCCGAAGTTCCGGGCCCAAGTCCAGCATCGATTCTAGGGTTGGGCATATTGTTGGGAGATCATCTTCACATGTCCTCCCAACTACATCAGCCCCACCCAGTGACACGTACAGCCTTTCTTCACCCCCTATCCCCCCTCCCCTCATTTCCAATATTTATATAAATAAGTAATGAAAGCAAAGCAAAGAATATGTTTCGGAAAAAAAAACATTTTTTTTAGTGCCCCAGTGATTATTTTCTGGGGGCTGGTTAGCTCATTTGGCTGCAGAGTGTGGTTCAGAATAACATCAACAGTGCAAGTTCAATTCTCATTCCGGTCTAGGTGGGTGTGGGAAGCTGCCTCCCTGTCCCTGAGAGTGGAAGGCAATGGCAAACCACCACTGACGACAACTGCCAAGAAAATAGCTCAGGGTGGAGCATCGGCAGACAAGGAGCCAAGGACCTGCCTGCAGGCAGAGCACACATGAATGAATGAATGAATGAATGAATGACTTTTCTCCCAAGTTTGCTCCCAGCACTATCCAGAATATTAATCTTCAATTCCTCGAGACTCCAAGGGGATTGGCAACCCCAATCTGCACTGGGCAATTCAGTGTTTAGGAAGCTGTGATCGTCGTTGTTCTCTGGAATTCACTGACAGGCTGCCTTTTACAACTAATGTCTGGGGAAGGGAAAGCAGTGAGTTTTAAAAAGGAACATACGTGTGTGTGTGTGTGTGTGTGTGTGCATATGCGTGTGTTTGCTGTGCATGTGCATGCATGTATGTATGTTCCTCAGAACAACAAACCTCTTTTAGTAACACCCAAGAAGCCGCTAGGCAGTCAGACAAAAACTCCTGTCAACCCCATTAGGATGTGACTAATGTGCGGGCTAACCTACTCCTTGTTGGATCCAGGCCTGTGACTAACCAAAGTGCAATAGGAACCCACTTTGCATTTTAACCACAGTCAAATTAGCTCGAGATAAACAGTAAACCAAAGATCATGAGACGGAGGACTTGAAAATGAACGTCCATCCTTCCCTCGCTGGTGGTCCTGAAATCCCCTGGCTGGGGACGGTAGGTGCAAGGTTCTCACACCAGACACCAGCTGATTTCAGGGGTTCATTCCCACTGGGGCTATAACCTGAGAGACTTTGTGGAAGGAACTCCCCTGCAGATTGCCCTGCGGAGCTCCCCAGGGGCATTCCCTGACAGAATTCCCTGTTCTCACAACCAGGACAATAAAACTTGGTTTTATCAAACAAAACACCCAATTGTGAAGGCTTATTCCTAATGATAATCCCACTTAGTGTATGCAAATCTATTTAAATTAGAGGTTCAGTGAGAAACACACATAGAAAACAATATAGTGGGTACTATGAGGATTTTTGCAAAGTGTTTCATGTTTAAATTGTACTAGTGAAGTGTGATAGTTCAGAAAGCATTGGTTTAATACGCTGGCCAATTGGACCTCAGGAACACTATTATAAAATAAGCAAACATGCATGACAACCTTTCCCTCAACTGAACAGTTTGGGATTTGGTTACAGTCCATCATTGTCTAAGATACTGGGATCAAACTTCACAAACACTCACTTCTAACTCACTCTAAGGTAAAAGCAAAATGCTGCAGATACTGGAATTCTGAAATAAAAACAGAAAATCCCTGAAAAACCCCAGCAGGCCGGGCAGCGTCTGTGGAGAAAGAAACAGAGTTAACGGGAGAGTCAGATTGGACTCGAAACGTTAACTCTGTTTCTCTGCCCACAGATGCTGCCAGACTGGCTGGGTTTTTCCAGGGAATTTCTGTTTGTTTTCCAACTCATTCTAACTCTTTTATATTCATGTCTTTATTGATGACAATCATTGTTAAGAGGTAACAAGTGCCTCTCAACTTCTTAAAGGAGCACAACAAATAAACTGTAAATTGTAATAAACTTTAAAACTAACTTGGCTGCTTCAGTTAAAATTTAGTCCGTGTGTGCGTGTGTGTGTGTGTGAGAGAGAGAGAGAGACTGTGAGTGAGTGAGCGAGGGTTGGTTGCTGATGATGCTCTCTAGTCACTCCAGTGCCCACCGCTAACTGAAGGCTTTAAATAAACTAGCAGGTGCCCTCTTGAGGGACAGCCAGCCACAAACTGAGCCACGAAAGAGAGGCAGGCAGGTATCCGGTAAATCGACTCTCACTGCCAACATCTGTTAATGAGCAACTTCTGCCAGGCCCAGGGCAGCAGTCATCAGACAGGCCCTCACACTAGTCCACTTTCCCCTAGCACTAGGAGGCCAAAGATCAGAAGCGTAGGAACAACACATGCTAAACCTCCACAGGTCTCTGGTTAGGCCAGCGCTGCAGTATTGGGTACAATTCTGGGCAGCACACTTTAGGGAGGATGTCAAGGACCTGGAGAGGGTGTAGATCACCAGGATGATCCTAGGAATGAGGGAGTTTAGTTATGTGGGGAGATTGGAGGAACTGGGATTGTTCTTCTTAGAACAGAGAGAAGAGCATAGAAGCACTCAAAATTATGAGATCTTCGATAGAAGTAAAAAACTATGACCTTTGGTTTTAGATTTAAAATCACTGGCAAAAGAACTGGAGGGGAAATGAAGAGAGATTTCTTCACACAGAAAATGGGCAAGATTTGAAAAGGGTGGTGGAATCAGATTCCATGGAGACTTTCAAAAGGCAGTTGTACATGTACTTGGAAGAGACAGAGCTGTCAGGAATAAGCTGGACTACGTGGGCCGGAATTGGACAGCTCTTTCAAAGAGTCAGCACTGGCAAGATGGGCCCAATGGCCTCCTCCTGTGCTGTAAGGTTCTATGAATCTTAGGCAGGAGCAAGTTTTTTTTTTATTCGTTGGTGGGATGGGGGGCATTGCTGGCTAGGCCAGCATTTGCCAACCATCTCTAATCGCCCTGGAGAAGGTGGTGGTGAGCTGCCTTCCTGAACCACTGCAGTGTAAAATCTCATCGCCTGCAAAGTGAAAGATGCTCTATCTTGGAATGGCCTGCAGGTAATGGCTGAGGAGACACAGTCTCACAGTTTTAGTAATTGGACTAACACCAATAAAGAAGATGAACCTGTGGGAAAAAAAAAACATCCACTGCAGTCAAGTTCCGGCTCAAACAAATTAAACCCCTCCATCTTCCAATCACGAGATTATCTCCAGACCCCCAGCAATGCAGTTCTAGTTAACTAGCTTGGCGTTTGGTTAATTTTTTGATTCAAGCTCATGAAGAATCAGGCAACGAAATATTTTAAAGTCGTCACACTTCGGGCTCTATAGTGAGACCAGAGAATACGTTAAGTAAAGATTAAAATCCAATTCTTATTGCTACAAAGATGAAAGCAAAATACTGCAGATGCTGGGAATCCGAAATCAAAACAGAAAGTGCTGGAAAAGCTCAGCGGGTCTGGCAGCGTCGGTGGAGAGAGACACAGAGTTAACGTTTCGAGTCCGTATGACTCTAATGAAGAGTCTGAAGAGCCTGATGACCCTGAAGAGTCACGCGGACTCGAAACGTTAACTCTGTTTCTCTCTCCACCGATGCTGCCAGACCCGCTGAGTTTTCTGTTTTGATTTCTTATTTCTACAAACTTGGGGAGAGGCGGGGAGGAATGGGGAATCCAATAAGGGTGGGCCAGGGTTACATTGGCCGAGGGCGGTTTAGATGGTCTCTCCCGTGCTGAGCCAACTAATCCTAGGTAGTGGGAGAGCCACATTTGGCCTTAGTGATAGCGGGAGGAGAGCCTGATCAAAATTGGCCCAAGATCTTTGTCCCAAAGAGTTGGTGCATCAAGGCAACATTGAACTCGGCCAGGATGCTTGTCACACTCACTGCCCCACGCTCACATTGAGGAACGTCCCTTTACAAGGATGTTCCAACCACTCTTGTTCCAGCGCAAACATCCCACGCAATTAACGTGCTGAATTCTTCTGCAAGTGTTTTTTTTATTTTTCTGACTTGGGATTTAACGCAAATAGGAACGGAGTTGGTCAGAAGATATTCCCTTTTCTGCTTGGATAGTTAAAACTTGGAGCCTGGGGATTTAAGATAGCATGATGTGAGAAGGACTTAAAATACTCACAGCAGAAATCAATAAGCTTTTACTGTCATCCCTAACCGCAATAGGCTTGAGATTACTGTTGATGATTCTAGCGTATAATTAGTACTTTCTTGGTCGCTAACCTGATTCATTCATATAAGTTCTGATGAGATAAATCGACACAAACTATTTCCACTGACCAATGAGTCAGTTTGAGTTTAGGATGACTGCGGTTAAGCATGAAAGGAAAGGTTTCAGAGAAAGTTCCTTCTCTTCTTGCCGAGGATGGTTGGGACATGGAACAATTAACCTGAAACAGGAGAGGAAGCAAGAGTCCAGAATGGGTTTTCCAAGAGGATTTGCTCTGGGGGGGGGGGTGGGGGGAAGGGGGCAAAGAGGTCAGCACTTCCACAAAGCTAGCAACAGCACGATGGGCCAAAAGGCCTCCCGCTGTGCTGCAAAACGATAGGATTCTGGGTATCGCCGCGATTAAAATAGTGGGCAGAAGAATGAGGTAAAAGTGCATTGAGCAATTACCCACTGATATCATCAAGAGTAAATATTTGACCTTCTGCGCCTGAATTTGAAAACACACACAAACATAGACAACGACAACTCAAACATATGTCTGGAGTGCGTTGAGATGCTCCCTGCTGGTTAACAACGGTAAGGCCTCTCTGAAGCTCCAGTTCCACACTACTTGCTCTTTTCAAGCAAGATCACACTTTTGTTCTAAACGTATTGCTCCAAGGCACCAACATACTTTCGCGCGCCTCTGCGCAACAAACACGTTCAGTCCTGAAAACAAAAAAGACACATGCGATCCGTGCAGAAATAAAACAATAAGAAGATTGCCACAGCTGCAACGACATGGGTGGGACAGCATGGCATCCTTATTGTTTGCAAACCTCCGGTCTGCTTCTTTTCTTTCTCTTCCTTCTCCTCTTCTCCCACCTCGAGGGTGGGGGGGGGAAGGGTAAAAAAAAAACCCTTTTTGTTCACAGTAACAACTTACTGTGTGAACTGTGTTTAGGTCACACTAGAACGAGGCTCCCTTTCCTGTCGCAATTCTCCCTCCTCCCCACCAGCCCCTAAGCCGCTCCATTAAAAGACCGATTTTTTTTTTTTCCCCCTTTGTCATCTGCCAAGAAAATTGGGCGTCTAGCCCCTCAGGCCTGTGCCGTCATCCAATGAGATTTGCAACCTAACTCCGTAAACCCGCCTTTGCCCCATGTCCCTTAATCCTTCGGATAATAAAAATAGATCAACCTCAGGTTGAAAATTAACAGCTGATCTCGCATTAATTACCATTTACAGAAGAGAGTTCCAAACTCCTACCAATTTTTGCACGCGGAACTGTGTCCTAATTTCACTCCTGGCTCTGACCTTTAGACTATGCCCCCAAGTTCTCGCTCCCTTACCAGTGGAAACCATTTCTCCCGATCTACCCGATCCGTTTCCCTTAATATCTGGAAAGCTGTGATCAGATAGCCCCCCTCAGCCTGCGAAATTCCAGGGGATGCGACCCTAGTTTGGGTGAGGAAGGGTGCCGGAAATGCTCCCCAGGGTTGGAGGGCGGGGTGGTGAAGAGGGGTGCCAGAAGGGTCATGTTATCAGAACAGTATAGACAAAGACACACATAACAAGAGGAGGGTTCTCCTTCACTTACAGGGTGACGTGGGTGATGTAGCTCCTCCCTCTGGGGACGCACTCGTTGATTTTGTGTCAGACATTGGAAGGGGGACTGGTCGGGCCATTGGGGGCGGCGGCGGCAGCAGAAATGACCCCGCGACCTTGCCCTGGCTGCCACCATTTGGCTGTAAACATGGAATAAAGCAAAAACAAGCAGAGAAAGACACATAGCTTAATATAGTAGAACACAGTGGGACCCTTGCCAGAAATCTGACTAACCGTCCGATGCCATGACAATACTGCGGTCCAGTTCTGAGTTTGCACCCCCCACCCCACCAAAACCCCCACCCCCCCTACAACCCACCCTCACCAAAGACACTCTACCCCCACCGAGGCATAGGAAGGGAAAGATGTGCAACACTCAATTTATGACTGTGCTCATTCACGTTTCAATCAGACACCATCCCAATAACTCCTGAGCAATCTCCTTCCAATTCCCATCTAGCACCTCGGTCAGAATTTGTTTTCTTAGTCCAGACCCTTGTTTGTAGAGGGATGTACAGTCTGGAAGCAGGGACTCTTGCTGAATTTCCTGCTTGATTGGGGTGTTAAGAGATGTGGGGCTCTTTCATCTCCCCTGTGGGGTTGGATCATTGTGTTCTCGCAACCTGACCTGCTGGACTATCTTGGGTTTGAAGGCATAGATGTCCCTATTATCACAGAATGAAGAAATAGGAAAGGGCAGGAGCCTATGCCCTATGGTATCCACTCAAAGGTGGACTGACATGTCAAGGTCAACATGGGGACTTGACCCTATCTCCATCAGAAGCTGACTGATCCTTCTGTGCATTCCCAGAATTGAGCCTTTGGTCTAGAATCATAGAATGCCAAAGGAGAAGAAGGCCATTCAGCCCATCATGGCTGTGCCAGCCCTTTGAAAGAACTATCCACAGTCCCACCTCCCCCACTCTTTACCCATGGCCCTCAACAGTTTTCCCCTTCAAGTATTCATCCAATTCCCTTTCGAAAGTTCCTATTGAATCTGCTTCCAGTGCCCATTCTGACAGCACATTCCAGATCCCAACAACTTTCTGCGTAACATTATTCCTCCCAATGTCACCTCTGCCAATTACCTCAAATCTGTGTCCTCTCATTATTGATCAATTATTAAGCATCAATTTTGTTTTTGTCATGTGAGTGTAATAACAAAAATAACACAGCTGGGGGTGGGGGCTGGATCGATATAGCTACAGCCAAGAGTCTATTGTTAGTTTTGGTGTGAGGTATGAGGACTGACGGAACTAAGGCAGGTGGATGAAGTTAAGATACAGATCAGCCATGATCTGATTGAATGGCAGAGCAGGCTTGAGGGGCTGAATGGCCTCCTCCTGTCCCTGTGTCCCATTCGCATGTGGAGGTTTTATTCCAGGGATGCTTAGCTCTCGTTTCAGCTTGAGGCCTCTGTATTCTTCTGGTGTGCAGTCAATTCATCTGAGCTCACTGCCCAGAATAACCTGGTTACACAGTTTAAAGGAATTCAATGAACAGACTCGTGTCCTACTTTCACTGAGAGACCCGCTACGTCAAAGAGTATCAGTCAGCGTCGGCACAGCATTGAGCAAAAGATTGCTCGTGTTTGAAGAAAAGTCAATCTGAGCCTTGTGGACCGAGGTCTCGTGTTCAGTTTTGGAATCTTGAGTCAAAGGATCCAATGCATAAGGATGCCCCCTACCCCCACAACTCTGAGAAAGGAACAAATTCAACACCCAAGGTTCCTAACACCATTGCTATCAGATGGCCTGCACTGTGAATTTTGTTCTATTCATCAATGGGTCATGGGCAACACTGACAAGGCCAGCATTTGTTGCCTGTCCCCTGACTGCCCTTGAAAAGAGGGCAGTTAAGAGTCAACTACATTACTGTGAGTCTGGAGTCATATCTAGGCCAGACCAGGTAAGGATGGCAGGTTTCCTTCCCTAAAGGACATTAGTGAATCAGATGGGCTTTTACAACAATCAATTACAGTTTTATGGTCACCATTACTGAGACTAGTCTTCATTTCCAGGTTCTTAAATAGTTGAATTTAAATGCCACCACCAGCTACCATGATGGGATTTGAACCCATGTTCCCAAGCATTAGCTTGGGCCTCTGGATAAGTGACATTACCACTACACCAGCTCCACTGTGCATCAGGTAAGGGCAGATTTGGGGCCTGTTTACACCAGCTTCCCAACCCTCCACCCTCCCTACCCACATACAGATTTAGAACCTACTGATAGCCTGAATGTTGGTCAAGATGGTGGGGACACACTGACTCATACCCCATCCTGAACCAGATTCATCCCAGGGGAGGGAGGAAGGGGAGGGGTGGTGTGGGGTGGTGGAGGAGGAAGGAAACCCAAATTTAATAAAAACATTAAATTACTGTTTGCATTAATGCACTGGCAATGACCCTGAATTTGAGGTAGAGCGTGAGTTTAATCTTTGGGTTGAACTAGCAGAAAGGCTGCTTCTCTAGCCTCAGTGTGGTGTTGCTGATCACTGATACTCAACCAGGGCCCTCACTGTGAATTCAATGCAGGAGTGCGTTGTTCCAAGTGAATTTTATGAAGTTTATTCATGTATGGCACACGTGTGTAAAAAAAAAATGTCCACTGTTTTCTCACATTAACACCCACTTGTAAAGTTCATTAATATTTTGTCAGTGGAGGCGAGGGAACTACAGACAACTTGTTCATTGAATGATGCAGCATGGCACGGTGACCTCAGCAGAGCATTACACAAGGGAGCGCAAAGGCACAAAATGGTGCTCTGTATCGGAGAGTGAATGTGTTACAAAGCTAACGTCTGTGGAGAGGAAAATGAATGGTGTTGCCTGCAGTGACTGATTTGTGGTTGACAGGAAGTTTATCCCACTAGCACTTCCTGTGGCCGACTGAGAGAGAGAGAGAGAGAGAGAGAGAAATATCCCTGTCACAGTGGCGTTATTTATTTTTCATATTTTTAACATTTTAATCCATTAAAAGAAAAACGTCATGTTCACAAAATTCAAGGTGCTCTATTAACCCTATGCAGTCCTGTCACACCGTTTAAAAAGCAATTGAGTTTATTTCGACAACGAATTATGTTTATATTTTAAACGTCCCTAAGGCCCTTCTCAGGAGCATTATAAAACAAAGTGTGACACCGGGCCACATCAAGAGATAATCGGGTCAGATAACCAAGAGCTTAGTCAGAGATGGGTTTTAAGAGAGCGTCTCGAAGGAGGAGAGTGGGGTAGAGAGTCAGGTTTAGAGAGAGAGAGAATCCCAGAGCTTGGGGCCCAAGCAGCTGAAAGCACAGCCACCAGCGGTGGAACGATTTATAATTGGGAATGCGCCAGAGGTTGGAATTAGAGGGGTGCAGTTATCTAGGAGGATTGTGGGGGTTGGGGGTGATTACGGAGATCGGGAGGGGAGAGGCCATGGAGGGACTGATTCAAAGATGAGAATTTTAAAATCAAGACGTTGCTTGACCATGTAGGTCAGCCAGCACAGGGGGCGATAGGGGATTGGGACTTGGTGGGGGGTTAAGACATGGGTAGCTGTTGGGTGACCTCAAGCTTATAGAGAGGGTAGAATGTGACAGACCAGCCAGGAATGCGTAGTTTCCACAATTAATCCACCCTGTCTATCAGGCAAAGACTCAGGCAACTCCTCAATCATGGTGAGGCCCCACGCAGTACGTTTTCAGAGAGGTTGCACTTGTGCCCATTGACTGTTGGCTAAAATTTGACCCATAATGCATCAATCAACATTCGCTGAATCTCGAGTCAGCGCTTCAGTTAGACATGCTCAGATAGGCAGGAATCAAGGTGAAAGCTTGGGGTTACCATGGGGTCAAGCTGAGGGGAACAACATGTTACCAGCATGTGAGGTTTCCCAACTAACGCCTGTTGTTTCCTTGAATAATTATAACCTGCAAACGTGAATGAAGGAGCTGATCACTGAATGATGATTGGTAAACAAATAATTCTTCCCATGGGTATCACTCTGCAAGATTTCCAAAACTGGGCGTCACAGTGGTAAAGCGAGAGGCAGTCAATTGGTGTCAGGAGCATGCTAGTTTAGCCGATGTGGACTGCAAAGGTGTGATCATAATGGTGTCATTTCTTGGGCTAACAAGAGTTTTGGAGTTCTCGCACCCTCAAGTATTGTTTGAACCTGTTGCAAGCCAGCAGCAAGTTAGTAATACGCCAAATCTGAACTTTTTTTTATTTTTTTCATGGGCGCGGGCATTGCTGGCTGAGTCAGCATTCATTGGCCATGCCATGGGTGATGCCAGCTGGGCCAGCATTTATTGCCCATCCCTAGTTGCCCTTGAGAAGGTGGTGGTGAGCTGTCTTCTTGAACGGCTGCAGTCCATGTGGTGTACGTACACCCACGGCGTTGTTAAGGAGAGAGTTCCAGGACTTTGACCCAGCGACAGTGAAGTAACGGCAATATTGTAGTATAAGGGTCTGGTGTATGTCACAAAGCTATTAATGTATATAATATCATTGGAAAATATTTATCTTTTAAAAATAAAAGTTTAGTCTGTAGATGAGTCTTAATTTGATTAAAGCCAGCTAGTCTGGGTGCTTTGTTGTGTACCAGTTTTGAGATGTAAGAGAGGTAAAGTGCATTTGCATTTTTTTGAATAGAGCATTCAAGAAGGTGAGTGAAATCTGGCACCTAGGTAGCAGAGACCAAGCAATATGTTTATATTACTAATAAAATCGGAACTATGAAAGGGGTTTTATTGTTAGAAGAGGCGGGTGATACAATGAGAATTTATATTCAATGAGCTGTGCTAGGTATAACTTCAGCAGTTTTCATGTGTGCAGAGCAGGGGCAATGTAAGATCAAAGCAGCTGTAAGCCTCCAACTGACTCCACAGGAACCAAAGTGAAAGGAATCTCATTTTGAATTTGTGAGGTGAAAATGCTTTGCCTGGTGTCTGGTTAAGTTTATGAGCGCTGTTGCCTTAATGGAGATTAGTTTGGGAATTTGTTAAAAGTTATGATAGTGGTAATTTGTAGCCATGTTTTTGTGTTTAATGTGTTGTAACTTAATAAAATGTTTCATTTAGTTTAATATAAAAACCTCTCGAGAACTGATGGTCTGATTCCTGTGTTTAGAGTGGAATTTTAATTACGTTTACAGCCCTTTCAATAAGCCACCTACAGAGTTTTTACGAGGTTGTTTCGACTGTCATGAAGATAAAATTGTCCCTTGCTAGCCAGTGGAGCAGAACGAAGACATCCACTCATACAACATGACAAAGTTAGATGTGTTTTGGATTAGAGAGCTCTCTGGTGCGATGTGAAATATTAATCATAAGAATGGAAATTGGAATATGGCTTGGCTATTTATAAAGCAGGCAGCGTATTATGACAGGGTAGGTGCTTGAAATGGTGATCCCTGGTGACGCACTCAGGCATCTGATCCGACTCCAATGACGTGACAAGTTAAGCGAGATTCGAGTCAGCGTGAGCATTGCTCAGGCTAGTGCGGCAGCCGTGCGTTAATTCAATCCCCTCGCGCAATGCATTTCAGTAAATCAGTCCACTCATTCCCTCCACTACCCTGGTGCCCTGTGGCTGCAGTATATACCATACAAAAATGCATTATATCTTCAAGAGCACCTTCCTTTGTTTTCTAATTCTCTCCATGGCCTCACCCCTCCCTATCTCTGTACTCTCCTCCAGCCCCACAATCCTCTGAGATATCTGCACTCCTCCAATTCTAGCCTCTTGGGCATCCCCAACTGTAATTCTTCCACCATTGGTGGTCGTGCCTTCCGCTGCCTGGGCTCCAAGCTCCCTATTCATCTTCGTCTCTCTACCTCACTTTCCTCCTTTTCAAACACTCCTTAAAGCGCCCCTTTGACCAAGCTTTTGGCCATCTGTCCTAATGTCTCCTTATGTTATACGTTGTCCTATATGCTCCTGTGAAGCACCTTGGAACCTTTCATTGTGTTAAAGGTACCATATAAGTATAAGTTGTTGTTGTTCCAAAGCACTGTCACCTAGCAGGACAAGTGCATGGGATCAGCACCATGTCGCACACTATCCTGACTTGGAAATATATCGGCCGTTCCTTCACTGTCGCTGGGTCAAAATCCTGGAACTCCCTCCCTAACAGCACTGTGGGTGTACCTACACCACATGGACTGCAGCGGTTCAAGAAGGCAGATCACCCATCACCTTCTCAAGGGCAACTAAGGATGGACAACAAATGGTGGCCTAGCCAGCAACACCCATATTCTGCGAATGAATAAATAAAAGAAAAAACTGCTCTAATCATTTCAACAGTGCTCACTGATGAGATATGCATGCTGGTTGACCTCACAAGGTGCACAGAGGAAGTCCAAGGTGAAATGTAGCCTTCTGGTGAGCCAGGGTTAAAGGTCAGGGGATAACTTGACTGTCTCATGTGGGCTTAACTTGGTTTCCATTTTCAAACCAAACATTACGGTATTATTTTTACTTTTGCATTGTAAATTCCTATATCCACCTTGACAATGGAAACTTCCTATGTAAACCTGTCACACTGTAATTGTACTGTCCTGTCAGTGGTGGCACTGCTGCAACATCAGTGTATGGGTGGGGTGATGGGGAGCATAATTGTAAATGTGGACATAGAAAATTGTAATAGAAAAGGGCAAAGGTCGATGTAAGAGTTTTAATGACGCACAGAATTAAATTAAAACAAATTTTGCAATTCTTTGGGGAGCAAGGTTTCAAATCCCCCCATCAATACGTTTGCTGGAAAATTCAGTGAGAGTGAAAAATGGGAATAGTGGCTTTGAGGTTTAAGTTCTCTGGGTTGCCTGATATTTGCATTGAATTCCTTTGGGTGTTTTATTTATTACAGATGTTCACTCATTTATTAAAGACAGGTTAATAAGTCCATTAAAATATTGCTCAAGGGAATTTCACGCAGCGCTGTTAACCCATGAGCTGCCACTTTTTGGTATTCATGTAAAAAGGTAAGAAGTCACGTCCTTCATTGTTTTCAGGGCAGTGCTGAGTGTTATACTCCCTGCTTAAAGAGTCGTTCGGAAGTACAGAACTTGAATAACGCTGAAAAGAGAGGCATGTTGCCGAAGCTTCTTGTCATGCACTCATCCGGACAAACACAAGAATGCCAAATTTCAAAGGATCACAACAATTTATACTACAGGAGGAAAGGGTGCTGATTGGTTGGAAAGTCAACTCTGATTGGCCAAGGTGTCGCCATGGCCAAAGCAATGGGAACTATAGGCTTTCTCGCATTTGTCCTGATAAGCACAAGGCTTCAGCAATACTCCCTGTTTAAGCGTGTCCCAAGTGGACTTTAATCCATACAGATAATATATCCGAAACGATGACTAAAATGATCAAATAACATCTTTAACCAAGGGAGAAGAGCAAAGGAAGGCTGTGATTACCATTTGCCCTCTGAATTAATGCAGAATATCATTTTTTTTCTCTACTGTGTGAATAAAAGTGGAGAAACTGTTTTCACTGGCAGGAGGGTCAGTAACCAGAGGACCCAGAGTTAAGATACTTGACAAAAGACTAGAGGCGAAGATGAGGAGAATTTGTTGTGATCTGGAATGTGCTGCCTGAAAGGGCAGTGGAAGCAGATTCCATTGTAATGTTCGAAAGGGCATTGGATAAATACTTGTAAATGAATAGAAATGCAGGGCTAAGAAGAGCTGGGGGATTGGGATCAATCGAATAGTTCTTTCAAAGGGCCGGCACAGACATGATGGGTGGAATGGACTCCTTCATGATCTTTTATAATGTAAATAATGTAATTTTTCCATCACTTTGAGGCAGGATTGTACCAGATGTACAGGCACCAGCAGTTGTGACCTGTTAGTGATATGTTCTAGGCCCTAAGTTACTATTTGGATCCTGAGGGTTCCTTATGGCCAGATCGATAATACATTTAATCCCATTTAAATGCAACCCTGACCCAAGTTACAAATTCCAATGTGCTAAACCACTTTTTCTATCCATTGTAGAAAATCCCCATTGACCAGGATCTCCTATCACCTTCATTCTGTAGAATGGAATTGAAATGAACCCATGGAACCTCCATTTATTTTCACCTCATACACGTCAATAAACCAAGTGTCTTTCCATCCAGTCCAAGTACATGGGTTCCAATGGGCCAAGTTCATCCCCAATCACTCCCAATATATGGAATTCTAATGTTCAAAACTCATTCCCAATCACTCCCAATATATGGAATTCTAATGGACCAAACTCATTCCCAATCACTCCCATATATGGAATTCTAATATTCCAAACTCATTCCTGATCACTCCCAATATATGGAATTCTAATGGACCAAACTCATTCCCAAACACTCCCAATATATGGAACTCTAATGGACCAAATTCATTCCTAATCACTCCCAATATATGGAATCCTAATGGACCAAATTCATTCCCAATCACTCCCAATATATGGAATTCTGATAGACCAAACCACTTCCTACTCAATTCTGTTGCATGGACACCCAAAGAATCAAACCTTTTCCCATGTATTCCCAATTGCAAAGAATCTCAAAGAATTAAAACCTCAATTTTCTGTCCCTTTGCATAACCACCCCAACGCTACTTACAAGAGTCATGTGTTTGAAGGATTTCCTGATTCGAGAAGGTGCCAAGTTAATTTTAGTGCTTGTGGGTGTCGGAATATTTGAATGTGTGTCGACAGGATCAATAGCTCCTGAAGGTTTACTGAGACACTTTCTACATTATATTGAATAACTAGTAATGTCTGTACACCCTGTTGACTTAGGTTCCTTGGGGCAAGTCATCGTCACTTTTCCCAGACTTGATAGGCACATTGGTCACAAAGCTAGAATTCTGAATGTGTCAGCGATGAGCTCTTTTACTGCTCAACAGTGACGAGCAGACCATCGAGTTGAAGGAAAGCAAGATCCCTGGGTTCTTTGATTTGTCTGATTTGCTTTGTCTGACCTCCAGAAGGTGCTGACTCGTGTCAGCTGTCAACTGTCGCACAGGGAGGGTGGAGGTTGGTGGCGGAGGGATGGAGGGGGTCCCCCAAGCCCATCTGTGCCTTGCCTTGAGGTGCCATTGCCAATTCTGAGCCTGCATCAAGTTACGCAACCAAGGGTGTTGACTGCAGCAAGCAGGAGATGGGGGTTAGACCATGCAACTAATGTGGAGACAAACACTGGCACAGTGGCCCACTTCTGTGCTGGACTCATTCCCTGAGGAGCATGAGGGCCGTGCTTGATTTGGCACGCGTCCCTGTTGGGAATTGCCAGGAAGCAATTGGGGGTGGAGAGTCTGGCTGGAACCCCCCACCACAACCCAAACCTTGGCCTTTTCTAAATCTCCAATTGTTCCTCGGTGTAAGATGAGCTAACCCGACACAACCCAACCTGAGACCTGCTCGGCTGGTGAAGCTGAGTGTCATAGTGGGCCATTGCCAATATTATCTGAGACAGCAGCAGGAACTCACTGACATAGCTTGGACTGAGTTAACCAAGTCAAGACGCCACTACAGTCGGATGAGTGAGACCCCTGTAGTCAGGCAAGGGGAACCCAAGCATCACCAGTTAAAATACCTGACACCTCCTAACTGGATCTCCTAAATGCATGTGTTTGCTATTACTTATTTTTCTTTAGACTGCTAATTCTTGGTTACGTTGAATTGTTGAATGGATAATTACAGGGCACGCAGAACAATAATTAACTATTTTAATCTGAAGTTTATAGAAATTTCTCGCCAAAGTGTAGCGTCTTGGGAAAAATAGCTACACGTTTAGCAGGAGCTGCATTTCCTCTGCATTAGCTGTCACACTTAGTAGACATTAATATTGGGTCTAGTCTCATTGTGATTATTCTAAACTAATTATTTTGAAGTTTGTTGAAATATTTCTGGTTAATTTACTAATGCAAATCGTTATTAACTCAAGGCTTTGAGTCCGCCACCTCCATTAACAAGAGATGAAAACTTATCCACAATGTCACAGCAAGTGCCTCCACCTACACAAATTTCTTGCCTTTTTCCTCCCCATAACCTCCATTATTGGGAAGCCCCATTGGCTTTTCATGGCCTTACCCTTCCAACTTCAACAAACTTCTCACGTAGCCTTCTGTTCCTCTGACACCAATCCTCTCTTTGCCTCCCGATCCCCTCTTCTCCATCCCTCAGCAACCATATTCCTCCCGTCCTCTGGAATCTTGACGCTGACTCCATCCTCCTCTCTCCCTGCCCTCAAAAACTCATGCCACAACTCCTCCTCACAGTTTCCCTCTCTCCCTCCTCAACATCTCCCCTGTTCCCCACCGGGTGACGTGTCCCCGTGACTTCTTTTCTGCATCTGGGCAGCACTTTAGAAAGGTTCCTGACAACCAATCTAACTTTCTTTTATCCATGGGTGCCACTGGCATGGTTGGCATCTATATCTAACTGAATGTGTTGCTGGGCCACTTCAGAGGAGAGTTAACAATCAACCATGTTGATGTGGGACTGGAGTCACATGTGGGCCAGACCAAGTAAGGATGCAAGTTAAAGGACATGAATGAGCCTTTAGGATTTTTAACAACAATTAAATAGCGCGTGATCATTTTTGTTTCGAAACTGATGCCAGAACTTGTTAAGCCGAATTTAATTTCTCAAAAAGTGAAAATACTGTAGCTGCAAGAATAGGTCGGAGCCTGGGAATTCTGTGGCGAATAATTCACCTCCTGACTCCCCAAAGCCTATCCACCATCTACAAGGGGCAGGTCAGGAGTGTGATGAAATACTCTCCACTTGCCTGGATGAGTGCAGCTCCCACAACACTCAAGAAGCTTGACACTGTCCAGGACAAAGCAGCCCCGCTTGATTGGCACCCCATCCACCATCTAAAACATTCATTCCCTCTACCATCGACGCACAGTGGCAGCAGTGTGTACCATCTACAAGATGCACTGCAGCGACTCACCAAGGCTCCTCCCACAGCACCTTCCAAGCCTGTGACCTCAACCACCGAGAAGGACAAGGGCAGCAGATACATGGGAACACCAGCACCTGGAAGTTCCCCTCCAAGCCACACACCATCCTGACTTGGAAATATATCACCGTTCCGTCACTGTCACTGGGTCAAAACCCTGGAACTCCCTCCCTAACAGCACTGTGGGTGTACCTGCACCACATGGACTGCAGCAGTTCAAGAAGGCAGCTCAACACCACCTTCTCAAGGGCAATTAGGGATGGGCAATAAAAGCTGGCCTAGCCAGCGACACCCGCATCCTGTAAAGGAGTAAATTAAAAATGAAAATAGAAATGGGTGGTATTTATTTTGTATCTTCACACACATTATTTTTCCTCCTTGGGGAAGTATTAATGGGCCTGTTGAACCAAGTCATGAACCCTTCTTCCATTGTCAACAATTGGAGTGAGACTTGAACTTGGAGCTTCTGATGTAGAGAGACAGGGGCACTACTCACTGAGCCACAAGACCTCACTGATGGGATGTGAACTCATGTTACTTAGGTGTGTTAATGACCCACCCCAGAACAGGAAGGGCTCAGGTCCGATCCCCAGTCCGTGCTGAGTCAGTCAGACACATGGCGGGGAACACCATCCAGGCTCCCACTGCTGATTAGTAATCCCGGCTGGAATTCCGCAGGGACACTGGGGGCGGGAGATGCCCACCTCCCAGTCAATTCACCTGCGGGAAATCTCTAGGCTTAAATACTGGCCAAAGAAGGGAAACTAATTCCTAGCAAGAGGTCAATGGCTTCCAGAGAAGAGGATAGAAAATTGGTGGGGATGATGAGAATATCACAATATTGTTGCAGCAGAGAATTCATACAAAACATCACTAACACATTCGCTTCTTGCAAACAGGAAGTAAAGAAATTAGTAGTATCACTCGCAAAACGACAGTAACAGCAACGCAACAGAGGTGTCTTAAAAGGGCAATGCGCACTGATCTTTCCATAAAGCACTTAAGCGAATAAAACTGCTTGAAAGAGTGAGCCTCCCCTTCGGGACCTTTTTAATTCAGTACAAAATACCTGCCGGGACTTTAAGATCACCTTCTACATTGCTGCAGAGGGTAGAGTTTCGTCTAGTGGTGACTGATCAGGGAAGCCCAGTGTGTAGTAGCACCAACGTGGTGGCCCTGAGGAAGTCTATAACCCAGCTCCCCACCCCCCCCCCCCACTCCCCGCAACCCACCTCCACCAGCATCAACCACCACCTCCCGGGGTTTCACATCTTGGTCGGGGTGTCGGGTAACTCTCAGGTGGGCATGAGACAGTTTGTCATTAATGTGCCCAGAGAATCAATCCTAGGCTGATGATGTGCAGACAGCAAGTGTATGGGAGGGAGCGTATAGCTAAGTAAATTCACTAACTCACCTGCAGTAGATTATGTTCAGAACATGCTCGTGAACAGGGGTAAAGACAGAGGGAGCTCACTTTTCAATTCATCAAGTGGCCGGGATGGGTTTCTCAGGCCAAACTGATGGCGAATGCTGAATTAATGAATCAGCGTAATGAAGCAAGCGCAGGAGTGACCTGACCAATTGAGTATGGCATCACGTTCTGCCTGATGCTCAGGTTGGCCAGGTGACTTTCACTTGCAATGATCTCATCTACAGGGTCAAGGTCAGTAGCTTCTCCCTAACCAAGGCCTGAGCATGTCAGCCAAAGTTCACAATTCAAACAAAAATAGTTTAAATAATTGACAGAAATAAACAAAGGGGCAAATCTTGTTTCTTGAACCTGGGTTTTCTGCTTGCTGTTGTTTTAACCCCAGCCGATCATCTAAGTACCCACCCCATATTCAGAGTCTGAAGTTCTACACCTCCTGGGGAAGATTTCCTCTGTGTTGTTATGTGCCACAGAGCCGGAAGTCCCTCCTGATTCATCCACCCATTGAGCACAGGCAGAATGTTTCCTTTATGATGTGGCTTTGAGGTCGATTGTTCCATTGAGAATGAAATTCAGGCATTTCCCCATGAGGGAGGGCAGATGGGTCTTCATCGCTGGACCCCTCTCGCCTGTAGCCACTTGTCGAACCACTCGGGCTGCGTCTTGACATCTGGTGGCTGGAACTTTTTGATGACCGTGCAGGAGAGAGCGCACGTGATGGAGCAGGACAACCCAACAAAGGAGACGCAATTGTGCTGTTGTCCTGAAGATGCTGACCCGCCTTGGCACCCTCTTTCCCCTCGCCCAAATGCCCGCTCACCGGATGTGGACCTGTACAGTGAGTGAGTCGTGGCAGTCTGTTCTATTGTGTGGCAAAGGGAATGGGCCAGGGGGGTTGCAGGGGGTGGTGTGGTGTTAGAACCCAACTCTACTCTCACCTGATGTCTACAATGACCTTCCCGCTGGGGTCAGGGGCTGGCAACCCCATTGGAAGGGTGGCAAGTGTGTGGCATGCCATCCTGAGATGCTGGTGGTCAACTGGAGTAGTAGCTAGATCATGCAGCCCAACCCAAACCAGGTATCGAACATGGGGGCTTCCCTGGTCCACACAGCTCACCACTACCACACCGGATGCTGTGTTTCCCTTTTATTTATTCGTTCACGGGATGTGGGCGTCACTGGCTAGGCCAGCATTTATTACCCAGAGGGGCCTTTGAGAGTCAACCACATTGCTGTGGGTCTGGAGTCACATGTAGGCCACTAAAAGCCACTGGAGTTACTGACAGAAAATGCGCCAACTGTCAAACTATAAGTCAAAAAAATAATAATAATCTGAGTGGAGGTCTGAGGGAAACTCACTCTTTTAATTGTTGAATGAGGAAACGAGTGTTCACAGTGATCGGCTAACTCCCAGAGGCATCTCTCAAATCAGAAACAAGACACAGAAAGCAGCAGAGTAAAAGCTGGAGCCTTACGTTTAGGTACCCCACCTGTCCTGTGGCCTGGCTGGAACTGTCAGAGCAGATCAGCTGGACGAACTCCTTCAGCGGGTCTTGGCTGGCGTGATGGTGGTAACGGATGGTTGGGTGGGTGAAGTAGGGGCTTGGCTGCTGGATGATGGAGGATGATGGAAAATGGATAGCGGAGGCTGGAGCTCGAGGGCTTCCTGTGTGTTTTCAAAAAGAAATACACACAAAAAAAAACAGATGCAAAGGCAGTGAGCATTCCGGGGATTATTTATCTGCGACAAATACACAGGCACATATAGATAATGAAATGAAAACAAAAACCGTTTGCAACTCTGCCCTTTCACCTCTGGGTTTGACCTCAGCAAAGGCTGCTGGGAAGTCTTGTCCTTTTTCCTCCGCCCTCCTCCTCCTCCTCCCTCCCTCCTCCTCCTCCCCTTCCTCCCTCCCTCCTCCTCCCCTTCCTCCCTCCCTCCACCTCCTGCCCCCTCCTCCTCCACCCTCCACCCTCCTCCTCCTCCCTCCCTCCCCCTCCTCCTTCACCCCTCACCCTCCTCCCCTCCCTCCCTCCTCCCCTCCCTCCCCCTCCGCCCCCCCACCCCTACCTCCTCCTCTCTTCCCTCCTCCCTCCCTCCTCCCCTCTCCCTCCTCCTCCTCCCCCTCCCTCCTCCTCCTCCCTCCTCCTCCTCCCCCTCCCTCTTCCCCCTCCTTCCTCCTCCTCCCCTCCCTCTTCCCTCCTCATCCTCCTCCCCACCTACCTCCTCCTCCCCTCCTCCTCCTCCCCTTCCTCCTCCTTCTCACCCCCTCCCTCCCTCCTCCTCCCCTTCCCTCCCTTCCTCCTCCTCCCCCTCCTTCTCCCCCTCATCCTCCCTCTCATCCTCTCCTCCTCCTCCCCTCCTCCCCCTCTCCTTCTTCCCTGTCACCCCTCCTCCTCCTCCCCTCCCATCCTCCTCCTCTCCCTCCTTCTCCTCCCTCCTCCTCTTCCGTCTCCTCATCTTCCTCCTCCTCCTCCTCCCCTCCCACTCCTCTTCCCCCTCCCCTTCTCTTCCTCCTCCCCCTCCTCCTCCCCCTCCCTCTCCCCCCTCATCCTCACCCCTCCCCCCTCCTCCGCCCCCTCTTCTCCCTCTTTCCTCCCCTCCTCTCCTCCCCCCCCCCTCCCTCCCTTCCTCCTCCTTTGGAACTTTTGCAATGGGTTAAAATCTTTTTTTTTTCCCTCTCTGTGGTGTCTCCAAGGCAACCGAGAGGAGAGGTGGATTGATGCCATTTTTCCAGGCCTCCATGGTTGGCACTGGGAGCCAGGCTCCAGGAGGCACTTAACAAAGCTCCCTCCTGTTTCCTTTCTCACTCACATGATCTGCATCAATACCTTGCCACAGCATTTCAAGTGAGATCAGAGCAAACCCGCATATTATTGTTCCCCAAGGCCGCACTGCACTATGTAAATGTAAGCGTTTCTAAAGTCCTTTCCACATTTAAACTATGTTTCCGTCACTTTGGGCTTCCCGGACTAATACACCACCCTGAGTCCTGAAGTAGTGTGCCACCCTGTTCCTTATCCTACCATCCTTCAGTCATTGGGTGCCAGGTAATGCCCCAGAGCATCCAAGCTATCTCCAAGGTCTGGTTTGCCCTTCTTGTGGGTAAAGTGAAGTCACCCTGCCAGGCACCTTTTCCTTTCTCACTCCCAGTACAAGATCTGGATCAAGATCATGGGGTGTGGGGAAACCACAGCCACAATCCATGGCAAACAGTCTATAAGGAAAGGTGTCTCGTTGTGCCTGCTGGGGATAATGGTGATACCAACGCATCTAGCAAGGGCTTTTCTCACCTGGTCTGGTTCCTGCTATCACGGGCAATGGGTGATGTGTGAACGCCATTCGCGAGGAGACGGTTTGTGAAGGCGTTCCACTGCCAAACTCGTGTTTTGTTGACTTCTTTAAGGAAGTGGGCGATGTCATTCCTGGGAACAGATGACTGACACGTTAGATTTGAAGCCACTTCAGATTCACGCCACCCCCCCATCACTAACTCACCCATTCACAACACTTAGGCCCAGCCTTCTTGGAGGTCAGACAGGCAAGCTGAACATGGACACCAGGGGTTGGAACTCACCACCTCCTGCTTGATACTAACGGGCTTTGCTTGCTCTACGCAACAATCTATATCCTGAACAAAGTTTTAGACAGAAAACCCACCTTGCAGCAACTTAAACTAGGAAGATAGAAACAGTAGGAGGCCATTCAGCCCCTCGAGCCTGTTTCCCCATTCAATTAGCTCATGGCTGATCTGCATCTGAACTTTTCTCTAGCCAGCCTTGGCTTCATAACCCTTAATACTCTTGCCTATCAGTCTCAGTTTTGAAATTTTCGATTGACATCCCAGCATCAACAGCTGTTTTGGAGAGTCCCAGGTTTCGCTTTTTGTGAAGCAGTGCATCCTGTCATCACCCTGAATGGCCTAATTCTAATTTTAAGGTTCTTCCCCCCTTCTTCTGGAGTCCCCCTAAACCCCACCACCCAGAGGAAATGGCCTTGCTCTATCTATCCCATCAAGTCTTTCAATCACCTTAAACATCTCAGTTACAACACCCCAGCACCAGAATGAAGGTTTGTGTAGCCAACCCCAACTCATTCCCCCAATCTTCGTCTCTTTCTTATCTTGTTCACTCTGTTTTCATTTTCCTATCTTCCAGTCCTTCTTGTTTTTCCTTTATTCTGTAATAGGATGTGAGCGTCACTGGCCAGGCCAGCATTTATTGCCCATCCCTAATTGCCCTTGAATTGTGTGACTTGCTTGGCTGTTTCTGAGGGCAGTTAAGAGCCAACCGCATTGCTATGGGTTCGGAATCACATGTAGGCCAGACCGGGTAAGGACAGCAGATTTCCTTCCTTAAAGGGACATTAGTGAACCAGATGGGTTTTCACATCAATCAATGATAGTTTCACGGCTGGAACTAGACTGGCTTTCAGTTCCAGATTTTATTAATTAATTGAATTTAAATTCCACCGACTGCCATGGCCCTCTAGATTACTAGTCCAGCGACATTACCACAATGCCACCATCTCTGGCTGAATGGAATTCGGTGCAATTTCAGATACAGGGGGCAGATGACCTCAAGTTTATGGAGGCTGGAAGATGGGGAGCTGACTCAGCATTGGAGTGGTAAACTTTTCTAGAGGAGAAAAGGCATGAGGGTCTCAGTTGGGTTTGAGCGGGGGCATGGACAGAGACGGGCAATGTCACAGACATGCAAGGAGGGGACCCTGACGATGGAGCAGATACGATGGTCGCAAAACCATTTCTTTGGTGATCAGATGGACTGTGTAGACTCCATGCTAAAACAGATTGCACGCTGTCTCAGGAAAGAATGGGCTTATAGGCCAAACAGACTGTGCCCTATTTTTCTCATCTTTTTTCACTCCTGTACTCTTTGTCCATTCTCCGGCTCTGCCCTCTTCTGTTCCCCATCTCTCTCTCTCTCTCTCTCTCTCTTTCTCTCGCCACCTTCGTCTTTCCCTTTCCACCTCTCGTTCTTTCTTTCCTGTTTCCTGCTCACTCTCTTTTCCTCCTGGCTACAGCGAGAGCAAAGTAACAGTGCCACACGGGGAAAATAATGTAAAAATAACCTGTGCTGGAAACCGGATCGTCAGTAAGAATCTGTCAGTGATTGCTAGAAGCTCCAAAAACATGGTACTTCTGGAAAAAGTGACATTTGATCCCTCTGTGGTTTATGGAGCAGTGGAAATAACATGCCATTGGAATTCACCTCCTGGCACACACCCAGCAATCCCCCTTTTATGGAAAAACAAATCACTAATCTGTACATCAAAACCCTCAAACATCGTCACTGTTAACACGAATGAGTACAGTTATTGGGAGTAGGCAGCTTAACAAGCCTGCTGCAGCAGCCCTGTCGGTAGATTTCTTAAAATTCACTCCTGGGATGTGGGCATCGCTGGGCTAGGCCAGCATTTATTGCCCATCCCTAACTGCCCTTGTTCGGAGGGCATTTAAGAGTCAGCCACACTGCTGTGGGTCTGGAGTCACATGTAGTGTAGGCCAGACCAGGTAAGGACGGCAGATTTCCTTCCCTAAAGGACATTAGTGAACCAGGTGGGTAGCTTGTCCAATCTGTGGAAATGACGAACCTACAAGTGTTAACCTTTGGCTCTGCTGTAGCTCTCTGGCCTAAAGTCAGGGAGGTCACAGGTTTGAGGCCCACTCTGGAGACTGGCGTGCCTAATCCAGACGGTAACTTCCGCGCGGTGCTGAGGAAGGTGCTGCCACTCAATGAGGCTTTAAACCAAGACCCCTGTCCTGTCCTCTCAGGTGCATCTGAAGGATCCCGCTATCTAAAGAAAAGTAGGGGACTTTTGTCTGCTATTACAGCCTCAGACCACCACAAAGCTCCTGACAGATAATAAAGTCCTTCTGAAGCGTAGTCACTGTTGCAAAGTCAGGAGCATGACAGCCAATTTGCACACAGCAAGCTCCCACAAACAGCAGTGATAACGATGGTGGTTGAGGGATAAATAAAGCCTTAAACCCTGGGAATAACTCTCTGCTCTTCTTCAAAATAATGCCAGGGGGTCTTTGACGTCCAGCTGACTAAACGGAAGTGGCAAAGGTTGAGTGTCTCATCCGAAAGATGACACCTCCAGCAGGGCTGCACTCCCGCGGTACGACACTGGGACTGTGAGCCCAGCATTCGTGCTTAAGCCACTGGAGTAGGACTTGAGCCTCCAGCCTCTGATTCTGAGGCACGAGTGCTTACCACTGAGCCATGTCTGACACTTAAGACCCACAGCTAGCTGTGGGATAACAGAACTAAACACACTCCTACGATCTTCCTCCCTTCACTTCTTGTCAATGGATCACGATTCCTGCAGAGAGGAATTTCAAGATTATCAGATGTTCGCATATCGGTCGGCAAAATTTTAAGGCTGGAATTCTTCAGCGATGAGGAATTATGCCGAACAGAATTTCATGGTCTCTGAGTTTATTACAATATAAGTCTGTGTTGGCGGTAAGGAATTTGGAATTTATCTTTTTATTGTTTTTCTCTCTGTCCTCTGAGGAATGAATATTCTCTGGCCAGACAGTCAGAACAACCAGTTTGAATTCAGTTGCTCTGCAACTAGCGTTCCAACTGCGTTTATGGTGGATATTATTTTCAACTCTCTCGGCTCCTCAAAATTTCCATCAGGCGCTCAATTTCAGCCCATAAGGCGCCAAACCGTCATTGTTAAGGATATTCCACCACACTCCAACACAAGTTTCCCACACAGCGAGCTATTGGTTTTCAGTCACCCCGCTCTGGGCAGTTACCAATTAGAGGCCATGTACTTCCCCACAGGAAGAGGGATGATGGTGGTAATTAACTAATTGACTAACCACAGGACCAATGGTACCAAGTTCAGGAGGGGGGGGGCCACCTTCTCGGGTTGCACAGAAGCAGGATAATGCTGCCTCTGAATAGCCAGCGTCTGCTGGAGAGTGGGTTTCGGGGAGAGAGCAGCCCAGAACAATGCCGGCATTGTGAGTCAGAGGGCCGGACCCTCAAATTCCGCCAAATCGGTGAACAGGAGGCGCTCCACAAACGACAGCTCCCTTATTTCCAAAAGAAAACAAAAGACTTGCATTTCACAACCACAATCTAATTTCCATCCCGTGAGGTACCTTGTGAAGTGTGGTCACTGCTATAACATAGGATGCAGCAGCCAATTTGTGCACAGCAAGCTCCCAGAGAAAAAAAACAAATTAATCATGGCCAGTTAATTCGTTTTTGTGATATCAGTTGAGGGATAAACATCAGCATTGACATCTGGGGTAACTCTGCTGCTCTTCTTTGCAATAATGCCTACCGTGGACATTTTGTATGTGACTGATTGGGTAGGCAGGGCCTCAAGTCTAACATCTCATCCAAGAGGCAGCACCTCCAACAGTGCAGCACTCCCTCAGTACTGCACTGGAGTGTCACCTTTGATTTTTTTTTACACTGAGGCCTTAAGTGGGACTTGAACCCACAGTCTTCAAACTGAGAAATAAGCACGCCACTCACTGAGCCAGAACACGCAACGACACTCATTTTGACCACTTAGGTAGTGATGCCAACTTTAAAGCCACAGCTACTGAGACTCACAGTGTGAGATTCAACCATAAATTAGTGCCCACTCGCTCAGCCGACAGAACTCAGCCTCTCATCAGGTAAGGTCCATCCATCTTGGAGAAAAGTCAGCAAAATCTCGGATCTTGACGTGGAACAGAGAGTATTAACATCGCAGGCAAGTTTGTGATTTTAAAGGCTGCCTGGGAGAGGAGATAAGGAGAATTTTTTTTCCTGTAGCAAAGCTGTGCTCTTGATTCAGAAAGCAAGCAGATTTGATGGTGACTTTCGAAAGGGACTTGGATCTGATCTCAGAGAGTAGACCCGCAGAGCTAATGGGGAAAGAGCCGGGAGGAGAGGGATTAATTAGATAGCCCGTACAAAGAGTCAGCATTGGCGCGGGCGGCCGAATGGCCTCGTTCTGTGCCACTGGCTTCTATAAGGAGAGGAAAGGATCACAGCACCTGTGAAATGATGGGAATTTAAATCAGACGCCAGGCGGAGATGCCTCACGGGGGAAACATTTGCCGAACGGAGGGGGCTGGAGGCACAGGTTTGAAGGGGCAACTAAGACAGAGTTGAGTTCTATTCCGTGATGGCTGTAGAATGGAATAAGTAATCATCGATGGGAGAGGTAGGAAACTAGAGAGATGGGCTTCAACAGCACCACCCCCTGCTCCACCCTTGACTGTTCTTATGTACTTATACGTTAGGAGGTAACAAGAGAATGGTATTAGTTATATCATGACTACGTTATATATTCTGCACTGTAACAATTCTGTGATTCGAGTTGAAAAGGCAAAGAGTTTTTCTTTTGGCTCAGGCCACAGCCAAATTCAGACACAGCCTCAAGTGCACCTTAAAATCCATTTCCTGTTGTGGTAGGAAAATCTCCATGCCTCACAAAAGAACAAAAAAAAAGGAAGGAGACTTTTTTTTTAAAAAAAATGCTACCTTTCTCCACAGTTATTTAACCCTTGCCGGCGGAGTCAGTAAAAGATAGGTGTCGAACGCAAATTCATCGGCTTGTCCCTGAAGGTTATAAAGTAAATGCTTTCACACATAGGGTCGTTCGAATGTTTCGCCAGAGGCGACCCAGAAACCAAAACCTCATTCAAAGGGAATCAAAGGAGGTTCTCAGGAGGCAAAATATAGAAGGTTACAAGGTAAGGGCAGGGAAATGGGACTGGAGTAGTCAGCTCCAATTGAATAGCTCGCAGCGGCGTGGGAATGATGGGCCAAAAGGTCTCCTTCTTGACTTCTATCTCAGTGCTGCTCGAGAGAGCTTGCTGTGCACAAATTGGCTGCTGCACATTACAATAGAGTCTGCCGTTCAGAAGTAATTCATTGCCTGACGTGCAGTGGTGAAAGGCGCTATATAAATACAAGTCTTTCTCTACTATAATTTCTACGATGCGCTGCGGCTTTAAACCTAGTGGCCTGAGCAAAGGATCAAAGTGGGCAATAACCCTGAAGCAGGTCGGCTCATCAGGTACGTGCGGAACATTAGCTTGAGCAATGACACCAGTCAATCTCGGAAACCTCCAACCACCATCAGTCTAGGCTACTCAAATCGCTGCATGGAGCGACATCAATAATTATTCAAAGACATGTTTATAATGTCCTGGCTGACTTCTATCTTCCTGCTCCTGGGCATATTGGATTACCTGGGAACAACACAGAGAAAAAAACTATGTGGGCAGGAACACGGGCTGATTTACTGATCTGTTAAGCAAATGTCCCACTATCCACCGTGCATTGCACTTATCGGATTCAGCGAACAGCAATTCCTGACAATGTACGATATAATTATCAGGAGCAGGATTGGCATTACTTCAGGATGGGACTTATCTTAGCCATCCAGGAGGGAGACCACCATTTCTCAGCATTTCCCCACAATTAACTTTGAAATAAAGGCTGCATTTCCAGAAATTGTGTGTCAGTTTAGCTAGTGAGGCAACACTCTCACTGATGAATCAGATGGCGTTTGGCTTAAATTTCTTCCTATGATGTGAACACGTAGCCTCTGAATTTCCTTCCTGATCCTGTGCCCCTTGCTACCTTACGCAAGAGTTTCCTCCACACTTCTGGTGAAATTAGGGAGGCAGATACGCAGATATTGTGAAGAAGTTGAGGGCCATAATTTAGGCTGGCGATAGCCAATCTGTATTACCATTTGATTGGATCTGCATCTCAAATCCATTTACCCACCACTTTGCTCCCTATTACTTAATACCCTTAGCCAACAGATCAAAGTTTGGAACAATTCAGTCAACACCCAGCATCCATAGCCTTTTTGAGGGAAGGTGTTCCATATTTCCACTGCGCTTTGTGTGAAGAAGTGCTTCCCGACATCACTCCTTGCTCTAATTTTGTTGTGGGGTGCCGGTTACAGTTCGATAGGCCTGAAGAAGTCTTCGTAATCATATGTAAGGGCGGAATTTTACCCTGGTGGAATTTTACAACGCACTTTTGAATCGATCGCCGCATTATGGCAATGGGGCCATAAAATTCCTCCCCAAGTCTCTATTGACTCCTAGAACCATTTACAAACATACAGTAAAGGATACAAGCTAGGAGCTGTCTCCATGCTTGCTGCTACACACAGCTCTGTCCAACGCTCGATTGACCTTGGATGTGGGTCATGTGCTCTCTTACATCACCCTGTGGGCGGTACTGTGCTCAGACCCACATAAATCCTACGCGTGCCAGACCTTATGCTACAAATTTTGCGATTAAATCCGAGCTGGCGTCTTTCAGATGAGACACTAAATTGGGGTGTCTGTCCCCTCAGTCCTGGCGTGGGCGTGAAAACCTGTGTGGTGTTCTGCTCCAAAATTCTCTCAACCAACCCCATCGAGGATGGATTAACTGGTTATTTAACTCATTGTTGGTTTTGTGATGTGCTGCAAAATGGCGGCTTTGCTCACCTACAGACAACATTGGTCACATGTCCAAAGTAATACAGGTGTTTTGGGAGATCAGGAGAGCATGATTGCACAGATGCAAAAACTCCTTATCTCCACTCTTTTTTTAAGCATGTAATTCTGATATTGAGCGACTTAATCTGAAAGACACAAAGGCTTGCATTTACGTAGCTGCCTGCATGAGCTCAGGGTGTCCCAAAGTACTTCACAGCCAATGAGACATAGTCATTGTTGTAATGTAGCCAATTTGCAAGTCCCCACAAGCAGCAATGTAATAATGAATGGATCATCTGTTTTTTAGTGATATTAGCTGAGGGATAAATACTAGCTCGCACGTTAGAAGCTCTTCTTGAAGAGAAAGAGGGACTGAATGTATGGTAGCTAAATTTGCCGATGACACAAAGAAAGGTAGGAAAGTAAATTGTCAAGGGGGCATAACAGGCTGAATTTTCATCCTTGAGGTGGGGAGCAGGAGTTGGGAAAATTCTCGGCCCGGCCCACCCACCTGGGGAGAGAGTGCCCGCGAGGGCGTAATTTTTACTGTGGGGGTGGGTAGTGGCCACACCCCGAGCCTAACTGCATTAAAAGCGGTTCAGAGATGGCTCACTCAACTGATTCCTGGGATGAAGGGCTTACGAGAAAAAGTTGAGCAGGTTCACAGAGTCACAGGATGGTTACTGAGCCATTCGGCCCTTCATGTCCTCTCCGAATGAGCAACTCACCGAATGCCACTCTCCCGCCTTCTCCCTGTCACCCTGCACGTTCTTCCTTTTCAGGTAGCAGTGTAATTCCCTTTTGAATGCCTCAAATGAGCCTGCCTCCACCACACTCTCATTCAGTGCATTCCAGGCCTTACCCACTCGCTGTGTGATAAAGCTCTTCCTCATGTTGCCCTTTCTTCTATTGCCAGTTAAATCTGTGCCCCCTCGTTCTCGATCCTTTCACAAGTGGGAACAGTTTCTCCCTATCCACCCTGTCCAGGTCCTTCATGATTTCGAATGCCTCCATCTAACCTCCTCTCAAATCTCTCTTCACAAGAACAGTCCCAACTTCGCCAGTTTATCTTTGTATTGAAGTTCCTCATCCTTGGAACTGTTCTCGTGAATCTTTCCGATGGCTTCACATCCTTCCTAAAGTGCAGCACCCAGAACTGGACGCAGTACTCCTGCTGAGGCCAAACTAGTGACTTGTACAAATTCAACATAACCTCCTTGCTCTTGTACTCTGTGCCCCTGTTGGATACTGTTTGCTTTATTAACCACTCTTTTAACCAGTCCTGCTACCTTCAGTGGTTTATGTACATATACTCCCAGGTCCCTCTGCTCCTGCACCCTCTTTAGAGTTGTATCCTTTATTTTTTATTGTCTCTCCATGTTCTTCTGACCAAAATGATTCACTTCACATTTCTCCATATTGAACTTCATTTGCCACTTGTCTGCCCATTCCACCAATTTGTCTATCTCCCTTTGAAATTCTACATTGCCCTCCTCACCATTCACTTCCAAGTTTAGCATCATACACAAATTTTAAAATTGTGCTCCGTAACCAAGGTCTAGGTTGTTAATATATATCGGAAAGAGCAAGGATTGGGCCTAAACCCATCGGGGTTTAGAAGAATGATTTAGAAGAATTATTGAAACATATAAGATTCTGAGGGGACTTGACAGGGTAGATGTTTCCCCTCGTGGGGGAGAGCAGAGATAGGGGACACCGTTTAAAAATTAGGGGTCGCTCATGTAAGATGGAGATGAGGAGAATTTTTTTTCCCTCAGACGGTCATTAGCCTGTGGAATTCTCTTCCCAAAGAGCTGTGGAAGCTGGTTTATTGATTTTATTCTCAGCTGAGTGAGATAGATTGTTACAAAAAACTACTGCGGATGCTGGAAATCCAAAACAAAAACAGAATTCCCTGGAAAAACTGGGTTATGGGGGGCAGACAGGAAAGTGGAGTTGAGACCACAATCAGGTCAGCCATGATTTTACCAAATGGCAGAGCAGGCTCAAGGGGCTGAATGGCCTAACTCCTGTTCCTGATTCTTTCCCGACTGCAGCCACCACCTGAGAGGTGGAGCCTTTGTAGACAAAGCAGCACTCCTTCAGTACTACGCGGGAATACTGAACTACCTGGGGTGGGGCTTGAACCCACAACCTTCTGATCTCGGACACAAGTGTGCTACCCACCGAGCCACCGCACACAAAGCTCAGCCGAACCTTGAAAAAAGGTCTGTGCTGCTTCCACTTCTCCAAACAATCGTGTTAATTTACTGAAGTACCAAATTATTTGGTGGAGGGGACCGAGCAAGAGGTGGCGTGAGCAGGAATGCGAGGGTGGGATTCTGCCTTCTTGGGCACCAGGAACATTTTTAACAGAGCTCTGATTTACAACGTCTTTCGATGCTACAGCCTAGTCGGATAAAAAAAAACTTTAAAAGACATTTGACACAAAGAGATTTGGAAAACAAGCCATGCCTTGTGATGAATGAAGGAATCCATCTGTATTCCTGCTGTTCCCGATCATTTTGGCAGCTCCCCACCTTTTTTTTTTCAGATTTCTTGAACTAACAAGCTGCTTTTTGTGGCTGTTGTTTTTTTTTTCTCGCTTTCTTTCTCTACCTCGCCACAAGGAACGTTTCGAAAAACGCTCCAGAATGCGATAATGCCTTTGCTCTCTCTCCCTCTCTCTCTCTCTCTCTCTCCCTCCATCTCGTTTAATTAAAAAAGGAATAGCAAGAGTGAAGCATTGGATTGTAAGCAATCCTCTTAAAGAAACAATGTGGGCTTGTTGTCCTGGGCTCCATTTCAGGATTTAGCAACAGATTTTATTCACTTTTCCCCCCCAACCCCTCCCCTTCTCTTTGCGTTGTCGTTCAACAGTTTAAAAATGGGTTTCCATTGTCCCCCTTCCCCGCTTGTTTTTATTTTTGCAATGTTATCCCCCACCTCCCCCGGCTTCCTTTTTGGGTCTCCCGCATCCCACATACTGGCCGAGGGGAGGCGATTGTTTAAGAGCTTGTCGCTGGGGCAACGGGCCCTGCCTTTCTTCTCCTCCCCGACACCTCCGCAGTCCCTCCCTCCCTCCCTCCCTCCCTCCCAGTGTGCACAATAGTGAGAACGTGCTACGCCAGGTCACCACAAACGTGGGGCAGGACATGCCACTGTGCCAGTATACTGCTGCCATCCAGCTACTGTGTTTCACTGTTACTGGCCGTACTCGCAGAGACGCACGGACCGAGAGCATAATGCTAATTAGAGGATGAACATAAAGGAGGAATTTGCATTTCTATAGCCTCTTCCACGATTTCAGGATGTCTCCAAGAGCTTTACAACCAATACAGTACTTTCTGAAGTGTAGTCACTGTTGTAACAGGGGAAATATCACAACCATTTTGCACACAGCGAGATCCCATAAACATTAAGGTGATAATTGCCAGATAATGACGATGGTTGAGGGACAAATATTGGCCAGCACACGGGGAGAGCTCCCCTGCTCTTCATTGAAATAGTGCCTTTGGGTCTTTTATGTCCACCCGAGAAGGCAGGTTTAATGCCTCGTCCAGAAGACAGCGCCTCTGACAGTGCAGCAGGACGGCACTGGGAGCTTCAGGCTAGACTTTGCACTCATTTTTCTGCAACGCGACTTGAACCCATGATGCTGAGGGCACGCCACATCTGAAAATGTTCCAACTAAACTGACAGGATGCATACATCACCCAACAGGGACACATTGTACTTTCCATTTATACCATGGGCAAAGAGGAATGAATATCAATAAATGCCTGGAAACAAAAGTGCACTGTATAAAACGGTTGGATGGACACATTGGAGGTAGAGTGTACGTAGAAGGATGTAATGTCTTCACCCAACACCTTAGCTTGTCTCTCTTTACAATACTGACAGACAGTACATTGTGTACATTGGCTATATGTATGGGTCTGTTTCTCCGGCCCTAAAAGTGGCATACTGGTATCTGTATAGAGTGGCAGGCCTCAAACAGAATGCCCCTCTACCCAGGGGCAATGAACATCTGTAGGAGGCCTTAAGCCTCCTGCCAATGTAAACATGACCCTAATTACGCTCGGAATTTTGCGCTGAAGTGAAGTTGGAGTGACTTTCAGTTGTTCAGCTCCTTTTCACAGAGACATTACCAAACCGGATTTGATTCCGAGCTGCTTAAGGAGATCCTGGAGCAGGTGATCAAAAGCATGGTCAGGTAGTTCTACGGGGCAGCCTAAAGGAGGAGAGAGAAGTCAAGAGGCAGGGGTCCAGGGAGGGAATCCTGAAGCCTAGGGCCTAGCAGCTGAAGGTGTTGCCAGTAACGGTGGAGCAGTGAAAACAGGGATGTGCAAGAGGCCGGAGTGAGAGGAGCGCAGAGGTCTCGGAGGGGGAGAAGGGGAGTTTCAGAGGCAGGGAGGAATGAGATCTTAAAAAGATCTGAAAACAAGGATGGGAGTTTGAACATCAAGGCCTTGCTGGACCAGGAGCCAGTGTTAGGCCAGCAAGCCCGAGGGGGGGTGGATGAACGGGACTTGGTGGTGAGTTCGCGGCAAAGGTTTGGATGAACTGAAGCAGGAGGCCAGCCAGAAGAGCCTTGGGATGATGGAATCAATAGAATGTATTCAGACCCAAAGTCATAAGACATAAAAGTAGGAACCGCACATCATTGTATAAAATACATAACAAAACCATTATAAATCTCTGCTATTTTAAGGCAGGCGTTGTTGAATTAAAATGAACAAGTTTCACCACTGTTCAAACAACAGGAAGGCACTCCATATGATTCTGTGAAGTATTCTTGTGATAACATCACCAAAAAGCAATTTGTACAAATGGCCATGGCTACAATGGCCATTTTAACTGATTAACTTACTGGCTGCAGTTTCCAGGGAAGTGTTTGCCAGTTCCATAATGCATGGGAGCCTGTGTATGAGCAAGAAGAGAGACCAAGTTTTCTCACACCCCCCTCTACACCAAAGGAAATGTCTAGCGGATTGCATCAGCTTACTAATGCAATGGGTCCAACAAACATCTGGGTTCAACAGCAGGCAAAACGTAACCGTGCAAAGATGTACTATTCAGACACCTCGTGCGAATTTGTAGATCACCATTAATACTAGGTCCATTGCAACACTGAGATTTGTGTTGATGTAAGCGATTGCTGCTTCACCCCAGCACATTGCGTGAACAATTAAAGCTGATGGTCACCTCGGCAAGAGTTAGGAGGCCACCTGCAGCAGATCTCCATTATTCCCAGTGTGTCAGTGTGCTTGTGGACCAGTGGTTGTGTGTCAGTCTATATAGGTGCCAGTCTCTGAAGTACGACAACAACCTGGGGGCATTGCTGCGTTAGAGGAAGTGCACCCAAATGCCAAATTCTCCCATTATTGGAACCAAATAGGCAGCTTGTTTTGCAGACAGTACATGGAGATCCCAAAACATAAATTAGAATTGTTCTGAATTGGGATATCGTGCAGTGCCAGGGAAAAAATCAAAGGCCACAAGGCTCTACCCAGCAGAGCTCCATACCTGTGTCTACATCGTTGGGCCACCCGCCACTCTGACTGCTGCCTGCAGCTGGTGATCGGCCTGTGCTAGAGTAGAAGACTTCATCCACCGGGCTTTCCATCTCACTGTCCTCGATGGATTTGTGTCGCTTGGTGGAGCTGAAAGAAAGCAGAATCTCAGAAAATGTGGCAGCCACAAAAAAAGGAAAGGTGAGGTGAGGCAGTCAGCGCAGCTCAGTCCAGAGAAAGACCAGCCCAGGTTTCTAACCATCAGGCTGCTAAAGGCCTCTGCTGAAGGCACTGGCTCACGCAGCCCCTGAGGTGACCACGCGGCACTATCTGAAGAAAGCCATCTGGTTTCTATGGTGACCACCTCTGCAGGTAAGTTTGGGATTCAAGCCCTGGTAATCGCTATCAATTCAAGAGTTAGATCATATCTTTACAGGCCTCAATCACTTGTGTAGAGAACATGGAGGCTGGGTAAAAGGGAACTGATTCAATGTGGTTTCTCTACACACATCAATACTCAGGTGGTCATGAGGTTGTGCTATTACAGCCGGTCTAAAAGAAGACAGTTGTACACATGGGTGGGCTAAGTTTCCAAAATGGCACGATTACAAATTGGACAGGTTTTATGACCGCCATATTAAATATACAGGAGTGGGAATTGCCCAAAACTGATTGTGGCCCTACCCGCTTGATTGGCACCCCATCCACCACCTTCAACATTCACTCTCTCCGCTACCGACGCACAATGGCAGCAGTGTGCGTACCATCTACAAGATACACTGCAGCAACTCAGCACTGCTCCTTCGACAGCGCCGCCCAACCACTACCACCTAGCAGGGCAAGGGCAGCAGATAGATGGGAACACCAGTACCTGCCAGTTCCCCTCCAAGTCACACACCATCTTGGCTTGGAACCATATTGTCGTTCCTTCACTATTGCTGGGTCAAAATCCTGGAACTGAACTCCCCCCACATCCCCCACCCCAACAGCACTGAATCCCCCACTATCAACATCCTGGGGGGTCACCATTGACCAGAAACTGAACTGGACCAGCCATATAAACACTGTGGCTACAAGAGCAGGTCAGAGCAACTCAAGTAGGTGGCAAACCACCACCTTCTCAAGGGCAATTAGGGATGGGTAATAAACACTTGCCTTTCCAGCAACGCCCTCATCCCCTGAACGGAAAATGTAATAAAAGTCACTCTGCCAACTGGTGTGCCGGGTTTGGAGGCACCATTCCAGAAGCAGCGGGTAGCCAAAGTTCATTGGCCATTTCCAGAGGCTAACTGGAATTTTCCAGTTGACCTTTTTGGCACCCCCCGCACCCTCCCACCATCCCCCGCCCCCCCCACCAGCAGTGTTGTGAACTATTCCATCCGCCTAGTGGCGGCTTCCCTATGGGAGACCAGGGATCACTACTTCAAGCAGGCTTTGAGGCCTGTCTGGTTCCCGCTGCAGCTATAGCCTGAGTACTTGAGGTTCCAGTATCTCAAACTGGAGGCACCCTCTCTCTCTCTCTCTCTCTTACCTGAACTGCAGGCTTCATTTCCTTCCAAGCGGGTCAAGCCTGCCATTGGGGGCCTCCAGCTTCAAGAGCCTGCCCGTTGGCGTTAATTGGGTGGCAAGTCCATCCCCTGACCTCTAATTGGCCAGCTCGGCGAAAATCACTGCCGGGTGGCTGTTCCCCACATAGCGCGGGGTCATTTGCCCCTGGTGCCAGGGTTCCAACCCAAAGTCCTGCCCAGAATGTCAGCAGGCTATTAGACTGCAGAGGCATCACAATGCAGCTCAATCCCACCCCTCCCCCAGTCAGCTGTACGCATGCACTTTGTAGCAGGTGGACACAAGGTAACAAACACGTGGACTGCAGCGGTTCAAGAAGGCAGCTCACCACCACCTTCTCAAGGGCAATTAGGGTCGGGCAATAAATGCTGGTATGGCCAGTGACACCCACAACATCCCATGAATGAATTTTTTTTAAAAATCAGAACCAAGAGCCAAAGATGATTTCCCGGCACCCGAAGTGAAATAAATCAGCAGGAAGTAGAGAATAAAACCAGTCGCCTTGCTGGCCTGTAATCGTCAGAAATAAACCAGGCCACTCTCAACAAACCCCAACCCTTTTCTAAGCCAAATTCAGATCCTCACGGTTGGAGATAAGCTCACGTCCTCGGGATTATTCGTCCCAGGTTTCTGGGTCACAAGTCCTGTAACGTAACCACTACACTACCAGACCCCAAGATGATAGACTCGCGCTCGGTTGGCTGTTGACGCAGTTATTACCAGCCTTGGATTTTCAGGACTGGAGCTGTTCTTCTCACATTCCTACCTGGTAGAGGGAGGTGTTGTAATTGTGCGCCTGCCCAGGGGGACCTGGTTTATGCTGTAGTACCCCGGACTCTCCAGGTCAGCCAGATTGAAGCTGGGGCCCGTAGCAGCAGCGACTGGGGCTGAGAAGAAGAGGTAAGAATTATATCGAGACTACAGCAGAGGAAACGGCTAAATGCCTGCGTTTGAGACCCCCATCTCTCTCCCTGACACTGTCTGGGTTGAACCAGACCACTCGCCACCATGGAGTTCTGTTTCACCCCGAGATGTGCTCCCGACCCCATATCCATTCCATCACCAAGACCACGTACTCCCACCTTCGCAATGTACACCCCAGCTGTACCCTGCCTCAGCCCATCTCCTTTCCAGAAACCACATCCATGTCTTTCTTACCTCCAGACTTGACTATTCCAATGCTGTCCTGGTTGGCGTCCCATAAACTTGAGGTCTCCTAAACTCTGCCGTCTGTATTCCTAATTCGCACCAAGTTCCATTCGTCCATTACCCCTGTACTCGCTGACCTTCATTGGCTCCCAGTCCAGCAACACCTTAATATTCTTGTCCCTGCTGTTAGACCCCTTCATGGCCTCGCCCTCCTTATCTCTGTGATCTCCTCCGGCCCTACAATCGCCCGAGATCTCTGCACCTTGCATATCCCTGATTTTGATCACTCCGCCATTGGCGGCCGTGCCTTCAGCTGCCTGGGCCCTAAACTCAAAAATTCCCTCCCAAAGCCTCTCCAACACTGCAGCTCTCTTTCCTCCTTTAAGCCACTCCTTTAAACCTACATCTTGGCCAAGCTTTTGGTCACCTGTCCTAATATCTCCTTATATGATTCGGTGTCAATTTACGCTTGGTAAAGCTCTTGTGAACTGTTGGGACGGTTGACCATGTTGAAGGGGCTACATAAATGGATGTTGTTATTATTGTTATCCTCCCTGAGTCTCCTTTTTTCCTGCTTCATCTCACTCTGATCAGCATATCTTTCTATTCCTTTCTCGCTCATGTCTATGTGTCGAGTTTTTCCTTAAATGCGTCTGTTCAATTTGCCTCAACTACTCCCTGTGGTAGCGAGTTCCACAGTCTCACCACTCCCTGGGAAAAGAAATTTCTCCTGAATTCCTGTTTAGTGACTATTGTACATTTAAGGCCCCTAGTTCTGGCCTGCTCTGCACCTTCCCCATCCTTGACTTCTCGAACTCCTTCATAATTATAGACTGCGATCAGTCACTTCCCTGTACAGGTGCCTTCACTTCACGCCAGTTAAAGAAGGAGAATACAATTTAAATGATCATATTTATTAGTCAAAAGTTTCAAATGAGCAAATTGCCAATCCTAGTAACACCCACTTAGCATATAACACAAATAAAGGTGCAGGCACACATATTGTCTGTAGGGAAAAATGACATAAAGCTAATAGGGTCTAAAAATTACAGTCACCAAACATCACATTGTCTCTCTCACACACACACACACACCATGGGGCTGATTCCTGGGGATGAAGGGGTTTGTCTTATGAGGAAAGGTTGAGCAGGTTGGCCCTATACTCATTGGAGTTTAGAGGAATGAGTGGTGATCTTATAGAAACACGACGGGTTCTGAGAGGGCTTGACAGGGTAGACGCTGAGAGGATGTTCCCCCTCGCGGAGGAATCTAGAACTAGGGGGCACAGTTTAAAGATAAGGGGTCTCCCACTTAAGATGAAGATAAAGAGGAATTTCTTCTCTCAGAGGGTCAGTAGTTTGAGGAATTCTCTAACCAAGAGAGAGGCTGAGCCATTGAATATATTCAAGGCTGAATTAGACGGGTTTTTGATCAAGAGAGTCGAGGGTTATTGGGGGCGTGCAGGAAAGCAGAGTTGAGGCCACAATCAGATCAGCCATGATTTTATTGAATAGCAGAGCAGGCTCGAGGGGCCGAATGGCCTACTCCTATTTCTTGTGTGCCCTCATACTGTCACAGTCTGACACACACACCCCACTGTCTCAAGAGTCCTTCGCCAATCCAGACACATAGGCCCTCTCATACTGTCCCTACCCTGCCACACACTCCCCTTCTCTCACTCACCCCCTTTACTTATCATTACTAAGCTTTTTCATCCCAGATTTATGAATGAAACCATGGCGGGGTGTGAGATCAGGTCCTTGGATTACGAACCCAGTAACATGACCGCGACGCTACATTAGTGAGGTGCCAACAACCTGCGATAATTCAACACAATGCAATGAGAGAAACTTTAAAACAAGGGGTAAGAATCTCCAAAGTGAACAGGTCTACTTACTTTGTGACACTCTCACAAGCTCAGAAACACTAAAAACTCCAGATGTAATAAAACAGTCTTGGAAATTCAAATGCCCTAATTTGGAAAGAAAGGAGAAAGATGTCATTGGAAAATTAATCAAATGTAGTAAAATGACACACAACAGGACCATCTGAAAAGACACTGCCTCTTAGAAATAGTGTTTACTAAATATAAACTCTCTTTGTCAGAGTCACACCAGGCATAAGCAATGCAAATCGGAGGTGATATATCTCACTGTGTTCCAGGGTTCGACACGACCCAGTGAGGAACTGATGCTCTGTCACAATTAACATCTCATATTTGTACAGTGTCTTAATCAGAGAAAACATCCCCAGGGGTCAGCGCGGGAACGTAATCAGGCGAAAAAGAGAACAAACAGAAATGAAGGGGATATTAGGATGGGTGACCAAACACTTGTCAAAGAGGTGAATACTTAGGAACATCTTCATGGAGGAGAGGGAGGTAGAGAGGGAGAGAGATTTGGGGAAGGAATTCCAGAGCGTAGGACCTTGGCAGCTGATGGCATAGCCGCCAATCGTGGAGCGGAGGAAGCCTGCATCACAATGGACTGAGGCTATACTGCTCATCACCACCCATTTGGCATCAGCAATGTTTGGCAGTGGGTGGGTGCAATCAGCCAGGGGTCCTACTCCTAACTTCCACCCGATGGCCTCAATTAGAAGTTGCAAGTTTGCAGATATCAGGCAAGCACCTGATCGGGCAGCAATGTGAAGGCTCCTCTCGCAGTTCGGGCCCTAGTCAATACTTTATTATTTGTCACCATTTAACGGGCAGGTCCATGCTCTCTATGAACCAAACCGCGTAATAAATCTGGATGAATATGCCACAGAGCAAAGGGTGAACCCGTACACCACTGAACTCCAATCTGGGAATGATATGTGATGCCACTGTACACTCCTAACCTCTTTGACTTGGCCTGACAACACTGCAGCCAGAGCAAATGGTCAAGGCTAAACGACCCAATCAGACTTATCACATGGCATTAAATTACACAGAAACAAAAGGATCAAAGTGACGCAACAGAGTCTAGAACTCTCACGATTATAACAGCAGTCCTTTGAGAATTTTACACTGGGCCTATCAAGTTTAATCTCACAGCAACAACATGAGTTAACCCAGAGAACTAAAGGAATTGCAGAAATGTGTGGCATTTATTCCCAGTTTGAGGTGCAGAACTGTCAATCAAGTCAGACAACACGACTGCCCCCAGCCACCGCCCTCCCCCCACCCTCCCCCCGGGGCTGATTCGCACATGCCTGACTTAAGTAATTCTCACATCCCTTACCCCAGAGCAATGGAAAGCTGCCACAAAGGACATCAGTCACACTGATAGGGTGCATGTCTTTCATCAGACTAATTGCTACATCAAATAATTTAGCCACCAATTTGCTCTCGTCAAAAGGTTGTCCATAACTCAGCAATATAAACAGAAGCAAGACATCTCTTTGAAAATCAAACTCCACTGCAGACAACCAGGTGAACTGGATTCCATGTATGTCATGACAAAAGAATTCTCCACAGATACAACAGCAGCTGTGATTTCCATTCGAAGAAGCTCGGTGTCTAGCCTGGTTAGAAATATGTGTAAAAATGTGTTATGTCGAAATGCCTAGAACTGGAAGTGGGATGGATCTTACTTGGTCGTTCCTCGGTGTTAGCTGTGGTTCAGTGTGTGGCGCGTTTGTGGCTGAGTCAGAAGGTTATGGGGTTTCAAGTCGCATTGCGGGGACAAAATCCACACTGGCACTCCAGCTCTGTCCCAAGGGAGTGCCGGACTTTTGGAAATGCTGCCTTTCGGATGAGACGTGAAACTGCCCTCTCAGGTGGAGCTAACAAATCCCATGGCACACTGTTTCAAAGAAGAGCAGGGCAGGTCTCCCCTGTGTCCCCTGAATATTCATCCCTTAACCAATATCATTAAAAACACATTATCTGCTCTTTGCGATATTACTGTCTGTGGGAACTTGCTGTGTGCAAATTGGCTGCCACACTTCCTACATTACAACAGTGATGATACTTCAAAAGTATTTGATTGGCTGTAAAACACTTTGGGACATCCTGAAGTTGTGAAAATTGTTATATAAATGCAAGTCTTTCTATCCAGACTCACACTTACACCATGGTAGGATACGTAAGGAACTCTACCCCCGTGACAGGAAATTAGGGGAGAGAATTAGGACAAGGGAAAAAAAGAGGAGCAAAGCTTTGGAATGACTCGGAATAACATTAACTAATACTTATGCAATAGCAAAGAATTCCCAACCTCCCACTCTTTAGATTGTTTCCCCTGGCAGTCCAGACAATTTTCCACCAAATGTATGGAGGAAAATTAGAGGAATCCCCAACAGGAATTTTACTCCAGCATCAAGTGTGACGTGAGAAAAAACTTTTTCACACAGCGAGTGGTTCGGGTCTGGAATGCACTGCCTGGGAGTGTGGTGGAGGTAGGTTCAATCGAGGCATTCAAGAGGGCATTAGATGATTGTTTGAATAGAAACAATGTGCAGGGGTATGGGGAAGAGGCAGGGCAATGGCACTAGGTCATAATGCTCATTCGGAGAGCCAGTGCAGGCACGATGGGCCAAATGGCCTCCTTCTGTGTTAAAATTCAGTGATCTTCAATATGGGAACATGACAGGCGGGAAGGAAAGAAATGGACATCAAGACAAAAAAATATAGGAGGTGCTAAAGTGAACGTGGTCAAAGTGGAGGGGTGTCTGGAGGAAGAGGAGGAGGAGGCAGTGGAGTTTAGGCACAGAAGTTCAGCACTTGAGGCCCAGATGCTTGAAGGCAAGGGTGGAACACAGGACTTAGGAGCAGGAGTAGATCATTCAGCCCCTCGAGCCTGCTCCGCCATTCAATAAGATCATGGCTGATCCGGTTGTGGTCTCAACTCCGCTTTCCTGTCTGCCACTCATAACCCTTGACTCCCTTGTGGATCTAACTCAGCCTTGAACAGATCCAATGACCCAGCCTCCACAGCTCTCTGGGAAAGAGAATATCACAGACTAACAACCTCTGAGGGAAAAAAATTCTCCTCATCACGGTGGGGTGAAGGGAAGGTGAGGGACACGAGGACTCAGTCCGGGGAATAGAGAGTTTGGGAGATATGATGGATCTGGTAGCAAACAGCCTTTGTGATGGAGTGGACATAGGATTGGAAGTTAAGCCTGGGGTTAAATGTGGTGCTGAGGTTATGAACATTTTGGTGAGACAGTAGCCTTAACCCTTTCAGCAGATGGTTCTAATTAGGCAATCAATGTCAGGACAGTGAAAATGTTATGTCTGAACACTGCACTATTTCCCTCAAGAGAGTTTAAAACTTGCTCTTATTTTGTTATTTTTGTCAAATTAAATCCAAATTGTTTAAATGGTAGATGGAGACACAATGGTAGACAGGACACTAGTTTACCATCATCTGGAGTGCAGTTTGTTCAAAACTAAATGTAGGTTTTAGCTGGCAATATGGTAAATTTTGCTTCAGTTAAGAAATTTTGGGAACATTGAAGGCCTACAGTGCACCAAGTTCCAATGAACAGGGCAAGAGAAGGAGAGTGAAGAAGTGACACTTAGCAAAAAGGAGAATGATGAAGTAACACTTAGCTGATGTCAAGCCTAGGTTTTTTGTACAGTTCCAGCAACATCATTCTCCATCATAAGGTCAGAAGTGGAGATGTTCGCTGATGATTGCACAATGTTCAGCACTATTCACGACTCCTCAGATACTGAAGCAGGCCATGTCAAAGTGCAGCAAGACCTGGACAATATCCAGGCTTGGGCTGACAAGTGGCAAATAACATTTGCGCCACACAAGTGCCAGGCAATGACCATCTCCAAGAGAGAATCTAATGATCACCCCTTGACATTCAATGGCATTGGCACTGCTGAATCCCACCCGATCAACATCCTGGGGGTTCCCATTGACCAGAAACTGAACTGGACTAGCCATATAAATACTGTGGCTATAAGAGCAGATCAGAGGCTAGGAATCATGCAATGAGTAACTCACCTCCTGACTCCCCAAAGCCTGTCCATCATCTACAAGGCACAAGTCGGGAGTATGATGGAATACTCCTCACTTGCCTGGATGAGTGCAGCTCCAACAACACTCAAGAAGCTCAATACCAACCAGGACAAAGCAGCCCCGCTTGATTGGCAACCCATCCACAAACATTCACTCCCTCCACCATCGACGCACAGTAGCAGCAGTGGGTACCATCTACAAGATGCACTGCAGGAATTCACCAAGGCTCCTTAGACAGCACATTCCAAACCTATGACCGCTACCATTTAGAAGGACAAGGGCAGCAGATAGATGGGAACACCATCACCTGGAAGTCCCTCTCCAAGTCACTCACCATCCTGACTTGGAAATATATCGCCGTTCCTTCACTGTCGCTGGGTCAAAATCCTGGAACTCCCTCCCTAACAGCACTGTGGGTGTACCTACACCACAGGGACTGCAGCAGTTCAAGGCAGCAGCTCACCACCACCTTCTCCAGGATAATTAGGGATGGGCAATAAATGCTGGCCCAGCCAGCCAAGCCTACATCCCATGAATGATTTTTTTTTAAATTCTCCTAAGAATCTTTCAGTACAGAAGGCGGCCATTCAGTCCATCATCTCGGTGCAAGCTCTTTGAAAGAGCTATACAATTTAGTCCCAAAACACCCCCCACCCCACTCGTTCCTCAAATTCTGTGTTTTATTTTTCCTTTTCAAGTATTTAACTTGAATTCCCTTTTGAAAGTGTTTTTGCATCTGCTTCCATTCCAGATCACCACAACTCTGTCTAAAAAAAAAATTCCTCATCTCCCCATCAACCTCACCCCCTCCCACCTCTTTCAGCCCTTTTGCCATTATCTTAAGTCTGGATTCTTTGATTACTCACCGTTCTGCCATTGGAAACAGTTCCTCCCTCCTTCAAAACCCTTAATAATTTTGAACACCTCTACTAAATCGCCCCTTAGCTTTCTCTGCTCCAGTGAGAACAATCCCAGTTTCTCCAGTCTCTCCACATAACCGAAGTCCTTCATTCTAGTCAACCTCCCCTGCACCCTCTCCAAGGCCTCAGCACCCTTCCTAAAGTGTGGAGGCCAGAATTAGAAAGAAAGGCATACCTTTGTACAGCGCCTTTCACACAGGACGTCCCAAAGCACGTTACAGCCAATGAAATGCTTCTGGAAGTGTATTCACTGTTTTAACACAGGCAGCCAATTTGCATACAGCAAGCTCCCACGGCCAGAAATGGGATAATGACCAGATCATCTGGTTTGTTTTTTTTAAATGATGTGGATTGAGGGATAAATATTGGCCAGAACAAAGGCAAACTACTGAGGATGCTGGAAAGCTTAGATAAAATAAAAGAAAACAAAAAAAAAATGCTGAAAATACTCCACAGGTCTGGCAGCGTCCGTGGAGAGAGAAACAGAGTTAACATTTCTGTCCTGTGACCTTTCGTCATATTCTGAAACTCTGGACTGGATTTTCAATTTGATGCCTGGATAATTCCCAAACCCTCCGCCGTGCCAGTTGTCGCTCACACAACGCAATCCTCACAATGCTGCTGCCCCTATCTGGTTTGAAGGTAGGCCTGGTGCTTAACTAGCGGCGCTGAGCTCTGTGAGGAGACAGGAGATCAGCGCTCAGGGAATCAGCCAAACCGCCGGCTAAACCATTACTGTGCCTGATCTTGCCCTTTGGCAGAAAATCTGCCTGTTTGAAAACACCTTGCAGCTCCCGTATCGAACCTGACAGCTGTGCACTGCAACCAAACTGTGCAAGTTTGACCATTTGAAAAATCACCCCCTCACCCTCCCTAGCCCCATAACAACAGGAACTGAGCTGGACCAGCCATATAAATACTGTGGCTACAAGAGCAGGTCAGAGGCTGGGAATCCTGTGGCGTTTCACTTACCCCCTGGATCCCCAAAGCCTGTCCACCATCTACAAGACACAGGTCAGGAGTGTGATGGAATACTCCCCACTTGCCTGGATGAGTGCAGCTCCCACAACACTCAAGAAGCTTGACACCATCCAGAACAAAGCAGCCCGCTTGATTGGCACCACATCCACAAACATTCACTCCCTCCACCACCGACGCACAGTGCCAGCAGTGTGTACCATCTACAAGATGCACTGCAGCAACTCACCAAGGCTCCTTAGGCAGCACCTTCCAAACCCACGACCACTGCCATCTAGCAGGACAAGGGTAGCAGATAGATGGGAACACCATCACCTGGAAGTTCCTCTCCAAGTGACTTACCATTCTGACCTGGAAATATATCGGCCGTTCCTTCACTGTCTCTGGATCAAAATCCTGGAACTCCCTCCCTAACAGCACTGTGGGTGTACCTACACCACATGGACTGCAGCGGTTCAAGAAGGCAGCTCACCACCAACTTCTCAAGGGCAACTAGGGACAGGCAATAAATGCTGGTCTAGCCAGCAACACCCTCATTCCATGAATGAATAATAAAAAGAAATTCCTCAAGGAGACGTAGTTGTAGGTGAGCAGGTTCCCCATTCCTTCTCCCCACTCTCCCTTTGAAAACTGCATCACTTTCCAAAAGTGTGGAATCCAGTGACTCACTTCAGGAGCACAATTTTCAAAGCACACATCCCCTTGTTCACCCCCTCCTCCTGAAATTGAAAATTCAATCTGTTAACTCTGTTTCGCCTTCCACAGATGCTGCCAGAGCTCCTAAATATTTACAGCATTATCTGCTTGTAAACTCCCCTGCACTTGATTGGAAATGGCGTCACGGGACCTTCTGTGGCCACCCCAGAGGGGCATCGGTTTAATGTCTCATCCGAAAGACAGCACATCCGACAGTGAAGCACCCCTTCAGTACTGCACTGGGAGTGTCAGCCTGGACTTTTGTGCTCTCGTCTCTGGAGTGGGGTTTGAACCCAGAACCTTCCGACTTGGAAATAAAAACTGATAATGTTGGAAAAATTCAGCAGGTCGTCTGTGGAGAGAGAAACAGAGTTAACGTTTCGAGTCCAATCTGACTCTTCATCGGGAACCCTGACTCAGAACCGGACACAATTCCAACGGTGATTATTGGAAGGGTACAAAAGCCATCGGGAAAATGCAGTAAGGATTTCCTAGGCACTATTCACAGGAGTTGGAAAAGATGGAGGAACGATCCCAGAGAAGCCTTCAGACTTCAAAAGGTTATGACAAGGTAAGCAATGCTAGGTTATTTCCACCGATTGGTAAGGTTGCAACCAGGATTGCCCTGCTGCCTCCTGGAATTATAGATTAATCTCCAGGACAATGCTGCATGCCAATAGCCAGGAAAAAAAAAAATCAGAGGGGGTTACTGAAAAAAAATGCCAATTTATTCGTTATTGGAGATGGGGAGGGGGGCTGCTGTTTGATTGGCAGTCAATAATCATCCAATCCAACAAGGAATCTTCTGTTCACTTTCCAGTTGGCCTGAGGGAGGCAGAGTCCAGTGAAAGTGAGCGTGATGACGAGGACGATTGGCGGCAGTGTGGAAGGTCAAGTGGGGAGCTGGTGCAACCTTCAGGAATACATCCGGCCAGAATTGACGACCCTACAGGCGGATGACACCATGAGGAGAGGGAATAGGTTTAAAATAATCGCCAGGTGAAAAAAAGTTGTTTCTTTTTGCGTATCTTCGCACGCACTTTTTTTCCATTGGGGAAGAGCGGGGATGATGGTGGAAGGATTCCCGAGCTGATTATCAGCTGCTGATCCCCATCGTGAACACTCATTCCATTTCCAACAAGGCCTAGCGTGGGACTTGAACCCGGAGCTCCTGGACCAGGGGAGGAGCTTAGTAAAATTGCTTTACGTAGAAGGTGCTTAGAACATGGAATTCTCTGCCGGCCTCCGATGTTGGAGTTGAGTTCCCAAATTATTTCCCAAGGGGCTTAGATAGTTGCTTGACAGAAAGCGATGTTAAAGGGCATGGGAAGTGGGATTAAACTCGATAGCTCATGAGGAGAAAAATGTACCAGGCAAAGGGCCTATTTCTGAGCTGCAACACCGTTGGAGGAAATATCGGCTGAGGGGGATAGGGAGTTTCACAGCCTACAGGTGCTGGGAGAGAGTTACGTTGTGAGGTGATGTGTGATCTGCTTTCGATTCTGAGCATTTCAATGTGAGTCTGCAATCAGGGCGATGAGCCTGGGTCAAGCAGCCTATCAGAAACAGGGGGCAATTGCCCCTGGTGCCTCCGAGAGGAACAATCCGATTGTCAATCAGTGCCCCCCCCCACTGACAAGAGAATGTAGATGTGCGGATGGCAAATGGCTGAAGACCTGTTTGTGTGTATGCTGCATGCCAGCAGTGAGACCTGCTGGCAAGAAAAGGAGGATAAGCAAGTTTAGAATTATCCAGAAAGGCTGTAATTCTGTCATCTTCCGCTCAGGTCAAAGCAAGCCCAGCCTCACGCAAACCACATTCACGGAATTTTACAGTATACCACACCAATTGGCCATTAAATGTCTGCTGGCTCTCTGAAAAAGCCATCTAGTTAATTCTGTTCTTCACCCTGAATAATGTTTTGCTTTTAGTCTTTATCCCATTCTCTTTTAAAAGCTATCACAAATTTTACATCCACCAGGTTCTGCTCATGTATTCCACACCCAAACAACCCTCAGCATGAAAACAAAGTGTCCACTAATCCCTCCCTTTGTATCAGTACTCGATCTACAAAACCTATCTTGTCCTGAAGTTGGCACTGCATCTAGTTACAGAACCTGCAAGTTGCTACAAGAACACTAATCCTGGCTCTGCCACGATGAGCACTAGACACAGGCACTGTGTGTTCGAGTGTGAGTGTGACTGTGTGCACGTGTGCCTGTCGTGTTTGAGGTTGCACGTGTGTGTGTGTGTGTGTGTGTGTGGGTGTGTGTGAATGTGCTTAAGTGTGTACATGTAGATAGATGTGTGTAGGTATGTGTCAGCATATGTGTGTGTGCATGTGTAAAACCTGTGTGTGTGCATGAATAGGGGTGTATATGTGTATTGTAAGTATTTGTGTGTTGCGTGTGTGCGAATTTGTATAGGCGTGTGTGAGTGTATGTATCTGTGCGTGTGAGTGTATGTTTGTATAGGTGAGTGTGAGTGTATGTTTGTATAGATGTGTCAGTATACATTAGTGTGGAGGAGTATAGTTGTGTGAATGTAGATCGGTGTGTGAGTGTAAGTCTGTGTAGATATGTGTAGTCATGTCGCTGTATATAGGGGTGTGTGTAGGCATGTTGGTGTATGTTGGAATGTATGTGTCGGCATGCCGGTGTATGTAGCAGTGTGTGTAGGCATGTTGGTGTATGTAGCAGTGTGTGTAGGCATGTTGGTGTATGTAAGGGTTGTATGTGCATGTTGGAGTGTAGGGGTGGGTCGGTGTGTAGGGCTGTGTGGTAATTATGTTTCAGCAGATGCTGTAATTACAGTTCTCCAACACACAAAACGCATTTTATTGTACAATTGTTAAAACCAACATTCACAGCAGAGATGAATGGTGACAGCATGTTGTATCCCTCCATTCCAAAAGCTGCCGGAACATAGTGTGGAGCAGTGGTCCTACAACAGCTCCCTGTGCCAGCCAAGTGGCGTGCTGATCGGACAGGAACCAAGAAGTGCCAGTAGGATCAGCATCATCACTGCACACAGCGTTATCCTGTCGATATTTCACTGTGTCCACAACTCGCTGACTATTTATAGAGAGAAGGTACACCTTCACTTCCATGGATTACTTCCAAGTACACTGTGCTGAACAGACACTACAAGGTTATAGAACTCAGTTCAGTTCCCTGTGGATCCCCACAGATTTCCATGGAGGTTAGGAATGCAGCAGATGGCATTATTGGGGGGGGCAACAGGGGGCACATGGAGTGGGCCTGAATCTACAGTACAATCCAGACAGATTTTCCATATTTTCACACTCATTGGGACTACTGACTTAAAGGGGTCTAACCTTTATTTATTTTGCCAGTTTGTTTTTCTACTTCCCTCTAAAGACATGGATATTTTCAGACAGTTTGATCAAGTGCCTAAATTGCCAATGCATTTTAACCCAACGCTGTATGAGCCAGCCAGCTTTGGATTGCTTTTGCATTGCTCTCCAAATGTGCTGGCAGGGTCACACTGGGCCAAAAGGCCTCCTCCTATCCTGTAACCTTCACCCACCGTGCAGACTCTGTTTTCTAGCAGAAGTCAGCGGACGAGGAGTGGGGAACCTCGGTTGACATGTTTTCCCCAATTGCCGACACCAAGATGTAAGTGTTTCTTCCTCAGAATCGAAGCAGGAATCATTTTGCTACAGCTCTTGTGTCACACTGGGCGGTCTGCTTACACACTGCGGAATTGTGGGAGTTGGAGGACCAAGCATTTCTAAATGGTTGTAAAACACGCCCCTCGGCAGGATTGGTTGTTGCCATGCATTGGCGCGCCGATGCATGGTAAGTGTGGAACTTGGGGGGGGAGCTAGGTTTCCAACCACAGTTCTGTTATCTAGTCTTCCACTGAGCTGGGTGGATGCAGTGAGTTGGGAGTTCTGGGCCTATCCCGATTCTTTCGTTTAAGGTTTCTCCACCGAAGTAGCAATGAAGCTAGAACAGCCCTTTTCCAAAACTCACAAAATTCAAACCAGAAGACAAACCAGTGAGTATGAAAATTAAGGACACAGGGTTACCTAGATTTTGGGGTCTGAATTCCTCTCTCTATCTCATTAACCTTCTTCATCTCCACACCCTTCAAGATCTCTGTGCTCCTCCAATTCTGGCCTCTTGCACAACCCGGAATCCCTTTGGCCCACCAACGCCGTCCGTGCCTTCAATCACCTAAACCCTACACTGTGGAATTCCCTCCCCAAGTCTTCCCTCCTCCCTCACCTCCTTTACGGCCTACCCCTTTTGCCAAGCATTTGGTTACCTGTCCTGATATTGCCTTCTTCATCGGGGACATTTTACTACATTAAAGGCATCGTAGTTGTTGAGTCGTCATGGTGATAGGCCTACCTATGGCCAAGAGGCTACAGTTTGACCATCCCTGGTGCGGTGGGTAAAAATACTGGGGAGTGTAGCGCCAACTGACCGAGACCACAGTTTCGATGCCTGAAATGTGTTGAATTACTTTATCTAAAGTGGAGAGGCAGTTGGGTGCCAAATTGAGCCTGAGCACTTATGGGATGGATACAGTTGAAAAGTTTCTCTCCTGTTTCTACTCCTTATGTTTTTATAGTCGCTATGGCACTGGAACAATAGCATCTACCCCACACCATTATGAGGGGGAGAATATAAGTATTGTGAAAAGAAATCAGAATTTCAACAGAAACCACATCATCTGGCACAGATGATCGAATGAGAATCATTGAATGTCACGGTATAGGAGGAGGCTTGAACTGACTCCCTCAGAGTTGTCTATATTCCCGGCCCTTTCCCAATCCCATTTAATTTTTTTCTTTTTCAATGTTTATCCATTTCCCTTTCGAAAGCGATTATATATCTCCTCCCTCCGTTGTTTCACGTTGCATTCCAAGTTCCAAAAATGCATGGCATTAGAAATAATTCTCCTGACCATGCTCCTCAATCTTTTGGCGGTGATTTTAAATCTATGCCCTCTCACCAACCAGTGGAAATAATTTACCTCGATCGACTTCCTCAAATCCCCTCATAATTTTGAACTCTTCTGCCAGATCGAGCCTTAAACCTTCTTCATCCTGGCCAGATTTAGCGAGGGTGCAGGAAAGGTTTACGAGACTAGTTCCAGGGATGAGGGCAACTTTGGTTACGTGGGTAGATTGGAGAAGGTGGGGTTGCTCTCCTTCGAGGAGGTCGCGAGGAGATTTGATCGAGGTGTTGCAAAATCACGAGGGGTCCGGGCAGAGTCGACAGGGAGAAACTGTTCCCATTGGTGGTGGCAGGGTCGAGAGCCAGGGGGCACCGGTGTAAGACGACTGGCAAAAGAAGCAACGACAACACGAGGAAAATCATTTTGCGCAGCAAGTGACTAGGATCTGGGACGCACTGCCTGAGAGTGTGGTGGAGGCAGGTTCAATCAAGGGTTTCAAAAGAGAATTGGATAAGCACCCGAAAGGGAAAAAAAATATTTGCAGGTCTACAGGGAAAGCTAATTTGCTCTCGCAGAGAGCTAGACGTGGAAATGAGGGGTGAATGGCCTCCTCTTGCGCGGTAACTATGATTCTATCCCTACGATCTCTCCCCAGTCTCTCCTCTTCACTGAAGATTCCCATCCCTGGAATCGTCTCAATCCTGCACACTTGACATGGGCTTGACGTCCTCCCTGAAGAGAATTATAGAATTGGCCGTGATATTCTAACCAATGGTTTGCACTGGTCTAGATTTATCACGCTGGATTTTTCCTCTTCAAGACCGAGAGGGGAGTGTGATGGTCCAAAAAAAAATAACCAATTTGCAATTGGCTGGGTTATGAATCTACAACAACAGGATAGAGCAGAGCTGCTTAAAGACTATAGCGGTATTCGAGTTACACAGGATATCAGATAAAAACACAATGAACAGATTAATATAACCAAGGCTAGACACACACTGTGAACACTAAACTTAAAAGGCAGTTTTTTAAAAAAAACCTATTGAATGCAACATAAATAATTACTTACTTTCATGCCTCCTTACTCATTTATTCTTTCATATATAAAAAATATCTTCTCATTGATTATATTTTATTTTTAAGTCCTGAGGGCACAGTGCCCTTGACCCAGCCTGTCCCCATTCATTCTTCATTGTTTCAGGGTCAGGGTGCTGATGGATGGGATAATGAAGCCATTTCGGTTGTCCCTGTATCAACGTGCTGCCTGGGGGGAGTCAAGGTCGCCAACAAAAGAGGCTCTCGATGGGCTCTTTGGACCTCTGATCTGGCAATTTCTCCCAGGTTGACTGACGTTCAGCTGCCAAGATGTGGGTGCTGTCGAAACTCGGACGCGCAGCTGGGGCTGGGCGGATTAAGGATCTCCCGAAAGCGTTCGGCCCAGCTCACCTCCTGCTCCTCGTCCGTCAATAGCATCCGATCGCCCTTGCCCTTGATGGGTGCCGCGGTGTTGCTTCTTAACAGCACGTGGACTGTAGCGGTTCAAGAAGGCAGCTCACCTCCACCTTCTCAAGGGCAATTAGGAATGGGCAATAAATGCTGACCTTGCCAGTGATGCCCACATCCCGTGAAAGAATTAATAACAAGTTCCTGTACAATCTTGTACAAAGTCATTACTATTTGTTGCTGCTTGTGCCTCTCTGCCTTTTAACTCTATCCACCCTCGTTTATCTCTTCCGCAGTTCTTCTTATCCAGTCTTCCATACTTCTCATTGTCTTCTCGTCTTTGCTCAATGTTCGGTTCCTGATCCCTCTTGCTCTTCGCCAGCTTTCTTTCATCGATCAACTTCCATGTCGGGTCAGTGATCCATCGTTATTTGTCGGGTTCCTTGCCTCCATCTGATGGTGACTGCTGCATTCTCCTTAATCCCTCTTTCGAAGATTTTCCACTGTTCCTCGGTGTTGCTCGACCTCAGTAGTGCTTCAAATCTGTTGGAGGGGGGCCAGCCGAAACCTGTCCAACATGTCCTTGTTCTTCAGTTTCTCCGTTGCAAATGAATTTTGTGAGCTTGTGGTTGTTGCCTTCTTCGCCTTCAGGTGGATCTTGCCTAACAAGGTGGTGGTCAGACCCTGCATCAGCATCTCGACACATCCAAACGTCTTGTCGGGTTGCCCTTCATTAGTTGCTGATACGCATATAGTTAATCTATAGTTCAGAATGTCACCATCTGGAGACCTCCGTGTCTTTTTGTGGATTTCCTTGTAAGATTGGGGGCTAACAAGACACTGAATATCGACGAGGTACCAGCAGAGCAGTTGAAACATGGCAAGAACACCGTCCAAAGAGAGCTCAAGGACCTGTTCAACAAGACCAGGACTGCAGAGGACATTCCGGATGATTGGAGGCGAGGAGTAATTGTCAAGCTGCCAAAGAAAGGAAACCTCAGTGACTGCAACAACTGGAGGGACATAACATTACTGTCAGTACCTGGCATGGTCCCCAGCATGGTACTCCTCAACTGATTGAAAGCAGAAGTAAATGGTACACTTCGTGAAGAATTGTGTCCAGGGTAGCAGATCATGTTGCAAGTAGATCTTTACGCTCAGGAACATCATAGAGCAGAACCTAGAATATTAGAACCCATTTGTTAACGCCTCCATTGATTTCAAAAAGGCTTTCGACAGCATCCATTGGAAGTCACTCTGGAACATCATAAGGTAGTACAGCATCCCGGAGAAGTATATTAACACCTTCAAAGTCTTATACTGTGGCTCCAGCTGCTGCATCAAAGCCAGCACGGGCACTACGGACTCCAGCACCATCACAGGAGCACAGCAAAGCTGCATACTCTCTACATTCCTTTTCCTCTTGGTTATTGATTACATCATAAGGAAGGCATTGGTGGGTGCAGACTTTGGCATCCTATGGCAACACCACCGGTTGACGGACCTGGATTTTGCAGACGACATTGCCTAGCTGGCCGAAGAATCACGCGCGCTCCAAGACATGACGACCAGTCTTAAGAGTAGTGGCGCCAAGATTGGTCTACGCATCAGCTGTGAGAAGACCCAGGCAATCATGGCTGGGTGGCAACAAGGCAAGGTCCTCCCATCACCATCGGGTAACTGAACACCGAGGATGTCAACCACTTCCACTGCTTTGGAAACAACATCTCCAGGGAGGGTGATGGAGAGATCGATGCCCATACAAGAATCAGCAAAGCAGCATTGATCTTCCAGTGGCTCCACATGGTCCGGGCATAAAACACCATCAACACGGTCATGAAGCTGTGACTCTGCATGTCCATAGTACCAACCACAACCTATGCCAACAAGACATGGAAGAGAACAGCAAAGGTGTCACATAAGTTGGACGTCTTCGGCACTGTCTACTTAAGATCCCGGGCATCACGTGGAGAGACAGCATCACTAATAATGAAGTACTACAGAGGACTGGTCAGAGGTGCCATCGTGGCGGGGAGACGGCTGATGCTGACAGGAGGTGTCCTTCACCTCCTGGACATACATCCCACCAGAGCGGCAGTAGAATTGACACCACCAGACAGAAGAAGACGACAGGGCTGGCCAAAGAAGACCTGATGAAGTACATTTAAGGAGGATCTTCAAGAGTGGGTCACGACCTGGACTGGAATGAAAGAAATTGCGACGGACTGGGGCCGATGGTGGAGTCTTGCCGCCCACTGCCTCACATGCAACCAGGAACTAAGTCCAAGTAAGTAACAAAAGAGGGCCAAAGCTCTGGGGCTTTGGTAGACCATCAAATTTGCTGCTTTGTAGGGTTTCCACCCCCAGGCAAATATAGTCCTGGAGGTGCTAGCACATGACCTCTGCCCTCCAAACTGCCCACACTCACACTTCCGCCATTGGTTGCCTGACATGCTCATCCTTGTGATGCCCCACCTTTCCAAGGCCAATTGGAAAGCAATAGACTCTTCCTTACCCAATTAGGTGATTCTTTGCATACATTGTTTTGCCATTTTTGATATTGCCATAACTAATAAACTAATAAAATAAAATTTTTTCAAAAACTTATCATTAATTGATCTTTCTCCTGGGTTTTCTCCATCCCTGGAGACTTTCAGCCAATCCTGAAGAAACGGAATGAATGTTCCCAAAGAGGAATGAGCCTCTGGAGTACCTTGCTGGTTGGTGAGATGTGTACTGACTCTCTCCACCAGCCTTCCAGAGAGAGCAGGACTGGTTCCTGACTGGGGCAGAGATCAGGTAAGTGTCCTTATAGATAACACTCGGGCCATATGATCTCCTGGACTGGTTTTGTCGCTGGACTAGTAATCCAGAGACCCAAGGGGGTCGAATCCCGCCATGGCAGATGGTGGAATTTGAATTCAATAAAAACCTGGAATTAAAAGCCTGATGATGACCATGAAACCATTGTCAATTGTTGTAAAAACCCATCTGGCTCACTAATGTCCCTTTAGGGAAGGAAATCTGCCATCCTTACCTGGTCTGGCCCACATGTGACTCCAGACCCACAGCAATGGGGTTGACTCTTAAATGCCCTCTGAACAAGGGCAATTAGGGATGGGCAATAAATGCTGGCCTAGCCAGCGACACCCACATTCATGAATGAACAAAAAAAACATCACTTGAAGTGAAGATCCAGAGAAGTTATTCCACTTGGTTTGGGTTTTATCTCTCTTTGTTGCCTCTTGTAGCAGATTACATGCATGTGGCAGTGAAAGGGATTATGAGGTTAGAGTCATTACAGCACAGAATGAGGCCATTCAGCTCATGGCATCCATGCTGGTTCTCTGTGGAGCGACCCCACTCTATTCCTGCAGGTTTATTTCCTTCAAGGTCCCATCCAATTTCCTTTTGAAATCATTGATCCTCTCCGCTGCCATCATTCTCGGAGGCAGCGAGTTCCAGTTCCAGTTCATTACCACTCACAGTAAAAAAGATTCTACCTCACATCCCCCACCCACCCCCTCCTCCCGGCTGCAACTCTTGCCCAAAACCTTAAACCTGTGTCCCCCCCCAAGTCATTGTACCATCGGCTAATGGGAGCAGCTTTTCTTCGTCAACCTTGTCCAATCCTGTCATAATCTCGTACACATCTATCAGATCACACCCCCGCCCCGACCCCCAAACTGGTCCAAGGAGAACAACCCCGCCTTCCACAACCTAACCTTGTGGCTAAAGTCCCTCATCCCAGGAACCATTCTGGCCAATCTCCTCTGCACCCTCTCAAGGACCCTGACATCCCTTCCGATTCTGGCAATCCAAATGCTGTGGCCCAATTGTGGCCTAGCTGTAACGGGTGATGCTCCAGCCATTCTGAACCGCAGGAACAGGGACATGGCTTGAGTTTTTTTTCTCCTCCTTTTCCCTCCTCTCCCGGAGCTGCTGGCTTTTGCTTGTCCCATTCAGCCAGTGCTGGCCTCCACCCCACCCCCACCCCCCGCCCCCCTCCCCCCCACCCCGGGGCACCCAAAAGGCCATTCAGCACTCCTGAGCCATGGGAACCGACACAACCGAGCTGGATTGCGGCCTTGCCTGACCTCCAGCTGCACACTTCTCAACAGGAGTCACTGAGCTGCACTTCTCCTTGAAAGGGAATTTCATTGACGCCATCCCTTTAAGAGAAACAATCTCCTTTAAGTCACAGACTGTGAAGAAGAACTTTCTAGCATCGGTCGTAAAAGTGGCTTTTGGCTCATTCAGACCCAGTTTCCTGTTGTTGGAGTTACATTGACGCATTGTTCCAGATTGTTCTTTTCTCTACCACTTACTATTTTATATACCAATCCGAAACCCTTTTTCTGTGTTTTAAAGCTGATGGGCCCAACTTTCTCTAGTCTTTTCTTATAACTCAGTCCCAGGAGGAAGAGGTCAGCGATCTGGTTGCCGGAAACATGTCCAGTTTTCCACTCAACTGACCAACTACCAGTGACAGCATTAAAAAAGGCTTGCATTTATATAGTCCCGTTCGCAACCCTTTAACATCCCAAAGCACTTTACAGCCAATTTTTACTTTTTGAAGTGTAGCTCAGTCACTGTTGTGATGTAGGAAATGTGGCAACCAATTTGCGCACAGCAAGCTCCCACAAACAGCAATAAAATAGAGGACCTGACAATCTGTCCTGGGTGCTGGATGAGGGATAAACATTGGTTAGGAAACTGGGGGAGAACTCCCCTGCTCTTTTTCGAATAGTGCCATGAAATCTTTTACAGTAACCCCAAGCGGGCAGATTACCTCTGCACTACACATTGGAGCCCACCGATGGGGAAGCGGCCCTTTAATTTTGTGTTATTGCAATCTATGAAATGTCACAGAGTTATTATGGCTCAGGAGGAGGCCATTTGGCCCATCGAGTCTATGCCTGTTCTCTGCAGGGGGGGGGTATCACCACATGACCACCAGCCTCCAACCCCGCCCCCCCACCTCCATTCCCATGCCATTGGTTGCCCGACATGAACAATGAATGTTCAAACAGTGTCATGAGGGAGCTGTAGTTTAGCGTTTGCAGTCTCTAGCTATTTAGTTAATTATAGGAGGACCACCACACTTTTTAGGGAGGATGTGAAGATGCAGGGGAGATTTACCAGGACAGTTCCAGGGATGAAGGGTTTTAGCGCCAAGGTTGGGTTGGAGAAGCTGAGGTTGTTCTCCTGGGAGCAAAGGAGATCGGGGGAACATTTGACAGAGGTGTCCAGGTTCGGACAAGGTAGGTGAAGAAAAGCTGTTCCCATTGGCTGTTGGCTCAAGGGCTAAGGGGACACAGATTGAAGATTTTGAAGGGATGTAAGGAAGGACTTTCTAAGCAGCAGGTGGTAATGACCTGGAATTCGCCGCCTACAAGGTTGGTGGAAACTAGGTGATCCATGATTACAAAAGAAAAGTGGATAGACACGCGAGAGAAATGCGGCAGGGCCATGGAGACGGTGGGAGGGAGGAATGGGACTGATTGGATTGTTCTGCAGAGAGCAAGGATTGTTCTGCAGAGAGCAAGTTTGGGCTCGATGGGCCAAATGACCTCCTCCTGTACTGTAATGACTCCATGACATGTGCATCCTTGCGATGTCCCGCCTTCCTACTCCAATCGCACGGAAACTGAGTGACCAGTCGGAAAAGGAGCACTCCCTCGTTGGATGGCTCTTGACTGTCAGTCAGACAACCTCCTCTTCCCGCCCACATCCGTTATTTTTATAACTAGTAAACAAATGTGCTGCGAGAAACGTTTTTTTTTTAAAGCACACAGTTTTTATTTTTTTTTTGGGGAATGCCCCTGTGACTTTTCCGCCTGACTGTCACTCACAGTGGCCGGGGCCTGGCAATGAGCCTTTAATTCCTGGGGACTCCCGGCCAGCCCTGGAGGGGTTGGCAACCCCTCCACCACAAACCAAATGGTCGACCAGCACAGGCTGCCTCGGCTGAGACACAAAGAATTGGCGCGTTAACCGGGTGCTGTCTGCGGCCCCTGTGGAGACGGGCCCCACCGAGACGGGACACTGTACAGAAGGGGGGAGGCAGGGCAGAGAAAGAGAAAACCAAATTAAAATGGGAGGTAAAACGGAAAAACAGTAATTTTGTGAAACAATGAAAAAAAAAATCACGGATAATAATTAAATTGCACATTCTAAAGGATGGCGGGCCAGGAATCGACTTACTGGCTGGCAGCCCACAGGATAATACACATCTTGAGAGTTCATCAGTGCTAAATCTACCTTCTGATGATTGTATTATGTGGCCATGTGTCTTTGTAATTCCCTGTTTCCGCCTCTCTACCTCTCCTTCCACCTTTCAAGACGTTCCTTAAAGCCTATGTCTCTCCAACCAACCTTCTGTTCACTTGTCCTAACATCTCCCTCCGTGGCTCAACGCCAAGGTTTTATCGGATTGCAGGCCTGCGAAGCACCTAAGGGTGTTGCGGTGCTTTAAAGGCACTATATAAATGCAAATTGCTGTTGTCTGCGAGTTGTCACCGTACCTGAACTTAATCGCTGATAACAAGCAGTGTTTCAATCCTCGAGTCGATTCACACTCACTGCCACTCCATAACCTACAATTACCCCGTGCTACACATCAAAGCACCACAAGAGGGCAAGTGGCCATCAGGTGCTTTAATTTATGTTCTTGTGGCCTAAGATTGCATATTATGCTAAAGTACTTGGCTGTTGATCTGTGCAACCTTCATTTAAAAGCTCATTTAGATAAAACAGATAAGAATTTGTTGGCAGTCTGCGTCCCTTTGTACAGGCATTTGTTGACCCGTTTAAGTGGGACAATACTTAAGTCACAAACCTTCCCAGAAAAATCATTTACTCTCCTTGTGCGAACTATGAAGACGTCACTGTGCAGTTTTGTTTAACCCCCTGCCCTCCAAACCCTGCTTGCAATTCTTCAGCTGCTCCTGTAGAGTCTTTTGACACAACAATCCCCTCAGGAGGCTTGAGAAGCTGGAGCCCAAATGCCTTCAAGAAGAGAAGGTTAAGTGGGGAGACGGAATAGAGGGGCTATAAATTATCAGGGGGGTTCAAAGGGAGAGAAAAAGGTGGTGGAAGCAGATTCAACTGTACCTTACAACACTTGAACAGGAGAAATTTGCTGAGCCCTGAGGAAAAAGGAGGGCAATGGGACTGGCTGGATAGCTCGTTTCCAAGAGCAGGCATCCGCACGATGGGCCGAATGGCCTCCTCCTGGGCCCGATTCTGTGATCAGAGGACAATTAGCAGGAAATGGGAGAGAGATTTTGATGGCAGGGAGGCGAGGCATGTGGAGAAGCTTAAGCAGAGCAGTCTGGTGGGCAGGAATATGAGGGCCAGGGGTCCGACAACACCATTGGAGGTTGGGGACGCGGCGGGGGTCGTGGTGGTGGGGGGGAGTGGGGGGGAAGCGAGGTATTTCACAATGCGCTAGCGTTGGAAGAGTGGGCAGTTTGTCCAAACCATAGAGTTAGGAGAGGTTGCAGAGGTTAGGGCAAGAAAGATGGAGTTTGAAAAGAAGAACAAGGGTTACAAATACTTGGAGTTGGACTTCATGCGAGATGAAGCCTAGAAAGTCAGTTCAGAAAGCGTTTGGATTAATCGACTTGACTGAGAAGTACATTATTCACCCTATAGACTTCTACAGACATTTCTGGCTGAGATGAGGGCAGGGGGATGGGAGGGTGCGTGTGTTAACATCTTTTGTTCACTCTAAAGGAGTTGCCAACCTGGAAAGTTGGTGGTTGAATCGATGAAAAAGAGGATTAGAGAATGAAAGGGCTAAGATGTTACAAGGCATTAGGCAATGTCAGGATTGGACCATCAATGGATTCAGGTCTTTGAAAAGTGTTAACAGGCAATTTGAGTCCAGGTCTCTTTAGAAGTTAGGAATCCATGTTGTGTATTCAGTCGATTAAGATGTTGCCAGTGTTGCAAATGCAGGTATGGCTGCAGATAGAAATCCTACTACAGCCGGCAAGAATGGGCATGATTGGGTAACTCTGTCGTCAATCACGCCATCAAAGTGTCTACCGTATCAGCCAATGTGTTGGAGGTAGGGTGGGACTTGTAGCCAAACGGTGAATTTTGCAGCAAAGTAAACAAAGTTTATTTACAAAGTGCATCTAATAAAGAGAATCTCTACAAATTGTAGCAAACAGAAATTGTGCCTAAAATTAATCCCAGTCACTCCCAGCAGGAGGTCTCCAGGAGTCACTGAGGAGACAGTTATCCAATCGCCTCCGTTCTGACCGGGAGTGATGGTGCCACCATATACAGTCTTAAAAATAGGTTTCATTTTTCAATTTCTTTCAATACTTTCATTCATCAGCTATAAAAAAGACTGGGAACAAAAGCGGTTTGACATAGTCATGAGTCAATCAGATGATGAACGGCGTCTTCTAATTGGCTGGGGTCAATGGCAAGGGTGGATGTTTTTAGGTGCTCGAAGGTGGAAGTGTGGGGGTTGGGGCAGGTCGGAGGTGAAAGGTGAGCTGAAGGAACCTCCAGGAATGCGTCCTAGGTGACCCTACTCAGAAAGGCTGTGGAAGATCCACTGGCTTGAACCACACTGATAATTAAAGATCGTCAACGAGGAACAATTTCCTCTACCCAGCAGGTTAGTAATCTCTACTAGGCTAACAGCCCAACTCCAGGGCATCAGTCTAACATTCCAATTAGCAGCACTTAACTCCGACCCACTGCATTCCAAGGATGGATGCTCCATGATCCCAACAGCACAGGAGCAATTGTGTTCTGAGGAATATTTTTTTATTATTCATTCATTCATTGGATGTGGGCATGACTGACAAGGCCAGCACTTTGTTTCCCACCCCTAAATGCCCTTGCTGAAGCGCCATCTTGAATACAACTGAGTGTCTCGCTCGGCCATTTCAGAGGGGGCAGTTAAGAGTCAACCACATTGCTGTGGGTCTGGAGTCACATGTAGGCCAGACCGGGTAAGGATGGCAGATTTCCTTCCCTAAAGGACATTAGTGAACCAAATGAGTTTTGACAATCCACTAGTTTCATGGGCACTATTACTGATATCACGTTTATAATTCCTGATTTATTTAATTAAGTTAAATCCAATTCAGCAGCTGCATGGTGGGGTTTGAAACCATGTTCCGAGATCATTCCTTCAGGCCTTCAGGGTTACTAGTGCAGGAACATAACCACAAAGCTACTGTACATCTCTGTCTGGACATCTTACAACATTCAACCCTACTCTCAACTGGATATTTGTCCAGCTGTTTTTTTGTTCACAGGGGAGTTAACAGCCACGGCATTAACTGCTCTCAGTGGGAGTCTATTGCATTGACCTGTGGGGGTTGACATTCTTTGAACCTCCCCTCCCCAGCAACATGATTGCTAATTTTGTCATTCCATCCTTCAGTTCTGGCATCACCGTTTAATTGAAACAGTCTCTTTATATCCATATTAGCTATGCCTTTTAGTATCTTAAAGAGTCAGGTTGTACTGTTCTCAATCTCCTTTACTCCAATGAAAATATTCTGTGTCCTTGCTCCCCACTCCCCCCCTCCCCTCCCTATAGGCTCGTGGGTCACAATGATACAGCGTAGGATAAAATTCCGCAGAAGGGAAAGATCCCGTGTTCCGGCTCATCCAGAGCACTTTAGCCTCTCTGCGCTTGGGGCTTTTGCCTCCGACTCACTAAGGAATGAGCTCTTCCTGGGGATTACATCCGGTTAGGTGTGGGGCGAGGTTAGAAGGCCAAGACTGGCGTGTACAAACTTTCACCACCTTTGAAGTATAGTCACTTTTGTTGTGCAGGAAACATCAATTTACACACAGCAAGCTCCCACCAGTGCGCTGTCCATTTAACACCACCTCTCCTTCCGTTTGCAAAGCCAGTTTCAGACCAGCTAGCTCATGTGCAACTCGCCCAATGAGCCTCAGCTATCCTTAAAAAGAATGCAATCTTTTTATAAAACATCTCCTGAAAACACTACTCCCAAATTCGTGCCAATTGTCCTGGAGGCCTTAATGTTGTTCACTGAAGAACACTGACATCATCATCCAGACTGCTCACAGCCATTTACCCCTGGCTTATATTGAATTTACAGAGCCCTTGGAAGATAGGGGCAGAAATAGGCCACACAGCTCCTCGGGCCTGCTCCAACATTCAATCAGCTCCACCGCCGATCATCTCCTCGACACCACTTTCCCACCCTATCCCTTCTGGCATAATCAAATGAGATAAGATGATAAACCAGAGGATATAACTAAAATAATACCAAGTACGTTCAGACAGCACCTTATCGCGTTGAAACATCTCAAAACACTTCCCGTACAGTGAATGACTTGGAAACACAAGGACTGGAGGCAAATGAGTTAACCATCCTCCACCAATAGCATTCAGCAAACAACAAAGAAATGGGCGAGTGGTTAATCTGGTTTTGAGGAATGTTGTTTGAGGGAGGAACATTGGCCCAGTCACTGTGAGAATTCCCTGCACTTTTTTTTTGAGCATTGTCGTGGGATCTCTGATATTCACCTAACCAGTAAGGAGGGCCTTAATGTGTAGAGGGAATCAGAGAGAGAGAGTAGAGACTAAGGAGAGTAGAAACTGGAGCGGAAGTGAAGGCTTGATGATAAGACTTTATCCTACTATTGATCAGCAACTGTCTGACTGTCTGTAATGACCATAATGAAATGTCTGTAATGTTCATTAATTGTATTGAAGCACCTCATGATCTATGTGGAAAAGTTGAATCTGGTTGCACTTTTTGTGATGGCCATTTAGAAATGTTTTGTAATGTTCTTTCAGATATTTTATGAATAAAGTATATCTTTCCAAAAAAAAAAAATCCCCATTGATCAGCAAAACAATGAACTCTATGGGAAACAGATCTTCAGCCACGATCAACATTTCCTTTGGTCTTCAGCCTTCCTCAGTCCACCAGAGCCAATTTAGTGACATCAGAACCCATAGGAGTGAGTCTGCCAAATGGGTTAATTCATTCATTAATGGGATGTGGACGTTGCTGGCTAAGTAGCCTTTTCTCATTCCAATTGTCCTTTGACAAGAGTAGATGTCCAAGGTTGAAAAATTAGAAAAGAAAGTTGAAAATAAGCTACTCTTCCCGACATTACTCGTGCCCCAATTACATTCCCATATATATTCAGGGGAGATGGTGGCGTAGCGGTGATGTCATTGGGCTAGTGATCTATACGCCCAGGCTAATGCTCTGGCAATCCCACCATGGTAGCTGGTGGAATTTAAATTCAATTAATAAATCTGGAAATATAAAGTTAGTCTCAGTAATGGTGATCATGAAACTATCATCAATTATTGTAAAAACCCATCTGGTTCACTAATCCCCTTTAGGGAAGGGAATCTGCCTGCCTTACCCGATCTGGCCTACATGTGACTCCAGACCCACAGCAATGTGGGTTGACTCTTAACTGCCCCTCTGAAATGGCCTAGCAAGCCACTCGGTTCAAGGGCAATTGGGGATGGGCAACAAACGCTGGCCTTGCCAGTGATGCCCACATCCCACAAAGGAATAAAGAAAATATAGATATATATTTGCTGTGGAGTTGTCTAACTTTCGAAGTGAATGTACCACACAATGTATATCAATTGGTGTGGGAGTGGAAATGACTCTCTAAGCAGTACGACATTGAAACCCCTCCAAATCACTGGGTACTTTGTAACTGTGTGACACTAATGTAAGTGTAAGTCTGGTCCTGGACCGGAGGGAACCTTGAGTGGCTTGAGATATCACCAAGTAGAAGGGTTTGGACTGGGTCCAGAGGAAAGTCATTAGATTCATTCCCAGTTTGAAACATCTCACTTATCAAGTTTGGCTAAAAGAGCTGGGACTCAACACTTCAGAGAAGTGTAGACTTAGGAGAGATTTGATTGAGGTTTACAAAATGATAAAGGGAATAGCTCATATTTAAATTGACAGTAGGTTAGGGAGGACCAGGGGTCACCAAGCTGAGTTGTACAAGGCCAGGCCTAGGGTAACCGTCTGGAGAAGGATTAACTTCTGGAACAGCTGCCAACCCGTGAGGACAATGCTGATTCGTTGAATCCCTTCAAGCCAGAGCTGGACCTATTTCAGAGTGGGTGCGGAGGTTACATTGTACAGAAAGTGGGTGCCGTCCAGAATGATGGGGGCAGAGTGATCCTCCTGGGCCAGGATTTCACAGCCCGGCCGTGGCGCGTCTCCTTCTGGAGGATGCGGCGAGCCATTTAAGTCCCCATTCAGTTCGGCGGGACCATAATATCCCGCCGGGTGGGAGGGGCCCTAAAATCCTGGCCCTGGATTGGTTACGATCACCTAACGTCATTGGGAAGGTCAGGGGGAAATTTCCAAGATTTTTTTTTTCCCAAATTGGCCTGTGTTTTTAATCTGATTTTTTTGCCTCTGCCAGAAGATGGTTTTGGGTGAGGTGCAAAGTCTGGAGATTGTGTGGGACAGTCTGGGTGGACCCTATTCCTGCCTGTTATTGTTCAAACAGCAAATAGCACTGTGATAACTAGAAGCACCATCTTTTCGATGAGTTAGCACAATCGTGTTCAAAATATCTAGAAGCTCCTGCACGTACAATACTACAGCTGGCACTACAAGGGCACTGATGCCATCCCAAGATGCCTACTCAGAGAGATGCCATATAGACCCTGGTACCCCACATCTGAGGTGCCCAGATACAATCATTTCTGTCTGCCTGCTGTGTCCCCCCTAGAGTTGCAGTCTGAGCAGTGTGTAAACGGCGATCTTTACCATTGGGCGGTGGTTTGACATCTGCGTCTCCTTGCTGGTTCGAGCTTTCAGATTGTCCTGACTCTGTGAGATAAAAAGAGATGGGTGATCAGCACTGGGAGATTCTCTTTGTCTTTCGTTCAATCAAACATTGAGGTGCTCAACACCAAGAGTGGCCTACCCAGAGCCGACCGTGACCTCTAACACTGGGCGGGCAGTAGCTGCACAATCATCACCAACGCCTGAAGTTATCACTCGGGCCCACAAGTAGTCTAAAATTATTGTTCACCTTCCCAAAACATTCATCCACTCAAACAACGTTGAAATGAGGAAAGATCAATTGGCCCATTAAGCCTGTTGATTCCCCTGAACCATACGACCATTGACTTTCCCAAGGGAGACGAGTAACCATAGCAACAATTCCATGGAAAGAAAACTATGAAAAATAATTTCTGGTCTCCAGGGACAATTGACTGAGATTTCCAAGACATCTACTTAACATTACAACCTATATGATTCAATCCTGATCTGACGCATTCCTCAAATGACAGTCCTCTGGCCATTGTGCTCACAGAACATAATGCAACTAAAGCAACTACGTTTGAGCTTATCCCTACATCTTAAATACGGTTCACAACCAGATATCCACCAGCTGGTTATGAAAACAGTTGTTACACCTCTTTAACCTATTGAAATAGTCAAAATGAAACATTTGATACCTAAATCTCTCCCTCAGTGCCTAAGATTCAGGCATCTCTAGAACCACCATTCTTGGTGCTTCACCATCAGACATGATCTTTCATAGGCCCACCATTCCTCCTACTCAAGGATCACGTTGTCTGTGAGTATAAAGGGCTGATGCCTTTGACTGTCCTTACAGTTATCCCAGGAAAATAATAATTCGCATGAATTTGAAAGTCAGTCTGGGCCAGGAATAAAAATGGGAATTGAAAGGACATAAAAGTCGGTTGTAGCAGAGAAAGGCGGGAGTGAATCCTACAGGATGAAACAGCGAGCTAAAACTCCAAAATCAAGTGATGCCCCTCATCGGTTGGCCAGCAATGTGTACTGAGCTTAGATAGTAATTACAGCATTAAAAAAAAACAGGCCACTTGGCCCATAAAGTCCATGCTGAAGTTTTAGTACTTTGTGTTGAGACCCGCATGTTAGTCTAATGTAAACATGTCACGCTTCAGAGGATGCAAATTAGTCTTACGACAACAACTTATATTTATATAGCACCTTTAATGTGGGGAGGCATTGGGGTAGTGGTATTGTCGCTGGACTGGTATTCCAGAGACCCAGGCTCTGAGTTTGAATCCCACCATAGCAGATGCTGATATCTGAATTCAATAAAAATCTGGAATTAAAAACCTGATGATGACGACCATGAAACCATTGTCAATTGTTATAAAAACCCATCTGGTTCACTAACGCCCTGGTCTGTCCTACATGTGACTCCAGACCCACAGCAATGTGGTTGTCTCCTAAAAACTTAGAAGTAGGTTTTTAGGAGTGTCTTATAGCAGGAAAGAGAGGCAGTGAGATTCAAGGAGAGAAGCCCAGAGCCAAGGCAGCTGATGGCAAGGCCACCAATGGTGGAGCAGTTAAAATCAGGGATGCACAAGAGGTCAGAATGAGAGGAGTGCAGAAATCTCAGAGGATTGTGGGGCTGGGAGAGATTTCAGGGTGGTGGGGTGGAAGCGAGGATATGGAGGGATTTGAAAATAAAGGTCAGAATTTTAAAATCAAGCTGTTGCTTGACCAGATCTGTAAGCTTGGAGGTGATAGGGGAATGACACATGCAGTGGAACAGAGTTAAAAGTAGCAGCCTGAAATTTGCAATTGACGCAGTTGCAATTACCCTCTGACTGACCTCTTGAATTCATAACCGGTTACTATTATCCTATTCAGGCTACTTTCCACAGGCAACAGCTGAAGCAGGAGGAAGATTAACAGCCCAGACATCAGAACCTCGCTCCAACTGCCCAGGAGCAATGCCACAGGAGATCAACTGGGAATTACGCTTTTAAGACTGTGCAGAGTAGAGATTTTTCCACAGATGTTCTGTAGGATAATCCCAACAAGGCTTTCGATCTTGCCTCTAACGTCTGTTGTCTGCATTCTTTGCTTTGTAAATCAAAACATGCGCTTGCATATATATTTGCCCCTTAGGGTGTGACTGATATTGTGCTCTATCACTCTGCAAGCAGTTGGAGCTGTTATGTACGTTGGACAGCTCAGGAAGTTTAGAGACATTCCCCTAGGAATGTTAAAAAAAAAGAGACACTGATTTATGTGTCTGTTGGTTTGACTATTGCAGATGTTGTTGGTTTTAGACAGTTAACAAAAGGGCCTCATTTTTCATTTTCCCTTTTCCCTCAGTGATAATTCCCACTTTTAAGTTCAGTTTACATTGCTTTGTCTGTTTACAGGATGTCAAAGTGATCTACTCTCACACCCCAGTGAGCTGGAGCAGTTAGCTTGGGAATGACGTCACCAGGGGTTAGAGTTCAGCCTTCATGTCAATGAGCTCACCCTTAGTTACCCAGCGTGCTCAGCCATCAACAGAAAGGGCGGGAGATTCTCTAACGTGGCAGTAAACCCATCACCAGACTGCTGGGACGAGCACGCAATTCATTTCTGCTTGTCCAACATGAAGTGAGCTCTCTCTCTCTCTCTCTCTCTCTCTCTCCACAGAGGCATAACCCGCTTGTCAAAGCTAAGGTGCAGGCTTGCAAGATTCAGATCATGACAGTTAGCACGGTGGACCTGGCTGCCAGAGTGATAATGTCACTGCACTAGTGATCCAGAGGCACAGGCTAATGCACTGGGGAGAAGGGTTCAAATCCCACCATTGGTAACTTGTGAAATCTAAATTAAATTAATTAATAAGGGATTGAATTGATGAATAAATCTTGAATTGAGAGCTAGTCTCAGTATTAGTGATCATGACAAGTATCGCTGATTGCTGATAAAAACCCATCTGGTTCACTAATGCCCCTTAGGGAGGGAAATCTGCCATCCTTACACAGTCTGGCCTACATGTAACTCCAGAGCCACAGTAATGTGGTTGACTATTAACTGTCCTCCGAAATGGTCCAGCAAGCCACACACTTGTATTTAAGTAGGTGGCTCAACATCACCTTCTCAAGGGCAATTAGGGATGGGCAACAAATGCTGGCTTTGTCAGTGATGCCCACATCCCATGAAAGAATAAAAATAAAATGACCTTTTACCCCTGTTAAATTACAGAGCCACTTCTGCCCAGGGGTTACTCTGGCATAAGGCCCAGCTACTCCCAGTGCTGTAGGAGCCAAATCAATTACACATCACCCCTGCCAGCATCCAGATAAACTGTTCAAACATCACAGGCCACGTTGTCCTTTTCTGGCCATGTCACCTCTCCGAAGACTGGGAAGTGGGAAGAAAGATCAAGGCTCCCATTTATGGCTGATGTTGTATTAGCAGCCTAGTTAAGGTTGAGGAGAAGCCTGGTGGAGGTTCACAAGATTATGACGGGATTAGATAAGGTAGACAAAGAAGAGCTGCTCCCATTAGATGATGGTACAAGGATGAAAAGGACACAGATTGAAGGTTTGGGGACAAGAGATACAATGGGGGAATGTGAGGAAGAACATTTTTACACAGCGAGTGGTAGTGGCCTGGAACTTACTGCCTGTAAGGGCGGTGGCGCTGAGACAATGAATGATTTCAAAAGGAAATTGGATGGGCACTTGAGGGGAAGTAACACACAGGATTGGGACTGACTGGATGGCTCGATAAAGAGCTGGCATAGATCGGATGGACCGAATGGCCTCCTACTGTGCCACAATGACTCCATGAATGGTGCTGTTGCTTCACGCATATGATCCATGGGAAAATAAACTCTGAGGTGGCTCTCTTGTTCCAGTGGCCCCACTCCAACCTCTTACCCAACACTCCTATCACTTCTTTCTGCCCCCCCACCAACGATCCCCAATACTGCCCACCCCACCCCCACTATCTCCCAACCATCTCCTTATTCTTTACAAAGTCAAGGCTGCTGACCAAGGCAGCGACTCAGGTTTCGCGATGTGGGCAGCAGCTTCCAGAGCCTCGTGACCAGGTTACGTTCCGTTACCTTGGTAACTGCAAGGAGTTATCAGAGGAGGAGGTACCATGTTAATGCAGGTGGCTTCCGAAGGTCACAAAATGAGGGAGCTGTGGGGATAAGGGAGAACTAAAATCTACGGGATTGGAGGACAATGCAACCTCTTCGAATCAAGTCCCAGATTGATGAAGCCGAACATCTTACTGTGGGTCCCCAATCTCAGTCAGGCAGAAGGGGGGAAAACAACAACAACTTGCATTTGTATAGCACCTTGAACAAAGTAAAATGCCCTAAGGCGCTTCACGGGAGCAACTAATTACCAAACAGCATCTGACGCCGAGCCTTATAAGGAGATACTGTAGGGCTGGTGTGCAAAAGCACGTCACCGAGGTGGGTTCAAAGAGAGTCTTAAAGGAGCAGACAGAAGGATAGAGGTTTAGGGAGGGAATTCCAGAGCCTGGGGCCTAGGTAATCGATGGAGTGCCTGCCAGTGGTGCAGCAATGAGAACCGGGGGTGTGCCAGAGGCCAGAAATGGAGAAGCGCGAGGATCTCAGAGGTCATAGAGGCAGGGAAGGGCTGGGGTCATGAAGCGATTTAAAAATAAGGATAAGGATTTCAGAAAGCTGAGCAAACTCGGCTCCCTGTCACAACGCTGTACTCACAATGCAGCAAAGGTAGGCCGCGTGCAGGCAAAGCTTGTCACGCTTGAGTTTGGGAATGGCGTGTGGTAGAGACTCTGAGAGGAATGATGGATGGCCTTCTGAAATCTCCACTGCAGTCTTCACACGGTATCTTCACTCCCTCGATAGCCATAGTGGAAGGTCATATGGTAATAGGTCATACAGAGCAGGTTTGATCCTTGCACCGTGCTGAGTTGAATGAGCTCAGCAGGGCAGCAGGAAGATGATGGTCCCCACAGTCGAAAAGCTCGCTGACACTCACTGCCCGGCTCACAATGAAAGGAGTGCCATTTGGGCAAGAGGGCGTGAGTGAAGGGAGTGTAGGGTGGTGGGGGGGGTTGGCAGTGGGGTAGGGTTGTGGAGGAGCCGCTGGAGGTCGGGGAGTTACACCCCCAGCACAAGTCAGAATAAAAAGACTCTGTGACATCCCTCAACTGGAGTTATTGAGGGGGGGAGGAAGAGAATTATTAATGGCCAATTCCAACCAGTATACTGGAAGGAAGTCCTGGCTGTTCTTAGTTACACCAACAGCAGATCAGGAGGTACCATGTTGAAGGCTTCGGCCTATATACTGGGCCTGTCAGCTAAGTGTGGAAAGCCTGGCATCCAAACAGCCCACAGCTGGACAGAAGCTATTGGGGGGGTGGTGGTGGGTGGGGGGAGGTGGGGCACAGCACAAGAAGGCCCTAAGAGGAGGAATTTACCCACTGATACAGTCTAATTGTCTTGGCTACCAGCGAGCAAAAACCAACTACTGATGGGAAAAACAGCGCCATTCTGCATTTCAACAAGGGTTGTCCAAGCTCAGTTCGGCCTTTCAGATCACACCGTGCCTAAGCTTTTTGTAATTCCCAAGTCATCACCTATATCAGGTTATATAATAGTCTGTCCTAAATTGGGTAACCTGACACAGAATTGGACTCAATCATTACAAGTCGACAGCAAAAAAAAAAAACGGCAAAACTTTTCTGTAGCACATTTTTTTCTGGTAGACTTTTGGAAAATATTTTCCAAAATATACTTTGCAGTCAGTTTTTGCTCTGTTTTTCCCAAAGGAAATTAAAGTCTGCCACTTTAACTAAAGGGGGATGTTTTGTGGAGAAAGTGGGGGGGGGGATGTGGATGGGTGGGGGTGGCGAGCATTAATGCAAGAAGAATTTACAGATGTTCTTTAAATAACGATGGGTGTGGGAGAAAAATGTGCTTTTCAATGCTCTTCTTTCAGGGCTAGACCCTCTTATCTGTCTTGGGTCCATGCACAGCATTCTTGCCTTTGAGTCAGAAGGTCAATGGTTAAAGTCCCATTCCAGGGACTTAAACACAAAATTCAGTCCGGCACTCCGAGTGTCGCACTGCGGAAGTGCCGCACTGTCAGAGATGCTGTCTTTCAGATGAGACATTAAACCGAGACCAAATTAAAAAGCAGAACAACAAAAGTAATAATTCCTCAATTACTACCCGAGCTGCAAATTAAATTGGCATAGGGTTGAATGAGTGGCTCAAAGACTGGTGTGGGAGAAATGGGTTTCCATTTCCAAATGGGCACCAATACTTAGGAAGGAGGGAGCTGTACCTTTGAGACAGCGCTCTGGGACCAGTGTACTGGCGAATCAAATAACCAGGGCTTTAAACTAAATAGTGGGGAAGGGTTCAAGTGAGGGGAGATTTAGAAAGTAAAGGCAGCAGTACAGGGTAGTGATATGGGTAATGGTAACCAGAACGTGACAGGAAAGGGACAGAGTGTAGAAACATAAAAGAGTGCTCCAGCAATTAAGGTCAGAATAGGGGAAAAAATGGTAAAAGGACAGAATTAAAGGCTCTTTATCTGAATGCATGCAGCATTCATAGCAAGATGCATGAATTGATAACACAAATAGAAATGAATAGGTATGATATGATAGTCACTACAGAGACATGGTTGCAAAGTGACCAAGGCTGGAACCTGAATATTGCCATTTCGGAAGGACAGGGAGAAAAGAAAAGGAGATGGGGTAGCTGTGTTAATCAAAGATAAGTTCAGTACAGTAGTGAGAAATGGTCTTGGTTCAGAGGATCGAAAGGTATAATCAGTGTGAGTGGAGATAAGAAATAACAAAGGAAAGAAGTCACTGGTTGGAGTGGTTAATAGTGGCTACATTGTGGGACAGAGCACAAATCAAGAACTATTGGGGGCTTGCAAGAAAGGTATTGCAATAATCATGGGAGATTTTAATCTTCACATAGATTGGATAAAACAAACTGGCAAATGTAATCTGGAGGACGAGTTCATACAGTGCATTTGGGGCAGTTTCTTAGAACAATATTTTCTGAAACTAACCAAGGAACAGGCTATTTTAAACCTGGTAATGTGTAATGAAACAGGATTGATAAATTACCTCATAGTAAAGGATCTTGTAGGTAAGAGTGATCATAACATGAGAGAATTTCATATTCAGTTTGAGAGAGAGAAATTTGGGTCTGAAACTAGTGTCTTAAATTTAAATTAAGACAATTACAAGGGTATGAAGGCTAAAGTGGATTGAGAAAATAGGTTAAAAGTTAAGACAGTAGAGGAGCAGTGGCAGAAATTTACAGAGATACTTCATAACTCTAAATAAAAATATACTCCTTTGCGAAAGAAAGACTCTTAAGAGAAGGATGCACCATCCCTGGCCAACTAAGAAAGATTCCTACATTACAATATTTACTACATTCAAAAATATTTCATTGGCTGTGAAGCTCTTTAGAATGTTCTGAAAGCTATGAAAGATGCTATATAAATGCAAGTCTTTTCTTTTCCCTCAGTAACCCTAGCTCCCACCTCTTCGGAAGACCCATTTCTGTCCAAAACACACATGTCCACTTCTGTGAGACTTTTCCAATCCTTCCCTTAGCAGCATATAACAAATATTTGTCAAGTATGTCCCCTTTCACCACACACACAGTCACACACACACAATCCACAAACAAACTCCCACAAACAGCAATATCATAATGAACAGATCATCAGTTTTAGTGATGTTGGCTGAGGGATAGCTACCAACCAGAACTTCCCTGCCTTTCTTGGAAATAGTGCCCTGGGATCTCTTACAGCCGTCTGAGAGAGCAGATGGGCCCTCAGTTTGACATCTCACGCAAAAGACAGTACCTCTGACAGTGCAGAATTCTCATCCACACACCACCCTCTGTGCTGGCTGACCTACACTGAGTCTCGGTCAAGCATCACCTCAATTTTAAAATTCTCATCCTTGTTCTCAAATTCTTCCATGACCTTCACCTCCCTGTGTCACTGTAACCTCCCCCAGCCCTACCACCCTGTGATTTCTGCACCCCTCCAATTCTGGCCTCTTGTGCATCCCCAATTTTAATCACGCCACCACTGGCAGTCGTGCCTTCAGCTGCCAAAGCCCTGAGCTCTGGAATTCCCTCCCTAAACTCCACACGAGCCTCCTCCCACCCTTCATCTCACACTATCAACATAACCTTCGCTTCCTTCCTCCCTCACGTGTTTATCTAGTTTCCCCTTAAATGCACCTATTCGTCTCAATTGCTCCATGTGATAACGCGCTCCGCATTCTTACCACTCTCCGGATAAAGAAGCGTCTCCCAAATTCCGTTTTGGATTTATTGGTGACTATCTTATATTTATGGCCCTCTGGCTCTGGTCTCGCTCACAAGTGGAAACACCTTCTCCAAATCTACCTTAACGAACCCTTTCACAATCTTAAAACAGCAAAATAAAATTTATCGTCTCTCAAACGCTGTTGGGCAGCACGGGACTGAGTTCAAGCACTTTAGAACTTGCCTAAAGCTCTCCCATTAGTGCGGGAGGAAGAGGTGTAATTATATAACCACAGCATTTCTTATTTGAAGGCCTGTAATTTGACTTTTTTTGGTGTGTGTTGTGCCTGTATTCCTGATTATCCTCTCTGTCCACACTCAATAAAGCTGCTGTTATGAGACAGACAAAGAAAGACTATTGTGCTTTGATCGATTAACTCATAGTGTGTAAACGTTTATAATGACTCGTAAAACACCAAATGTCTATTAATCATAAACATTAAGGCTGCAAAGAAGACTTTGATTAATGGAAGTTCCCTGAATACCTCAGGCAAAGATTATTAACTTAAAGGAGCCCTGTGCATTAGTGAGCATAAAACACAAGATACATCGCACACTTGGACTTCATCAGATTCCTTCTAGGTGATTGTGGAGGGGCGGGGGGGGGGATAGTTGGGTTTTTTTTTAATTGAGGAATGTCAGTGCTAGGAATGGAACATTGTTCCTAGTTCTACCTCCCCCTTGTCTCATCAGAGAATCAAGTGCACAGCAGTGTCGTGACTACTAGATAGCCCAGAGATTCTGAGTTTGAAGCCCAACAGGGCATGTTGATTCGTTAATTTAAATTTCAACTAATCCAACTAATTTAGGGGACAACACCAGCGAAAAGCTGCTGGACTATCAGTAAAATACCCAACTGGCTCATGATGCCCTTCACGCAAGGAAATCTGCCACCCTTACTCACTCTGATCTATGTGCGACTCTAGTTTACACAGTACAATTGGCATTCACTTTCCTCTAGTAATGGTAAGTTGCCAAGGTAACTGTGGATGGCTAATAAATGCAGCCTTGCCCAATACTGCCCACAGGCTGAGAACATAATAGGAGCAGGATAGGGCCATTCAGTCCCTCAAGATCATGGCCGCTTTTCTACATCAATTCCATTTTCCCAACCCTATCCCCATATCCTTGGTGTGCAGAAACCTATCAATCGCAGTCTTGACTATACTCATTGACTGAGCATCCACAGTTCTCAGGGGTAGACAATCCCAAAGATTCACAACGCTTGAAGTGAAAAAATGTATGATCACTGTTCAAAATGGCTGACCCCTTATCCTGAAACTATGATCCCTAGTTGTTGACTCCCCAGGCAGGAAGAACAGTCTCTCAGCATCCACCCAGTCAAGTCCTTTCAATGAGATCACCTCTCACTATTCAAAATTCCAGAGAATATAGGCCAATTTTACTCAATACATTGAAGTACAAGTTCTGTAAAGTATTTCTCTCTCTCTATTCTACCTCAATAAACATTTCTAGGCCAGCAGACGCAGCAGGAGTTAAATGCAGAGTAAAACCGTTCTTCAGTGTCCTGATGACCACTCCTTGGTGAGGTGTTCAATTTTTTAAAAACAGATGTCTTTTCTATATACACTGTCTCATTATGCACTCCCAGAATAGTCATAGTATAAGTCAGATGAATAATAAAACTCCCTCTAATCTACTCTCTTCCAGTAAACACACCCAGCTCAGGGGAACATGGGTGAGCAGCAGCTAGAGTAAAACTACTTCTACCCTCTCCGATCAAGAACACCCAGGTCAAATCTGGCACGGGCCACATGTGGAATAATACTCCTATTACTTGCTATTCCATTCCAAGTCAGGAATGGCAGAAGTTCAATCAGGGTAAGCTCCCTCTACTTCAGGAAGAGAAATATTCTCAAGTCACGTAAAGCACAGATTGGAGACAGAGTAAGGCTTTCCCAGGTTAGGTTCAACAGAGAATAGATGCTCTTTACAAAGCTCTGGAAAGGTGTTCCAACCTAAGAGGCTGAGAAAATAACTTTTTTTAAAAAGGCTTGCATTTCTATAGCTCCTTTCATGACCTCAGGGTGTCCCAAATTGCTTTGCAGCCAATTAAATGCTTTAATGCAGAAGTCGCAGGATTTGCACACAGCAAACTCCCACAAACAGCAAAGTCATGGCAACAAGATAACCTGTTTTCAGTCATGTCGGGTGAAGCATTCACAAGGTCTCCCCTGCAGAGTGCCATGGGAGCCTTCACATGCACCTGAGAGGGCAGGCACCTCCTCCATTTGACATCTCATCTAAAGAACCTTACATCAAACAGTGCAGCACCACCTCCATACAGCACTGGGAGTGCCAGCTTAGATTGTGTGTTCAACTCTCTCGAGACCTGAACCCACCATACTGTGTCTCTCAAGCAAGAATGCTACCCATTGAGCCACAGCTGAGACTTAATGAGAAGTTTATAAAAAGACAACTTGCCAAACTATAATTAAAAATGATGACAGACTTGTAGCGTAGTGACATACCATTAACGCCACTATCTCCAAATCCTATCAGTGTAAATAAAGACTGTCTTCAGAGTACTCAATGTCTGATAAGACTACTTAGACCTCTCAGTAGGTTTCTTTTATGTCTCTGTTTGTTGTAGCAAACTTGAATCTTTGATAAGGCCTCTCCTATTTTAAGGGGAGATTTTATCTTTTGCCTTAATGGGATTCACTGCTGACTGAAAGCCCATGTTGAACCTGACGAGCTTGGTTTCATTCAATGACTGCTTCCAAAGGCTGTCGAATCCGAGAGATCCCTCTCGATCTACTTTGACTACACTGCGGCTTCAAACCAGCAAGAGTGCCCAGGTCAGTGTCAAAAATGCAAAACAAAACCGGGACGGCGTGATGTTCTGGGTGTAATCCTTCTTTGGGTCTGATGACGGAGCTCCCACCTAAGCTGACAGCTCTGTGAATTGGTCTTTTCTGAAGGTGATCGAACTGCTGTGTATTTCCAGCGGTTTGGGAGTTTTTGTTTTCAAAGTCCACACTTCCATCATTTAGTGGTTTGGGGCTTTTGATTTTTGTTTAAATCTGGAAGGGTTTGAAGCTGTTGTATTTTATCTGTCAGGTTCCTGCATAGTTATAACATAATTTACTGTTGAAGGTCACACAGTGACTCATTCTCCCCAAGTCCCTTGCACCTTGAATAACCTACAGTACCCCATAGCACAGGGCAGTGTCCATTTTTTACTGAATTCATTAGGAAAACCTTCTGAAATATACCAAGAGCAAACATGGTGGCCGGCTAATTGAGGAACTGGGGACTGTACCACTGTGCAGAAATGGTCAATGACTTCAAATTGATTATTAGTGCATCACATGATATTTGCTGAGCCAACGAGAGGACAGTTTGGATTAAAAGTTGTTCAGTTGGTTGCACTCTCACCTCTGACTCATAAGGTTTCAGGTTCAAGTCCCATTCCAAGACCTGAGCACAAAAAAAAATCAACGTCGGCATTTCAGTGCAGTACTGAGGGAGTGTTGCACTGTCGGAGGTGCAGTCTACTGGATGAAATGCTAAACCGAGGCCCCATCTACCTGCTCGGTGGGTGTAAAAGGTCCCGTGGCACAATTTTGAAGAAGACCAGTGTCCTAGGGCCAATACTTATCCCCCAATCACCATTACTAAAGCAAATTATTGACACATTGCCAACGTTATAACAGCAACTACTCCTCAAAAGTACTTCATCGGCTGTGAATCACTTTGGGATGTCCTGAAGCTGTGAAAGGCGCTGTATGAATGTGAGGCTTTCTATCTTTGATTCAGTGGGTGAGAATTCCAATAAAATCGGGCACACCGTTACATCGACACCTTGTCCGACATCCACTGATGTCAGCGGGGAATAAAATTGTGCAGGGTTGAACGGACCTGATTCCATCAATTTCCTGATGGGCGGAGTTAGTTAAAGTTGCACCCCCGCCGGGTTTAGTTTACAGGTCTGTGTGGTTAACCGATATCAGCCAGGTCACGGGTCGGTGTAGTAACACTGAGTTGCAGTGACCCTAGAGGCCCAACTAGAGGTTCCCCCTCTAATTCCTGCCCCAGTGACTCCTGTCAAAAAGTGCATTGGCATCAATGCCAAGTGGAAGCAGCCTTGGGTTGGGGTTTATGGTCACATAGCCAGCCAACACCCACTGCCTCCACATGTTGAAAGGGGGAGATGGTGGTGCAGTGGTAATGTCACTGGACTAGTAATCCAGAGGTCCAGGCTACTCTGGGGACATGGGTTCAAATCGCACAGTGGCAGCTGGTGGGAGTTTAAATTCAATTAATAAATCTGGAGTGTAATGCTAGTCTTAGTAACGATGACCATGACGACTATCGTCGATTGTCGTAAAAAAACCATCTGATTCAATAAGGCTCTTTAGGGAAGGAAATCTGCCATCTTTGACTACATGTGACTCCCAATCCACGTCAGTGAGGTTGACTCTTAACCACCCTCTGAAATGGCCTAGCGAACCATTCAGTGGATGGGCAACAAATGCTGGCCCTGCCGGTAATGTCCACATCTCGTGAAAGTATATAGAAGGACTACTTGACCAGGATGTTGGAGGACTGTCACACCCCAGGAAGGGGACAGTAAATTAGAAAAGGAAAGGAATAGATGGTGCGTTTTGTCTTACAGTCTCTTGAGCTTCACTTTGAGGTGCAGACGTTGGCTTTGTTCAATTCATACGCTTAATGATTCATAATGACAAGCCTTTCATTTCTCAATCTGCTGCCCGCTAAATTAATAAGCACATCAATGAGCTATCATTCTGTATCAGGAACATTGGAACAAGAGGATGCTGTTCAGCTCCTCAAGCCTGCTCCAACATTCAATTAGTTCATGGCTGATATGTATCTTAACTCTACCTTAGCTCCGTAGCCCCTAATACCCTTCCTCAACAAGAATCTACCTGACGAAGAGCCATCGACCTGAAACATTCCCTCTGTTTCTCTCAAAAGATGCTGCCTTGAGTATTTCTAGCATTTTTTTTGTTTTTATTTAAGAATATTTTGGGGGAGAGTGTTCTGGATTTCCACTACCCTTTGTGTGAAGAAGTGTTTCCTCACATCACGACCATGATTGAATTTTAAGGTACAGCCTCCTTGCTTGGGACTCCCCCATCAAAGGAAATAGTTTCTCTCTAGCTAGCCTGCCAACTCCTTCCTTTGACCATCCTGAACACTTCAACTAGATCACTCCTTAATCTCTAGGTAATCTGAAGCTAATACAAGCCTTGCCTATGTAATTTGTTCTGATAATTTTACCCTTTTAGCCTGGTATCATTTTGGTAAACCTGCACCGCACCCTGTCCAAGACCAATATATAAAGCGCAGTGCTCAGAATTGAAAGCACTTACGCAGGTTCTTTTAGTCACTGCCTGAGGATAATACTTAAGCATTTTGGACACCTTTTTAATCCTGAGCTATCTCTGGGGATTAATACTCATTACCGCACAACAGATAACACATTACGCATTAGCGGCAGCGAGACCTGGTATTCTCAAATGCTCCTTCCTAAATGTGTGGTGTAGGTCAGATAACAAAGGAATGTCTACCTCATCCTAGCTGTAAACTGAGCCCTAATGAATAAACAATCCCAGATGCTAATCATGCAGCAATCATCCTACTACTTTAGGGCCTTAGACCTCTCCCAACACACGGAAGCCAAAAGCAAGGATTCATGACTACCCTACTCAATGTTGAGCCTGTTTAAATATGTTTCTTCCTCATTAGTTTACAGGATGAAATGAAGAAACCCTGCTCAATTCTTTTTGTCTTTTGGCACCGTGCTGAACTCTCCTGGAGCTGATGCTTGTGATATAAACCAGCAGCAACACCGTAACCCCCCAGACTTCCAGACTGAAAAGCCACAGTCCCAACACCGTTGAGTGACACCTGAAAAACGACCCAACAGTGCCCCTATTAAAATGACTCCGGGCTTGTTACTCGTTTCCCAAACATAGAACAGCACCGCACAATATGAGTTGGGTGGATTTCTGCCTGGGCTGTGGGGGCAGTTCTCCTTGCCCATTTCCTCTCTGCATTCTTCCCACATGATATTTTAACACCCCAAGGGTTGATCAGGTGATGGGGGTGGGCAGGGGGGAGGGCGTGGTTATGTAAAATGGACAATGTCTCATTCTAAACCTCTTCTGAAACCAGGCCCGGTGTACAATGGGCAGCTGATACAATTCCACCCGTTCTACACTAATGACCAAAGTCCACTTTACCCCACAAATAGTTCAGACAAACGTCTACCCTGCTGATTTTCTAAGTCAGGCAATGGAAATTCAACCAGGGTGTGACAATTATGAAGTTTATAAAGACTGTAGCTTTAAATTTTTTGGGACTGTAGCTTTAAGTTTAGGGTAAATGGAGGGGGTCTTGTGACCTATTCTGAAGTCTGCCTGACCATAGACCTGGGTGGCTTTATTGTTAGAGAGCAAAGGAAGGATTAGATTGTTTTACTGAGAAGAAGGTGCGAGGTATTTACACTTGGAGACAATGGCAGCAGTTTCTGAGGTTACTATGTAGATTCTGAGTTTCCCAAAGTCCTAGAAAGATGTTGGTAATGGATTGTAAAGAGTTGTGCAGTAAACTGTCCAATTACCCCTCAGGTGAAAGGGAGCTGGGATTAAGGGTAGCTAATTAGCATGTAACTTGAATACAAGGCTAATGTGTTTCAGGTTGCCATCAGGAAGCGGGCAGAGGAAGCCATGTTTGAGATCAGGTTACAGGCTTCCCTACAAATCATTGCATATCACAGACAGCAGAGGTCTGGGTGTTGGACAGACTACTTGGTTTTGGCTGGATGTGGGAGGGGGCAGTCTGTAGTAAGCATCTGGAGACAGTTACTCGAGGTTACTACTTGGCAAAACTGGGGTACAGGAACCCATTGGAAGCTGGGAGCAACTGTGGACTGTTTGCTAAAAGAAGTATAATTCCATGGAGAGTGTGACAGGTGATAAGTATAAATGGTGAACATTACTTTCTGGAGTTTCCTAAGAAAAAACTAGTGTTTAGTCTTTGTATTTTTATTTTTACTCATTTGTTATAGTAAAAGTTTTAAAACATGAAATCTTGTTTCAGCTAATAACTTTCAGCTAAAGTTTGAATCTCTTTAAAAGTCATTAGTCTCTACAGAGATTGTAACAATTTACATCGTCAGCAGGTTGGGATGAGGGAGAGAGAAGGAATTCATGGCCCAACATCAGGATTATTGTAGCATCCTTCGTCACAGAAGTTTTTTGTTCAGAGTTGACCACTCTTAGCCTGTGTGCTATGCTTTGAACATGTGATTCACAGAGGTAAAAATCACATTTTAAAGGTAAAAAGGGAGAGGACAAATGTTCTCTCTGTCGCTCTCTTAAACTATGAGGTCATATTAAACAAATCATGATTGTGTTCCCTAAATTAAGGGGTGATTTGATTGAAGCTTGCAAACTATAAAAGGGAAGAAATAGGATAGATTTGGAGAAACTATTAGTTGGGGAGTGTAGGACTAGGGAGCGTAGTCTAAAGACTAGAACCAAACCAGTCAAGAGTGTAATTAGAAAACATTTCTATATATTAAAGATGAAGTTTGGTTCTCTCTTCCACAAATGGCAATTAATGTTAGGCTGATTGTTAAATTTAAAACTGAGGTTGATAGATCTCTTGTTATCCAAAAGTATTGGGGGTGATGGAGCAAAGGCGGGTGTATGGGGTTAGGTTGCAGATCAGCCATGATCTCGCTGAATAGTGACGGAACAGACTGGAGATGCTAAATGGCCTCCTTCTGTTCCCATGTTCCTCAATCCGTGAATCGGGTGCAGTAAAGCAACATGAGCAAACTGTTCGTGGAGATGTGCGAGCTGCCAACATTGTTTGCGTTAGGGGACAGCAGGAGTCAATTAACACTGAACTTCATGAGGCAGCCACATGTCCAGCACTCAGTAAGTTGGAGAGCATTTAACACCTTCAGACAAATGTTCCCACCTCTTCAACCCAGGCCCCGATCAGCCACTCATTCAATATCCCCTAGTTTGCCAACCCTTCCAGGATTGCCCCGGAGCTCCGGGCACAAGTGACACACGAGAGGAAAATCAAAGGAGCGTTCGAAAGAAATTGTGTTTTCTTAATTTTCTTTGAACACTTCTGTTTATCCATTCTAACAGCACTGGATGGATAGGGTGCAGACAGGTGGGATGGTACCTGTTGTTTTATTCTTTCATGAGATGTGGGCATCGCTGGCAAGGCCAGCATTTTGTTGCCCCTCCCTAATTGCCCTTGAACTGAGTGGCTTGCTGGGCCATTTCAGAGGGCAGTTAAGAGTCAGCCACATTGCTGGGGGTCTGGAGTCACATGTAGGCCAGACCGGGTAAGGATGGCAGATTTCCTTCCCTAAAAGGAACCAGATGGGTTTTTACGACCATCGCCATTCAATCAAAGCTAGCTATATATTCCAGATTTATTAATGGTGGGATTTGAATCCATGTCCCCAGAACATTAGCTCAGGCCTCTAGATTAGAAGTCCAATGGCATCACCACTACACCACTGCGTTGCCCCCAGAATACATTGCACCAGTGTTGGCAACCTTAAGCCTACAAGTGGCTACAGAGTATAAGTGTCTAAAGCCAGTTTTATATTCTCAGGTGGAATGGAATTGTGTGAATCCCATGTGTCACCAGCATGCTGGCCTACTAGAGAGGGAAGAGAAATCAACCTCCTTCAGTTTCAAGTTTCAAGGGGCAAGCCAAAGACTTATGACTGCAAGGACAATCTCGGTCCCCTGTGTCGTTAAGTCACTAAAAGGTAGAAAGAGCATCTGCCACATAAGATAGCCCCAGGGGAAGAAGCTTAGTTTGCATTAGACACGGATGCACAGTGCTGATCCTCATCTTTACTACAAAGGTGCCAGGCGTATCCAGGGAAACACTGGAACACAGTGGCTAGCATTGCGCTGCACTTGCCCTCTCCTCAAGCCCTAAAACAGGTGTTCAAACTCATGAAGGCCTTTTGTTAGGGTAAATAAGGAGAGATTGTTCCCGATGGCAGAGGGGTCAGCAAGGAGAGGATGCAGATTTAAGGTAATGCGGCAATTAAGGAGATAAATAGGCAAAAGAGCCAGAGGGAAACGTGGCAAGTTGTTACAATCCAGAACGCAATACCTGAAAGGACGGTGGAAGCTGATTCAATGGCATAACTCAAAACGGAATTGGATAAACGCTCGAAGGGGAATTTGGTCGGAGGGTTTGGGGAAAGAGTGTGAGTGTGGGTCCAAGAGGATAGTTCTTCCAGAGGGCTGGCAGAGGGCTGAATGGGCCCCCTTCCGTGCCGGAATATTCTGTGATTCTACGCTCAGAAGGGCGAGAGGATAATCCTGTGTTCTAAGGGCCTGTGGGCCCCAAGCTTGGCACTTGGAGGACTGACTCTCCGGCTCTCTCTCCAATGCCGTGAATTTGAGCCACTTTGAAATGCACTTGGGGAAATCACTCCTGTCAAACTGCAGCCAAGGAGCTCTTGTTATGGCTGCAAAGACTGAATAGCTCCAGTAAATATCGTTTTTCATCATGACATAATATTTCAAAATGCTGCACCAATACTCCAACACTGGCCTCTTGCACTCAGTGCAAAGCTCTTGTTACAAGCTACCCTGACAAAATTTGAGGCTTACCTCTTGTTGATGTTTTGTTTCAAAATACCTCCCCATAAAATGTTCTAAAGCTAATTAGATCAAAACTAATCCTAAATTTAATGTGAGAAAGGGATTAATTATGGGTCACATTTTTAAAAGTGCGTGTCTATTATTATATTGAAAAGAGCATCTGGTGTATCTGTTGTGCGTCACGACATTGTGGGTCACGATTTGGATACCAGGTATTTAAATCGGATTTTCTTGCTCCTGGCTCCTCGCGCCCTATTTCGCATTCGAGTACCTGGGCCGGGATTTTCCCCGCCCGTCCGCCCACCGCTGGGATCATCCGGTCCCACCGAAAGCCAACGGGATCTCCCGCGGAGGGACCCGCCCACAACAGGGCCGGAAAATCCCAGTCCATTGTCTTACGCTGGACTTAACAGCGCAGGAACAGGCCACTCGGCCCATCAGGTCCATGCTGGTGTTAATGCCCCACACGTGCCTCCACCCACCTTCTCATCTCGTCCTATCAAAGCCCCGTCCTTCTATTCCTTTCCACCCCCCCTCATGTTGCTTGCCTGATCTTCCCTCATGCCTAATCACCTCAACCGCTCCCTGTGGCAGTGAGTTCCTCATTCTCACCGCTCTCTGGGTCAAGAGGTTGCTTTGTTTTGGTTTTTATGAGCCATTATCTTATACTTAGGGCCCTATAATTCTGGTCCCACACACAAGTGGAAAAGTATTCACCATTAGTGTTCATAAAACAACTCATCGCAACTAGGTGCACATGATAATCGGGTTTCCCACCCTGCTGGGTTGGCCGGGAGTCTACCGGAATTGGCATCTCTCTCCGGTGAGTACTGAAAGCAATCCGGGCGATTTGTTTTCAGTATATAAAGCGAGTTTGATCTACCAGGAGTGCATCGCACTGGATTACGAAATGGTCTATTCCAATTAATGGCACGGAGGAGAGAATGGAGTGCCCAGGATGGCGGAGCAGGCTCAAGGGGCCGAATGGCCTACTTCTGCACTCCTATTTCACATGCAAGATAGAGCCACGAGGGGTGATCCCGGGGTGAGCGGACCTCGATCTTTCTCCGAACATTCCTGCTGCTGCTGCTGGGCTTGTTAAGTGTCTGATTGATTTCTCTATCGGGTGTGCTGGTTTCAACGACGTGAAAAGATACCCAAAAATGTTGAACTGGGTTCACTGATGAGGAAATGTCACTGACAGACAGCGCCGCAGCCACCTTCAATGGATTTCAGCGCGTGTCTGTAGCACCAGTGGAACAAGTCTCTCCCTCTTTATCCTTTGAGCGGAAGTTGATCCTAAAGGGATTTTATTTTGGTGGGGGGAGTGGGAATTATCAGTCTTCATGGGGTTTTAACCCAGGCAGGAATCAAGTGTTCGCTGTTGGACAAGATGAACCTCAGGACAGTTCGAACTGAAATCCAGCTTCATTGCTCGTTTACACTAAACGCCAGTGAATGGACAATGTTGAATTCTCAAGCCTGCTCTCTAGAAAAGGGATATCTTTCCCACTTCAGAGCGTTCCCAATAGGAACCTTTCTCCCACGGATTTGTTTTCCGCTCCTGCACTCTCTTAGAGCGTGCTCACACCACACCCCTGCCATCTTTCCACGATCCCACATCCGCCAACATCTCCCGGAATATGGTCCAGAGTTGACAACCCTATATGGAAAATGCCAATGCATCCAGGAACCAATCAGCAATTTGTATAGGCCTCCATTTGGGAATCAGTACTTTACAGCCAAGGGCAGAAAGGTAGCCAGTATCTCAATCACCATCAGACTCCAATGCACACTTGGAGAGAAAGCTCCCACTTAATTAAGACATTACAAAGTACAATGTTTACAAGAAAGCTTGGGTCCCCAGCCACATTTGCTATATTTAAAATGTGAGAGGGCATTTTCCATCAGGGCCTACTCCATTCTTAAAGCCTGGGACTTGAGTTCATAGTCCTCCCAGGTGAAGGCTATGAGCTCCAAAGCAAAAATGTTGCAGCTGCTGGAAATCTGAAAGTCAGACCGGACCAACTCCGCAGGTCAGGCAGCATCAGTTGAGAAAAGCTACGAGATAGTTTCAGCTATAAAACCTTACCTGAGAACAGTATGAACTAGAGAACTGTAACCCCCAGGATAGTACATCTAACAGTCCCCAGTAAGTACCTAGAATTCTCGACATCCTGGAGAAAACAGTGGAGCAAACTTTCGGGATTTATTACTGTCATTCTCTGCACACAGCTGCAAACCACAACTCACTGGAGGCTGAATCTGAACATTTTATATCCACCTTTTTGGGCACAGAACAGGGGCCAGGAGGCACCAATCTTGTGGGCCAAACAGAGGCGCAAAGCACCAGTTTTGTGTAGCTATGTCCACCATCTGCCTTCAGGGATTTCACCCAACCATACGGTGAGGCTAGACTTCACCAGGCAACGACTAAGGCATTTAAGATGTCTGATGTGTAGTTGGTTACAGAGTAAGAGTTAGGGTGGGATTTTCCAACATTGAACCTGCCGCCAGATTGTCCAGTCTCTTCGAGAGTCGATGGGCCTTTGTTTGGGCCACCGAATCTCCCCTGGCGGGTCCCATCAAGACAGGGTCGGAAAATCACGGTCATTGTAGAGTTGAGAGATTGGGTAGAGGTGTTCAAAATCATAAGGGGGTGTAGATAGAGAGAAACTGCTCTCCCCCCACCCCACCACCATTGGCAGAAGTGTACATGTCCCATATGCCATAACTGTTTCTCCCGAAACTGGCCTAGGGCCCCTCACACATGCCAATGAGCCAGCACTAGCGCACGCCTACCTTCCGAACGCAGGTAGAATAGTAATAGATCACCTGGCCTGAAACATGAGGCAGGAATTTCTGGCCCAGCCCCCTGTCGGGGGTGGTCCGGTCCCATCCAAAGTCAATGGGCTTTTGGGTGGGCCTCTGAATCTCCCGCGTGGGTCCTGCCACTATGGGGCCGGAAAATCTCGGTTATGAACTCTGTTTCCCTCTCCAAAGGCACTGCCTTGGCTGACCTCCTGAGTATGTCCAGCATTTCTTTTTGTTTCTGACATCAGCAGTATTTTGTTCTTGTCATACAGTCATTCTGAGGTTGGCTTTCTTAAAGTCAAGATCGGGCATTAACTTTGGAACATTTTCCAAAGTAACTTTTGACTCAAGGACTGTTTCCAAAGGTTCACTTATGGAGGTGGAAAGAGACATTAGGCAGGAAACAGATTGGTCTACTGTACTCCAAGTCAAGTGAGGTATTGAGCAGAATTCTTGCATTTTTTAGTTTGTAAGTAGTTCCAATAGTCTGGCTTTCTCCATTTAAAGCATGGCTTTAAAGGTGGAGTCCAAGCTATAAATTCTTAGGACAGAAACAGTTATATATTCAGCCAGAAACACTTAGACTTAGAACTGACAAGCTGTTTTTGGATCCTTTATTATCTCTTCCTAGGAGACTCCCTCTGCTGGTATATGTGTGTATGGTACTCACAAGTGGACAAAATGCACAATGCATTTTCAATACGCTACGCAAGCCACAGAATCACAGTATTGTTGCAGCATAGGAGGCCACTCAGCCCACTGAACCCCTGCCAGCTCCCTGCACACACATTTTGGCTAATTCCATTCCCCTCCCTTTCCTCACAGCCCTGTAAATTATTTCCCTTCAGGCGCTTACCCAATTCCCTTTTGAAAGCCATGATCTGCCTCCATCATATCCTCAGGCAGTGTATTCCAGATCCTAATCACTTGCTTTGTCAAAAGTATTTTCCTCATGTCACCTTGAATTCTTTAGCCAATCACCTTAAATCAGTGTCCTCTGGTTCTCAACCCTTCTTCCAATGGGAACCGTTTCTCTCCATCTATTCTGTCTAGACCCCTCATGATTTTTAACACCTCTTTCGCTATATATTTACATGGATCTACGCAGAGATGACACTAGTTTCTAACTGGTTTTATTCACAGCGCTTTAAAATGTCTACTCCATGCTCCAGCTTTGACTTCCAGCTCTTTCTACAGTTTGTTTACTTTGCCCTGAGTCCACAACCAGGCTTAATCAATCAAGCGCAGTGAACGTCAGCAGTCAACAGAATCACAGAATCAAACACGGAACAACTAAACACTACATCGATCAAACCTCCTCTCAAACTTCTCAGCTCTGTAATCAGCTAAAGTCAGAGGTTGGATGACGGCACTTTTTAACATCATGCAGCTGTTACTTGGTGAACCCAACGTCTAACCTCAGGTACGTTTGGGTGAAATATGTGAAGGTGGCTGGATTCACACAGAACTAAAGCTACAGCTCAAGCCAGCTCCTTAATGAAGAGAAGGGGAGGAGGTCGGAGGATGGGAAAATGGGCTGGAGAGAAAAATGCACCAAAGGAGTCACGAGAACATTTTGGTGAGGCCTGTTCAATCAAAATAATCTGCCTGGATCCTAAGCTCTGGAACTCCCTCCCTAACCATCTCTCTCTCTCTCCTCCTTTAAGACAGCTCTTTGACCAAGCACTTGGTCACCTCTCCTGACATCTCCTTGTGTCGCTCACTGTTTTGCTTGCTAACATCTGCAAAGGACACTAAACTACCTTAAGGCTGATATACGAATGCAAGCTGTTGTTGGTGTGGCTGTGGTTCTCTATAAGCCACTGTAACGATGAATCGGGCTGCAGGAGTGAACTCTGGGTTTACCGCTTGCATTAATCTCTCACGCAACCAGACTCAAGTTCGCCGGCACTTTTGTTTTGCCATGTGCCTCGAATGCATCCGATTCCCCTGGAATGCAACAGGAATTTGGCAGTGTCTGGGTACTAAGCTGCAATACTACAAGGCTGACAGGCTGATGACACCAAAACTATGTTATCACGTTGTTTTTGGAACATGAATATCATTAACTTAACAGTGAATCAATGGGCTGATCCATTAAACTGTCACAGAAAAACAAAGGGAAAGATACGGCTTCTAAGAGACGTATGCGCCCTTGTCTGGTGCAGTAACAGGCTGGTGTCAAGGGCACCAAGGCTGACTTTCCTCCGCTTCTGTTGCGAAAGTTAAAGTCTCATTAATCAACTCGAGGCCTGAATTGTGCGTTATTGCCCTGTCAGCGTTTCATATCAATCGCAGCCCCCCTAAGCCCTCGGGACGTGGTGAAAGTACCTGGAGGCCAGCGACCGACCTTCGCAAGTCACCGCCGGCATGCAGTTGGTGCAGCAAGATCCCGCAAAGAAAGTCAACCAGGGGCGGATGACCTATCCACCTGTTCTCGGTGGCGATGGTCGAGGGAGGAACTCTGGCCTGGCCAGCGGGAGAATTCTTGCCCTGTTATGTTCCTTGCTACGCCACCCCCCAGCTAAACAGGCAGCGGGCAGGTGGGACCCCACCCCTGCACCTGGTTATCATCAGGTCATAAGAAATGGGAGCAGGAGGAGGCCATTCAGCCCATCGAGCCTGCTCCACTATTCAATAAGGTCATGGCTGATCTGACTGTGGCCTCGACTCCACTTTCCTGCCCCTCTCCCCATAACCCTTGGCTCCCTTGTCAATCAAAAATCGGTCTAACTCGGCCTCGGATATCTTCAACGACCCAGTCTCCCCTGCTCTCTGGGGAAGAGAATTCCAAAGACCAATGACCATCCAAGAGAAGAAATTCCTCCTCATCTCCAAACTAAATGGGAGACCCCTTATATTTAAACTGTGCTCCCTTGTTCTCATCTCATCTGAAAGAAGACACCTCATGTGCTCCCTCACTGGGTATTAATTGGGCATTAATTGGCCGCTTATTGGCTTCAGTTGGCGGTGTAGTGGGTCTGCTGTCTATGGGTCTTCCTGCCATGGATTTAATCGGGTTGAGGGCGGTGAAGTGGCAGGGTCCTCATCCACCAGCCTCCCGCCTGATTAAATGCCCCCCACCCCCCGCCACCAAACTCGCCATGGGGAGGGCAGAAGACTCTTCCCCAGGAGAAATTTTCTCCCAGAGGGTTTGTTAAGACTTGGAAGGCACTGCCAGAGGAGTGGTGGAATAAGGTTCAACAGGAGTTTTCAAAAGGCTAATGGACAAGGGGAAAACGTCGGGCGCGGGGCTAAACTGGACAGTCCCTTCAAAGGGCCGGCACAAGCCTGACGGGCTGAATGGTCTCCTTCTGTGCTGTGAGGGACCAGCAACAACCTGTATTTGTATAGCGCCTGTAACAGAGAAAAGGACACTCCAGGGCGCTTCACCCAGGTGGAATGAAAAAAAAAATACAATCAAAATTAGACAACTATCCACAACCTTTATTATATGCGAGTCATTTGACCGAACTGGGTCAAATTTGGTGGTACTCTTGACATTGAGACAGAAGTCCTGAGTTCAAGCCCAAAGCCAGCATTTTAAGCTGTAACAGGCTTGATGCTTCACCGGGTAGTCAGGGAGCGCGTGAGGTGTCAGATGAGATAAGAACAAGGGGGCAGAGTTTAAAGATAAGGTATCTCCCATCCAGGGGTCGGGGAGGGGGTGGGGGGGTTCTAGCTGAGCCCCCTGCCCTTGCTGCTAACCCCCTCCCTCACAAACAACCTCCCCCCCACCCCACCCCAACCCACCACCATCACTCACCCGCGGCCTGGGATCCAACAACGATCCTAGGCCTCGGATGGGAGTGGTACCTGCAGCAGCCTCCCCGGTGGCACTGCCCTTCACCAGAGCTGCTGGCCTCGGACTGGCCAGTGGCTCTCGATGGGCGGGACCTTCCCCCACTTGATCCCGCGAAGCAGGCCCACCACTGGCCCGTCTCGTGCCTGAGTGGAGTGAGACATGGGTGGGGCCTTCCCGGAAAGGGAGGACGCAGATTCCAATCACCGCCACACGGTTTTGGCTCTCATTTCCCCTCTAGTCCTTCTGCAATTATTTTTAATCGACATCCTTCCGTTACCCATTTGCTTAGAGAGAACAATTTTACCACGTTTGCTCAATCAAACTCCCTCATGGTTTTGAAAAACTCTATTAGGTCTCCCCTTAACCTTCTCTGCTCTTTGGAAACAATCCCAATTTTTTTCAATCTCTCCTCATCTGTGGGTTTGCCCTGGTACCCTCCTCAAGGGTTTGATACCCTCCTGCCCGTGGTGCCCAGAGTTGTACTGAGAACTCCGGCAGAAGCCTGACCAGAGAGTTGTAATGGTTCAGCAAGACGTCCTTGGTCTTCTACTCAATGGCCCTATTTGCAAAGCCAAGTGTCCACGTGTTTTTTTTCGCACAGTCGCCTCATCTGGGCCCCGGCACCTTCAAAGGTTTGTGAACGTGCATCACCACCCCCCACCCCGACCAGGTTCCTCTACACTTGCACCCCCATCGTGGTTGAATAAACCGCCGGCCAACGTTCATTGCCTTGGCTCACCCGAGCGGAGCGGCCGCTTTGGTGAGGGAGGAGAAAGTCGCCACCCTCTGCGGAAGTGTATCCCAGCGGAAATCGCTTCCTTCCGAGGAAACGGGAGCGAGGTGGGAAAAGCAACAATCCTGAAGGAACGTCGGTCGGGCTGCCCCCGGCCTCTCTTGGACCGTCGCTCTCCACGAGAGCCGCGCAGCGCCACAGCCCGCGGGGCAGTGCCAGTGCTCTTCACGTCGTGTCAGCTGTGGCTCAGTAGGTACCACCCCTGCCTCTGAATCACAACGTTCTTGACCCATTGGATGAGACGTTAAACCGAGGCCCCCCCATCGGTCTGTCCGGGAGGATGTAAAAGATCCCGTGGCACTATTTGGAAGAAGAGCAGGGGAGTTCTCCCCGGGTGTCCTGACCAATATTGATCCCCTCAATCAACATCGCAAGAACAGATTACCCTCTCACTATCACACTGTTGTTTATGGGAGCTTGCTGTGCGCGAATTGGCTGCTGCGTTCCCTGCCAAACAACGTCATTGGCTACAAAGCACTCTGAGGTGTCTGGTGGTAGTGAAAACGCTTTATAAGTGCGAGCTGGCTTTTTACCTGAACCTCACCTGTGGAGATTGGGGGGAAACACAGGGGTGGGATGGCAAGGGCCAGAAGGCATGGTGTCTGGAGGATTGGGGGGAGGGTGGGTGGGGGAAGGGGGAAGGGGGTTGGGAGGGGTAGCAGGGTGGGGGGTGGGGGGTGTAGCAGGAGTGCACGGTGCCTCCAACCGATGGAGGCAGCGACAATGGGAGAGCGCGTCAGCTCAGGTCCATCTCGCACACAGAGGAAAGCACGAGAGCTCGGAGACGCCCGGCCAGAAAACACCACGTGTTTGCGCGAGCAGCGGGGGGAGACCACAAGGAGGAAAAGGCAGGGAACAAATTAAAAACCCATTGAAAAGAACCTGGTATTTTTTTTTTAAACGCCGACTGTATGCTCCCATCGATACTTCCTAAAAGAAAACAAATTTGCTCAAGCTGAAACTATGAGCCTGAAATGAAAGTTGGACACGTACGTGAACTGTGGATTTTTCCTCCTCGTTTATGAATGAACGAGGGAGAAATTCAGTTCATTGTCTGTGCAACACTGTGCTTTGATTATCTGGCCAGCTCAGAGCAAGTACAGATTCAACTACTTAAAAAAAAAAACCAAAAATAAAATGCAATATGCCATAGGAAGACAAAGCAGAATTGCCCTGATTTTAAAACTCCTCGAGCATGTTTTTTTGGAAAGGGGTGAGACTTTGCCTCAGCGACAGCTCTTGGAAGAGCGGATTAATTATTCCATTTATTATTGGCCTGTTCGGTCTGCTGAATCCTGACAGCCATCTTAGAACTTGGCAGCCATTTTAGAGTTGCTCCCAACAGCAAAGCATTCTCTCGCGCACTGCAAGATGTCAACTTTGGGCACACTTAATGTTACTCAGGAGAGCAGAGGAAGAAGAAAAAGAATTTGGGGAGGCGTAGGGAAACAGAATCTTAGTTTTTTTTTTGAAATAGGCCGAGACAGAGATCATTTAATTCAGATCAGGGAGTTCATATGCTACGAGCTCTCAGTAAAGAAAGGCAGTTCCCCCGTCGCGACCACCCCCCCCACACCCCCCACCCCCCCCCCCCCCCCAAAAAAAAACCCCACCCCCCATATATTTCCGACCCAGGGATGGTTCTCAAAATCTTTTCACGTTTCCTTCGTCTGGACGTATTCTCTCCACTGCGTGCCAAAAATGTGCCACTCTGTAGTCATCCAACTATTCAGGCGCTGTGGCCAGAGCAGCAGAGTGGGGGTGGGTAACGGTGTGGTGGGGGGGGGGGGGGGGGGGGGTGGCGAGAGAGAGAGAGAGTGTCAGGATTCCATCACCCCCCTCCACCCCCACCACCCACCCCACGCCCTCCCCGTCCCCCAAACCTGCAAACCAGCGCGTCCTGAAAGCTGGGGGTTCCCGAGAGAGCCCCCCCCTCCTCCTTTGCCACCGTACCCCCACCCCCACCAACCATGATGCGAGTCTCACCCTGTCAGACCTAAAAAATGCCGGCAACCCAGGACCCTTGCTCAGGACTACTGTGCAGTGACTGGATTGCACACAGCCAGCTAACTTCTAGTAAGGGCCGCTGCCAAGGCAACGATTTTCAGGAACCAAAAGTTTATAATCTGTGCAAACCAGCTTGGAACACGTTGTACCCACAGACTGAACTAAAATAATACACTACATATGGTGCTGTTTACTTTATAAAAAGCTCACAACTGAGATAGCATGAGTAACATCCTTTCAATACCCACTTTTACTTAATTCTCTCCTTTTCTCTCTCTCTCTCTCTCTCTCTCTCTCTCGTCGGTTGGTTATGTCCAACATACTTCGCTGCTGAAGCAGAACGTCTTTTTTTTTAAAAAGGCAAATTAATCCTTTTTCTTCAGACAAGTTGATCTGTGTTGCTGAAGATTGTAGTGCCAACTCCCAATGATAGGAGCCTTCTCTGTTTGCAAAGCGTTATGTATTTTTTTTCTTGGGTGAACTCTTGGGCTTGTCTCGTTGGATTTAAGAACACGATGAGTTTGTATTTGAATCGGGCCTGGTCCCCATGGAATCATATCAAGGCGCACAGAAGGAGGCCGTTCAGCCCATTGTACCTATGCCAGATCTTTGAAAGAGCAATCCAATTAGTCCCCTTACTCTCCTCTTGGCCCTAGTCCTTCCCTATTCAGTTACTTTTGAAAGTTACTATTAAATCTGCCATTTCAGGTAGCACATTCCAGATCATACCAATCGCTGATAACAAGATTTCTCATCTCCCCACTGGCTTTTTTTTTGTGCCAATTATCTGAAATCTGTGTCCTCTGGTTACCAACACTCCCGCCGCTGGAATCAGTTTCCCCCATCTACTCTGTTGAAGCCCCTCATAATTTTGAACGCCTCTGTTAAATCTCTCCTTAACCTGCTCTTCTCAAAGGAGAACAATCCCAGCTTCTCCGGCCTCTCCACGACAACTCAAGTCCCTCATCCCCGGCACCATTCCGGTAAATCTCCTTTGCACTCTCTCCAAGGCCCTTTTCTAAGCACTGGGTTCAGAGTGGGATGCTATATTCCAGTGGAAACCTAACTAGTGACTTATGTAGGGTTAACATGGCATTGCTTTGAAACCTCTCCAGAAGAGTTTCACACACATTAATTTACTCCTGAAGAGAGGTCACTGTTATGTAGGTAAAAGTGGGGGCCATTCTGCACGTGGTCCCACCAACAGCGATGAAGTGAGCGGTCGGTTAATCTGTTTTTGATGGTGTTGGTTGAGGGACCAATGTTTGGCATGACTGTCGGGAGGCCTCTCCTCTTCTGTTTTGAACAGTGCCCTGGCCATCCTTTAAATCCACCTGATCAGGCAAATAGAGCCTCAGCTGAACATCACAATCGAATGATGGCTCCTAAGACAATGCAGCACTTCCCTCAGCATTGCCTTGGGGAGTTAGCCTGGACTGTGTTAAAAACCCTGGCGTCTAGGTCGAATTAGACACTCTAAAGAAGGAGAGATCCTGAACAACTGCTTTATTTTACTGTCAAAACTAAAAGGCACATCATTTGTTTTTTCAACTTTGTAGTTTATCCCTCCTTGCATTTATATAGTGCCTTCCACATCCTCAGGATGTCCTAAAATGCTGTGGCTCAGTGGGTTGCACCCTTGTCTCTGAATCACAGGGTTCTGGGCTCAAGTCCCACTGGAAGGTTTCAGCATAAAGTTTAAGGCTGACACTCCAATGCAGCACTGAGGGAGCACTGCACTGTTGGAGGTGTTACCGTTCGAGGATATTAAACCAAGGTCCTTACTACCTGCTCAGGTGAGTGTAAAAGATCCCCATGGCACTATTTTGAAAGAGGAGCAGGGTAGATCTCCTTGATCGTTCTGGCCAATATTTATCCCTCAATCAACATCACAAAAACAGATTCTCTGGGCATTATGACATTGCTGTCTGTGGGAGCTTGATGTGTGCAAATTGGCTGCGACATTTCCCGCTTTACAGCAGTGACTACACTTCAAACAGTATGTCATTAGCTGTAAAGCACTTTGAGAAGTCCGGCGGTTGTGAAAAGCGCTATATATAAACGCAAGTCTTTTTTTTCCCACGGCCAATGAAGTGTTTCAGATGGGGTGTTAAACCAAGGCTCCATCTACCCTCTCAGGTGGATATAAAAGATTGCATGGCACTATTCAAAGAAGAGCAGGGAAGTGTCTCCCAATCAGTATCACAAATAAACAGATTATCTCATCATTATGACATTGCTGTTTGTGGGAGCTTGCTGTGCACAAATTGGCTGCACAATTTCCTACATTAAAACAGTTTGACTGCCATTTCAAAAAGCACCTTTGGGACATCCTGAGGCAGTGAAAGGTGCTCCAGAAATGCAAGTCTTCCTTTATTCTTAACACGGACGAAACCAGAGAGAAAGGTAAGGCATGTAGCCCAGCAGGACCAGCTCCTGTAGGGCGGCCATCATCTGAGAAGTGCACTACAAAGGGCTGAAATGAGGGGAGACTCGATTGAAGGCTGGCGTTTGGTTAAGTTGTGGAATTATTAGAAGCTTCAGAAGTCAAACTTTGCCTGCCCGTGAGAGGTGAATGATAAAAAAAAATTAAAAATGACCTTTCATAAATTTTACCCAAATTAAAAATTGGACTGTCCAGTTTGTAAGGAGACGGTTGTCAACCCTTGAACGCTGAGGCCTGAGGCCTGAGGCCTGGTCAGCCAACTTTTTCCTCCACCGGGAAATGGTACCCGCAGGAGGAGAGGGAGAGGAAAGGAAAGCGGGAGTCTTCAGGCCAGGGGGGGTAGTTAGATACGAGTGGGGTTTACTTCTGACGGCGTGTGGTGACAACCGCTGAAGGGGGAAAATTGCAGGCTGCGGGAGGAAAGCGGGGCCTACCACCCTCTGCCGAGCCGTGGCTCCGGAACGGGTTAAAAACTCAATCTCTTACAAATGTTGTTGGGCACGATTTGATGCCAGGTTGAGGTGGGTCCTGTGCCAAGATGCAGGCACTGGGTTTTGAGGCTGTTTGTGCATCCAATGCAAGTCGAAATAAAATCTGCGTCGTGCTTTACCATGTGGAAAAGAAAGAGAGAGAGCGGAAAAAAAAAAACCCAAATGTACCCCCTTCAGCAACTCCTGAATTAAAAAGGGCTTCCCATGCCAAAACGTACAGGACAGACGAGTTAGTAACAATAGGAGCATTTTAAACAAAGCTAAGTACTGCTTCCTTTGCCAAGAGCACCACAGCGACTCCATTAACCCGTTGCATGGCACTAGTGAAGGGCTCTCAAAAGCAAACAAGCCGCATTAAATATTTATCATGCCAGCCTCGTCTATGCCGCAATGCAGGTTCTGCGAGCGAATCGGCGCCAAGCACTCGTCTCACCACCACCACCAGCCCCCAACCCCCACCCCCACCACCCCCACCAACCTCCCCACCTCTCCTCCTCCTCCTCCTTCCTTCCTCCCTCCCTAGCTTTCTTTTTTCTCTTCCCTTTTTTCTTTTTTTGCTGCTGCAGTCTTGGGCGGCGCCGACAGCGACTGCGTCGAGGCTGGCGTGCCCCGGCGGACGCAACTGTCTCGGGGCAGCCGCTGGCAACGTGGCGCCGGCCGCTGCCCTGCCTCGGTGCGTGGGGGGGGCGCGGCTTTCGTGTCACCACCCGGGTGGCGTGCGGACCCTTGCCCTTTGCCCGCGACGGTAGAGAGAAGTGCAAGCAGGGTCAAACATACGGGGACACACGCACGTTCTCTCTCAGCCCCTCTCCCTCTCTCTCTCTCTCTCTCTCCTTCTCTTCCCCCCCGCGCCCCCCCCGACATACACACTGGCAAATCACAGAATAAATACATTTGACTGGAGAGCGCGATTGAGCAACACTGTTCATTGCTGTGATCGGGGCCATCAGTCAGAACATAGTAACGTAATCCCTACATTTACAGCCAACTACTCAACGCCCAGATTCCCAGCTTAAACATCTAAGCCACCCAGACCTCGAGATTGCAGCCTGTAACTCGCTTGCAGCTATCCATGACTCTTGACACGAACGACCCGAATCCCTCGATCAGGTCCCGGCCCGCACCTCACGGACAGGCCTGGCCTGGCCACTATTCGCAGCTTCCGACCCCTCCACCAGATGAGGGCCAACTGACCTAATCAGCTCACTTCCCTCCGCCTTCTGCCCCGTCATATGGAGGCTGGAAGGGTCGGTGCTAAACCATCGGGTTGTTTATAGTTAAAACGCTGGTGTTGGGAGTTGGAACACTGGCTCTGGGTAGGCAGAGTCTGCCTGGCTTATCAGCTTGGGTAAACTCGAGGAGGGACATTTTCTTAACAGGGGCATTATTGGCCAGGCGAATGCCGTTTCGTCTTTTAAGATGCCATATGTTTTGAAGAATGTTCTAACTTGATAATTGGCGTGCACTTTGCTGCAACACTCCAGTCACTTTCCCGAAGCCTGCCTTAAATTGAGGGTTTCAGATAAACCAAGACTCATAATCTGGTCAGGGCCACAAGTATGAAGCTAGAAATCAGTGGGTAGACTCATGGTTTTCCATAATCCTTGACTCCACCATTGGGTCTTATTTCCATCATACAGTGGCAGAGTGAGAGTGAGAGAGATAGAGGGAGAGAGGGAGAGAGGGAGAGAGAGAGAGGGAGAGAGGGAGAGAGAGAGAGGGAGAGGGAGAGGGAGAGGGAGAGAGAGAGAGGGAGAGGGAGAGGGAGAGAGAGAGGGAGAGAGGGAGAGAGAGAGAAAGCAAGCATGTCTCTCTTCAACTACCATATCTTCCCTCTTTCCATTTTTTTGCTATCAGGTAATCACATACATAGCTTATTGCACAAGTACCAGGGGTAAAGAAAAGTCTGCTCATCAGGCCTTACCCAGTCGAGTGGGTTTGCATGATTTATATTGAGAATAATGGCTACCCGGGAGAGAGTTGGAATCTAATCGGAGGGATCAGATAGTTTATCTACACAGCATTTTATACTTTTATTTTGTATGATATTTTTATGTCAATATTATTATTCCTTTACATAGATAGAGGAGGTTGAGAGGGGATTTGCTAGGGGTGTTCAAAACCGTGAGGGGTCTGGACAGAGTCGATCGGGAGAAACTGTTCCCATTGGTTGAAGGATCGAGGGCACAGATTCAAGGTGATTGGCTGAAGAAGCAATGGCGACATGAGGAAAAACTTTTTTTTTTTAGGCAACAAGTGATTAGGACCTGGGATGCACTGCTTGAGAGTGTGGAGGAAGCAGGTTCATTTGAGGCCTTTGGATTGGAAAGGAAAGATTTGCACAGCTGTTTGGAAAGAGTGGGGATGGAGGGGTGGGGGTGGGGGGGGTGCGTATTGGCACGAGGTGAATGGCTCATGCAGAGAGCCAGCACAGACACAGTGTGGCGAATGGCCTCCTTCTCTGTTGTAACCATTCCAAGATTCTACTTTATAAACAGAAGGTTAGATATTGAAGTGGGTTGAAGCGCTCGGTGAGCTTGGCTGGGCTCAGTCTTCCTGGACTAGCAACTGGGGAAGGTTAACGAGGGGATTCGCCCACTGCCGAGGGTCTCTTATCCCCACCGGAGGCCGGCGTGTGCATCAGAGGAAGGAAGGACTGAGCTCGGCTGTGACTCCTACACACCTCTCACCATTCACACCCCCCCGGCAGTAGACGAGCTTGCCGAGATTCACTGGCATGAGGCGCACCAAGATTTGGGCAAATTATCCTGCGTGCCTGAGGAGAGGAGAGGGAGCCAAATCGTTAGAATGGCACAGAAGGAGGCCATTCAGCCCAGTACCTGCGTTGGAAGGGATAGTCCCACATTCCCCGCTCTCCACCACCCCCCACTCGCCCCCACTCTTTCCCCATCGTCCTGAAAATTGTTCCTCTTCAAGTATTTACCAAATTCCATTGTGAAAGTTACTTTTGAATCTGCTTCCACTGACCTTTTGTTTTTCAATGTTGTTTTCCACCCCACCCCTCATGTCGCCTCTGGTACTTTTTCCAATTAACCAAAGGTGGTGGTTGGTGGTTGGTGGGGGCGGGAGGGGTGGGTGAGGGTGAGGGTGAGAGGGGAATCTATCTCAGGATGGCAGAGACACAAATAAAAGACAATTTATCTGCCCCCCACACACAGGCCCAGGATTTGAGGGGAATGTTGTGACATCACCAAGACATTCATAAACCATTCATTTGTCTATTTAAGTCCAGCCATGTGTGTAAACATTGGACTCCACACTTTTCAGCTGTCACATTACTGTAAATATAAAAATTGGCTTTTGTACCAGAGCCTTCCTTCTGATTCATTTGTTTTTTCCCTAAAATTACTATTAAATATTTGAACGATTCAGTGCATTAGCACGCTGGCCTTTCACCCCTGGGATCTGTGCTAATCCATCCCAGGCTAATGAGATCCCATGCCTGTTGACTAAGAGAGTCTTAAGTGAAATGGACTCGGGGCATCTAAACCCCAGTTGCTAATTGGCACCATCAAATCACCCATAGCTCGGCGTTTGGCGACCTGACTCACTCAGAGGTGTGTGGTGTGGGAGCTGTATACGTCAAACTGTAATGGGACTGGGCATCCTTTGTGGGTGTGGGTGAGTCCTGGTGAGGCACTGAGGTGTGCTGGTGAGTTGAGCAATGCATGACAGTGATGCACCTGGCCAGGGAGGGCTCGATGCTTAAATTAAATTAAATTAAATTCATGGCTATGCCGCAGTCAATCAAAGTCGACTTGCCAACCAATCAGCACCCTTTTCTCCCGTAGTATAAATTGTTGCAAACGTTTGAAATTTGGCATTCTTGTGTTTGTCCTAATGAGTTCAAGACAAAAAGCTTCAGCAACATGTCTCTCTTTTCAGCAATATTCAACATCCTTAAGTTGTTCAACCATTATTTTTACCCAGTTGTCTGAAGTACATAAATACATTTTCCATCAAGAAAGAGAAAAAAGGAGAGAAAGAGCTTGGCTTCTACACCCTCGTGATATCGCAAAGCTCTCCACAGTCAATGAATTGCTTTTAACATCATAGTAAGCAAGCCTAGCCATCATAGTTAACAGTCGCACAGTCAGCAGCAGGTTGTCTACACCACCAGCTCTTTTATTGTTTAATCACCCCTGCCTTCTATCCCACCCGTACCCCCACCCTGCCTCACCCCACCTTTCCCAGGCCCCGTATTTGCTTAAAATTTCTAATTGCATCGACAAGAGGTCGTCAACTCGAAGCCAAAACTCTCTCTCTCTCTCTCTCACTCTCTCTCTCTCACTCTCTCTCTTTCACTCTTTCTCACTCTCTCTCTCTCTCTCACTCTCTCTCTTTCACTCTCTCTCTCTCTCACTCTCTCTCACTCTCTCTCTCACTCTCTCTCTTTCACTCTCTCACTCTCTCTCTCTCTCTCTCTTTCACTCTCTCTCTCTCTCTCACACTCTCACTCTCACACTCTCACTCTCGCACTCTCACTCTCTCTCTCTCTCTTTCACTCTCTCACTCTCTCTCACTCTCTCTCTCACTCTCTCTCTTTCACTCTCACTCTCTCTCACTCTCTCTCACTCTCTCTCTTTCACTCTCTCTCTCTCACTCTCTCTCACTCTCTCACTCTCTCTCACTCTCACTCTCACACTCTCACTCTCACTCTCACTCTCTCTCTCTCTCACTCTCTCTCACTCTCTCTCACTCTCTCCATAGATGCTGCCTGACCTGCTGAGTATTTCCAGCTAACCGTGCGAGTTAATGTTAACATGCAGCCTCTGCGAGAAAGGTGCCAATTCCAATTCCCAGCTGCTTGAACAGGCAGATAGGATTATGATCAACCGTCTCAACTCACTCTCTTCCTACTGATCCCCACGTTTGGCCTGTGCAGCGTCTGGAGAGCTTTTGAATGACACAATTTCAATGCCAGTTGTTCCTCAGATAATCTTCTCTCGGAGGGCAGAGGCAGGGTTCATAGGCTGACCAACAAATATAGGCCATGACATGAACACTCCTTCCATGGCCCTGACCATCTTTATACCAGCCAATAGTTGGAGGAGGAGGGGCAGGTGGAGGGTCACTCTGACACGATTTGATGGTCTCCCATGCCCCAATACGATGAGGGCACCAACGCTCACCAGACACGAGCATCCCAATGGACTGCCTGGAGTGGGATTCGAGCTTTCTAACGTAGGGGCACTAACCACTCAATGAAAGGGTCACTCAGCTGGGCAGAGGTTTAATAGCATCTGGGAAACTGGGCAAAGAGACTGCCAACTCCTACATGACCAGCGGCTCAGCAGAGAACTGCGTCCAGTCCTGGGCGCCACACTCGAGGGAGGATGTGAAGGCATTGGAGAGAGTACAGAGGAGATTCACAAGAACGATTCCCGGGATAAAGAACTGTAGCTACGAGAATCGATTGGAGAGGTCGGGACTGTTTTCCTCAGGGAAAAAGAAGGCTGAGAGGAGACTTGATAAAAGGTATTCAAGATCCTAAAGGGTAAATAGTGAGAAACTGTTCCCACTCAAGGGAGCATCAAGAACTGGAGGGCACAAAGTCAAGATAATGGGCAAAAGGAGCAAAAGTGATGTGAGGACAAATGTTTTCAGTCAGAGGATGGTGGAGGCAGGTTCGATCGAGGCATTCAATAGAGAATTGGATGGGTATCTGAAAAGCAGGAATGTGCAAGGTTACAGGGATAAGGCAGGGGAGTGGGACTAGGTGGAGTGCTCTTTCGATGGGCCAAATGGCCTCCTTCTGCACTGTAAAGGTTCTGTGTGAAACTTGTGCAGCTTCAGGAGACAGGCTAAAGGAAATGGAACACGGCAAATGGATAGAGCACATGTGGCCCTTCATTCTGCTCCGAGGTCGGAGCCAGCCCTGTGATGAGTAATCTGTATAACATTCTCCTAGTAGAATAGTGGTTATTCGGAATTCCCCAGAAAGCACTGTGATGGAGCGGTGACTAACAGGGTGGGGTGCAAGCAGAAATAAACTGGCATCATGTTAAATTAAATTAATCAAAAATTTCCATTTTAATTTTAAAAAATACTGTTAATTTATCCCAATCGGACAGGAGGTACAGTGCAGAACCAAAAGCTCACACATTATAACTGCACCTTCTCCTGTCTTCAGCATGTCCCTAAACGCTTCACATCCAATAAATTGCTCATCAAGTGCTGTTGCTATCCTGTAGACAAACACACCACTAAGTTCTGCACAGCAGGATTCCCACTAAGGTCAAATGAATGAATGGCCAGTTGCTGTTTTTTTTTAATCTCTCTTGTGGTGTTGAATGAGGAAAGAATGTTGCCCATGTCACATGGGGAACTCTTCAGATTGGGTCCTGGGATCTTTCTCGTCCAGCGGAATGTTTCATCCAAAGGACAGTGCAGCACTCCCTCAGCACTGCACTGGGGGTGTCAGCCCGGGTTACACGCTCAGGTCCTGAAGCAACCGGGGCTCGAATCCAAGACTTTCTGGTGTGACCAGGACTCGACACTGAGCCTGTGACTGGTCTGTGCTGGGACAGCAGTTAGGAGGGTTACAAAGCTTAAGGGCATAGGGGGGTGCATAGCCAGGCACTTTGCTGTTCAGGGAAACACCGATTAGACTCTGCATGAATATAGGCTTCAGGTGAGAACAGGGCCCAGGTACCATTCCAGCAATAACTGCCAAGACTTGCACAGAGGATTGAACAGCACAGAAAGAGGCCAGTCAGCCCATCAAGTCTGAAAGACTATCCACTTTGGCCCATTCCCCTACCTTTTTACACATACCCTCTCAAATATCTTCAATTTTTTTTCAAACATTTGCCACTTAAAAGGTACGATAGCTTTTGGTCTGAACTAACAAAAAAGGAAATTCTAACCTGTCTCTTCTTCATTACCATTCAACTTCCCTTTTGGATCCTGGGGTCTAACTCACTGTAAATAGGTTTCCCTTGGAAAATATTGGACAGGAATAGTCCACTGGTCCACCTAGCCTGTCCCAGATAATTGGCTGGATGGGGTGGTCTGGAACTAGGGGTCCCAGCCTCAGGATAAGGGGTCGGCCATTTAAGACTGAGATGAGGAGAAATTTCTTCACTCAAAGAGTTGAGGAGCTTGGAATTCTCTACCTCAGAGGGCTGCGGGTGCTCAGTCGCTGAGCATTGAAGGGAAGTAGGTGATAAAGTGATTATTTGTGGGGAGATGGTGGAGTAGTGGACTAGTAATCCAGAGGGAACATGGGTTCAAACCACCCCCCCCAACCCCGGCAACAGCTGGTGGAATTTAAATTCAATTAATAAGTCTGGAACTGAAAGCTAGACTCAGTAACGGTGACCAGGAAACTATCATTGATTGTTGTAAAGACTCCATCTGGTTCACTAATGTCCTTTAGGGAAGGAAATCTGCCATCCTTATGCAGTCTGGCCTACATGTGACTCCAGACCCACAGTAATCTGAAATGGCTGAGCAAGCCTCTCATTTAAGGGCAATTAGGGACGGGCAACAAACACTGGCCTTGCCAGCGACACCCACATCCCATGGAAGAATAATAAAAGATAAATTAATGCCTTTGGGAAGGATACTGCGTTGCAATGTTGTTTGACACATAAGTACTGGTGACAGCCCTAACACTCTCCTGCTCTTTGCAATATCGCCACATGGGATCTTTTACGTCTACCAGACTTGGTAAACCGGCCCTGGTTTAAGGTCTCATCCAAAACGACTTGAATATCAGCCTTTACTCCTTCGCTGATGTCCCGGGGTGAGATGTGAACCCACAACACACTGGCTCAAAAAGCAAATATATCATCAGCTGAGCCACAGTTGACTTCTCTAACAACAGTGGTGATCCTTCAAAGAAGCACTTAATTGGCTGTTAAGTGCTTTCTCATGAGACATCCAGTGGTCATGCACGATGCTATATAAATGCAAGTCTTCCTTCCTCTACTTGAATTTGAAAGCAAGTTTAAAGTACACATAATATATAATTTCTGACAAGCTGCTTTTCTGTTGGAGCCAATCAGGGTGACCGCGAGGGCTTCTCATTTCCATGAAAGCTACAGTGGAGATCAACGTGTAATCTCGTGATAAGTTAGCAAAATAGTTGTCAATCACGTGCACACTTAGATGGAGTAGAGGGGGGAATATTAAACACAGAGGGACAGCTGTCTAAGACACGAGCTACAATCACTGATATCCCATGGTGGTGGGGGGGGCTATCTAAACCCTCCTTTTTCGACAATCCTTTAATGCGTGAGTCAAGTACTCTGCTGGTGGTAATCTGGGTCATTAGCCTGATCATCGAGAGAGACAAAATACAAAGAATCCCGTAGAATGTTTTTCCACTCAAACACCACAGGAATACAAAACCAACAAATCTCAAATGCTCTTAAAGGGAGTGTGATAGTTCTCAATTTATTGCTCCGCTCCTGTTTCTTTTCACCTTCTCAAGCGATTGGAAAGATTCCGCACCCCCCCCAACAAAACACTTGAGAAAAGGAGCCCCCAATCTGGAAAGTGTTATCGCAACTCTCCTCAGGCACAGATACAGCCCTCACTCACCCACCCACCCATTATGCCATGCACAATTGCCCAAGCAATACAGGAGCCAGGTAGTCTGGTGTCATCTCTCTAATAGACTTACGGACAGTTGGAGGAGTTGTTCCCTTGGGTGTCACCATTACCTTCCCTCCTCTGTTTTGAACCAGCTCGCTATCACTGGCTTGCCCAGTGGATGAATCGTGGGGTCACTGGACTCTTGTCCTGTGAACCCACATGCCTCGTTCGTCAAAATGCCAACAACCACAGTGCCACCCCTGCGCATTTTCCACTGTCCCTCGAACCCTGTCAGTATTCCCAGGCCCGGAGGAAGGGGACCAGGATCAAGCGGCAACAGCGGTCGACAAACCAGCGCATGCTCGCCGAGCGAATCTTGCGCGCCTTTTCCCAAGTTGCTATTGTAGTTCGTCGGAGTGAGTCATCCTCATTTTGGAGGGAGTAGGAGGAAGGCCAGATGTGGAGGGAGGTGGGGGGGGGGGTGCGTTGTGAAGAGGGCAGTGCCAATCTCCACCACTGGCTGATCGACTGGCGAGAGGTGGCTTTTTTTTTCGAGATAAAGGCACGAAGAGTCATCAAAGTTGGACAAAGCTAGGGGAAAGGTAGGATGACTCAAGCAGCAGTGATCAGGTGCTAAGGTTGGGTTTGAGTGCTAGCAGATAGTAACAGGGAGGGGAGACAGGAGAGAGCTGACCTTGTACGAGCTTCTGCGAGACCTGAGTTCCACAGAGAGAGAGCAGGAAGAATAGCAAAGATGGCACATCTGGGAATGAAGCCCAGCTAGAGAGGAATGTATATGTAGTGCATTAGAAACAATCCATTCTTAACTGGACCAGCTACATAAATACAGTGGCTACAAGAGCAGGTCAGAGGCTGGGAATCCTGCAGAGAGTAACTCACCTCCTGACTCCACAAAGCCTGTCCACCATCTACAAGGCACAAGTCAGGAGTGTGTTGGAATACTCTCCACTTGCCTGGATGAGTGCAGCTCCCACAACACTCAAGAAGCTCAACACCATCCAGGACAAAGCAACCCGCGGGATTTGACAACACATCCACCACCTTAAACCTTCACTCCCTCCACCACCGATGCACAGTAGCAGCAGTGTGTGTACCATCTACAAGATGCACTGTAGCAACTCACCAAGGCTCCTTCGACAGCACCTTCCAAACCAGTGACCTCTACCACCCAGAAGGACAAGGGCAGCAGATACATGGGAACACCACCACCTGGGAGTTCCCCTCCAAGCCACACATCATCCTTTGGAAATATATCGGCCGTTCCTTCACTGTCGCTGAGTCAAAATCCTGGAACTCCCTCACTAACAGCACAGTGGGTGTATCTACACCATATGGTCTGCAGTGATTCAAGGAAGTAGCTCACCACCACTTTCTCAAAGGTCAATAAATGTTGACCTTGTCAGCTGCGACCACATCCCTTTCATCATTAAAAACAATCATCCTTGTGAATCATTTTTCCAGCGTCTTCAGTGCCTCTACATTCTTTAACTTACCTGGAGGGGGAATTTCCCCTTGTTGGGTGGCGCGTGGTGGGTAGGCCTGGGAGCGGCCGCGCAATGGTCCGGATGCCCACGACCGGGCCCTGATCGCGATTCCAGCCAGCGTGAGACACGCGCCGATAACCTCAGCGCTGCCGGAGGGGTGGGGGGGTGGGGGCGGGAGGAGGGCCAGCGCTGAAGCGTGCTCGTGCGCTGGGTGAGAGCTCCCTGAAGGCACAGGAGCTGCCCCAGGGAGCCGACGATTTTTAACATGAGAAATGGAGATTTTTAAAAATAAGGTAAACATCTCCCCCACACGTGACTCTGTCGCATGAACAGGGACATGTGAAAAATGGAGGGTTTTTTTTTTAAAGTCGCTGTTCGAAACCTCGTCCGGCCCGTGGATGAGGTTCCGCAGAAAAATGCAAAGGCCGCTTAGCCGATTTACCCGCCCGCCCTCCTGCCAACTGTAAGGTCGGACGGGCAGCGAAGAGCTCAATTGAATTCATTGATTAAGGGGCTGAATAGCCCTCTGAGTTGTCGGCGGGCGCGCTGCTGACTCATGCCCGTGCCCGCTGACCGAAATATCGGGCGAGTGCGCAATGACGTCAGGACGCTAGCCCCAACATCATCGCGCGCTGTTTCACGTTTGTGCGTGTCGGGTGTGTGCCTGCACACCGCGCTGAAAACCCTGCCCCCCGGAGACCAGAACTGTTCACCGTGCTCCCGAATGTAGTCTAACCAAGGTCCTATGGAAGTTTAACCGAGCTCCTTTACAGAGTAGCAATCGTCGCACTCATCGCTAGAAAACAGAGTTCGACAACGGAGAAGTGTGGCTCAAGGCTAGAAGGGAGGAGGGATTGTTCATCAAAGCGCACAGATTTTCTGTTATCCTGTCCAGGAATGCAAGTTAAAGGATAGAAGATCCTCCCAGATATGTGGGAATTATTTGAGCGTAGGGAGGCCTGGACCTTTTGGAAGTTTAAGTGTTGTTTTAGAGGTAAGAGATGCTTCACACAGAAACAGGCCCAAAATAAAGGCCTTCTCTCAACAGCCATCACAATTACCCCACAGAAACCACAGACAGCTTGCAACAGTTGTGTAATTTTTCCGTTGCAGTTTTTACAGCCAATTGTGTAGTAATTATGGATTTACTTGAATATGAAGCACGGCTTTTCAGCAGCTATTATAATTTAGACATCTCAGGAGTTTTACTGACCTGCCTTTGGCAACCACCGTGGTGCTCAATGGTGAACAAACCCTTGCATCCTGGTAATCAAGGCTGACACCTTGGAAAATGTCAAGCACTGGACAAGGCTCGTTTGGGATTTAGTGACTTTCTCCCTCCCCCCACCCCCCACCTCCCGCCACTACTGACACTGGCAGTACTTTGTAAAACATGTCGCTCTGTATCATTCCTCTGCTCAGACATTTGACTTGCCAAATTAGCTAGAGACCTTAAAATAAGACAGGCCCCCAGCTTCTTTTGCTGTAACACCGAGGAGCTGTCGGCCAGTCTTTGGGACTGCCCACCTGGAAGTGAGATAAACCTGCACAAGCGCTCACATGTCCACCACCTGTACAGTTAGCGCTCCAAGATTCTCTGGGGCCTACGCTCATGGTTTGGCTACATCCAGAGCTGAGACTTAAGGGATTAAGAAAGAAAAATCTACAAGAGTGTTTTCAGATGTGTCAGGTAACATTGCCAACCCTCCAGGATTGGTCTGGGGTCTCCAGGAATTGGAGATCAATCTCCAGGACTCTGCTGTGTGCAACCCTGGAGAAAAATCATCGGGACATTAAAAAAATTGGGGTTTTTTTTTTGTCATTTCCTTTGAACATTTCTCTTTACCAGATGTAAAAATATAGAAAATTGGGTGGGGTGGGGGGGGCGGCAGGAATGGCTGTTTGGTTAACAGTCAAGCATCATCAAATTGGGAAATGAGTCTTTTTGCTTTCCAATTGGCATAGGAAGGCAGTGCGTCACAAGGATGGATGTGTTGGCCGACTAATGGCTGGAGCGTGGGGGAAAGTCATGTGATGAACCCTCCAGGAATATCAGCCATGATTGAATGGCGGAGCAGACTCGATGGGCCGAATGGCCTAATTTCTGCTCCTATGTCTTATAGTCTTAATACATTTAATCCCAGTTGGCAACCCGCGTGTCAGGGTAAAAGGACAGGAGAGCATGGCTTCAGGTGCTTGGAGGGCATAAATCCAGGGGAGGCAATGGCATAGTGGTATTGTCACTGGACTAGCAACCAGAGACCCAGGGCAACGCTTTGAGGACTGGGGTTTGAATCCCGCCACAGCAGATATAGGAATTCGAATTCAATAAAAAAACTTGGAATTGAAGTCGAATGATGACCATCATTGTCAGCTGTTGTAAAAACCCATCCCTTCGCTAAGGGAAGAAAATTGGCTGTCCTTATCCTGGGCTGGCCTGGCCTGTATGTGACTCCAGACCCACAGCAATGTGGTTGACTCAATGAGGGATGGGTAATAAATGCTGGTCATCCATAGCCAGTGATGCCCACATCCAATGAATATTAAAAAAAATAAAACAAATTCAGGGAACAGGAGGAGTACCAGTTCAGAGGGCAGAGGGGACAGATTCAGGGGTGGACACAAGCTCATGGGGACAGCTTGGGGCATCCAGAGGTAGATCCCAAGAGATGTGCCTCTGGGAACCGAACGCTGAACTCAGCTGACAAACAGCCAGAAGGATTGGTACGCAGGGCACTCGAGATTTATCTGCAATCGTCAAAGATCAGGGGGAGAAATATATATCATGGAGGGAGGTGATCTCTCATCACTTCAGAATCGCTTCCCAGCTAAATGCCTCGGCTTGAATAAATCCATCTTTGAAGTTGAGCCACAACTCGGGGGGGTGGGAAGGGGGCAGGAAAATTCACCTCCAATTAGTTGGATCCCAAGTAAGAAGAGCTTGAAACCCTCTTCCTTCCGACTCTTCTGGATTCAGTGCTCCACGTTCTGGAGGAATCCACCTTTCCCCGATGCTCGGCCGGTCCTCGCCACCAGGGGGCTCTCTGACTTTTTTTTTCCCCCGCACCTCGTGGCATGCTGGGAGCTTGAGAGCTCGCTATGTCCCATTTGTATCTCCTCCAGCTGCACAGTAAAACTTTCCAGAGAAACTCTGGGCCCATTAAAATAACATTTTACGTTTATCCATTTTTTTTTGCTGAAACGCCAAAGGTCTCTGGAAAATTTTAGAGCACAAACTGGCTCCGTTAACATCGTGCCTCCCAGGATGCACTGCACCGAGCAGGCCTATAGCGATAAAGGAAATGGGCCATTAAAAAAGAGTGAATTTCCCAACAAGCGGCCACTCCCCAGCGCCTGGCAAAGCGTTTTACTTTTGCAAGCCAAACAGTTATTTTGCGTTTCAAGTAGAACATGTGGTACAGTCTTCTTTCTCCTAACCACCTCAACGCAATCCCAAGCCTGCACAACGCCTACAAATGCTTGTGTGCAGTACAACCCGGAGCCATTTGCGCGCATTCCGACAAATGCAGGAGTGGCAACATTGCGCCGCACTATATTTTCAACCACTAGGTGTCACTGGCATGTTACAGTTAGAAAATAAGGAGGTCAGGAATAGAAGCAGGATAGGCCGCACCGCCCCCCGCCCCCAAGCCTGCTCCACCATTCAATACAAACATGGCTGACCTTTGATCTCAACTCTACTTTCCTGCCTGCTCCCCAAATCACCTGATGCCCTTAGAATTCAAAAATCTATTGATCTCAGTCCTGAATATACTCATCGACTGAGCATCACAACCCTCTGGGGTAAGAGGGTTCCGGAGAGCCACAACTCTCTTGAGTGAAGAAATTTCTCCTTACCTCAGTCCAACAATGGCCACCTCCTTACCCTGAGGCTGTGTCCTCGTGTTCTAGGCTCTCCAGCCAGGGGAAAATAGCGTCTCTCAGTGTCTACCCTGTCAAGCCCCCTCAGGATCTTGTGCTTCAACGAGCTCACCTCTCATTCTTCTAAACTCCAGAAAATATTCTACTCAATCTCTCCCCAAGGGGATAACACTCTCAGCCCAGTAATCAATCCCATTAACCTTCCTTTCACTTGCCTCAAAGTATGTCCGTCCTTCAGTATGGAGAAACAAAACTGCTGCATGGGCCGTCCACCATAGGCCGCAGGCTTTTCAAACACACTCTCATACTGGTGGTTAAGCTCCCCAAAATGGAATAACCCAGAGCAGTAAAGACAACCTAGAATCATGTAAGGAACAACTGGATGCACAATGGCAGCAAAGAGGGGCTCTCTGGATGAATGGGCCGATTGGCCTTCCTTATCTGTAACTATCTTGTGACCCCCCCCCCCCACCTCTCTCTCCATCTCCGTTCTCCAATTTCTCTCCACGCCAACACTTTGCCACTGCTGGTGGTGGCTAAGTGGGCAGCATGCTCAGTGGTAAATCAGAAGGTCCTGGGTTCAAATCCTTACTCCAGCAACTTGAACACAAACTGGTGTTACCCACTGCCAAAGCTGCTGTGTTTTGGATGAGCCATTAACTGAGGCCCTGTCTGCTCTCCCAGGTGGATGGAAAGGATCCCAGAGAACTACTTTGAAAAAGAACAGTGGGAGCTTTCCCCCGTGAACTGGCTAATATTTATCCCTCTACTGACATCACAAAACCAGTTCATCTGCTCATTGCTGTTTGTGGGAGCTTGCTGTGCAGAGTTTCCCCACATTACAACAGTGACCACACTCCAAAAGTACTTCATTGGCTGTAAAAGGTGGTTGTGAGAGGCGATATATAAAGGCAAGTCTCCGCCCCCCCCACCCCTCCCACCATTAGTTCAAACCAGGGATGGCAATTGGAGCAGGTACATGAGGAGAAGCCAATAAACCACATCAGGTCATCAAACGCGACACAGGGTAATTTTCCCTCACAGAAACAATAACCCTAGGGTCTTTCTGCAGTAAATCAACTCAGAAATAAACCGGTGATTTTTTTCCTTCCATTTGTTTTAATGCAAAGTGGTGCCACAAGTTTGGGTGGAGATTAGAAACATGCTGACCAACTGCGAGGAGCCAGAGGGCCCTCTGACTAACGGGACTGACAGCATGATAATGGCTCATGACTTAGCTTTCAAAGACGTACAATGACATGACCAAAACGATTGCCCTAGCCGTAAAGAAAAGATTATATTGTTCGATTAAAAGATGAAAGGATGAATTACCTGCTGACCCAGTGTGCAGAAGCACGACTTGGGAGGACTATGCATAATGGACACAGCCACTGGCCAGTCAAAGGTTCAGTAAATCTGGTCGTTTACAGGCTGATATTGGGAATATAATCATGAGAAGGTGCTGGAACTGTTAACTGGCTCCCTAATACAGAAAGGCAGGGTTACATTGCTATCACACCTTTCACAACCTCTGAACGTCCCGAAGCGCTCTACGGCCAATGAAGTGCTTTTGGAAGTGTCGCCACTGTTGTAACGTAGGAAACTTGGCGGCCAACTTGCGCACAGCAAGCTCCCACAAACAACAACGTGATAACGACCAGGACTTTTTTGTTTGAACCGGTGTTGCTTTGAGGGATAAATATTGGAAAGGGGCACTGTCATCATTCCCCCTGCCTGACATCCCACATCCAGACCACACAGTCGCCTCTTGAACAAGTCACCTGAGCAGTTAAAGGTAGCCCAGTCCCCAGTTGTTCCTCTGTTTGAATCCCAACTGGAGCAGCAGTTTGGTTTGGAAAATGGGGCAGGGTGGCAGGGATGTGGTGGCAGGGGTTATACTTGGCCTGGTGTCAATTAGACTGATAGTCCCACTCCTAATTGCTCTCCAATCCTTCCCAATCCCACTCCCTGGTGGAAGGTGAATGCGGATGGATATTGAGCGAGGGGTTGCATCCAGCTTGCCTGTGATGCATACCACAGTCCACCATCTCTCAGTGCCCCCAGCCAGCTCAGCTGCAGTGAGTGCTCTTATCGGAGGCCTCGTCTGCAGGAGTCGACACGCCCAGCAAAGACTGCTGGGCAGAAAGGGGAGCGACCAGTCAGCGAGCAAAAGAGAACCACCAGGAGCTGGATGGCACTGGGTAAACGCAATCGACATTCTCATCCAGACTCTCACCCCAGAATCAAACGGCATCTCCTAAAAGGAAGCAAAGGCAATCCGATCAGCCCAGGCAACATTACACAGAGTGATTAGCACAGTTCCCGGTGGAGGTTTAATACAGCGCACACACCCGTCTCTGAAGCAGCCACACTGAGGCTTATATCTGTGATGCATGACACATGCTCAGTATAAACAGCCCTTATCACATGGTCCAGCTGCACATGTAAACAAACATCAGGCTGGATAGAGCTGGAGAGCCACTGCAGGTTTAATTATCACATTTTTACAGCTAGTGTTTATAGTCTGATACAAAATCACAAACATAAAAGATAAGGGTTTCTTTTTCATTGCATTCCCTCTATTGCCATATTTTAAAAAAGGTTAAAGCTCCTTTGCAACACTAGTGATACTCTTCCCCTAGTCTTTTTCAAACAATCCACAAGTTCACTAAATTGAAATTAAGAGCTTTATTTCTGGGGGCGCTGGGAGATTGATCTGCATTCATTTGAATTGAGTTTTGATAGATGACTTGGTGCCCCTATCTTCTGACTCCTCCGAGCTTTGTCCTCTCTCCTCTAGTTGTCAGCTATGGCTCAGCCCTTGTATTTTGAGTCACTAGGTTCTGGCTTCAGGTCCCACTTGGCTGTGAGTGCAACAGCCAATGCTGACACTCCAGTGCAGTACCAAGGGAGTGCTGTGCTGTCAGAGGTGTCACCTTTTGGATGAGATGTTAAATTGAGGCCTACTTGTGGGGATCTAAAGGATCTTATGCCACTATATCAGAGAAGAACAGGTGTCCGGGCCAATACTCATCTCTCAATAAACATCACAGCTTTACCTGGTCATTATTCAGAGGGTCAGCACAGACACAATGGGCTGAATGGCCTCCTTCTGTGCTGTAACCATTCTATAATTCCCATATGTGAGAGCTCGCTGTGCACAAATTGGCTATTGTATTTCGTACATCACAACAGTGATTACACTTCAAAAAGTACTTCATTGGTTGTAAAGCACTTTGAGAGGTCCGGTGTTTGTGAAAAGTGCTATATAAATGCAAGTTTAGCTCTCTATCTTCTAACATGGGGTCAGCACCAGCAGTGTTTCCGATCCCAAATCCATCCAGGTTATGTGTGTGGTGAATTCTCCCAAGTTTAGGATGAATTAAGAGACTTTAGAGGTTAATGTTTTAAGTTGGAGCATTCGTGGACTGAATGATTTAGAAACCGGACAAACGTTAAACAGATTTTCTGGTCCTGTTTACTCAGCTGGAGCAAAGGGATCATGGTGACATGAAGGGGTCGTGGATATGTAAAGGGGAAGCTAGGTAAGCAGGTGAGGGAGAAAAATACTAGAAGGATATGCTGATAGTGCGAGATGACGCTCGTTTGGAACATAACCACCAGCATATTCCAGATGGGCCGAATGACCAGTTTCTGTTCTGTAAATTCTATCTGAGCAGCAAGTTCTCCTAAGGCCTGGACAACATTCCTCCCTCAACAAACACTACGAAGAATAGATGATCTGGTCATTTGTCTCCTTCCTGTGACATTATGCTGACACAGAATGGCTGCCATAACTATAACCCCACGTGACTACCTGCCCCCACTCGGTGTTGGATGGCTCCACTTATTGAATGGCACGAGGTTCATGTGGCAACCTCCCTGCTCTTCTTAGAAACAGCGCCGTGGGATATTTTGGGTCCACCCGAGAGGATAGATGGGGCATCAGTTTAACATCCCACCCGTAGGATGGTACCTCCAACAGCGTAGTACTCCCTCAGCACTGACCTGGAGCCTCAGCCTGGACTGTGTGCTCAAGCCACTGGACTGGGACTTGAACCCACCCAAATCTTCTGATGGAAAGGCGAGAGTGCAATCCACTGAGCCCCGGCTGAGTCACACCACAAGCCTGAGCGCGAAACTGGGCGAGATTAACTTTCCCCATCTTGCTCATTTTACACATGATAAAAGCAGCCCCGTATACAATCACCTGCATGTTGCCGTGACAGCGAGATGTTGAGACTGGTTCAAAAAGCCAAACAAGAGGTCCATTGTTAAGAATGAAATGACACTTGTGATATCAAGAGCACTCAGCAGAGATTGAGCTGACTAGATATGGGTTACATGGGCAGGCGTGTGGAATACTCAGCGGCAAATTGGTCACTGGAGAGTTATGTGGTTTAACCACACTCGCAGGTCAAGACTTCAATCTGAGCTATTGCCACACAACGGGTGGCAAGGTGACCTGTGGGGAAATAATGGCACCAGGGCTCACCTTTGGTAAAGGCTGATGGATTCGAGGTCTCTTTCTCTTGTTGCCCGCTATACATCGTGGTGGCCAAGGACAAAATATGGTGCCACACTGAAGCGGCAAGTGCACTTAAGAGATGGCAAAATCGGAGGTGGAGGAACAGCTTGGTGCTTTGGCAAGGAAATGTCACTTTTGCGCCTCTAACTACAAGAAACCTCAATCTTCAAACGTAGCGATGATCAGTAAACACCGTTTCTCATCTCTAGCGACGCTCAATAGACACGGTTACTCAAATGCTTGAGCGGTCTCAAAAGTCAATGCCTTCTAGCAAGTTGCCTCCCATCTTATGGTCAACCCAGACAGTCAATTAGAACATCCCTTGCTTGCGCTGTGTCTCAGCAGCTCCCTTCATTCCTCCGATCTGCCTCTGCAGCCTCTTCTATTGCAGAGCTGATCCATACAGTCGCCCTCTCCTGCCTCACTTAAAGTGTCCATCACTGATGGCTGATACCAGAAGGCGAGTCAGAGTGGGCTTTTCATCTGTGAGGGCATCACGGTGAAACCCAATCATATCATTGTCCAATGTCCACCCTTCATTTCAACTCCCCCAAGCTGTGGGGTAATAATGACTTTAGACCAATGATGTAAATGGGGAGACTGGGAGTCACATCCCTTCTAATTCTGATACACATTGATTTTAATGAGCTGTAAAGCAGAATACTGCCTCGCTATTGCCTGGTTTACATCATTAGCACGAACTCAGTGTTATTCCTTCCTTGGTGTTTATGAATTCAGCTTTTGAAAGACCAAGTAACTTTTTTTTTAGCAGAAGTGAAAGTAATGAACCTCCAGACTTTGTCAGTGGAATAAACCACAAGATTAAAACTGTTCTAATGCACTTGAGGCCACTTTTACTGTCGCATAACAGTTACAATTGACAGCTTTCTAACATCTCAATTTCACATCTGACATACTCCAACCCATCTCACAATGAGAACCCAAATCACTTTAGCTCTGGTGACATAAAAGTATTTGTTCCATCAATCACTTGGACAATTATCTGCAGTAAAATGTGGATACCTAAAGTACAGTAGCCCATGGGAGTGGTCTCATCCTCCATTCTAACAAGCAAAGGGATTGTGTCCAGTAATCTGATCTACCTTCACTTTGCCCTGCAGCTTAAATATGTGAAGGGTAACCAAGAAAAAAGGAAACAAGCTTCATTTGCTCTGTGACTTAACCCCTCAAGTGCTGAGCTTTCATTTTTTAACTTTCATTATAAACGCCAATGTGCTTGTTTGGTCAGGGCCGTTTGTGGGACCTTGCTGTGCGCAAATTGGCTGTCACGTCTGACTACACTTCAAAAGTATTTCATTGGCTTTTTACGGAGGTTTTTGGAGGTCCAGAAGTGGTAGAAGATGCAATATAAGTTCTTCTATTCGACATCAGTAGAGGGAGCACGCTATTGGCTACAAGAAGAAGTCAGGTGATCAAGCTTCCCCTCGGTTAGGTCAATTCATGCAGTTGTATCCAGCTGTGAACACCTTGGGTCTCAAGCAACACATTCTGGTCAATGCAGGTGGACGTAGTTTCAGGTAAGAGATGCTGGCAAGTTCAGGCCTCCATTTGCTCTGGATAGACAAGTGGATGGCTTCAGATGGTGGGCCCCATTTGGACCGAGTGCTTGCAAAGGTTCGATGGAATGATACGGCGAGACTAAAGAATGGAAAGTCTAGATCCTGAGTGCCAGCAATTGTAACCATGGACTAACCAGCAGAGAACGTGAATGGAGAGGGATTTATTTCAGATTTGAATGCTTTGTCAGAGCCTTGGGGAGAAGTAACACTACAGGCAGAGTATCAATTCCTTCTATCCGGGTGGTAGAGACTTGGTCATTTGAGGAGAAGACACTATCCTTTTCTTTCTGCATAACAGTTGACAATGCATATGTATGGAATGATGGACAGATCAGTGCCTAGAAGGTTCTACTGGAGCTGAGAGGCTTTAGGTAGCATAAAGTGCAAGCTTGTCACTGCTTTTATCTTCCGTGTAACTCTTATATTCAGTCTATATACACACACCACAGGTGGTTTCATATTAAAGAAGGCAAAAGCCACTCATTCCTATTTGCTGCCAAACCAGAAAGAAGCAATTAGCCTCTAGCTGACCTCAGGACATATTATTGACAGCAATCATACCATAAAGAGCCAAGGCTGGGTTTTGTGTAAGCAGCAGAATAATACATTATGTAGTCTTGTCCACATAAAACCGTGTGTCTAGTTTTACGTGCTAAACCTTTATACATCGTGAGTTGGACCTCAACTAGAGCATTGCATCCAATTCTGGGGCACCACACCTTAGGAAGGATGTCAAGGTTTTAGGGAGGATATAAAGATTTACTAGAATGGTAACAGGGAGGGGGGGACTTCAGTTTTGTAAGGAAGCTGGAGAGGCTGGGGTTTGCCTTCCTGTGAGTGGAGAAGGTTAAGGGACTATTAAACAGAAAATGATGAAAGGTCCTGATAAAACAAATAGGGTTCCCAATAGTAAGAGAGTCGATGACCAGAGGACAGAGATTAAAGATATTTAGTAAAAGAAGTGGTGGGGTTGGCGGGGGCAGGAGGGGAGTGGTGCGGGGGGACTAGGAGTTGTTGTGATCAGGAATACATTGCTTGAAGTGATGGCAGAAGCAGACTCAATAGTAACTATGTAAAGGGAATTGGATAAATACTGGAAAAAGGGAGAAAAAAAATGCAGGGCTCTGAGGAAAGGGCAGGAGAGTGGGACTAATTGGATAGCTCTTGCAAAGAGCTGGCACAGGCACAATGGGCCAAATGGCCTCCTTCTGTCTTTGGTAGGAGACTACTGATTTTGCTTAGCAACACCAGTTGGGGGGTGGTCCAGCAGTGCAATATTAAAATGCTTAATGTTCGTTTATGGATGTTACCCATGATTTCTTGGAGCCTTGATTCTGTCAAAGGGCTGGTGTGAATGGGGGTGAATGTTAATAAATCTATGGGGCATTGTATAGCGGCTTCCACCTGATGCTAAGTAGATATGAATATCTCACCTTCTCAGCTACCACAGCTCCCTCAGAGAACAGAAAGCAGTGATGGTCTCCAAGTGCGAGGTGCCCCTGATACCTCATGAGGCTAGATATTTGAGGGGTAGAGTTGGTAACCCAGTAAGAGACACATTGCAAATCAGCAGCCTACTTTATGCAGGAAATGGGACACAGTGTAAAATGGGGCTGCCTACTCGCTATAAATGGGTTTTGCACTAACGGCAAGGGCCACTTTTGCTGCTGTCACTATTGAACTACAGGGGCATCACTGTGAGCCCAATCCCCTGCTCACCTAAATTCCGCTCGTCCACACTTGCTAGCGCAGTGCCTGGACAGTGATCAGCAGAATGAAGGCTGCCAGTCTCATCAAAAGATGCTTTAGTTCAAGTGCCACTCCAGAGGCTGGAGCACCAGATCGAGGCTCCCAGTGCAGTACCAAGGGACTGCCGCAGTGTCTGATGACAGCTTTCAGATTAGACATTAAACAGAGACCCTGTGTGCCTCCAAGGCTCACATACTGGATCCCATCGTGCTATGTCAAAGAAGATCACAGGAGTTAATCCCTCAATCAACGTCACTAAAAATCAGATTATTTGGTCATTATCACATTGCTGTTTGCGGGAGCTTGCTGTGTGCAAATTGGCTGCCGTATTTCCTACACAACAACAGCGAATACCCTTCAAAAACTGGGCGGAATTTTACACTGCTGCGATTTTACAGACCCGCCGAAATCAATGGGCTTATGAATGGGTGTGTCCCCCACCACTATGGTGCCTTTAAAATTCCACCCATTGGTTGTGGAGTGCTTTGGAATGTCCTGAGATTGGTAAAGCAGCTAATAGAAATTCAAGCCTCCCTTTCTCTGGCCATACATAAAAATGTTTATATACATTAGCAAACTAGGAACCTTCATTAAGCTGTGCAGCTTTCACCCCTACAGAACATCGAGCATTAACTGGCAGACACCAAGGTCGAAAGAGTTAAGTGCCACCAGGTACAAGAGGCAAGCTAGTGACTACTTACAAAGGGCTGCACACGGGGAGATTAAAGAGCAGCCTGTCACTAATTCTTTAAAATCTTTAAGGGGCACAGCCCAAGATACGTGTAAAGTTTATTCAGAGAAATTGTATATCCGAACATTGGCATTTGTAATCGGATCCTCGTCGCTTCATCCCGATGCGTTCAGCTAATTTTTTTTTTTAACCCATGTTTTGCAGGCAAGAAACAAACCTGTGGAGGGGCTCGGTGACTGGTCGCTTAACTGTCCGCACTGCCAGGTTGCTGGGTTTAGACAAGAGAGGTAAAATGATTCCTCAGCTGCTTAGACAGCCTTGTCACGTTGTGGAGATGTTTCTGCCTGTGGGGGGGGATGTCCAAAACGAGGGGGGTCATAAAACAAAGGCAGTCACCCTTCATCCAAGTCATTAATGTGGATCGTAAATAGTTGAGGCCCCAGCACTGATCCCTGCAGCGCTCCACTAGTCACAGTTATGGAAGTATCTGCCTAGATTACATACTCAGCTTTCTGGAATCAAACTTGAACACATTTGCTTCTAACTCGGAGGGTTAAGTGCTACCCATTGAGCCAAGCCTCATACCAGGCTAAAGCTTAGACCCTAAGGTTTTGCTGTAATCTTTTGGCAAACACATTAAATTGCAATTGGGGGGTGGGGGGAAAGCCCCTTCAGACCGGAGCCCTCTCCATTCTTCACGCCAGCAGCCCCTCGAAATGAGAGGTTTCTAAATTAATAACTGTTCGTGTTGCCTTGAGGAGATACATATTCTGTTGGCTGATACGTTTCTAAATGATGAGGGATCTCGACAGAATAGGTGGAGGCAAACAACAGTTCTCATTGGTGGAGGGATCAGGAAAGGTTGGGGACATTGCTTTGAAAGAGAATGACAAAAGAACCAGAGATTACTGTGAGTGCTGGGGTCTCAGCGATTTACAGTCGACTTGGATGAAAGGACAGACTGTATTGTAGCCAAATTGGCTGATGATACGAAGATCGGGAGGAAATCAAGTTGCGTGGGGGATACAAAGGGGCTGTAAAGGGAAAGGGATAGGTTAAGTGAATGAACAAAAAAAAAAAATAATTGGCAGATAGAGAGTAGAATATGGGAAAATGTGAGGTTGTCGACTTTGCCAGGAAGAATAGAAAAGGAGAATATTAATTAAATGGAAAGAGGCTGCAGAATGCGGCAGAACAGAGGGATCTGGGTGTCCTTGAACATAAATCAAGAAAATAGCAATGCAGGTTCAGCGGGTAACTGGGAAGGCAAATGGAATGTTGGCCTTTATTGCAAAGAGGGCTGGAGTCGGGAAGTCTTTGCTACAGCTGGATAAGGCATTGGTGAGACTGCATCTTGGAGTACTGTGCGCAGTTTTGGTCTCCTTACTTAAACAGGGATATACTTGCATTGGAAGCAGTTCAGAGAAGGTTCACTTGGGAATTGATAACTACCTGAAGAGGAGGTGGGGGAGGAAACATAATTGCACAGCTACGAGGAAAAGACAGAGCGGCGGAACTAGCTCTGAGTTACTCTTGAGAGTGCTAGCATGGACACAAAGGGCTGAATAGCCTCCTTCTGCACTGTAACCATTCTATGACTCGATTCAAGACGATTGAGACTAACAAGATTTTCCTCTTTAGTGAAAAATAAGTGCAGTTGAAATGAAAAGCTGTTACTTAAACAAAAACTACCAACCCTGCCCCCAAATGGAGGGGATTGACCTCCAATAGACCATCAATTCCCCCCCTCAAAAACTCCCTGACCAAAGCCATTCAAAAATTATGAAGACCCCAGCACAAGATAAGTTGAGGCTGGATCCCTTTGACCTCCCTTCCTGGTTCCTGGTTCCTGTCCAAACTTTTCCCTCTCTTTGGTGCCTCATTCCCTTTTCGGCTTAATTCAGCACGGAGAGATTTCCTAGTAACCAGTGATCCCAGGTGGGATGCATTACTCAAAGAACTTGATTGCAATAGAATTTCGCAAGCCAGTGCTCAGCAATAATATATACCACCTGGGACCATTGTTCATGGAAAACCTGGCCGCAATTATGTGAGCCCGCAGCACAGAGAGAGGGAGAGGGTGCAATGTCGCCGCCCGCCTGGCGGAATGTGGTAGTGCTTCAAATCGCAGCAGCACCACTGGGCCAAAAGCTGTGCATATCTTTTCAGGGAAAACTCTCAAATGCAAAATGCAAAGCTCCATTCACTATCAGGTGTGGTTTTTCTGTGAAACAGAGAGGAGGAGGAGGAGGTGGAGAGAGGGGGGGTGGGGGGGAGAGATAATTCAACCAAGATGTGATTCAATCTGCATTTGGAAAAATCATACCTTCCTTCTAGACAGCACACTGGGTTTGGACAGAAATTGCCTGCTTCGAGAAATATATGTCTGCGCAAATCCTACATGGAGCATGCTCATCACACCGTCAGACAGAGCACCTCAAAGTGGCAAAAGCATAAAAAAAAAGGATAGCCAGTCATTGAATGCCTCCTGTCTCTTTATACCTGGAACCCTGAAGTGTAAGGAGCCCCTGCAAATGTCCCTCACTGCTCAGGCTGGCCAAGGACTGTACTTCTTTAAAGTTAAGACTCTGTGACCTCAAAAGTGATGGGGTAGGTTAAACATCTCAGCTGGTGCGTTACAGGCAAGAGGTTTACATTGGAATCGATTGAGGGAAAAACGATTCCCTCTGGCGAGTGGGTCAATAACCGTTGGTTTGCAAATCGGTGGTTATAGCCTCTGGTTATTGACCCACTCGATCCGATCTGAAGAAGAGTCATGCAGGACTCGAACTCGTTAACTCTGCTTCTCTCTCTCTCCACAGATGCTGTCAGACCCTCTGAGTTTTTTTCCAGCATTTGCTGCTTTAATTTCAGACCCTCTGGCATCCGCAACATTTTGCTTTTATCTGGGCGAAAAGATCCAGCCGGGTAAGGCAGAGAACTTTTTTCCCCCCCATCAGAAAGTTGTTGGGGGTCTTGGACGCTGTACTTGGCAACATCATGGAAACGGATTCCCTGAGTAATTTTAATGCTCAGGTCATTGACAGCCTTCCAGGCAAATAAAACAGGGGTGCGAGAGGGGATAAGCACGACTGCTCTTTCAAAGATCCAGCACCAGCACGATGGGCCAAATGGCCTCTTTTGGCACTGCTAGTTTCTAATGATGCCGTAACATGGCATAACGTGTCATTGCAAAGCCAAGCATCATCCATGGCCTACTTTGAACATTGCCACGGGAAAGCCCTTGGTTCATCAATAAAACTGAAGGAGGAAATATGAAAACTGGAAAGATTAAAATCTGGTCAACACAGGTATTGAATCCACAACCGGATAAATCTGGGCTCTTGTTCCAAAATTGTGCCTGGGAAGCTGTGACTTCAGAGAGGCCTTAACAAAGTTAAAGATCGTTCGATTTTATATCGACAGCAATAAAGCTGAACTAATTTCAATAACTATTCATTGAGAGGCCTGGGTGAGTTGCACCCTGCTCCGCTGTGCTTAACCGAAAGCTCCATTGTTGTTATAAAATGTGACCAGCAGAGTGGTAAAAGCCGAATTAGAAATGTCCTCGGTCTGTCATTGCCTAGCTATTCCTGCATCATCCGTCTGCATCTGAAGCTTGATGTTCCTTTGAGAGGCAGAGTGAGCTGCTCTGGTACAATTCCCGCATTCTGCTACTTTCATTATAATCAAAGCTGGAACGCACAGTTAAGAGTTTGAAGCAAATCAGGAAAAAGGTGATTGGAGAACACCATCAGTCGATTAAGTGCGTCATTGGCCTGTACGCAACTAACTTTGTTCATATCACACACCACTCCATGAATGTCCATGTGTTCACACTTACACATACCCCATGGTCCCATTAGCAGTCTGACATTTGAATTAACACTTCAACCATCTCCCATTGTGTTTTTAACATTTCTGGCTCTCTCTCTCTCACTTAGTGCTAAATTCTACTGTACTTACGTCTTTTTTCTCTCTCTGTTTTTCCTCCAACTCAACAGTGCAACCTTCTGCTCTTCAAGGTATCAGTGCAGAGTATTTGCCCACTTATCTACATCTAGTACCAGCTGTTAATTGTGCAGCGACCGAGTGTTTAACTGTGTTCAGGCAGTGAGCATTCACTTATGCTCCTATATATAGGAGCAGACTGAAACTGTGGTTGTTGGGTTTTGGAGGTATGTGTATCTCTGTGAATAAAAGCTTATAAGTGTGTAAAGATTGGCTCCAGTTTTATCCTTCATTGCCTGGCAATCAGGAACAAAACACCAGCATCAGGCACTTCCAGGTCAGGAACAGCCATCTGGTATGCAGCAGATTATCCCCAATAATGTATCTCATCCCAACTCTAGGAGGAGATCTTCTCTTGCATCAGTGTGCTATTCCCAATGCTCATACCAGCCTTCTCAGTGTCCTCCCTGATTGGTGCTGCCACGTTGGAGTTGAATTGTCATTGCGTTGAGCTATATTGAGTCTACAGCACAGAAACAGGCCATTTGGCCCAGCTGGTCTGTGCCAGCCTTCACAATCAATATGAACCTCCTCCCACCCTACTTCATCTCACACTATCAGCATAACCTTCTATTCTTTTCTCCCTCGTGTGTTTATCTAGATTCTCCACGACTACACCTATGTTATTTGCCTCAACCACTCTGTGTGGCAATGTGCCACAATGTGATGCATATCCCAGGAAAAGAGCTACACCTCATTGTTGGGAGTTGGCTGACAGTTGCAACAGGTACCCTTTGCACCTTCCTAATTGAGACAGTGGGAGGGAGGTTTCTCTCTGACCTCTGCCAGTACCACTATGGCAGTATCCAGCATGCAAGGAAGCACAGGGGGTGGTTAATTCACCCACAATTGCAACTAGTGAGGGAGCACAAGCTTATCAATAGTCACTGACACCTGGGGTAACTAGGTACCAGCTTTCTCATTGCCCCTCCCCTTCCTTGTGATTTTGTAACTCTATCATTGAGAAGCCAATAATCAGCGGTTTTCAAACTCTTTTTGGTGAAGGAACCCTATAATATATTGTGAAATTCTGTGGAACTCCAACCCTCCCCCTTCCTACCGTGTATATTATCAAACAAAAAGCAAAGTAAAACACTATCGAACGAATGAATGATTATTTTTCATTAAGTGCAAGAGCAATATATCTTGAAAAGTTGAAAAATTTGGTACAATTTTCAAACCCTTTAGGGATGATCAGGGCACCCTTGAAAGGTACCGGACAGTGTTATAGAACAACAGAGCCATGCATTGACTTAGTTTCCATCTCTGTGTTAGAGGGTCCAGGGGTTGTATCCCTCTCTGGACAGTACAGACCGGTGAGATAGCTCTCCGTTCTGGGTTGACATTCAACCAGGTACTTATATCCAAAGGGTGTGAATGCCACCCCCCCACCCCCACTCTCCCTTCTCATCGTATGAGGTAGTGGGAGCTTATCAAATCTTCCAGACCTATGGGATTAATCCAGTCAACTGGTATAAAGATGGTTACAGCCATGGAAATGAGGATTGGTGTCACTGCCTGTTAAGCGGCCTGTGAATCCTTCCACTAACCGTCAAGGGAAATGTCCAAACATAAGACAGCATCCACAACTTAAAGCAACAAATCCCATTCACCTGGCACCTTTAATGCATAAAAACATCCCCCCACCCCCCAACCAGGTGCTTCACAGGTTAGACTTGTGGAAAGTAGATGCTGAAAAGAGAGTTTAAAAGGGCCTTGGTCAAAGAGATGGACTTTTAAGGAGGTTTTTTTTTTCAGAGTAGACAGCCACAGAGGTTTAGGTGGAGGAGCCAGGAAGTTGGAAACACAGTCACTAATGGAGAGGCACAGGAACAGCTCGAGGGGCCTTCCGTCCTCATAAACTGCACGTGTCACCATACCGACTGTCTTAATGTCAGCGCTCCAAGAATAGGAGAGAATGATGAGGCGGATCAAGCAGGAGTGATCAAGTGGCACGGACTTTAAAGTGGAGAAGGAACTGACAGGGGGAAAGGAGTTTCCGCCGATTTTGAGAAGGAACAGGCTAGAGAGGAGATCTGGGAGGATCCAGTAGCTCTCAAAACCTGTGGAATTCTCAGTTCCTTGCCGACTTTTCAAGGACACCACTTAAAGTCATTTAAGCTTGACTGGCAGATTGTGGTTATGATAATTGCAGAGCTGCCCTGTCTAATTTTATTCTGCGAATTATACAGAATGGAGATATACTGTTGAAAAATTACCACATTAATGACTAATGGAATAATGAACACGACTGTGCTTTTTGATTTTCACCCTGCTTTTTCACATCTTGGCTCACAACCTACCCCCTGCTACCAATGTGTCAGCCTACAAAGCAACTGCCTCTCATCACTCACCACCCATTGGCAAGTAGTGCTGTTCGACTGGCAGCCAAAATGTCAGTCCGACTGCCACGTGTTCAGGAGCCTTTTCTTTTCATATGTTTTATTTTCTCGGTGCGCCTCTGCCTAGCCTCTCCACCCCAGCCGAGAAAGGGGGCCAAAACTCTGACCCCCACCCCATGCCCATTCCACCCTCACCGTCAACCAGACCAGACAGATCCCCCACCACCACCACCCCCCAACCCCCCACCACCACCCCCAGCAGGGGTGCCCGGGCTGCATTTGCGGACGCAGTACGTGTTGGTGCATCTGCTGTACTCTCACGCCGTGGAATCATAGAAGGACACAGCAGAGGAAGAGGCCGTTTGGCCCACTGTTCCTGTGCTAGCTCTTTGAGAGAGCTGTCCAATCAGATCCATTTCCACCCCCTTTCTCTGCATGTAGCCCTGCAAATTTTTCAAGTGTTTACCCACTTGCCTTTTGAGTTACAATTGAAACTGCTTCCACCGCCCTTTAAAGTGGTACATTCCAGACCCCAACAACTTGCTGTGTAAAAAAATGACTCTTTTTCTCCCTCATGTCATCTTTGGTTCTTTTGCCAATTATCTTAAAATCTGTGTCCTCTGGTTACCAACCTTCCTGCCACCTGAAATAGCATCTCCCTCCTTACTCTATGAAAACCATTTCTGAATTTGATGATCTCTTATCGATTCCCCCCCCTTAACCTTCTGGGAGGAGAACAATCCCAGCTTCTCTAGTTTCTCCTCCTGCCCGCTACTATTCATAGAAATCTCCTCTTCAATTGAATGTGTTTGCATATCCAGCCCATAAAAAAAAGATGTTATTGTTGACAGTAAGACTTATTCTACATCCAGTCATGCTATATTTGGGCTGCGATTACTGAGGATGGATGGAATTGTGACAATTTAGCCCCTGGCGCAACAGCAAGACCATGTTTGGGTTTGGAACCCAAATCTTTGAGGTGCGGGTTTTGAGGTTGCTCTTTGCCAGAGGAAACCAATGAACAGCCAGTCTCCTAGCTCCCTAACCAATCAGGAAGTGGGGGGTGGAGGCGTGATGACAGGCCCATCCTACCACCACCTTCTCAAGGGCAATTAGGGATGGGCAACAAATGCTGGCCTAGCCAGTGTGGCACATGTGCCATGAATGAATTTTTTAAAATGTGGAGGCACCAGCAGAAGATGTAAATGTTCCTGTGATGATGAGGTGGAAGAAACTTGAAATAGACGACTGAACTTTGGAATATACTTTACCAGCTGGGTGTGGATGAAGCTAATAAAACCAAAGGAGATACAGGTGAAATTATGACGTGAAATAGAGTGAATATGGCACTACGTTGGTTATGGTGCTGGAATAGGGTTGCTAACCCTGCAGGATTGCCCTGGAGTTTCCAGGATTTAAAGATTAATCTCTCAGACACTGCTATGACTAAGCCCGGCGTTGGGGAATTTTTTAAAAAGTGTTTTGTTCCTTTGAAATTTATTCATTTTTCAAAACTGGAAATGGGTCAAGCACTTGGGAGGTCATGTGGTCAAACCTCCAGTGCTGGCAACCTTCTGGTGGACTAGAATGCCAGGCGACATAAGAACATAAGAAACAGGAGTAGGCCATTCAGCCCTTTGAGTCTGCTTCACCATTCAATATAATCTTGGTTGATCTTCTATCTCAACTCCACCTTCTGCAATATCCCCAGACCCCTGTATTCCCTTGGTCCCCATAAACCTACCAATCTCTGTCCCGAATTTGCTCAGCCACTGAGCATCCAAAGTCTTGTGGGGTAGAGATTTTCAACGATTCACAACCCTTTGAGTGAAGACATTTCACCTCATCTCAGTCCTAAATGGCCAAACCCTTATTCTGAGACTGTGCCCCCTCAGTTTGAGATTCTCTAGCTAGAGGGAAACACCTCCCAACATCTGTCCTATTAAACCCCTTCAGAGTTTTATATGTTTTAATGGGATCACTCTCATACTTTTAAACTGTAGGGAATAAAGACCTGATCTACCCAATCTCTCCTTGGACGACAACCCGCACATCCCAGGAATCAGTCTGGCAAACCTCTAAGGCAAGTATATCCTTCCTTAGGTAACTGTACACAATACTCCAGGTGGCAAATCTCACACCAGGGCAAACTGTGGAGCTAAATTCAATAAACCATTGGTGGGTTGGCATCAGGAAGAACTGTTTGATAGTCATGAAAAATAATCCACCCAGTTCACTAAAGCTCTCTGGTGAACGGAATGCGCCAACTTGACCCAGTCTGGCCTACACGTGACTCTAATCCCTCACCACCTGGGTGCCCTCTTTTACTTAGCCTAGCAACCCACTGAGCTCGAATGGAAAGCAACTGCTCTGAGGCACAGAAGGCCCGGCACCGCTTTCTCAGGCCAACCAAGAGACGGGCAGTGAAGGCAACCTCGCCAGTCTTGCCCTCGTTCCGAGGGAGCCCACAAGAAGCAAGTGTCCCCTCATCCGAATCCGCCCAAATATAGCTTCGCTTGCTCAACCCAAAATTGCTGCCATGATGCGCCATAGCTGACAAAATCATAAACACATTCTGTCTAAACAGGCTGATCACTTCATTGCAAACAGCGCACTCCCACTTCTGAGAAATATAAGAAGCGAGCACAGAAATTAAAATAAAAACAACATGTTTTATGAAAATGTTCTACGTCTGTGTGACATTCTGCGAGGAATGTATATTGGAAACAGGAGTGATCCAGCAGAAGAAAAACGCAAGAACGATTTGCAGATAATTACTCAAAGCAGCTTGAAATTCTGGCATGGGGACCCCTTCCAGAAACAGTAACTGCTTAAATCCCATGTTTCACCAAAGGGGTTCAGCCAGGGGCATTCCCACCCGTTCGGAGAGTCTGGAACGTTGGGAATGTTCCCCTTGCGCAGGAAAAGAGGCCGGGTCTGAATCCCCCCCCCCCGCCACACCCCCCCGATTCCCAGCTGCCAGCCCCACACAGAACATTACCTCCCGATTGCTGCTTCTTGGCTAAGGGCTGAGCAAGCGACCAGAGTGATGCATTCCCACAGCCCCAGCTTCAGCGCTGGGCCAAGCTTTGAGGCAAAAGTACCTTCTTGTCCACTTTAGTTCCTCTTCCCAGTCCAACCCAATTAGGCTGTAAATGCTCAATGGCACTTCCAACAGAGCCAGACTAACAATCGCTTGTCGAGCAGCACATTCCTGCCCAGGCATACACCCAGCATCGGGATGGCAACTTAGAACGGAGTGTTAAACATTTCAAAACTATCCTTTAAAGCCTCCTTGGCTGACTGTATCTTTATCCTTCTCCCAATTCTGTCCTAACCTTGTTTAGGCCTTTCCCCCCTCCCCAATGGTGAAGACACTTTGCTATGTCACAGGTGCTATATAAATGCAAAGTGCTCTGAGGAAGACTCTGCTAAGCAAGGTAATAGACTTTGGTGTTCATCAGAAAACCATTAAAAGCCATGGTTTGTGAATGAGCATTCTGTGCTAAAGGTGTAAGTGGTTAGCATGAAATTCCTCCTCTCTCTACTAGTTTAATGAAAGTGTTAACTTTTATTTTAAATAGTGGAGGAATTGCATAGAAATGTGGTGACATCTTTATATCCGCATACTGTACAGAGTAGTTTGGCCCCATTAATGTACCAGATGTGTCAATAGGCTTTTCATCATCTTCTCAGGTTAACATCCCACAATGGACAATGGGCATGTATACTGGTCAATGTACATCCCACAATGGACAATGGGCATGTATACTGGTCAATGTACATCCCACAATGGACAATGGGCATGTATACTGGTCAATGTACATCCCACAATGGACATGTATACTGGTCAATGTACATCCCACAATGGACAATGGGCATGTATACTGGTCAATGTACATCCCACAATGGACAATGGGCATGTATACTGGTCAATGTACATCCCACAATGGACAATGGGCATGTACACTGGTCAATGTACATCCCACAATGGACAATGGACATGTATACTGGTCAATGTACATCCCACAATGGACAATGGACATGTATACTGGTCAATGTACATCCCACAATGGACAATGGGCATGTATACTGGTCGGTGTACATCCCACAATGGACAATGGACATGTATACTGGTCAGTGTACATCCCACAATGGATAATGGGCATGTATACTGGTCAATGTACATCCCACAGTGGATAATGGGCATGTATACTGGTCAGTGTACATCCCACAATGGACAATGGACATGTATACCAGTCAGTGTACATCCCACAATGGGCATATATACTGGTCAGTGCACATCCCACAATGGACAATGGGCATGTATACTGGTCAGTGTACATCCCACAATGGACATGTATACTGGTCAGTGCACATCCCACAATTGACAATGGGCATGTATACTGGTCAATGTACATCCCACAATGGACAATGGGCATGTATACTAGTCAATGTACATCCCACAGTGGACAATTGGCATGTATACTGGTCAATGTACATCCCACAATGGACAATGGGCATGTACACTGGTCAATGTACATCCCACAATGGACAATGGCATGTATACTGGTCAATGTACATCCCACAATGGACAATGGACATGTATACTGGTCAATGTACATCCCACAATGGACAATGGGCATGTATACTGGTCAGTGTACATCCCACAATGGACAATGGACATGTATACTGGTCAGTGTACATCCCACAATGGATAATGGGCATGTATACTGGTCAATGTACATCCCACAATGGATAATGGGCATATATACTGGTCAGTGTACATCCCACAATGGACAATGGACATGTATACCGGTCAGTGTACATCCCACAATGGGCATATATACTGGTCAGTGCACATCCCACAGTGGACAATGGGCATGTATACTGGTCAGTGTACATCCCACAATGGACATGTATACTGGTCAGTGCACATCCCACAATTGACAATGGGCATGTATACTGGTCAGTGTACATCCCACAATGGACATGTATACTGGTCAGTGTACATCCCACAATGGACATGTATACTGGTCAGTGCACATCCCACAATGGACAATGGACATATATACTGGTAAGTGCACATCCCACAATGGACAATGGACATGTGTACTGGTCAATGTACATCCCACAATGGACATGTATACTGGTCAGTGTATATTCCACAATGGACAATGGGCATGTATACTGGTCCCTCACACATTAGGGTATGGTTTCACACATGTCGGGGTATGGTCCCACACATGTCAGGATATGGTCCCACACATGTCGGGGTATGGTCCCACACATGTCGTGGTATGGCCCCACACATGTCGGGATATGTTCCCACACATGTTGGGATATGTTCCCACACATGTTGGGATATGGCCCCACACATGTCGGGATATGTTCCCACACATGTCGGGGTATGGTCCCACACATGTCGGAGTATGGTCCCACACATGCTGGTGTGCAGTTCCTGCTGGCAACCATCTCCAGCCTAGTCTGAGTAGCCATTGCTTAAGTAGATGTAGACTGCGAGTGTCAACAAGCTATTAGACCACTGGGGAAGGGAGGGGAAAGGAGTTCTCTGTGAACCTGTTCGCACTTTCACCTGATGTCCACACAAGCATTGCTTGCGCCAGGGGTCAACGGGCAGCTAAAATGGATGAAAAACCTGACTGAATTTTATTGCGCTGCTCCTACCTCACCTAGTGGCTGAGGTTAAAAGCATCTGCACTCCCTGCATTGTAGGAAAGCTGGAGCAAGGAGGGGAGGCCTGGTTGAAGCAACAGGAAAACCAAACGAGATGTTAAAACAGGTTAATTGTCAAAGGCACCAGGGCAGCAAAACCCCCTTTTTAAAAAGTAAATCCTTTACTTCGCCAACTCTTAATAATAGGTTGTCAGGAAGAGCGGGATACGGGGCCCACACAGAACAGTGGCAGTGGGACACTCAGCGGGACAGACTGTTTAACCCTGGTTACCGTGGTTCCTGGATCAAACAGACCGAGGTTAAGATCCTCTGCAAACTCTGGATGCAAGCTAGAATCTTTTGCTTTTAATCCCCTCGGTGGGTGGTGGGGGTGGTGGTGGGGGGTGGGGGGGGGGGTGGTGGTGGAGTTGCTAGGGAAGAAAATTCTTCCTCGTCACTCTCGGTGGGGGGCGAGTCTGACAAGTCCTGCTCCGAGCACTGACATGACTGAGGAAGCCTGTCTCAGCAAGCGTTGGGCCTTTCAACACTGCCCCTTGCTGGGACTGGTGCCCAGGCCCAGCTAACTCCCTCCGCCTGGCTCTGCAGCCAAAGATTAATTGGAAGGAAGAGGCACAGTCAATCTGATACCCGGTCTGCGTTGGTGCTGAGAGTTTCCCGACGCGCGTCCAAGCAGACCCACTCGAAGCTGAGCGATAAGCCAAGCTTACAGTGCTCGGGTTAGCGGCTTTAGGAGGCCAGGGCAAGGAGCTACCCTTTCCACTGAAGGAAAGGACTACAAAGTGCACTATTAAAGAAATTCCGACCCCCCCCCCAGACCCAAAGAGATGCTTCGGAGACACTCAAACCTTGAGGTCCTCTGACCCTTGGACGCACTTTCTCCCCAATAAGCCACTCCTCCCACTGCCCCCCCGCCACCCCATCGCCCAACTCACTAGCCCTTGAATCATGTCAAATTAAAGAAAGAAAGACTTGCGTTTATATAGCACCGGAAATGACCTCAGGCTGCTCTACAGCGTTTTTCAGCCAATGAAGTACTTTTGATGTGTTAGTCATTGTTGTAATGTAGGGAAACATAGCAGCAAATATGCGCACAGCAGATCATTGTTAAAAGAAAGCCAGTTTGCGTATATATTTTCTCCCCTTTATTCTTTCCTGGGATGTGGGTGTCACTGGCAAGGCCAGCATTTGTTGCCCATCCCTAATTGCCCTTGAACTGAGTGGCTTGCTCAGCCATTTCAGAGATTGCTGTGGGTCTGGAGTCACATGTAGGCCAGACCGGGTAAGGACGGCAGATTTCCTTCCCTAAAGGACATTGGTGAACCAAATGGGTTTTTAATGACAATTTCATGAAACTATCACCATTACTGATTTTAAATCCTACTAGCTGCTGTAGTGGGATTTGAACCCACATCACCAGAGCCTCACCTAGCCTAGCCCTCTGAATTACTACCCAGCCACATTACCACCGTGCCACCATCTTTCCTTCATCTTCCTATCTTCCTTTATATAGCACCCTTCATGTCCACCATATGCCTCCAAGTGCTTGATGTCCAATGAAGTACTTTTTGAAGTGTAGTCACAGTTGTAATGTAGGGAACACCGAACTAGAGAATGTGCCCAAAGCAACTCTCGCAAACAGCAAAATGCAACCAACAACGTGACGATGACCAGATGATCTGATGTTGATTGAGGGGTTATCATTGAACAGGACACCGGCAATAGATCCATGGCTCTCCCTCAAAGCAGCACCATGAGACCTTTTACATCCATCTACCCAAGCAGGCTGGTGGGCCCTCAGTTTCATTTAAAAGGCAGCACCTGTAACAAAGCAGTGCTCCCTCGGTACTGCATTTGAGTGTCACCCTTGATTTCCACACTTCAAGTGGGGCTTGAACCAGAACCTTGTGACTCAGAGGCACAAGTCATATGGAGTACAAAAGGCTTGTAAATATACAGATTGTGCCACTCTGATAATATGTGCTAGTCCCTGTAGAGTGTAGCCTGCTCCCTATGTTTCTACACAGCAGGTGCTAGATTGCCCTAGTCCTCTAGAGAATACATTTGTCTTTTTCATTCATGGAATGTGGGCATCACTGGCCAGGCCAGCATTTTATTGCCCATCCCAAATTGCCCTTCTTCAGAGGGCATTTAAGAGTCAACCACATTGCTGTGGGTCTGGAGTCACATGTAGGCCAGACCGAGCAAGGATGGCAGGTTTCCTTCCCTAAAAGGACATTAGTGAACCCAGGTGGGTTTTTACAACAATCAACAATTCCAGGTTTTTATTGAATTCAAATGTCACCGTTTAACCATGGCCGGATTCAAACCCGGGTCCCCACAGCATGACCCTGGGTCTCTGGATCGCTAGTCCAGCAACCACCACACCATCGCCTCCCCAGGAAACAGGCTGGCTGCTATTCCCATCTAACACACAGAGAGCCGGGAGCACGTGACACGGCTTGTGCGGTCAGGTGGATGACAAGCGGAGGTCAAAGCCAACGGATGTGTAAAGACAGAGCAGGAGAGCTGGAGAGAGACGCAGGAGAAGGGAAAATGACGAGAAAAGCAACTAGATCTGTTTGAAAGAGGGCACGTGCGCGTGGGATTGGGATGCAGTGCTGTTTCTCCAGATCATGGCATAGTCACGCCAATGTTTCAGGGCGAAGAGCTGACCTTGCAGAGTGGGACAGACTTGTCCCTGTGCCTTTTGCTGGGTGCACTTTAGATTCTGCAGCGTATCGACTGACAGAACGCACCGAGTGTTACATTTTAACACAAGTTCAAGTGGGATTAGTCAATTCTAACGGGAATGGATGGATATCCATTCCCGTTAGAATTGACTAATCCCACTTGAACTTGTGTTAAATGTAACACTCGGTGCGTTCACCTGTCAGAGAGCCTCTGTTACACGATGGAATGCGAGCCCACAGGATTCTGACCCGCCTGATCCTGCACTGGCTGAGGAGGTATCATCTTACCCACATTAGCCACCGCCTGCATGTCAGTGATGTGAAGCTGAGGTGGCCCCGATGCTCTGGTGAGCAGGTTCGCGCCTGCTCACAGGAAGGTCCCAGAAGAGCACTGCCGCACGAGAAGAGGGAGCAGGCCACAGGCCTAAAGGCAGGGAAGGCAATTCGTAAACCCAGAGATCCAAACCCACGGTGGGTCTAATTTCACCTGATTCTCCCTTTGAAGGCTGATGGGTTATCAGCCCAACCGAAACCTTGGAATGAATGAATGCTGCTCAAGCCCTGGGCTGCTCAATAGAGATCGGGGAAGGAAAATCAGAAAGTGCTGGAAATGCTCAGCAAGTCGGTCAGCATCAGTGGACAGAAAAACACAATTAGCGTTTCAGATCGGTGACCTTTTGATTGTTCTAGAGTCATAGAGGTCGAGAGCACAGAAAAAGGCCCTCGGAAAGAAATATCTTTGATATTACCAGTGTTCCTAATTGCTTGTTCTTTCCAGCAGCCATGTTGTTGTTGTTTGTATCCGAGGTGAATTGAGAAATGGCGCAGAAGGTCATTCCTTATTTTCACAAAATGCTCATGCTTTTATTTTTGGAGAATGGGCCTTAAGGAAGAGCACCTCTGGCATCCTGTCTCACAGAAGAATACTTCCTGTCGCGATGTGTAATCTTTTCCAAAGGAGTTTTACTTGCTCCAGGTCGGCCTGGTTGCGATGATATCCTTGTGCTTTGCAGAAGGGGTTGATTGCAGAGATTGGAAGCCTCAGGCAATGGGCCAACCAATCCTCCAAGAGAAGCAGGCTAACAGCCATCCTGGGTGAGGGTCAAAGCTGCCTTCACCCGTGTGTGCAGGTCTTCCGCCCTTTCCTCGGGCTTCTGAAACGGAGATGGAGATCGCAGAACGACATGCTGCCCACGTGTCTTAAATAAACCAAAGCTCAGTCGTTTTGGGTGCGCTGCGTCTGATATGCCCTGTGCCAAGGTGCCGTCACTGCTGCTGACCTTTGCACTTCAACCCAGGGACCACAGGCCTGTTGCAAACTGTAAATGGCGCTGAAGGAGCCAGGCGAGACTCGAAATTTGAAATCGGGTTTGGCGCGGAGGAGGCAATGGCTTTTTCAAATTTACCCATTGGTTCATGGGGTGTGGGCGTCGCTGGCTGGGCCCAGCATTTATTGCCCGTCCCTAACTGCCCTTGAGAAGGTGGTGGGTGAGATGCCTTCTCGAACCTCTGCAGTGTATGCGGTGTAGGTACACCCACAGTGCTGTTAGGGAGGGAGCCAGACTGCAGCTGGGTGAATGCAACACAGCAATGCACTGATAGGCAAGACTCTTTTGCACAGGCGTGCAGTTGGGAGAATGAAGACAGACTGCTTTTTCAGAAAGCAGACACATCCAACAATATCTTCAAGACAGAGCTGCCTTTTCGCAAAGGCATAGCCGACACTCAAGATAAAGGGTTGTTCGTTTTAACCCATGATTTCGGCTTTCCCAAATCAAATGTCTTTTGATCTTTTTTTTTTGTCATCTCCACTGTGTACACTTCACTCCCTATTACCTCCCCTTCCTCTCCTGAGGGCAGAGGCTGGCACTGGAGTACAGTTCCAGCGGTGCCAACTCCTCTCTGTGGATATATAGTAACCCAGGTACGTACGCTTATAATCCAAAGACATGTGCTCGAATCCCCCATGATGGCCGTTAGGAAATTTAAATTCAATTGATCAAATTTTAAAAAGCTAGTCTCAGTAATGGTGACCATGAAACCGTTGTCGATTGTTGTAAAAACCCATCCGGTTCATTAAGCGTCCTTTAGGGGAGGGAAATCTGCCGTCCTTACCCGGTCTAGCCTACACGTGACTCCAGACCCACAGCCATGTGGCTGACTCTCAACTGCCCTCAGGAATGGCCTAGCGAGACACTCAGTTGTATCAAACCGCTACAGAAAAGTCAAACCACTGTGACTGCACCTATGACGCTTGGACTAAGGCAGCTCACCACCACCACCATCTCAAGGGCAATTGATGGGCAATAAGTGCTGGCCTAGCCAGCGACACCCACATCCCATGAATGAATGATAAAAAATAATCGCAGATTGAGCTGCTCTGCTCTGGGAGCACCTGGTCCCAGATCAGGCTGTACATTTTCTCACAGTGTAAAATGGAGTGATGGGGTCATTGTGACCCCACTGAGGTGAACAATTAACAGATTTGCAAGGGTGAAAGCGCAAGCCCTTAATGCTCCCATTGTGCCAGAGAGCAGGGGAGTTTTTTTTCGCGTTTAGTGCACGTCAAGACCAAAGTGGCACCCGGCATTTACGCTCCCCCTCACGCTAAACACCAACGGGGCTGCGAGAATTGGCGTGAGCCTCAGGGCTTGAACAGGGATCCTGCAGTAAGCTCAGTGTCACAAACTGCCCCCCACCCCACAGCAGGTGGATGAAGAAGCACCAGCCCCATTATGGAAAAGAGCCGCGATTGGTCAACTTAAACCCGACACTTGGGGGCGAGATTTTTAACAAAACCCCATCGAAGGATGGGATGAAGTTTCCAACGCTTGCTAAAAAAACAAGCTATAAAAAATTTCTAACTCCCTTTTTTTACATGTCCCTCTTCATGTGACTGATTCACACGTGGGCGACATGTTTACTCCCTCAGGTACTGACCCTCTGACAGTGCAGCACTCCCTCAGTACTGACCCTCCAACAGTGCAGCACTCCCTCAGTACTGACCCTCTGACAGTGCAGCACTCCCTCAGTACTGACCCTCCAACAGTGCAGCACTCCCTCAGTACTGACCCTCCAACAGTGCAGCACTCCCTCAGTACTGACCCTCTGACAGTGCAGCACTCCCTCAGTACTGACCCTCTGACAGTGCAGCACTCCCTCAGGTACTGACCCTCTGACAGTGCAGCACTCCCTCAGTACTGACCCTCCGACAGTGCAGCACTCCCTCAGTACTGACCCTCCGACAGTGCAGCACTCCCTCAGTACTGACCCTCCGACAGTGCAGCACTCCCTCAGGTACTGACCGTCTGACAGTGCAGCACTCCCTCAGGTACTGACCCTCCAACAGTGCAGCACTCCCTCAGTACTGACCCTCTGACAGTGCAGCACTCCCTCAGGTACTGACCCTCCAACAGTGCAGAACTCCCTCAGTACTGACCCTCTGACAGTGCAGCACTCCCTCAGTACTGACCCTCCAACAGTGCAGCACTCCCTCAGTACTGACCCTCTGACAGTGCAGCACTCCCTCAGTACTGACCCTCCAACAGTGCAGCACTCCCTCAGTACTGATCCTCTGACAGTGCAACACTCCCTCAGGTACTGACCCTCTGACAGTGCAGCACTCCCTCAGGTACTGACCCTCCGACAGTAAAGCACTCCCTCAGTACTGACCCTCTGACAGTGCAGCACTCCCTCAGCACTGACCCTGTGACAGTGCAGCACTCCCTCAGTACTGACCCTCTGACAGTGCAGCACTCCCTCAATACTGACCCTCCAACAGTGCAGCACTCCCTCAGGTACTGACCCTCTGACAGTGCAGCACTCCCTCAGCACTGACCCTGTGACAGTGCAGCACTCCCTCAGTACTGACCCTCTGACAGTGCAGCACTCCCTCAGTACTGACCCTCCAACAGTGCAGCATTCCCTCAGTACTGACCCTCCGACAGTGCAGCACTCCCTCAGGTACTGACCCTCTGACAGTGCAGCACTCCCTCAGGTACTGACCCTCTGACAGTGCAGCACTCCCTCAGGTACTGACCCTCCGACAGTGCAGCACTCCCACAATAATGCACTGCTAATGTCATCCTGGATTTTGCGCTCAGGTCTCTGCAGTGGGGTTTGAACCCACAATCTTAATGAGCACTCATTTTTTTGTACTCTCAACCAGTTTCTTCCGAATTCCCAAGAACTACCCAAGACATTGGTTCTAAACGTGTCGTGACTTATTCTGGTGTTAAATTCACACGTGTGCGATCGTGAAAGGATTTTTTTACAGCAGGTGATGTGAAAAGAATTGACTGAATGACCTGGAATCATCTTAAACCATTGTGTAGGTGTCCTCCATGGGATCCACTTGCTGCCTAAAGTAATCACGTGGGTCACACAAGCCACAGACACCAACATAACGAACGAGTACCTAACCGGTTTCTTTGTGAGGTTAACTTGGGGAAGACTCTCTGCTCCATCTCAGACAGGGCCGTCGGCTCTAGTTGGATGTATTCCTGGACAATCCCTCAGATTTGTGAGAATGGTTCCAGGGATGAGGGACTTTGGTGACATGGACAGATGGGAGAAGCTGGGGCTGTTCTCCTTGGAGAAGAGAAGTTTGGAAGGAGATTTGATAGAGCTGTTCAAAATCATGAGGGGCCTGAATGTAGTGGATAGGGAGAAACTGTTCCCACTGGTGGAGCGGACGTGGACCAGGGGGCACCGATTTAAGGCAATCGGCAAAAGAAGCAACAATGACATGAGGCAAAACATCTTTTTTTTTTTTACTAAGCAAGTGGTCGAAATCTGGAATGCACTGCCTGAGAGTGCGGGCAGAGGCAGATTCAATTGTGGCACTCAAAAGGGAATTGGATAAGCACCTGAAGGGGAATTAAAAGTTTTCAAAGAAAGTAAAATTGTGTTTTAATTTCCCAAGCTCTCCTCCTGGGTTTTGTTCACAGCAGTGTCCTGGAGATTATTTTTAATTCCTGGAAACTCCAGGGCAATCCTGAAGGGGTTGGCAACCCAAAGGCCATGAGGCATTTACATCCATCTTAAACAGACTGGAGTTTGATGTGACTCTATATCTAAAGCTCAGTGACTCTCACCACCAAGTCAGAAGGTTGTGGGTTCAAGTCCCTCTCCAGAGACTTGAGACTTGTTGATGCTCTGGGGGTGTGCTGAGGGCGTGCTGCACTGTCTGAGGTAGCGTCTTTCAAACGAGACGTTAACCCGAGGTGGATATAAGAGATCCCCTAGCACTATCTCGGAGGAGAGCCGGTAGGTTCTCCCTGATATCCTCCCAATATTTATCCCTCAATCAACGTCACGAAAACAGATTGTCTGGCCATTATCACATTGCTGTTTGTGGGAGCTTGCTGTGCGCAAATTGGTCGCTACGGTTCCTACGTAACAGCAATGATGACACTTAAAAAGTAGTTCATTGGTGTTAAGGCTTTTCATGGCGCTATATGAATGAAAGTTTTCCTTTCGATATCAAACCATCGTGAAGCAACTCAAATCCACCAAACCAACATGAGAAACACAGGAAGCAAACTTTTAGATTGACAGCATCTGATTATCTTTGGGCAGGGGTTAGGGGTTAACTCAGGAAGAGCTGACAACACCATGGGGGGAAATTGGCTCCTGCCATACAGGGAAGCCTGCGCGCGACAGCTCGAGGGAGTGGAATGTACATCCATACGGTAGTACCTGTGATCACCGAACTGCTCTAGGATAGATGACTCTGCCTCTCTGCCATTGATTCTGCGCCCTTACCGTGCCAGTACATAAAGCCCAGGACAATGGGAATAAATATATGGATGACTACAAAAAGATGATAAAACACAATTTTTTTGTCACTCACCCTTTTGCACTGAAAGTGGGGACATAGAGCCATAGGAAAATAGGAGCAGGAGTAGGCCATTCGGCCCTTCGAGGCTGCTCCGCCATTCAATATGATCATGGCTGATCCTCTAACTCAACACCGCACGCCCGCTCTCTCCCCAAACCCCTTGACGCCTTCAGAATCTAGAAATCTATCCTTGAACATTTAATTAAACGAAGTCCCTGACGGCAACATCAATCTAAACTCGATTCATTTCTTTTTCAGTTCATTCCCAGGATGCGGGTGTCACTGGCAGGGCCAACATTTATTACCCATCCCTAACTGCCCTTGTTGTACACAACTCAGTGGCTTCTGGAGTCCGATATAGGGATGACAGGGTAAAGATGGCAGACTTCTCTCCCAAAAGGGCATTACTGAACCAGGTTATAACCATCCAGTCATTTCTATTACTGTTAATCGCTTTTCATTAAGATTTATTTTACTGAATTTACATCTCCCAACTGCTGTGGTGGGATTTGAACATGTGTCTCTAGATTATTGGCCAGCCTATAAATACCAAATCCAGTAAAATAACCATGAGACTACCATAGCACTGCTTAATTTTTAAAAATTCCTTCACAGGGATGTGGGCTTCGCTTGGCTGGGCCCAGCATTTATTGCCCATCCCTAATTGCCCCTTGAGAAGGTGGTGGTGAGCTGCCTTCTTGAACCGCTGCAGTCCCCTGTGGTGTAGGTACACCCACAGTACTGTTAGGGAGGTGGGGTTCCAGGATTTTGACCCAGCGACAGTGAAGGAACGGCTGATATATTTCCAAGCCGGGACGGTGAGTGGCTTGGAGGGGAACTCCTAGGCGCAGGTGTTCCCATGTGTCTGCCGCCTGCTAGGTGGGTAGCGGCTGTGGGTTTGAAATGTCCTGTCCAAGGAGCCTTGGTGAGTCCATTCTTGTACATGGTAGACTGTTGCAACTGTGTGTCGGTGGTGGAGGGAGTGAATGTTTGTGGATGGGTTGCCAATCAAGCGGGGCTGCTTTGTCCTGGATGGTGTCGAGCTTCTTGAGTGTTGTATGAGCTGCACTCATCCAGGCAAGTGGGAAGTATTCCATCACACTCCTGACCTGTGCCTTGTAGCTGGTGGACAGGCTTTGTGGAGTTAGCAGGTGAGTTACTCGCCACAGATTTCCTAGCCTCTGACCCACTCTTGTAGCCACAGTCCAGCTATTTTAAAAGATCACTAAAGTTAATAACTCACTTTTGTTTAAAGAAAATGTGAATGGCATCTAGAATTATAATAGTCAATAACTGCAGAATTAGAAAGCCTCTGATTTTATCCCACAAAGGTGCGCACTTACGGAACCCCTGGTTTGGGTTGTACTGAAGTTTGCTTTATCTGCCTATGAAACTGTAACCTCATGTCGGAGTCTGAGGTGTTTGAGCACACACACTCGTTTCTGTACATCTGCAACAGCACTCTGTTCCCTTGGTGTTGGGCCAAAGGAAATCCATTGCACTCTTCAATCCCAGCACAAGCTCTGAGAAGCTTTCTCTCTCCCACCCCCCAACCCCCCTTCCCCAGTCATCCTACCACCTCCTAATCTTCCAAAAAAAAAAATCCATGGACCTCAGCCAGATGCTGTTCTGAGTGAGCCGGCCAATCAAGGACAGGGTTAAAACACTAGGGAGAGTGTGATTGAGGGAAGGCAGGCAGTGTGGTTACAAGATTGCAGCGTTTGAAGTGCGATTCTTCTCCCTCTACCCCACTGCACAATAGCCAAGGCTTGAGACTTAAAATGGCGTCTTGTCAACAGTGAACCACCTGTGGAAAGTCAAACTCTGTAGTCACTTGCCAAGGTTTGTACTGAAGCTTGCTAATGATTCATTTAATCAGAAGTTAGATAGAGGGATATAAATAACAAGATTTTGAATAAAATTTTTGACTGAAACGTTTGCAAAACATTAATCCTTAATCCTTTGGCACCGTTAATATCCATGAGGGCCATGTTGAACTAAACTCGTAAAAGCCCCACCACAAAAATCTTTCTGAGCAGCACAGATATTAAATAGACAAACTATTTTCCACACACTATTTACAGCACAGGAACAAGCCATTCGATCCAACTGGTCCATGTCATTTGTTCATCTCCCAACTCCCTTCATCTCACCCAATCACCTTACCCGTCCGTTCCTGTCTCCTTTATGTGTTTACCTAGCTTCCCTCTAAACGCTATTTGTTTCACCAAATCCTTGTGGTAGTGAGTTCCACCTTTTACAACACAGTTAGAACTTTACTACTCCTCCAATCCTTTCTTCCCAAGATTGTCTCTCTCAAGCAACCAATGTCAACTAATGGCTCTTTTTGCACTCAGTTGGCTACAGGGTGCCTAAGGAAAAAAGCTCCTCCCGCTCACACAATCTTGTCCCATTTAGAATTAAAGGGTGATATTGGCCTAACTCCCAAGTGCCCATTATAGGTCTTGCACTTGCCCTTTGAATGGGACCACCACACCCTCCGACCAATTTGCCTCAGCACCAGCTTGGTTGGCCTGGCAACATACCCACGCTCTCAAACAGATATTCCCAGCATGCTTTTCAGCTTCTGGCATCATCAGTCCACAACCAAATCACCAGTGAACAAGAGGGACAAGAGCATTACCAAGTTCCTGCTGCAGCCCCAGTGGCCCAGTAGCAATACAGGTTACATGGTTCCAACTTTGGTCCAGGATCTCTGCTGAGTTAATTGATCTTTACAGCAGTGGGTTTGGTGGGGGAGGGCTTACGGTTAACCTCAGAGCCTTGGGGCTGGGGTGGGGCGGAGATGAGGATCCCTGAGCCCCAATGGCTGCAAAGCTTGCACCTATCAGCATCAAACCTCTGCTGCGATGCTACTGCGGTCGAATAGCCAAGCGATACTCTCTACCCGGAGACCATGAGACTTGACTTAGTTTGTCGAGGTGCAGGACGCCCAAGTTCATGGAAGCGCACAGCCCAACAAGCATTGGTGTGTCCAAGAGGGGAGGGCACAAGCTTGGGTTGCAATAATTTGGAGTGCACTTCAAGAACTCAACAAAAAAGGCAGCATTACATTTCTTCAAAATGTTCTTTGAAGCCCTTGTTTATTAGATATAAAACTATCTGATGGGGTGGGGTGGGGTGCGGGTATAAATTCTGTTTGACTGATTTGTTCTTGGGAAGTGAGCATCACGGGCAAGGTCAGCATTTATTGCCCATCCCTAATTGCCCTCGGGAGGGCGTTGGGTGAGACACTTTCTTGAACCGCTGCAGTCCCTATGGTGTAGGTAGATTCCCTCCAATTTACCTCATAGGTTCTCTTCACTTTACCCAGAGCTCATGAAACAGGAAATACCTCGAGGGAATAGCTCTGTGAAAACCCTCTGTGACCCCAAAATCGAACACGGCCAAATCTTCAGAAAGTTGGGTCTACTGTTACAATACAGGTAGTGATGGACCGTGGAGCTCGCACTTAATCAGCCTTGTCTATACGGTGCCAATTAAACAGAGCTGTTTGAACATCCGGCCAAGAATTAGCATGTAAAGAGTGCAAGAGAGGAACAGCTATTCTCCACAGCCGTGATCTTCAGTAAACGTTACCAATGAAATCGGAGGTTTTGCCCATACTGTGTGGAAATCGGCAACTTTGAGGGTTGAAATCGCACAGAGCGCATTGACATCTTCATTTTGTTGCACGCCAATTGTTTACACCAGGCACCCAAACCCCCCTCCCCCACAACCCCCCACCCACCACCCACCCCACCGCTCCACCCCCAAAAGGAGCAGCTTCCACTCCAACTGGTTTGGAACTGTGCAATATTGGCCATTCAGCCGGGATGTAATTCAATCCATTGGCATCTGATATCCCATAATGCCCTCAACAGCACCTCAGAAAATCCCTTTTCCAATGATTTCACTTCAGAAGTCGGAATATTTTTGATTAATTTCATAATGGTTGGCATGTATGTTGTTGCCCCCCCTTGACCCACCCCACCCCTCGCCTCCTCCCCTATCCCTTCCCTCCGCCTCCACCCCCAACACCTCCCACCTCCCTCCCCTTATACCCCTCCACGCCTACCCCCTCCCTCCCTCTCCTCCTCCCTCCCCTCCCCATCCCTCCCCCCTCCCCTCCCCTCCTGCTCCTACTCCTCCCCCCCTTCACCTCCCCCTCCCTCCCTCCCCTCCCCACCTCCCCCATCCGACACAGCCCCAATTGATGGCAGCGGCTGTCCTACGCCTCACAGGCCACAATATATCATAAACCGTGCAGGCTACGTGCTTCCATTTATACAGCGAGAGAGAGAAAACATTAGAGCATCAAACCGAGACGGCCTGGGAACACAGTCTGTTGTCCACCCAGATAGATTCCAGAGATAACCGATCTTATCTGCGAGCATTGAAAATAGGGCGATTTATGTCAGTAGTTTCTTGAACTTGTTCAAAGAAGCATATCCCTTGATCCCTGAACAAGCCATTGATACAATTTATGCCTTTCAGTGCCATTGTTAGGTTACGTCCTAATTATACATCCGGGTTGGGTTGTAGAGATGATAGAATGGGGAAGGTTTATGAACCTCCGAGCGTCCGTCAAGGGACTGACGCAATAACCAGTGATTCTTTTGGTACTTTAAGGGCCACTTCTTCCACAGAATGCCTCAAAGTCACACGTTAAACTGAAACGTTGAACAGTTTCCACTTTTTCATGCTTTGTTCCACTTGTTTGATTCGGTATTACATTATTATAATTAAACACTACGTCTATAATACGGAGAAATGCCGGCCGGCCACTCTCTCAGCTATTACAAGGTATTTACGGCCTAGCCAGGGCTTGGCCTGGGAGCCAATTCGAAGCCACTCAAAGCCTCGCAGAACCACACTGCCCCATGAGGATGCCCGGCTGACCCCTGTCCAGGGTCGGCTGTGAGGTGGGCCCCACGCCTCCTCTCTTTCCAAAAACAAGGCACTTTAAGGCTCTCTCGTCAAGTGCCCTCACTGACCAGACACCCATTAGTGCCCTCACTGAGCAGGGAGCGGACGAGAGGACTCCAGAACCTGCTGGGTCGCCGTGGAGAGGTAAACATGAAACAAGACATTGAGCCAATATGTTTACAACCACATATTTCTTTTTTGCAATGCGAAAGAAGGGAGCCTTGTGAATAAATGATATCCTCTCCGTTCCCTCTTCTTCCACATCAACTCTTCCCCTTTATCAGATATTGTTGTAAATGGTGAAGCTGGAATAACTCTGTTCGTGATTGTTCCAATTAGTGCAGGTAATTTACAGGGATCGGAAATATTCATTCAACCTGAGGCCATTTGGCTCCTGAGAACAGGGGCAAGCACTGTGAAGTATTAAGCATGTAGTCTAAGGTTTGATAACAGCGCTAACAAGGGGTTTCTGTATAACCTCAATGCGTTTGATAGAAATGGGTACAACTAACGCGTGCATTTGCTTCTCGTGTAGACGTTCCTTTGTTTTGTGTTTCTTTAAGGGTCTCCTTGACTATCTCACAGGATAGTACAGGACAGACGGAGGCCATTCAGCCCATTGAACCCCCACTGGTTCTTTCCACACTTCAGGAATGGCATGAAGGTTTTGAAGAAGAGCTTTAGTAGATGGTTCCGGAGATGAGGGATTACAGTTGGGTGGACAGACTGGTGAAGCTGGGGTTGTTCTCCTTAGGCTTGAGAAGGCTAAGGGGGGATTTCATAGAGGTGTTTAAAATCATGTAGGGTTTAGTTAGACTAAATAAAGAAAAACCATTTCCAATGGCTGAAGGGTCAATAAGCAGGGGGCACAGATTTAAGGTGATTGACAAAAGGGCCAGAGGCAAAGTGAGAAAAACCTTCTTACCCAATGAGTGGTTAGGATTTGGAATGCGCTGCTTGATAATGTTGTGGATAACAGTTCAGTTGGTAGCCTACAAAATGGCAATTGGAAAAATCCTTGAAGGGGGAAATAGTGTGGTGCTGTGGGGAAAGAGTTGAGGGGTTGTGGGACTAACTGGATTGCTTTTTGAAAGATACAAAGGAAGATGGTTGTGACTGCTGGAGGTCAGTCATCTCAGCTCCAGGACATCACTGCAGGAGTTCCTCAGGGTAGTGTCCTCGGCCCAAACAGCTTCAGCTGCTTCAGTGTAGCAGCAGTGTGTACCATCTACAAGATGCACTGCAGCAATTCACCAAGGCTCCTTCGACAGCACCTTCCAAACCCACGACCACTACCATCTAGAAGGACAAGGGCAGCAGATAGATGGGAACGCCGCCAACTGGAAGTTCCCCTCCAAGCCACTCACCATCCCGACTTGGAAATATATCACTGCTCCTTCACTGTCGCTGGGTCAAAATCCTGGAACTCCCTCCCTAACAGCACTGTGGGTGTACCTACGCCACATGGACTGCAGCGGTTCAAGAAGGCAGCTCACCCACCACCTTCTCAAGGTCAACTAAGGATGGGCAATAAATGCTGGCCCAGCCAGCGAAGCCCACATCCCATGAATGAATAAATTTTAAAAAAACAATGGGCTGAATGGCCTCCATCTCGCCTGTACTATTGTGATTCTGTGGGATGGTCACATAAACCATTTGTTGGCATAGTTCGCCACAATAAGCACCAACTAGGTGCTTCCAAAGCTCTGCCAGTAACGGTTGTTAGAGATGTGGTTAGAGATTTTGGCCCAGGTGACTCTTCCTTCCTGTGCCCTTCCCCCTCCTTGAGCGAGAGGGACCCCAAATTTGGCTGGCTGTCATCAGGAAACACCCCACACACGGGACACCCGGAATAGAGAGCGCCGGGCGCTATCCTGCTCTGTGGCACAAGCAAAGCCAAAGCGGTCAACTACCTGCCCGGTTCCAAGTAGACGTCACCCTGGTGTGGTTGCCAACCCTCCAGGACTGGCCTAGAGTCTCCAGGTGTTAAAGGTTAATCACTCGGACGTAGCCAAAAGCGAAATCATGAGAGCCATTTAAAAAAAAAATGCCCCAAAGCTAAAAGTTGGACAAATCCACAACTGCAGCCCGAGATTGAATTCTTAATAAAAGCTGCAATAAAATGACTACATAATGATTTGAAGAACTGTTTTTCAAGAAATGTTCCGAGTTTGATCTAAGTGGTTGCTGATTTAATTAAAACAAGAAGTTTCCCCAGTGTAGCGCAGCATTAATGGCCAAACTGATTTCAGCTACTTCCCACCGAATGCTCTATCACAACATATCATCAGCATTATGGCATTAACAGTGGTTACGCAAAAATAAATTGAATAAAAAACAGCCCGCAGTGATTTGGCAGAGGAGCATATCACATGACTGCCAGTCAACCTGACAACTCCACTAAATCTACTGACAACGTCATTGGTTTAACTCTTCAAGGTTTCATAACCGACCCTCCTTAAATATTGACTTTATATCCCGGTCAGCTATTGAATCAGAGGCTCTCACAGCCCAGGAGGAGGCCATTCGGCCCTTCCATGCCCTGTGCCAGCTCGCTGAAATAGCCTTCCGCCCCCGCACCCCCCCCTGTTTTTTCCCCAGAGCCCCTGCAATTGTTTCCCCTTCAACCATCCACTAATCACTAATGAAACTGCCTCCACCAGCCCTAGAGGCAGTATATTCCAGTTCGTAACTACTCGCTGTGTTAGAAAACATTTTCCCCCCCAGGTTCTTTGTCTAAGTGTTGTAAATCTCTGTCCTCTAATCGGGAAAGTGCACAAAAGAGTTCAAAGTTAATGAAAAAAAAAGACACCGATTTTTGTTTAACACCCATCATTTTCTTTTGCTGGTTTGCCTGCAGCAGTGTCCAGGAGATAACTCCTCAAGCCGTGGAGAGTTGCAACACTAGCAGGTCCATTACTGTGCTGGAGGTACTCCTCAATGCTGAAGCCTAATATCTAGACCCACAAGTGTAGAGGAAGCAGGTTACAGGAGAGTGGTCAGCGATCCTGATAGCATTCCCTCAGCAATGTAATAAAAATGATGCCTGAAAACACAGGGCCCTCAATTCTCTGCATTAGAAATAATTGCATTGCAATTAACAATAACCCCTCATAAGGTGTCATCTATAGCTCAGTCAGGAGCACTCTCTCCCCTGAGTCAGAAGGTCATTCAAGTCCCACTCTAGAGACGTCTGCACAAAATCTCCAATAAAAACCTACTTCATTAACTGTAAAATGCCCTCTTTCCTTTCTACATGTTTACTACCAAAATAACATGTAATGGTATGATATAGTGTGGTATGGCATGGTATGGTATAGTATGGTATGGTATGATATAGTATGGTATGGCATGGCATGGTATGGTATAGTGTGGTATGGCGTGGTATGGTATAGTATGGTATGATATAGTATGGTATGGTATGATATAGTATGGTATGGTATGGCATGGTATGGTATAGTGTGGTATGGCATGGTATGGTATAGTGTGGTATGGCGTGGTATGGTATAGTATGGTATGGTATAGTGTGGTATGGTATGATATAGTATGGTATGGCATGGCATGGTATGGTATAGTGTGGTATGGCGTGGTATGGTATAGTATGGTATGATATAGTTTGGTATGGTATGATATAGTATGGTATGGTATGGCATGGCTTGGTATGGTATAGTGTGGTATGGCATGGTGTGGTATAGTATTAGTATGGTATGGAATGGCATGGTATGGTATGGTATAGTATGGTATGGCATGGTATGGTATGGTATGGTATGGCATGGCGTGGTATGGTATAGTATGGTATGGTATAGTATGGTATGGTATAGTATGGTATGGTATAGTATGGTATGGCATGGCATGGTATTTACGGTATAGTATAGTATGATATGGTATGCTATGGTGGTCTTCATTATGAAGGATTGGAGCATAAGAGTAAAGCTGTCTTACTACAGTTATACAGGGCCTGGGTGAGACCATATAGTTTTGGTCTTCTCGCAACAAAGGTTCACTAGACTGATTCCTGGGATGAGGGGATTGCACGATGAAGGGGGGATTAAGTAGATTAGAGTTCCCTAGAGTTTATCAAAATGAGAGGTGACTTCACTGAAATATATAAAATTCTTAAGGGGCTTGACAGGGTAGATGCTGGGAGGGTGCTTCCTCCTGGCTGAGAAATATAGAACTAGGGGTCATAGTCTCAGAATAAGGGGTCAGCCATTTAGGACTGAGATGAGGAGAAATTTCTAGCTGTCCTGGTCAACACTCCAGTCAAAACTTTGGGCAGGCTGAGCTCTTACAATCATGTAGGCCTTTGGGCCTATCCTCTGGATAAGTTTGAGGGGATTGGAACCAAGTACTATTTTCCTCCAATTCAGAAATTTCTTTGACACATCAGTTCATTGCCGTCCTAATTCCAGTGTGAGCACTCTCACCTCTAAACCAGAAATTCCCACTCCAGAGACTTGAGCACATCATCTGGAGCAGACACTTCCAGTGCAGGATGACGGGAGGGCTGCACGGTCAGGGGTGCTGTCTTTTGGCTGAAAGCTAAACCAAGGCCCCACCTGCCTTCTCAGGCGGGTGCAAAAGATTAGATGGCACTATTTCGAAGAAAAGTAGGGGAGTTCTTCCCCAATGTCCAGGCCGATATTCGACCTGTGGGAGTTCCCTCTGGCTGCCATCACTCCCAATGTCATAATGGCGGAGTTTGCGTTGAAGAGAAGCTGGAACGGCCTCAAGCTAGGTGGTGGGACCCAGCCTGCCAGAGTAGGCCATCCAACCCCCATGAGCTGGCTCCACCATTTTGTCAACTATGGCATTCTATCGAATTCCCACTCTTTTCCCCGCATCTTTAGTTCCCAACATCTGACATTCCCAACAGTGCAGGAATGTGAAGGAAAGGCAATCGCTCTAGTTGCTGCTGATTAAAATATCACAGTTGGCAAACCCTTGAACATTTTTTATAATGTACGTTTGTTAGAACAAGCTAAACCTTAATTACCACCAGAGTATGAATTAATCAATAGCTCTCATGGAATAGGAACCTCACACCCTGCTCTCCATATGTTTTGTAAGGACCAAGAAGCAGTTAATGTAAAATACACACTCATTTCACATATTTACAATCGCAGGAAGGTTTGGGCCGTTTACAAAGGCAAGAGTGTAAATATTTACACTGACTCTGGGTAGAAGGACAATTAACACATCAGCATTGCTGGTGATACTGGACTTGGCTGCAGACTAAGAATTGTACACTCTTGTTGCCAAATTTTCCCCTCCTCTCTTGAGATAAAGCTCCAGAATCATCGGCAGGCCACTGTGTCTCCTCCGCCCTGCCCTCACAACGCTGTGCCTTCCCCAGGCCAATATACTTCTCACATCATCCTAGACAGGTAATTCTATTGTCAGCTGACCGTGGCATCATGACCATAAGGCCCTAAGACGCAGGAGCAGAAGTAGGCCATTCGGCCCATCGAGTCTGCTCTGCCATTCAATGGGGATCATGGCTGATCGGCATAGGCCCCTCTACGGTCTCCCCCAGCCCTACACAACCCTTTGAGATCTCTGCGCTCCTCCAATTCTGGCCTCTTGCGCATCCCCAGTTTTCACCCACCTCACCATTGGTGGACATGCCTTCAGCTGCCTAAGCCACTAAGCTTTGGAATTCCCTTCCTAAACCTCTATGTCTCTGTCTTTCTTTCTCTCTCTCTCTTCTTCTTTTAAGATGTTCCTTAAAACCTACCTCTTTGACTAAGCTTTGGGTCATCTGCTCTAATACGTCCTCATAAGGCTGGGTTAGGGTTGCCAACTGTGATTAAATGTATTCCTGGAGGTTTCGTCACTTGACTTGCCCCCACGCTCCAGCCATTAGTCGGCCAACACATCCATCCTTGTGACGTACGGCCTTCCTACGCCAATTGGAGAGCAAAAAGAGTCATTGCCCGGCCAATCCTAGAGGGTTGGCAACCTCAGGCCGGGTTGTTTGATAATGCTCGTTTATTTGCCTGGGGATGGCTTAGCACATTGAAAGTAACGTATGAGTAGAAGATGTTCCTATCCTCCCTCCGTATCCTCATGTGTGCCTGTTCAGCAAAGATCCCAATGGCTGATTCTATCGCTTAGTAGGTTAATTATACTGATGCTAGTTGTAGCCACCTGACGATCGAGCCCAGCTGAGATCAGCTAATTCAGCACAGACATGGGTTTGAACCTGCAAAACTGTGCACTGACAAGTAACATGAGCCAATACTCCAAATACATTACGACTCATATTACTGTGCAGGAAGAGTGATCCCATAGAAAACACCAAAGAACATTGATCGGAAGGCTGTAAACAGGAACAGCAGTGTCTGGGTTTCACATTTGGTTCAGCTCCCTTATTGCTCTACAGCTTGGTAAATCTCCTCAAAAAGACGTCAGACTTAACTAAGCAAAAACATTAATGTTCCTCCTTCTCCCCACCACTTGCCCAGGCTGACACTCCAGTGCAGCACTGAGGGGGTGCTGCACTGTTGGAGGTGCCATCTTCCAATGCGATGTCAAGCTGCCCTCTCAGGTGGATGTTTTGAAGAAGAGGAGGGGACACCTCCCCAGGATGCCCTGGGCAACTATTGAACTGTAGGCGCTGTCACAGAAAACCCAGTTACCGATGTGCGCACAGCTTGGCCCCACAGTGTGATGATGACCAGATCATCTGTTTTGGTGACATTGGTTGAGAAATAACCAAAGGGGATAACTCCCCTGCTCTACTTCGAAACAGTGCCCTTTACATCCACCTGAGAAGGCCGGCAGGGGCTCGGTTTAAAGCCTCATTTGAAAGCCAGCAACTCCCTCAAAGGCATCAGCACTTCACTTCAATATGGCTGGAGTGCGCGATCAAGCCTCTGGAGCGGGTCTCGAACCTCGCAGCCCTTTGACTTGGGGGCACGTGTGCCGAGCCAATCTGACACCTGTACAGGCAGCGACTTGAAAAGTTCAATTCTCGCACAGCAACGCCAGGAACTGGAAAGGCAGCAAAATAGTTCACACGGGATGGACAGTAAATAAGGCTAAAAATATCACAAGGTTTAGGATCAAGAATAGAAAGGCTTCTGTGGGCTTTAGGGCTGTGGGAAGGAGAGGCCCTTTCAAAGAGGCATCAGTCAGAGGAGACATTCCAGAGTAGGGGAGGCAGTTTAATCAGGAGGTCGTGCTCCCCATCTTAAAGTGTGGGCAAAATGATTGGCGCTCGATGGATCAGAGAGTCTGCAGTTAATCAGGGTCACACTCTTATTACCCCTTATAGGGGTAGGCGGAAACCACCCCCCGTCCCTCTCTCCCCCCCATCAACAGCTGTTTGGTGGTAGCACGAGACTCCGGTGAGATGGGGGGGGGTCACACCAGCATCCAGTTCCTTAAAGCAACCAGCCACTGAAAGATAGGAGAGGGGACAGAATGGCCGGAGCCAGTTTCGGGCTGTTTTACTCCGAGTGCTTATCGGTTTTGCTATTCCTCTGCGTTTGCTCCCACAAAGCTACCTTGCAGCAGGGGTCGCTAGAGAGCAGGGTCTCTTCCCCCAACTCGGGTGACATTTCTTATGCCCGTCCTTCCTGGATTGGCGGGGGGGGGGGTGCTGAAAACAAACATGGCACCTGATGGGGTCACCCTTGCTGGTATTAGCTAGTCTTGTCAGAGATATGAGGAGATCCAGGGGACTGAAGGAGTGAACAGAGCGACTTCACAATATCAGAGGGTCTTTGTAAAATCAGAGAGACTTTTCTATCATACAAACGTCACAATATCAAAGGGGGCTTTGTGATTGTTAACCATATATTAATTGAGTGTTTAATTGTATTCAGATGGTGGGTAATAACTGGGGATTTGCTTGTGCTCCTATAAATAGGAGCAGACTGAGACTGTGGTTGTTGGGTTAGGAGGTGTATGCTTATAATGTGTAACCCCGTGAATAAATGCTTCTAAAAGTGTGTAAAGATTGGCTCCAGTTCTATCCTTCAACACCTGGTTATCTGGAGTAGAACCACCATTCAGAGGGACTTTAGCACCATGGTTGGACTCTTATGTGAACAGATTAGAAAGAATGTTTACCACCACTCACCCCAATTAACTTGCCTGGGTGCGAGGGACCAGTTCCTGCTGCCCAATAACACGTCCCAAGCACTGGCCTTCCCCTGGTTTTTGGCAGGGATCTGACCAGTGGTGGGTGAATGAGGGTCAGGGGGTGAAAATCTTTGCCACCCCCTCCCCCCACAAAAACCCAACCCAAGTGCCAACTTGTGTCAAAGCTGAGGCTATTCTCTCCCCTCACCCTCCGACTCGAAACCAAAGTGTAGAAGAAACAAAAATAATGGCTAGGAATTCCCTTGGATCTGCTCCATCACTGTAACTTCACCGGAATGATGTCTGACACGATAAGCAGTTTGAAATGTAAGTGATGCAGTCCGACAGTAATGAAAGAATGACACACATTTTTATAAAGCTTTATAATTATAAAGCCTCACACTTATATAATGCATTCAGGACATTCCAAAGCATCTTATAGCAAATTTTGATGTGAAGTCACTTTTGCAATGCGAGGAACCTGGCAGCCAAGTTGTACACAGCATAGCAAGATCCCACAAACAACAATGTGATAACGATCGGATAATTTGATCTTGGGTATTAGTTGAGAACTCTCCCGTTCTACTCCAAATTAGCATCATGGAATCTTTTACAATTCGTCCCAAAGATGACAAACTCCAACAGTACAGCACTCCCTCAGAACTGCAACTGTGATTAAGAGTATTCCTGAAGGTTTCACCACATGACTATCCCCCACTCTCCAGCCATTAGTCGGCCAAAACATCCACCCAAGTGTCGCGCTGCCTTCCAAGGCCAATTGGAAATCAAAAAGGCTGTTTGCCCAATTGGATGGTGCTTGACTGTCAGCGAAAAAGCCTTGTGGTTTCCCTCGTGACCACCCCACCACACCACAGCCCAAGCCCCGCACCCCGCCATTTTCGATGTTTTTAAATCTGGTAAAATGACAAATGTGCAATCTTTTTAATGCCCCAATGATTTTTCTCCAGGGTTGCACACAGCAGAGTCCTGGAGATTGATCTTCAACTTCTGGAGACTCCAAGCCAATCCCAGAGGGTTGGTAATCCTAACCGCACTACAAGGCTTAACTTACATTGTGTGGTTAAGTCTCTGGGATGGGACTTGAACCCACAACTTACTGACGCAGGCATAGAAGTATTAGCCACTGAGCCACAGCTGATCATAGGCCAGAGTGATGGGATCTTGAGTGTATTCAACTGGTGCCATGTCTGTCTCAACAGTGACTGTCGCCAGTGGACGTGTCAGCCACCAGCGGTGTTAAGCTTCACCTGATGGGGAACAAAGGATTCATTTTGAAGTTTCCCAAGTGTGATCCGAAAGGGGTTGACGCAGCTCCTTCGAAAATCATTTCTGCCTTCGTCTGGACTAGGTTACGATTGCTACTGCATAGCCCTTGCCATGGCACTGTGTGTGATTTGGAATCGGCAACGTTCAAGATATCTGAGGGCAGCATTGAGCTCACTTCTCAGCCTCCAAAATAACCCACGTATATAAACGTTCCTTTCTCACAGGCAGCGCCAGGCCCAAACAAGCAAACCGATTGTCAACAGCGAGCCTTGTTTATTGCCCAGGGTGCAGGAGAAGGTTAAAGTAGGTTTCCCTTCCAGGACTCTTATGTTTAACATACTATAATCTTTGTTAAGACTACACACATAAACACTAGAAAGAATTTTCATTTCAAATCGTTATCTTAGCTCAGGGTGACACGTGGCCGTCAGGCATAAGAGGCCTTAATTATCTCCGGATGCACAACACAATGCCAAGAAACACATGCATAAAAAATAAAGAGGCTTCATTGAGAAGGTTTTTTTTTTTGGGGGGTCCATTTTAGGCTTCAAGGGGCTTTATTCTACTGTTTGGCGAAATTGTAAATGTATTCGGGAAATGTACATTTTCACCAGATATACAAATCGAGGGAAATCGCAAATACGCACATACACCGGACAAATTTAGAAAGATTTCTGGCAGAGAGGGAGAGCATTCGGCCCACCGTGTCTGTACCTGTCGTAAAAGATCCTAATCCAGTCTCATCCCCTCTCTCCAGCTCTTGGTCCATAGCCCCACAGGTTGTGGTACTTAAAGCGAACATCCAAGCCTATTTTTTTTCAAATGGGATGAGGGTTTGTGCCTCCACCATCCTTTCAGGCAGTGAGTTCCAGACCCCCATTACCCTCTGGGTGAAAATGTTCTCTTCACCTGCCCTCTACTCCTTCCACCAGTTACTATAAGCCCATGTCCCCTGCCTTTTCTGCCCCGCTGCATGTTAATTAGCTGGGAAGGCGGTTCCAGGAGGGGAGGGGTTAATCACAGAATCACACAGTGCAGAAGAGGCCCTTCGGCCCATCGAGTCTGCACCGACACGTGAGAAACACCTGACCTACCTACCTAATCCCATTGACCAGCACTTGGCCCATAGCCTTGAATGTTATGACGCGCCAAGTGCTCATCCAGGTACTTTTTAAAGGATGTGAGGCAACCCTCCCAGGCAGCGCATTCCAGACCGTCACCACCCTCTGGGTAAAAAAAGGTTTTCTTCACATCCCCCTTAAACCTCCTGCCCCTCACCTTGAACTTATGCCCCCTTGTGACTGACCCTTCAACTAAGGGGAACAGCTGCTCCCTATCCACCCTGTCCTTGCCCCTCATAATCTTGTACACTAATGGGGAAAGTTGGGTTGGCTGATGGGGAAAGGTGAACTGGGTTGGTTGGTGGGAAGGGGATGGAAGGGAAGGGGGAATAGAGGAGCTTCTGGGGTGGGCCGGGCTGTGAGCAGTCTCTCTCTCTCTCTCTCTCTCTACTGGTTTAGAATATCTCAGATATTGCTACATCACAAAGGCAAGTACACATGGCTGATCATTTATCCTACACATTCAGCCTTCCAATAGTAACCCCATGATTGTCCCACCCACCCCAATCACAGCACCGTGAATGACTGCAGAGCGTCTGCCTCTGCTGCTCAACACCAGGACTGTCCCAGATCAAAAAAAAGAAAAACTGCATTTACAAAGGGATCTTTCAGGTGGTCCCATTACAGCCAATGAAGGAGCTCTGATGTTGTAATACAAATGCAGAAGCCACTTTGAGTGTAGCAAGGTGCCAAACAGCAGTGAGGTAATTAACCGCGTAATCTGTTTTAGGCGGAATTGGTTGAGGGATAAATATTGGCTGGTACACACCCAGGGAGAACTCCCTCATTCTTCCCTGAGAGAGCAGGCGGGGAATCAATTTAATGTCTCCAATGGAAGAAGGCACCTCCAAGGTGCACTGGAGGTTCAGTCTAGATTAAGAGTTAAGTCTCCAGAGGGAGACTTGAACCCACAACCGTTGTGACCCTGAGGCATGGCTGGCAGAGAGTGGAATATTAGCTTCATCCGCAACATCATGAGTTCATGCAATGTACATCTTTTGAGAGAAAGAAATCTCGGTGGCCACACCCAACTAGAATGAGCCGGTGTTCTCACTTCTCATCGGTATCAAAGGACTTTTGGTGGAAGAAAGCCAGCATGGACTCGATGGGCTGACTGGCTTCTTTCTGTGCCTTTATGGCTGTATGGTGAGAATGGTGTGAGAACAGCTCAGGGCATGGCCCTGATGTCCCTCCCCCCGCAATGGCCTTCTAACATCCACAGTCCTTAAAGGATAGATACCGGAAGGCAGAGGGGTGGTGCACCAGAATGAGAACCGCAGCGGAGAGGGTTAAATTCTAAGGGCAGTTTGCATAGCCTTGGTTTGTATTCCCTTGAGTTTAGGAGGTTAAGGTGTTTTAAGAAGATTAAATGAGTCGACCACGTAGATAGAAGCAATTATTTCTTCTGGTGGAGAGAGTCCAGAGCAAGTTTAGAGCCAGGCTGATGAGGAGGGGGTAGGTGGTGGTGGGGTGTGAGGGGGAATATCCGGCAGGGCAGTGGAACTCTCTCTCCCAAAAAAAACTGGGCTCAATTGAAGTTGTCAAAATGGAGATTGAATGATTTTTAAAGGGGTAAAGGTAATGGGGGTAATGGGGGTAATGGGGGTTATGGAGCCAAGCTGGGTAAATGCAGGTAAAATACAGATCGGCCATGCATGGCAGGACAGGCTTAAGGGGCTGAATGGTCTCCTCTGTTCCTGCATTAGACAACACTCCCCAGTGTGAAGCAGCAAGCCAAAACAATTAGGGGGAAAAAAACCATCGTCAACGCTGGTCTGAGATTCAATTCGTGGCAACCAAAGTTGGATTCATATTCCGTACCCCAACCGACCCTTGTCTCTCCAGCAATGAGGAGCCAAGATCCCGTGATCTGGTTTAGCTGCTGTTTCTGCTCCTTACCGCTGGGCTAGACTGTGCACCGAAAGGCCCGAGGCAGCTACCCCTCCAGCCACTCGTAGCCGCCGGGGTGCTTAGTGAGGGCAAAGGTCATCGCGCCGGCTGGGCAGCCTCTCTGTTACTGCCTGGCTGGCTGAAGAAGTCACAGACACCGGCTCTCAAGCTGAACTAAAGCCCATTACAGGGGAACAGCATGTTCCACCTGTAAAGTGACGCGAAACCATTTGGCCTGACTTCTGCTAGACAGTACGTGTGTAAATTTAGGTTGACATATTTAGAATGAGCATCCTTCAATATAGCTCCTCCTGCATTCCAGTCCTTAACTTCCACCACTCCAACTGTTATCACATATTATATACATAATATATAATATATAATACACATTGCCATATATATATATATATATATATATATCAAATTGATGTTTATGGGAGCTTTCTGTGTGCAAATTGGCTGCCATGTTTCCCTACATTACAACAGTAATGACACATTAAAAGTACTTCATTGGCTGTAAAGTACTTTGGAGTGGTCTGAGGTAGTGAAAGGCACTATATAAATGTAAGCCTTTATTTCTTTTCATTTGTACTTGGCTCCATTAACTCTCAATGCCTCACCATGTCTGCTCGAGTCATTTTCTCCTCTTTTTGAACAAAGGATCTGATTCTTGAAAGGGCAAAGTGCCAGTGGCTTTGCCCGGTTAGCAAGGCTTAGAGTGGGATCCCGAACAGTGGGCACTGGCAGGGTTGGGGGGGGTGGGCAGGGGGCAAAGCTGGGCCAAAGAAGGTACCCTCAGCCCGTCATGTGGCACCGGACAGCCATCAGGAATAGATCTCCTGGGGGCTCATCGAGGCTGGGCAAGGGTGCCTTTCAATGCTCACTGTCCCCACTCACCCACGATCACCCAGGACTACGGTGAGAGGAAAGAGAGGAACAAGATATTGGAGGGATAGCATAGGCCTGTTCTGTAATGACCCGATTAAACTTCAAACAATGGCAGTGTGTGCTCTGCGAGTGAACAATTCATCCCAACATTAGATAGAGTAGAACTGGAGGGAAATCTCAATGCTGCCTCTCCGCTGATGATTTGACGCACTGTTTATGAAGACAGTATCAATTATTGTTGGCTGCACTAGGCCCCAGTTCAAAGTTGGGTCATTCTTTGCTAATGAGTCACCATCGCTGGCATCCGACATGCAGTCACGATGGGATCTAAAGTCACATTAAAGCCTTGTTTGCTCCTCTTTGTTGTCTGTGTGTGTGTGTTGAATTACGGCAGTGGGCAAAGGAATCGGGTGCTTTTAGTGATCGCCTTCTGTGAGATTTGGAATCCCAACATTGGCTGCCATCTGTCCTTCACCTGCCCTCGCCAGGGAAGCTGCACCATCTGTCAACTTGGCCCTCTAGCTGAAACCACCACGGGGCCTTTGAGGGCAACAGTTCAAGAGGGTAGGCAGGGCATCGGTAAAACCAACCTCGGAGCAGATCCGTTCACGGAGATTCTCACCGAGGTGACGGTGATGGTCAGCTGTCCTGCACTTCCAAAGAAAGGCTTGCATTTATATAGCACCCAACAAGACCGCACGACGTTCCGAAGCGCTTTACAGCCAATGTCCTATTGATGTGTCTTCCGTGTCATAATGCAAGAAATGTAGCAGTCAAAATGTGCAGGACTCTATAAACGGCAAAGTGATCATGACCAGGTCATTTTTCTTTTCATGTTGATCGAGGGATAAATATTAGCCAGGATATCAGGGACAACTTCCCTGTTCCTCTTCGCAATGGCGCATTTTACATGCACCTGAGAGGGTAGACCAGGCCTCTGTTTAACCTCTCATCCGAAAGACAGCACCTCCAACAGTGCAGCACTCCCTCAGCATTACTGCGCCGGGAGTGTCAGCTTAAGTTTTTTTGCGCGTAAAGGCTCTGGAGTGGGATTTGAGCCCGCAACCTTTGCTCCCAGATGCAAGGGAGCTGTCCACTGAGCCAGGGACATCATTAGGAGATCCACTTAGTGGATTAAAGATTGAATTCCATCGCTGAGATAGGGGGCATTTTAGAAACAGAGGCGGAATTTTACAGCCTCTCCAGCTGACGGGATTTCCCGATCCCACCAAGTCCACGGACTCCCGAGCGGCATCTTACAGCCCCTCCCCCACACCCCACCACAGAGAAGCCATAAAATTCCACCCAGTGAAAAGGCCTCTGGGTCCAGCACTCCTCTCTCTTTTCACCAACAGTCAGGAGGGAGTACAACCGACTTTCGCATCCTTTACAGGTTTCCTCTGTTGGCGTAGGTACAATATTTTTTAGATAAATATTTCATCTGCTGGGGGAAAGGTCTTGTATAAATACTCCCTGATCCCCAAAGGTAATCACAGAAAACTGCAGAATGGTGTTTCTATATCTGTAACTGAACCTTGACCCACTGTTCTTCGTACACAATATTGCTCTTTTGCTTGGCTCCAATCACAGAAGACGATCATGTCCAATGGTGGAACCCAATTATGGCAGATTATAAATGGCACATGGAACCAAAGCCCGTCGTTTACATGGACACTCAGACAGCAACCCGACTCGGGATTCAACTTTCTTACTGTTCGTTATCAGCTGTGGCTCAGTGAGTAACTTGCTTAGCTGCTCAGCCAGAAGGTGGTGGGCTCGAGCCCCGCTCTGTGAGACTTCAGCACCTTCCAGTGCAGTACTGAGGGAGTGCTGCACTGTCGGAGGTGCTGTTTTTTTCAGAAGAGATGTTAAAAGGAGGCATTGCCTGCCTTCTCAGGTAGGTGTAAAGGATCCCATGGCTCTATTTTGAAGAAGGGCAGGGGAGTTGCCTGATGTCCCGGCCAATATTGGTTCCCTCAATTAGCCACGAAAAGCAGATTATCTGGTCATTACCTCATTGCTGTTTGTGGGAGCTTGCTGTGTGCAAATTGGCTGCTGTATTTCCTACATTACAACAGCACTTCAAGTACATCAATGACTGTAAAACGCCTCAGGACACCTTGAGGTTGTGAAAGGCGCTATAAAAGTGCACCTTTTTCCAATGTAAACACAATCTGCCTGTCACCGTTGGGAATTCTGAGGAAAAGGAGAGGAACTCCTTTACACATACTCAGGATGTCCTAATACGTTTCAAAGCCCACAGGTTACTCCTGAAGCAGTCACTGTTGTTCTGTAGGTAAATGTGGCAGTTAATTCTTTCGTCATTTGATTTAACGAAACTGACAGGAAATTTACAAATTCAGGTCGGCCATTTTGCAGCTAGGCACATCTCCCATTGCTCATGTGTTGTTTTCAATGGTGACTGATAACTTGGGCTAGACAGGGTAAATGCTGAGAGGATGTTTCCCCTCATGGGGGAATCTAGAACTAGGGTGGTGGGGGTGTCACAGGTTAAAAATAAGGGATCTCCTATTTAAGATGGCGATGAGGAATTTCTACTCTCAGAGGCTCGTTGGTCTTTGGAGTTCTCCTCCCCAGAGAGCAGGAGAGGCTGGGTCATTGAATATATTCAAGGCTGAGTTAGACAGGTTTTTGATTGACAAGGGAGTCAAGGGTTATGGGGGGTTGGGGGGGGGGACAGGCAGGAAAGTGGAGTTCAGGCCACAATCAGTTCAGCCATGATCTTATTGAATGGTGAAGCAGGCTCGAGGGGCCGAATGGCCTAATCCTGCTCCCATTTCTTGTGATCTTGTGATCTTATATTACAGAAAGTCACATGAAATGCAGTGTGAAAAGGTCAAAGTAACACTGCAAGTCTAAACGCAGGGTTAACCTCCCTCTGGGGATTGTTTTTTTTAAGCTATACACACTAAACGGTTACATGCCTTCTGAGGCAGAGTCTGTACCATCGTTGGGTCATTTGTTGTAATCTGCAATAGTTTAGACAATTGGTCGTACTCTTGCCTCTCGAACAAGGAGCAAGGAGGTTATGCTGAATTTATATATGACATTCGTCAGACTTCAGCAGGAGTATTGTATACAGTTCTGGGCGCCACACTATAGGAAGGATGTGAACGTGTTGGAGAGAGTGCAGAAGAGGTTTACAAGAATGGTTTCAGGGATGAGAAACTTCAGTTACGAAGATAGATTGGTGAGGTTGGGACTGTTCTCCTTGAGAGAAGAAGGCGATTTGATAGAGATGTTCAAAATCATGAGGGGGCTGGGCAGAGTAGATAGGGAGAAGCTGTTCCTGCTCATAAAAGGATCAAGAACGAGAAGGCACAGATTTAAAGTGATTTGCAAAAGAAGCAAATGTGATGTGAGAAAAAACTTTTTCACACAGCGAGCGGTTCGAGTCTGGAATGCGCTGCCTGGGAGTGTGGCGGAGGCAGGTTCAATTGAGGCATTCAAGAGGGCATTAGGTGATTATTTAAATAGAAACAATGTGCAGGGGTACGGGGGGAAAAGGCAGGGCAATGGCACTAGGTCATGATGCTCATTTGGACAGCCAATGCAGACACGATGGGCCGAATGGCCTCCTTCTGTGCTATTAAAATTCTGTGATTCACAGGATCAGCGGTTCAATTCCATGCCTTGGCTTGAATTCATGATTTGGTTGACAACCTCGTGCGATATTGATGCTATTCCGCACTGCCTGAAGTATCATATACAGAATAATAAAGACCTTGTCATGAAACCTTAGTTAGGCTGCACTTAAAGTACTGTGCACAGTTCTGGTCCCCATTTTACAGGAAGGGTATCGAGATACTGGGGGAAAGTTTCTACTTGTGATGGAGGCAAGAACTAGGGGCCATCAATACAGGATAGTCACTGATAAATCCAAAAGGAAATTCTGGAGAAACTCCTTTACCCGGAGAGTGGTGAGAATGTGGAACTCGCCTCCACAAGTAGTTGAGGTGAATAACATTGAGGTGAACAACATTGATGCATTTAAGGGGAAGCTGGATAAACACATGAGGAAGAAAGGAGTTATGCGGATAAGATTAAAGAAAGGGGGTGGGAGGAGGATGGCTGGAATGTAAACACTGTCACGGGCCAGATGTGCCTGATAGCCTATTTCTGTGCTGTACAATCTATGCAAAGGTCCGATGACACAATTCGATAAAGAGCAGCAGAGGTCTCCTCCATGTCTTGACCAATATTTCTTCCTCAACCAACAGCACCAAAAGCAGATTAATTGGTTATTCACCTCATCGCTGTTTGTGAAACATTGAAGTACAGGACAACGGCCAATCATTGACCGTAAATCATTGCACTTCAAAAGTATTGTGTCCAGTGTTTGTTGATGTTTTGACCTGATACGTCCCTAAAAACTACTCCTAGCCAGCCCAGCTTGTTGCATGGGAATCCAGTCACTTATAATTCACGCTACATCTCATTTCCCATTTCCTACAGGAACATAGGAACCGGAGGAGGCCATTTGGTCCTCAAATCTGTTCAGCCATTCAATGAGATCAAAGCCGATTTGCAACTTAACAAAGATCTATCAACCTCGGTTGTGAAATCAACTATTGATCAAGCATCAATTGCCATTTGTGGAAGAGAGTTCCAAACTTCTACCAGCCTTTGTGTGTAGAAGTGTGATCTAGCTTCACTCCTGAAATGTTTGGCTCTAATCCTCAGGCTACACCCCCTGCCCTACACTCATTAACCGGTGGAAATATCCCCTCACGACCGACCCTATCATGATATCATGAAAACTTCAATCAAATCACCCGTTAGCTCTCTAAACTCCAGGCAATACAACCCTCGTTAGTGCAATCTCTCCTTGTAACCCAACCCTTCGAGTCCAAGTATCATAAGGGACATTCAGCATTAAAGCTGAGAAAACTAGTTGACGTTACATTTCCTCCAGGTTTCTTCCCCCATTCTCCCCTTCACCCCAGCCCCTGTCCTCCCATCCCCGAAGGTTCCATCTCATAGGCACCAACAACAATCCCAATACCCGCCCATTCCCTGCATGTGGGTGTGAGCAGCGTAACCAACACAACCACTGAGCCCAATTCTGTATCTGCCAGAGTCCACACACTTCCTCATTGTCCGGCAAGAGGGTCACCACCACTAATCCCCTCCCCGCTCCTCTGCACCCACCAAGAGCCACTCAGGTCAATCACAAGAGTGCCAAGCAGCTGCCCCATGCCAACTCAATGCAACCTGGGAGTTGAAGCCAGGATCAATGTTCCTCAATGTTACACCCAACAAAGGCTGCAATTAAGTGACTGCGCCTAGGACAAGGTATAAGCAAACATATAGTGACAGGCTTGTGTCTGTTTGTGTACAAAAAATGGGCAAGTCAAGGCAACTGTTACCAACCTAACAATTAGACAAGCGATGGGATGTTCACTTCTCACGCCGTTATTTGCCTATGTCGCCCACCTAAATGCCTCTGGAGCTCAGCTTCACTGGCACAAGCTGCCCAGTTGACCATTTTCCACAAGTGAGTCTAGTCAGTAGGGACCTACAGGTTAGTCAATCGGAGAGAGCAACACCTGACCTGTCCTCTTCCTGACCTTCACACCCAATATCACAGGGCAAAAATGGGTGAAGGAAGCCATTTAACTCATCTTGGTCCATTGATCCAAAATCTGCCGTCCTTACCTGGTCTGGCCTACATGTGACTCCAGAGCCACAGCAATGTAGTTGACTCTTAAAAATGCCCTCTGAACAATAAATGCTAGCCAGTGACGCCCATAATAAGAAAAACTCCAGGCAATACAACCCTCGTTAGTGTAATCTCTCCTCGTAACCCAACCCTTCCAGTCCAGATATCATAAAGGACATTCAGCATTAAAGCCAAGAAAATTAGTTGACATTACACTTCCTCCAGGTTTCTTCCCCCATTCTCCCCTTCACCCCAGCCCCTGTCCTCCCTTCCTCGAAGGTTCCATCTCATAGGCACCAACAACAATCCCAACACCCGCCCTAATGTTCCCCTGGTGCAACATCCAAGGGATTTCACCTCCTCACTTTTATCAGGAGGTTTACGCCTCACGTTGGTAATGATGAATTTGCAGCACTAAAATTGCCTTGTACTAATTTGATCCCTCGTTGAACTTCTGGCCTGAATGTCGGAAAGTAGGTACTCGGGTGGTTAATCCCTAACCATCCAGTTTTCCACATCCCTTGCTGAGTTGCATCACCCCCAGCTCCCTCCCCAGGCAGGGAAGAAGAGAGGGAGATAGAATTAGGGATGGGATGGGAGAAAGGGAAAGTGGGGGATGGGAGTAAGAGAAGGTGATAGGACTGAGGAAAGGGGAAAGGGACGAAAGAGAGATGAAGGCCATGGGGTATGAGAAAATTGGAAGGAACACAGAGGGGGTGGAAGTGGAATTAAAGGGTCCTACGCACATTTCAAATAAGACTCGCTCATTTTGGCTTAAACATGTGATCTCTTTTTAATGTATCTAACTCTTAAAAAAGCAGTTGGGTTATTTTAATGAGGAACACTTGGTATCACTTGGAGCTGGGAGGAATTTTTGGGTTTGTCCCAGCAGGTCAGAGATTTAGCAGATTCGAGTGCTGAACTCCTACACCAAAATTTGGCCAAAATCTCGATTTATAGAAGAAAAGAATCCTTAACCCTCCATTCATTAATGTCTCCACACCTTCCCACTCTACCCCCCCCTCCTCCACTACCCCCACCTCCACCAACCCCGTGCCTACACCTGTGAAAATCTACAGCAGTTGGCTGTACTTTAGGACTGTTCAGGCAGGCGTGTGCAAGCAAGTTTCAAAGAACGAGTTTGCATTTTACACAGTGCTCCTGGTGTGGGCCGAGAGCGTTTTCGAAAGGGAGAGGTGACACCAAATGGACTCTGTAAGGAACCAAAGAGAGCAGGAGAAAGGGCCCGGGTGAAGGGGTGAGTATTCAGGAGGCCGTTGAGGGCAAGGAGAAAGGGTAGAAGTGGCTTTGGAAGCGACTGAAAAACACTGAAAAGAGCAGCAGAAGCAAAGAAAGACTTGCATTCATATAGCGCCTTTCATAAGCTCAGGGTGTCCCAAAGCACTTTTACAGCCAATGACCTACTTTTGATTGGAAGGCACTGTTGCACTGTTGGAAACGCGACTGCCAATCTGTGCACAGCAAGCTCCCGCCAACAGCAATGTGATAAGGACCAGATCATAGAATCACAGAATCACAGAACTGTTATTGTGCAGGGGGAGGCCATTTGGCCCAGAGTGTCTGCATTTTGGCTCTCTGGGTGAACAATTCCCTTAGTGCCATTCTCCCGCCTTCTCCCCGTAACCCTGCACATTCTTCCTTTTCAGATAACAGTCTAATTCCCTTTCGAATTCCTCGAATGAACCTGCCTTTGCCACACTCTCAGGCAGCGCATTCCAGACCCCAACCACTCGCCGCCTAAAAAAGTTTCTCCTCGTGTCGTTTTGCTTCTTTTACTAGTTACTTTAAATCTGTGCCCTCTCGTTCGCGATGCTTTCAAGAGCAGGAACAGTTTCTCCCCATCCGTTAATCTGATTCTGGTGCGCTGCTGATTGAGGGATAAATATTGACCAGGACACCAGGGATAACTCGCCTGCCCTTCTTCCAAATGGAGCTACGCAACCTTTAAGATCCACCTAAAAGGGCGGACATGGCCTGGGTTTAACATTTCATTCAAAAGATGGCACCTCTGACAGCGCAGCACACCCTCAGTGCTGCTCTGGGGCATCAGCCATGACTCTTGCGCTCAGCGCCTGGAGCAGGACTCGAACCCACAACATCCTGACTCGGAGGCAAGACTGCTACCCGCTGACACGGAGTAAGTAAGTATACAACAACAACCTATATTTATATAGCGGCTTTAACGTAATGAAATGTCCCAAGTTTCTTCAGGGGGGCACTATAAGACAAAGTGTGACAACAAGCCATGTAAGGTCAGATGACCAAAAGCTTGGTCAAAGAGAGAGGTTTTAAGGAGCATCTCAGGAGGAAAGTGAGGTGGGGAAGCAGAGTCAGCAGGAAACAGGAAGAAGTGAAGGGGAAAGGAGTGATGGAAAAAGGTTTGGAATGGATGGGTACGGAAGAGAGAGCTGTGGAGAGGAGGGGAAGGGAATAGAGAAGAGGGGAGAGGGCAATGGAAAGAAGGAAAAGGCTTAGGAATGGAGAGGAGGGTAAGGGAAAGCAGGGAGGAGAAGTGGAATGAAGTAGGGGAGATTGGGAGTGGAGGACAAGGGAAGGAATAGAGAGCAGGGGAGAGGAGAAGAGGTGAAACAGACAGGGAGGAGAGGAACAAGGAAGGGATGGGAAGGTCACATGCATATGTCTCAACCCCACCAAAAAATTTGGAATTTTGGCAAAAATTGAAGTCCCCAGCCAATAGGAGAATAAGCTTACTCAAAAATGGAACCAGCCAAACACACAGGTAGGGGCTGGGATGTGAAAGAAAATCTCCCAGTTAAGGTGGAGGATTTGAGGGTGAGGATGAAGGTCTTGAGATCATGATGTTAGGGCAAGAGGAGCCAATGGGATGAGAGCAAGTGATGGGACACCCAGAGCTCTCATGTCTCGTAGAAATCATAGGATGGCTACAACACAGAAGAAGGCCATTTGTACCATCGCGTGTGTGTGTGTGTGTGTGTGTTGGCTCTCTATAAGAGCAATCACCTAGTGCCATTCCCCCGCTCTCGTTGATCTTGATTTAAAAATGTGGCCTTGTAACATAAAACCATAAGATACAGACAACTCACTCATTATTTCCAAGCTGGAGTTGAACTTTGGCGTTGCTAAAAAAAAAAAAGTCTCCCCCTGACTGGGGAGGTGTGAAAAAACAATTTAAACACATTCAAGATCGAGGCTTGGTTCACTATCAAAATACAATACGGTGTTAATCTGCCTGACGGAGAAGTGTGAAAAAAACAAATCAAGCACATTCCTGACCTCCTTTATCCTGTGATTAATTTGCTTGCTTCCCCGCAGGCATAAATTAACGAAGAAGCATACTTTGTCTGATCGTGCACCTGTAAAGCGCTTATTTTAACCACCGTTAAAGGTGCCATATAAATGTTTGTTGTTGTTGGTACCTTTGTAGAGTTAAATAGCGTCGTGATCTGCCTCCTTTTTTTGTCACGTAACATTGTACACAGAACATTTTCCCTTATCTTAACGTCATGGTCACAACACGGCAACCACCGCAGTCCTAAAATTACTAGCATGACAATGGACAGATGTTTCCTGACTCAGATCGTGGCACTCTCAATCGAGGGGCTGGTACACCAGTGGAACATTAAAGGGAGGTACCGCACCGTCAGAGGCTTAAACTGAGCCCTCGTCTGCCAGTGTTGGCGGTTCAGGTGGACCTTGAAGAATCCCACAGCTTTAGTCAAAGAGCAGGAATGTCCTGGTCAACTTTCCTCCCTCAACCAAAATGGGTTACTCGCTCATTCATCTCATGCAGTTTGCAGCAGCCAGAGTGAGTATATGGCTGCACACTTGTCTATATGGTATATAGCAACAATTAATTAAGGCTTGTATTGCTTTGTGCGTAGAAGATTAAGGGATGATATAATTGAGGTGTTTAAAAAGGGGATTAAAGGATTTGGTCAGCTAGATAGAGAGAGAGAGAGAGCGAGAATCTATTTCCTCTGGTGGGGAAAATCCACGGCCAGGGAACATGACCTTAAATTTAGAACTAGGGCATTTAGTGTGATGTCAGGAAGCACTTCATCACACAAAAGTAAATGGAAATCTGGAATTCTCTCCCCCGCCCCCCTACCCCCAAAAAAAGGGCTGTTAAAGTTGCTGGGGGGAGGGGGAGATTCCAAAATTGGGACTGATAGATTTTTATGGTGTCAAGGGGCATTTAAAGGATTCGGAACCAAGGTGGGAAAATGGAGTTACAATGCAAATCGGCCAAGATCTAAGTGAACAGGCTCAAGGGGCTGAATGGCCTCTTCGTCTTCCTGACAACATTCCTCCTCGTGCTTGAAGATCTTTGGATCGTTTCGGAGCAACGAGAAGGCACTGTTTAAACTCAACTCTTCCATTTCTTTCTAAAGAGTTCATGAGCTTAAACGAAACCTCTCTTATGATAGAACCAGAAACAGAAATACCTGGAAAAACTCAGCAGGTCTGGCAGCATCGGCGGAGAAGAGTACAGTTGATGTTTCGAGGACTCGGTATTTCTGTTTCTGGTTTTGTTTTGGATTTCCAGCATCCGCAGTCTTTTGTTTCTATCTCTCTTATGATAGGCCTCATCTGCAGTAACATATGCCCAGCAGAATAGGTCTTATGTAATACTATACAGTGCAGTACAATGTGCAAAGCTCAGTGCATGAGGTTGCACAGACCATCGGCACTGCCGCAAGTCAATGCATTGTTATTTAGCTGCACATCTGCGCTGCCTGATGCCAGCTGGCATTGACGAATGTTTATGGATACCCAGGGGGGGAAGCACCTGCGTTGCTCCACATCCCTGTATATTTTCCCAACAAGGACAACAATCACTTCCAACAATAAACAGACTTTAGAAACCTGCTTGCCTAGACTCATCTGAGTGCTTTTTCCAGCAAAAGTCAATCCAATTCCCTGATGCAGGCCCACGTGGCGAGGGCCTTAGGTTCTTGGCCCTCGCGTGTGGCTTACGACCGCTCTCATCCACCTTGTGTTGTTAACGAGTCCTCCTTTGTCAGGCCCCCTTCGCCCATCACCCACGATGCTCATTTACCTACAATCCTGATCCACAATGCCTCAATTTTAAATCCTCGTTTACATCCATCCACTCCTCCCTACTCTGTAACCTCCTCCAGCCCTTCACCTCTCTGTGATCTCTTCTCTCCTCCAATTCTGGCATCTTGTTGAAGCCCTGATTTCGTTCCCAACCACTGATGGCTGTACCTTCAGCTGCCAAGGCCATAATGTCTCGAATTCCCTCCCTAAACCTCTCTGCCCTCTCTACCGCCTTCCTCCTGATTTAAGATGCTCCAAAAAAAAGCCTAACTCTTTGAACAAGCTTTTGATCATCTGGCCTAATATCTTCCTATGCACCTTGATGCTAAAATTAGTTTGATAATTGCGCCAGTGAAATGCTGTGGAACAGTTTGCTGTGTTAAAGGCGTGATTTAAATGCAAGTTATTGTTCTGATTGCTAGTGAATGGACTGAGGTGTGGAGAGGGGCTGGAATGGGCTAATAACCCTCATTCGAGGGTGATGTATATTTTGAATGCTGCATGTCCTGCTCTGAGAAGTCTGATTTCTCACTCATTTGGGGATATTTACATTTCCAGCGAGCCCACCATTTTGTCTATTTCTCTCGATGTCGCATCACATTATCTTCCCACACCTCTCCCAAGTGTCCTTGCCCCATTCACTACTTTCTGTCCTGACCTGTTCCTCAGGTCTACTTCTCCCTCCTACTGCTCTCTTCTTCCATTTCGGTCCCTTCACCTCAGAATTGCAGTCCATTTCATCTCGGTGGCATGATAGAAAGAGTGGCAGGTTTTAGAGTAGCTACCATATTAAATAGCTAAATGGCAGACACATGGGAACCACCACCACCTGCAAGTTCCCTTCCAAGTCACACACACCATCCTGACTTGGAAATATATCGCCATCTCTTCATCATTGCTGGGTCAAAATCCTGGAACTCACTGCCTGACAGTACTGCTTTTATAAAAATTCTTTCATGGGATGTGGGCATCAGTGGCAAGGCCAGCATTTGTTGCCCATCCCTAATTGCCCTTGAACTGAGTGACTTGCTGGGCCATGTCAGAGAGCAGTTAAGAGTCAAACACATTGCTGGGGATCTGGAGCCATATGTAGGCCAGACCGGGTAAGGATGGCAGATTTCCTTCCCTAAAGGACATTAGTGAACCAGATGGGTTTTTACAACAATGGATGATAGTTTCATGGTCACCGTTACTGAGACTAACTTTCAATTCCAAATTTTTGTTAATTGGATTTAAATTCCACCGACACCACATGGACCCCAGCAGTTTGGTAAAGCGGCTCACCAGCACCTGCTCAAAGGCAATTAGGGACGGGTAACACATTCTGGCCTCACCAGCAATGCCCACATCCCATGGGTGATTAAAAAGAGCACCCAGTTGTGGCACAGTTACATTCAGAATAAAGTTCCTTCTAACATCAAGTCTGAAGGTACCAGTGCCACCGACGCTTTCTGCTCTACCTCAAGAACCTGTCTTGGGTTAAGCCTCAGAAGAATTTTCCCTAGTGCGCAATTTCCACTTGCTATAGGAATGGTGTTGCCTGTCAGCCTCAGTGCTTGAGGGTGTACCTGCTCAGCTGTTATTCTCTCTTGACTGGCCACTAGATGCAATTCTCTGAGGAACCCAGCTCCGCTATGTTGCTTATCCAGGCTGCGATGCGAGATCAGTGACTGTCAGAGCAAGTGTGATGGCTTCCTCATGGGTTAAGTCAGCTGATCTGCAGCCATGCTTAATGGCAGACTGTCAGAGAGACATCTGTCACGTTTCGCTGTTTACATCCCGTGGATTGAATGGCAAGACGGAATGGTCGACTGCTTTTTCACTTCAGGGACTGGACTCATATGACCCCTCTGCATGTGGTCCTATGAGAAACAAGGTTAGGTTATGTCCACCCAATGCCCAGTGGCGCTAGGTGCTCCTGCAGTGTTGAAACTGAACGGCAACACCATCACTCAGATAGGAAGTGAAAATTGTCACACCAGTGCATCCCTCTAGGGTGGAGCTTGAAGCAAATTGGTTGAGATGGAACAGAGGACACCAGAGCAATCGATGCCTTTGCAAACTAGGTCTGGATAAAGCTGCACTGGGTTTTTGTCCAGGCTCATCCTGAGCAGTTCCATAACACCAGGACTCTGTGGCTCTACGGGTTATTCCCAGGGACGCACGGCGAGATAAACAGCAACTGCTGCTGGAGCACCATCCAAAGATGCTCCTTGGTCTGTTGAAACTTGCTGATTGTCTGGTGTACAGACCTGTCGATGGCTGAGTGTTACAGTCTGGCACATTCCAAAATGTAGGGCTACGTGTAGGACACACCAAAGCTTGGGGCAGCTGCTGCAAAGACTCACTGGGGAAAGACCATAGCCGAAGACCCCACTATCCATCCCCCAATCCACACCCACCACCGTACAACAAAGGGTCGGAACCCATGCAAAACCCCTCAGGCTGAATGTTTGACATGAAATGTGATCTGCTGTTCTCAAGAGTGCTGCAAACTGTCTTGAGAAAAAGAAATGAACTGTATTGCATTTTATGTAATGTCAAATCTCAACTGTTATATCATGTACTTTGACAAACTTTGGGGGAAAAATAAGTACATCTTTGGGAAAAAATAAGAAATTGTTGGAATGGTGGCAGGTAGAGGGCACCCTACAGAGGTAGAAGCTGCATGAGGCAGATCAGAGGGAAGTTTATTCTGAAACAAAAACAAAAATACCTGGAAAAACTCAGCAGGTCTGGCAGCATCTGCGGAGAGGAACACAGTTAACGTTTCGAGTCCGAATGACCCTTCAACAGAACTAAGTAAAAATAGAAGAGAGGTGAAATATAAACTGGTTTAAGGGGGGTGGGACAAGTAGAGCTGGATAGAGGGCCAGTGATAGGTGGAGATAGACAAAAGATGTCATAGACAAAAGGACAAAGAGGTGTTGAAGGTGGTGATATTATCTAAGGAATGTGCTAACTAAGGGTAGAAAGCAGGACGAGCAAGGTACAGAACAAAAACAGAAACAGAAATACCTGGAAAAACTCAGCAGGTCTGGCAGCATCGGCGGAGAAGAAAAGAGTTGGCGTTTCGAGTCCTCATGACCCTTCAACAGAACTATTTTTTGTTTTTATCAAGCAAGGTACAGATAGCCCTAGTGGGGGTGGGGTGGGGTGAAGGAATCGAAAAAGTTTATTCTGCATCTAACTTAGTCACAAGTGACCCGAGAGTACTTATTGCTACTACTGAGTGACTGAGTTGCCACTCCTGAGCATTAACTTCCTTCACCTCAAGGAGCACAAAATTACCAACCCTACCAAGAAGAAAAAAGGCTTCATTTTTTTTTGTTTGTTTCCATGTCAAACTTGTTGGCACAGTGAGTTAGGATAAGGTGATTTCCAAACAGGACTAAACAGGCCACGTTCCCATAGCAAAAGCATTTCTGCTCCTTCAGATCAGACCCTCAAGGACAAAAAAGGCACCAAAAAAAAAGAAATCTTCCATCTGTGTACATCACCTTCCACGCCCTCGAGGTGTCCCAAAGCACCAACGTATTATCCTTGGAGCCTGATCACCTTTTTGTTTCCGTTCTGTAGGGAAAACGCAACAGCCAAGCAATGCACAGCAAGATCCCGCAATCAGCAAGGAGATGAACCATCAGTTCATCTGGTGCTGGTTCAGGGGTGAGTCTTGACCAAAAAATGGCTGGGAGATCTCCCCTTCTTTTCCTCGCATTGCGCTAGGGGGGTTGTCGATGTCCGCCTGAGAGGGCTGCACTGCAGACGAAGGTGGTGACAGTGTTGCCATTTGATTGAACCTGACTCAGTAATTGCACCTGTTGGTGTCCTAATGATACCGACAGCAAGCTGGTTTGAATGCGGTTTTGCTCGCAAGTTCACCAATCGAACTACTGCGTTGTGAAATGCAGCTCCTGGCATTCATTGCAAACTTGGGGTCACCTGTCCAACCACTCAAGTGCATTGCTTCACAACTCTGTACACAGGCTGTACAGCTGAGAATACCGTAACTAGACCTACTGCTCAGAGGAAACGAGTAGACCTCCACTGACCTTGTTCCCACTGAGGCAGAGGATGTGATAGGACATTGTGCAAGGCTCAGTGAGAGACAGTGAAGGCATTGCATTGAGTTACAGAGAGCGCAGAGCAGTGAAGCATGCCATTCAGCCCAACTGGTCCATGCTCCATGCACAGACCTGCTCCCACCTCTCTTCATCTAACACTACCAGCGTTCCTTCGGTTCCTTTCTCCCTCAGGGGTTTACCTAGCTTCCCTTTAAATACATCCATTCTACTCACCCCCAACCACCCCCTGTGGTAGTGAGTTTCATATTCTCACCACTCTCTGGGTACAAAGAAGTTTCTCCTGAATTCCCAATTGGATTTATTTGTCAATACCTTATATTTATAGCCTCTGGTTTTGGCCTACCCTCAAGTGGAAACATTGCCTCCACCTCTATTCATCAAACCCTTTCATAATCGTAAAGACCTTCTACATCAGGTGACCTCTCAAGTCTTCCCTTTTCAAGGCAAAACAGCCCCAGTGCGTAGTGGTGAACGCCTGACTGATCCCCGGAACATTTAAGGCAGTTAATATTTGGTAAAACAGCGCAATTAGTAAGAAAAACAGGGCGGATATTATTGCGCTGAGAGCAGATTTAATGGCTGCATTAAACACCGAACTTTTAACACACAGTTACAACGTCTCAAAACGGGCAGCCTCGGGACCGAGTCCGTGCCGGGTTTCGGCTCGGGTGGTTTGGTCGGGTTGGGCGTTTCAAACCGGGCCGGGCCGGGTCAAAGGTCGCCCGGGGCCACTCGGAACACAGGAAGAGACATGTGTTGCAAAGCCAATAATAAGCTGACGGGCCGCCCCGCCAATGCAGCACCTGACCCAACGCGCCGCTAAGTTACTTTACTAATAAAAATTCATGCTGGCAGCTTAAAAAAAACCCCCCAGTTTCTGAACGTCACTGGTTTTCAGATAACTGGATTTGAGACACTGTACTGGTCAGACAAATCTGACAAATGAAACATCTTTTAATACCATTTTTTTTGCGATGTTATCATATTTATGTTGTATCCGTTCCAGTTCCAACAAAGCCGCCCACTTCCCATTCGCTCTCAGTGTACAGAATTCCGATGGACCAAATCAATTCCCATTCGCTCCAAATGTAGGGAACTCCAACAGACCGGCCCATTTCCCATTCGCTCCTAGTGCACATCATTCCGATGGACCAAATCGCTTCCCGTTCACTCCCACAATGTGGGATTCCAATGGAACCAAATTTACTTCCCATTCACACCCATACCCTACAGAATTCCAGTGGGTCAGACCCGTTTCCAGTTATTTACACCGCTACATCCCAGAATCCCAACAGAACAAACCTCAACTCCAAGGATATTTTCTGACCTGCACATTCTACCCAAGTGGCTGCACCTCTGCTAATGCACGAGAGTTTTGAGTCCAATATTTGCCAACACTTCCAACCCTTTTCTGCTAGCAAGCCCCAAGGGTTACTGCAATCTTGCTGCTTTCCAGGGAGTTACAACTACGATAGTCACAAGGAATTTCTTATATATCTCATTTCTAACTTTTCACCTTTTATCTAATACCCCGGTCGCTTCAAAACGCTGTGTTTTCACTCTTGAAACAACCTGGCTCAAATTTTCAGCTTGATGCCCACCCAACTCTCCCGCACAACCACCCCCCGCAACCCCCCATCCCCTCCCCACCCCCCACCACCTTCTGCATTCCCACCTCTAAAGAAACGGTTTCTCTCACTCTCTTGTAACAAGTCAAACTCGCTTATCAAGCCTTCAGCGGACAAACTGATCCCATACCGCAGAGTATGCAATGAACTCGCGATGCCCGGGGCTGAGTGACCTATTCCTGCTCTTCACTCGCACGCTCGTATTCGACGGTAGGCGCGAGCGTGGAGTTGAGGCCATGGTCAGATCAGCCGTGATCTTATTGGATGGTGGAGCAGGCTCGATGGGCCGAATGGCCTACTTCTGCTCCTAATTCGTATGTTCATAGGCGCATTCACTGTCCAGGGTTCACTCTACCAAAGGGTGAGTTGGCCAAGAGATACTGGCGTCGTGGTAATGTCACTGGACTAATGAGCGAGAGGCCCAGGCTAATGTTCTGGGGATACAGGTTCAAATCCCACCACGGCAACTGGTGGAATTTAAAATTCAATTAATTAAAACATCTGGAATTAAAAGCCATCCTCAGTAATGGTCGTAAAAACCCATCTGGTTCACTAATGTCCTTTAGGGAAGGAAATCTGCCGTCCTTACCTGGTCTGGCCTACATGTGACTCCAGACCCACAGCGATGTGGTTGACTCTTAACTGCCCCTCTGAAATGGCCTAGCACAGCCTCTCAGTTCAAGGGCAATTAGGGATGGGCAACAAATGCTGGCCTTGCCAGCAACGCCCCCATCCCATGAAAGAATAAAAATGCTCGGAGGACCTTTTCTTCGGACTGGCCATTTCCGGGAAAGAAGAGGAGGGTGAGTAAAAAGGGAGGGTTAGCAGCTTCGAAAGAGCCGACAGAGCCTCGATGGGCTGAGCGGCCTCCTTCAGCACTGTACTATTCCATGATCCTTTAACATAAAATGAAGGGGGTCACGCTTTAAAAGCGAGAGATTAGAATAGTAACCTGCAGACTGCTGTAGGGATAATTCTGACTAAGCGCGAGATTGTAAAACAGGTGATAGGGAGCGGGTCAGTTTTCCATCTCTCCTGATCTTGAAGTCAGCCAGGGAGAGATGCAAAACAGGCTTAAATAAACCGATTGAGAGTGCTGGGAAATCTCAGCGGGTCTGGCAGCATCTGTGGAGAGAGAAACAGAGTTAACGTTTCGGGTCCGAGTGACTCTTCTTCGGAACTGGCGATCGTCCTTTTTTAAGAGCATTGCACAAAGTCTAGATTTACCCCCAGTGCCCCGTCCCCTCTCCGATACATCAAGCATCAAATGGCACTGCACAGTGCCTCCCCCCACACACCCACCCACCCACCCCCCTCCCAACTCCTGTCCCCTGCCCCAGCGGCATTCAGGGCACTTGCTCTTCGGTCCTTTGAAGTTCGGCTAAGCAAACCCCCAGTCAGAAAGAGAACAAAATCAAGGCCGGTGTAACGACTCCACACCGACGTCTTGGACCGACAACGGGAGAGGAAAACCTGCGCCAGCCACAAAAATCTCCAACCCAAAAGCAAAATAAACGACATTCAGAAATGCTCTTGGCAACCGGGCTGTTAATTAGCAACAACAGAATTCACTCACTTTCCTGAACGGAGAGGAACAGAGGCTTGGTAATGGGGAGGGGAGGGGAGTGAAGGCTGCGGGGGGGTGGTGGGGGGGTGCTAGGGGTGGGGGGGTGCAGCATTGAGAGACTTTGCATTGTCTCTTTCTGCTCTGTGTGGGCCCATTAGTCACGGCAGTGCATCAGCTCCTGGCTGCTGTTATAGCAACCGTGCTTGACAATATTAAAGATGGTGGCAGGAGGCTCGAAGGGTCCCCTGCATTTGCTCCTAAGGGTTGAGCAGCGACATTCCGCCCCCCCCACCCCTCGCAGCCTCCTCCGCCCCATAACTCCGACAGGAGACAGACACTCGCTCCAGGAATGTCTTCGCAGTGAAACTGAAGTTCGTTCAGTCCACTGCTGGCTTAGTCTTTAGTCCTTCGCTTTAACACATTCTTGTCCAGTTTTACCCACTGAAACGCTGTGTGGTGTCGTTGGAGGCTGAACCCTCAGTCACAGCAGAGGGATTTTCATTCTAGATTTGCCAAGCAAGAGGCTTTCTTCACAGTCATTTCGTTCCACAGTGCAAGGTGCTTCAGTTGAACCCTTTTTCAAACTCAGTTGATCCTCCATGGTGCTGATCCTGGTTAGTTCAAAGGAAACTGCACAAACTTGTATTTCTGTGGCACTTGTCACAATCTCAGGACATTTTACAGCGCTTTGCGGTCAAGGAAGCATCGTTGAAGCATAATCGCTGTGACAACGTAGGGAACATGGCAGCCAATTTATGCACAGCAAGCTCCCACAAACAGCAATGCAATAGAGGCCCGGTGATCTGTTCTCCTGATGCTGGGTTGAGCGATGGATCATGCCCGGTAGGCCGGGGAGAACTTACCTGCTCCTTTTCAAAATGGTTGCCGTGGGAGAACCTTTACATCCGCCTGAGAGAATAGACAGGGTTGCGGTCGAACGTATCACCTCAACCTTTCAACTCAGGGACAAGGGTGTTACTTACTGAGCCGTGGTTAAACTGGGACCTGAAGCAAGGCTGCCAACCTGAACTGTCTTGTGGAGATCTCATGGTTTAAGAGGCCTTAACTGTCGCCTCCTGACAGCAATTCCCGGCTACTTGCTGTGGGAGGCTCCTACAGTCCAAGTCCCTTGGCTCCGTTAAGTGGGAAATAGGCCCAAATATCTGATGATCAGATAAGCTAACAGGAGAGAATGCAAGTTCTTTTCCTGCGATTTTTATTAAACACCAGCGAGTCACCATGGAAAAGGGTGTTGTGCAGGAAAAGTGAAAATATAGCAGCAAATTTTATAAAATTGGCACCAATTACAATCTGCTCCAAACCATCATTGCTCTTCTCTGTGACTCATTCAACAATTATGGTGTAGGCTTTTTTGTTGTTACTATCCGTTGACAAAATTCAACCTTTTTCTCCTTCCAATTTCCTGTCGGCTTCTCCTGGACTGGACCACAGACTATTCCCTCTCAGGGTGCCAGACAGATGACCTGATACCAGGCTGCTGTCAAGTCTTCCTCTGTAAACTGATTCAAATTTCTCTACGGAGAAGAGCGCACCTTCTCCAAAAACAATCCGTCTGGAACATGGGAACAGGAGGAGGCCATTCAGCCCCTCAGACGTGTTCCACCAGTCACTTCAATCATGGCTGGTCTATATTTCAACTCCTTCTACCTGCCTCGATTCTGTATCCCTTAATACCCTTTGCCCTAACACTCAACTATCAATCTCAGTTTTGCATGTTCAATTGACACCGCTGCCCCTCAACCCCACCAACCCCCAGTCTCGATAACATCAGGTAAAGGACTCCAGACCGGTGGAAAGATTTCTCTCTCCCCAAAGACCATGAAAACGCCAGGAATAAAACTCGGTTTGGTAAATGGAGACTCAGTTCTTCAAGGACACATGCTCCATAAAGCCAGCCATTAATCCACTGATGTCGTGGATTCCGTAGGCACTCCCAACGCTTGTTTGGTTGGGAAAAACTCCACTTAACATATGATACTTTTGCAAATGATTCAGATTCTGTGGCTTTTCTAAAGGAAAACACAGGAGCATTTCTGCCTTAGCTCCTTCTTCGCAGGCTGCACACTCACCTCACCACAACAAAAACAGAAACAGAAATATCTGGAAAAACTCAGCAAGTCTGGCAGCATCGGCGGAGAAGAAAAGAGTTGACGTTTCGAGTCCTCATGACCCTTCAACAGAACTAAGTAAAAATAGGGAAGGGGTGAAATATAAGCTGGTTTAAGGGGGCGGTGGGGTTTGTTGGGACAAGCAGTCAGTGATAGGTGGAGATAACCAAAAGATGTCCCAGACAAAAGGACAAAGAGGTGTTGAAGGTGGTGATATTATCTAAAGGAATGTGCTAATTAAGGGTAGAAAGCAGGACAGACAAGGTACAGATAGACCTAGTGGGGGTGGGGTGAAGGAATACTAAAAGGTAGAGATAAACAATGGGTGGAAATACATTTAAAAATAATGGAAGTAGGTGGGAAAAGAAAAATCTATATAAATTATTGGAAAAAACAAAAAGGAGGGGGAAGAAACGGAAAAGGGGGTGGGGATGGAGGAGAGAGTTCAAGATCTAAAATTGTTGAACTCAATATTCAGTCTGGAAGGCTGTTAAGTGCCTAGTCGGAAGATGAGGTTGGGAAGTGCTCACCTCACCTGTCTGGTTTACACAGAGTACTCGAGAATATCACATAACTTAAAATGCACTTGCGCTCCTGAAAACTTTCCAAATAGTTATCCAGCATTGATTCCTACTTATATCGCACGTTTCTCTTCACCCCCTGTACCTGGACTAGTGGGTCTGCGTTTAGAAAAAGCCGTATCAACAAACCTGATCGAGTTTTGAAGCCTGTGGTTGGGCTGAGGTAAAGGCGGGAAATACTTCATCTAACAAATAAAGGGGGTTAGAATACTATTCAATGCAGTTAATGTCTACTTGTTTTTCAATAAAACAGTGCGTTTCGCCATAAACAAAAATGACTTAGCTCGTCAGGCAATGAAAAACTGAGACTGCCTCTTTCAGTAACTGCCCTTTCTCCTCTGAATGGAATTCACAGTCAGTGTGGCTCAAGGCTTGAGTCAGACTCTTATGGGTTCAAGTCACACTCCAGAGAACTTGAGCATGATAAATTGAGAGAGTGCTGCACTGTCAGAGGTGCCATCTTTCTGTTGCGTTGTTGAGCTGAGATCGCGTCTACCCCTCTGAGTGAACGTGAATGATCGCATGGTTATTTCAAAGAAGAGCAGGGCATTTCTTCCCGATACCCAGGTCAATACTTACACCTCAATCAACATGACTAAAGCATTACTACACCAAGGGGAGATGGCGGCGGAGTGATAACGTCATGGGACAAGCAACCCAGACACCCAGCCTAATGCTTTGGGGACATGGGGCGGAATTTTATGGCCCCTCTCGCCCACGGGCTTTTCCGGTCCCGCCAAGGTCAATGGACGTTTGGGTGGCTCGTCGAATTTTCCAGCCCTGCCCTGTCTCGGTAACGGTGACCGTGAAACTATCGCCGATTGTCATTAAAACCCATCTGGAAGGAAGGAAGCCTGCCGTCCCTACCCGATCTGGGCCTACACGTGACTCCCGACCCACAGCAATGTGGTTGACTCCTAACTGCCTCAGAGATGGTCCAGCGAGCCAGGCAGTTAGGGGTGGGCAATGAATACTGGCATTACCAGCGAAGCCCACATCCCATGAAAGAATAACATTTTTAAGAACAATGACTACATGTGTAAGGTGCCTCATTGGCTGGAAAGAACTTTGGCATGTCTTGTGGACATGAAAGGTGCGAAATAAATGTAAGTCCTTATATTAGATCCCATTCTCCTCCCCTTGCCGTTTTATTCTTTATTTCTCCTTTCTTCCTTCTTCCAACTCATTTTTCTCCTCTGCCCTTTCCCTATGGCCCTGCAAATGTTTCCCCTTCTAGAATACTTAACCAACTCCCTTCTGAAAGAAAGCAAACTCAGCAAGGCTCTTTCAGTAGCATCTTCCAAACCCGGATTCTCTACCATCTAGAAGGACAAGGGCAGCAGGCACATGGGAACACCACCAATCGGAAGTTCCCTCCAAGCCACTCACCATCCTGACTTGGAAATATATCGCCGTTCCTTCACTGTTGCTGGGTCAAAATCCTGGAACTCCCTCCCTAACAGCACTGTGAGTGCACCTACACCCCATGGACTGCAGTGGTTCAAGAAGGCAGCTCACCACCACCTTCTCAAGGGCAACTAGGGATGGGTAACAAAAAATGCTGGCCTGGCCAGCGAAGCCCACATCCTGTAAAAGAATATTTTAAAAGTTCAATCCGCTTCCTTTCAGACAGTGGATTCCCAATTGTAACAACTCACTATGTAAAAGAAAAATTCTCCTCATCTCCCTCCCCTGGTTCTTTGGCCAATATTTTAAATGTGTCCTTTGACAGCAGAAACACTTTCTCCTGATTTAGTCAACCAAATCCCTTCACAATTTAGAACGGCTCCATTAAATCTTCCCTTAACCTTCTCTACTCTAAGGAGAATAACTTTCCTTTCCTTGGCCTGATAGGTTTAATATCATGCTTCTGAGGCAAGTTCATGGTGCTTTCTTTCGATATATGCTAAGACCGTCTTGCCACTGTAGTACACAGCGTGAGTGTTAGTATGTACCAGCCCGCGATTATAAAGCCTGGGCCTAACTATTAAGGATTGGTTTAGTCGATAATATGTAAGTTCAACCTGGCCAACACAACGATTTTACCTCATGGGAGTATGGGGTGGATTATTCACTCATAAACACTACTTCCATCATATTAATGACATTGAATTTACAACATAGAGACAGGCCATTTAGCCCACAGCCCCAGGCCAATGTTTACTCTCAACACAAGACTTCTCCCAAGCCTCTTCATCTAACGCTCTCGGGATAACCTTGTATTCCTTTCTCTCTCATGTGGTAGCTTCCCCTTAATTGTTATTATTACTGTAGAGTAGACATAGTCCACTCCATTTTTTGTGACAGACTCACTCAGCTTGCTGGTTGACACACTATGTGTCGAGAGAGGGTGTGAGCTAGGAGTACATGGCTGAGGAAGATGGTGTAATGAACAGCATGCACAATATATTTTGAGCCTTTTTTTTAACAGAAGGGTGTCCTTTATTCATTACAAATGCCTTGCTCTTGCTCGCCAAGCTCGTTTGTTCCAGCATTTGGCCTAGCTACTTATTTTCCAACTGCGTTTCTTGTTTAACACACACCAACTCTTACTTGACCAATTTTCTTCCCTCTGCCTCTGTCCTAAAGATACTAATTGCCTGTTGAGTCATGAGGTGGCCTACCCTCCATTCTATTGCCCAAAGAGGTCAATATTCATTGGTGAGCCTAGACATCATGCAGAAGTGAGCATGGTGCTCAGGATTTGTACATCCAAAAGTCCACACGTACACACCTCCCGGCCTTGCAGGAGTGGCTGAGTACTGGAGACGTTGGCTGCTTATAGAGTCATTAGGGCACAGAAGGAGGCCATTCGGTCCATCTAGCCCAAGCTGACTCTTGGCAGAGCAATCCAATCAGTCCCGTTCCCCAATGACTCAGCTGGTTTAATGCAGCCATAGTCACCCCAGGCTCCCTCCTGAGTCAGCTGACCTCATCCTGGCCCATGCTGTGGGTATAACAATTGGCCTCAACCGCCACCCTCCCCCCCACCCCTCCTCCCCTCCCCACCCCTCCTCCCCTCCCCACCCCTCACTGAGCTATAAAGGGTAACAGTAGCCTGGGCTCCCCACCTTTTGAGTGCAGTTAGGTCAGGCAACCAAAAGCTTGGTCTAAGAGATGGTGCATGTGAAACAAGGAGCGAGAGAGGTGGAGAGGTTTTGGGCAGAGGGTTCTAGAGATTAGAGCAAAAGAGGGATCACAATCTCAAACACTAATCAACTCCCCAGCCACAAGAAGCTTTAGAGAGAGGTCAAAGGGCATTGCGCAGGACACCAGTCGAAGTTGAAGAGAGCAGGCGAGAAGATGTGACATGCAGGAAGACAACTATGCAAAGTCACGCTTTAGGAGCCTGTTAAAAGATGGATGGGGCAGAGAATAGAGGAACTCGGCAGTGAGTGAATGAGTAGAATGATTTAAAACAGGGGAGACTTAAAGGGCTTGTGCAGCACAGGCAGTTTGGAGTTCAAGATGAAGAGAGGAAAGTTCAGAGTAGAACATATTCTACATGTAGACATTCAATCAAAAAAATTAACCGATATTTATCTTTAAAGAAAAATTAGGTGCAAACAGGAAAATGGAACCTATTGGCTATTGCACAATATCTAATTAATACTTCTCCTTCCATTTGAAACTAGAGCCCCATACAGTCAAGGCTTTCCACTGCACTGAGAGGAATGTTCAGACTGGTTTGGGTAAGTGGGGTAATCTGAGGTGCAGTACACCTTTAAGAGAATGTGAGCAGATTGACCGCGGGACTGCATTACCCAATGGCTGGGTAGCGCGGGCTACAATGTTAATCAGTCGTTTCGAATAGGGTCTGGTTGGGGAAGCACACATATGTTAGTGCTCTGTTGCTTGTGTTAATAAACAGCATGTGCTTCATCTTACACTGGTCTCTGCGCCCGCAGTGTCTTGTTTACCAACTCACTCTCCACTAGATAGGCGCTGCGACCATGTTCACTTACCAAAACGGCCTGACAGGGAGGGAACATGACAGTAAGAGAGGAAGGTGGGCGCAGGATAAGGTCGTTAAAAAAAAAAAAGGGCCTCTTGGGGCTTGCACTGGGGGTAGGTGTGCCTGAGTGAGGGCAAAATAGACCCCAGCAGTCAGCCCTTTCAACCTCATTAATGGCGTCTGCCATTGGTGGGTCTGCCCAAACCGGGGAGTGCGGGCGGGGGAGGGAAGGGGTTGGTGCGGGATAGGGAAACCGATCCCATTGACAAAGCAGCACAGGCGCCCTCAGAGCTCCCTAAGTAAACACCCCCCCACCCCCCCCACCCGCAAAAGGCTGAAGTGCTCACTCAACCTACTGGTGAGTTACCGAGCTTTAGCATCTGTTTGGCGTCCAGTCAGAAAAGGATCATATTTCCCTGCGAAGGAACACGAGTGCTTTTCCTAAGCTCGAGCATATGAGAAACAGCTTTATGTGGAAAATGAGCGTACTTTAGAAAACTGGCACTCCACACTCCTTGACCATGGATGAAATTAAAATGCAGGGCGCTAAACACAGGAGTGCACATTGCAAACCCCAAACAGAGCTCGGCAAGCGAGGCACCTGCTTCGTCAGGTAGTCCGTGTAAAAGGTAGTCGGTTCTACCAGCATTTTGTTTACGATAATTTTCTGTTAAGGCAAAAATGTAAATCTTATATTTAAATGAGCTGTGGTCAAGACTGAGGTATTTTCCTGGCAATAAGATTTGCAAGTCACTTCAGTCAGCCCTTGCTGACCCAATCACCTGTTTTACTCCAAAGGTACAAATACTGGCACTGCCCTTTCCCACACCCACCCCCCCCATGAAAACCCTATCCATTCAGCCTTTAAGTCAGAAGGTTGTGGGTTCCAGCCCCACTCCCAGGCCTATGCTCATATTCTCAACCTACGTTCCAGCGCAGCACGAATGGAGCGCTACAATGTCGGAAAGGATTTTATTTTGAAGCTGACATTAAACCAAGGTCCCGCAATACTAGTCAAAGGAGGACAACGTATTGTGGTGCTTTGGTCAATTTGATCAGTTAAAATGAAACAGATTAACTGGTCATTCACCCCCATTGCTGGATGAGATATTCCACAGACCTGAAAGGTTAACTCGGTTTCCCTCTCCACAGACATAAGGAGATAAGAAAGAGGAGCAGGAGTAGGCCATTCAGTCCCTCGAGCCTGCTCCACCATTCAATAAGGTCATGGTTGATCCAAGTGTAACCTTATCCTACCTGCTCCACAACCCTTGACTGCTTTGTAGATCAAAAATCTGTCTAATGACCCAGCCTCCACTGCACTCTTGGGTAGAGAATTCCAAAGATTAACTGTCCTCTGAGAGAAGAAATTCCTCCTCGTCTCTGTATTAACTGTTTGTTTTGAAACTGTGCCTCCCCCACCCTAGTTCTAGATTCCCTCACAAGGGGAAACATCCTGTCAAATCCCCTCAGGATCTTGCATGTTTCAATTAGGTCACCTCTCATTCTTCTAAACTCCAGTGAGTATAGTCCCAACCTGTTCAACCTTTCCTCATAAAACAACCCCTTCGTCCCATGAATCAACCAAGTGTACCTTCTCAGAACTGCTTCCAATACAAAGAACATTCCTCCTTAAATAGGGAGGCCAAAATTGGAGCAGTATTCTAGCTTTCATTTCACCAACGCCCTGTACAGTTGTAGCAAGACTTCCCTACTTTTAGACTCCATCCCATTTGCAATGAAAGCCATTTGCCTTCCTAATTATTTGATGCACCTGAATGCTAAATCTAGGTGATTCCTGTATGAGAACACCCAGATCCCTCTATATCACAGCATTCCGCAGTCTCTCTCCATTTAAATAACATTCTGCTTTTCTATTCTCCCTGCTAAAGTGGACAACCTCCCATTTTCCCACATTATACTCCACCTGCCGAATTTTTTGTTCACTCGCTGAACCTGCCTATATCATTTGCTGATTCTTTGTGCCTTAAGGTCATAAGTAATAGGAGAGATAGGCCATTCGCAACACCCCCCCAAGGTCAACTGCTGATCTGGTTGTGGCCTCAAAACCACTTGTCCACCTGCCTCCCCCACCAATAACCCTTAACTCACTCACCTAACTTTGTGCCAATTTGTCTTCCAAAAGCGTGTTGGGTGGGATCTCCTACCTCCACCTCTGCAGGCAGACAAAGCCTTGGCTTAACGTTTAGTGACAGTACTTCTGATAATATAATGCTTCCTGGGTATTGCGCGTGAGAATAGAACGTGGGCTCAGAGTCTGGAGGAGAACTTGGACCTATGGCCTTGTGACTCCAAGGCAAGGCTATCATTTTAGCCAAGCTAAGAGAGGATCCCAGGGTGAATTAGCCTCGAGGTCCTTATGAGAACAGCAGCTCTGGCTGGAAACAGCAATCCGCGTTTGAGAAATTTGAAGATCCATTCATAGAATAACATGGACCTAAAAAAAGCAAAGTTGTTGCTTTAAAATAAATCAGTGGAAAATCTCATCTTGAGGGGGCTATGTTGCCTGACACTGTCATTTCCTGTTCAGGAAGAACGTAGGTGGCCCTTTAGCACAGAGACACTATTTCCCGTCATGGAAACAACTAAGGGTATCCCTTAGAAACAAGAATTTCTGACCTAACATTAATTACTAGGAAGATGTTGTTTTGTAGGAAGTGCTCCCTGGGGACCATCTGGATTACAGGAGCGGGACATGAGCTACTGGCTTCTTGGGCAAGAGTCAAGCAACTGTTGGAATGAATTCCTGGTCTGTCCAGATACAGTGGCGCACTCCCGCCTGGACCTTCTCATCTGGGAAGATGCAGCGACGGAGCCTTCCTGAGCGTGGGGGAGCCTGCTTCCTCATGGCCACAAGGGCGTAGCGATGAGCACTTTGCCCCCTCACTTGACAGCAGAATTTCCTGCGTTCTGAACTCCCACACAAGGCACATGAGGCTCTTCTGTTCCCTCACCAATTGGCTGAATCATACGGGATCACGAGTAACTGAGTCACGTGGTTCAGCAAGGTCCCACGTCTGCTATCCTAGGCTGTTCTTAGCTCATCTCAGCTGCAGCAGAGGTGGAATTTCTCCTGGGTGGGGACGGAGTCAGGTTCAGTGGCTGGTTAGCTCGCCAACACTCAATGGCAAGGCTCATGTATTTAATTCAGGGCCAACTGGCCAAAATACCAAAGGCCGACTGCCAGGAAGCCCAGCCAGTAACGCATCCCCAGGCATCATTTATTCAGAATTATTTTTCCTAAATTAAATCCCCTTGACACACAGGGCAATGGAGCTGTACTGGAAGGTTCAAAGTTCAAGCCCTGATCAGGGCCAAATTGGTCAATAGTCAGTTACAACCGTGTATATTTTTTATTGGTTCGTGGCATGTGAGAGTCGCTGGCAAGGCCGGCATTTATTGCCCCATCCTGAATTGCTAGGCCATTTGAGAGGGGCAGTTAAGAGTCAACCACATTGCTGTGGGTCTGGAGTCACACGTAGGCCAGACCAGTTGAGGAGGGCAGATTTCCTTCCCGAAAGGAGGGATTTCACCCCAATCCGGTAGTTCCGTGGTTACCATGACTAACTTTTAATTTTGGGATTGATGAATGAATTGAATTTAAAATTCCCCCAGCTGCCATGGTGGGATTTGAACTCTTGTCTTACGGGGGCATTTGTCCAGCCTCTGGATTACTAGGCCAGTGACATAGCCATGACACTACCGCTCCCTCCGTGAGGGCGTTACATTTGGCCTCAATATTGTTTGCGCGGGGGAAGGAGAGAAAGGAGCCGAGGCTCCCGCTCCTGGATACCACCACCGGGCCCTGGTGGAGGCTGGGGGCAGTCTCAAGCTCCGATGTGAAGAGTGGTGAGGCTCATAGGAGGGGAGCAGAACAGCACGGGAAACTGAGTAAACTTTTTGATCCTGCGCCTCTACTGCCATGGTCACATTTTTCTAAATATAGACCCGTTCAATGCAGATTATTTAACGGAGTTCATTGCGAATCATTATCATCACTTGCTTAGACGTTAAGTGCCAACAACGTGAGATTTGAGGTACTGCGTGTTCGAGATACTGTCCTCTCTCCATCTACCCTCCCCACCACCTGTCCGCATCGGACACTATCGCTCCCCCATCTCTTTCGCTGGCCTCTGCTGCTAGCCCTCCCCAAGACCATTCATCCACTCCTCTCCCCCTCCCCCACCTCCTCCACAACCTCATCCACAATACCTCCCCCTCCCCCACCACTCAACCCCTCCTCTCCCCCACCACCTCCTCCCAAGTTCCTCTCCCCTTCCCCCATTTCTCCACCACCTCCTTCTCCCTCCCACTGCCCACACCTCCCACTATTACTCCCCTTCCCCCAGCGCCACCCCCCCCACAACCCCACTACACTCACCCCTTCCCCCATCCTAAAAGCACAGGCCTCGAAAACCGTCCCTGACTATGAGTGAGGGAGGTACAGGAATGGCAGCCGTGGTGAAGCCTCTGGCCTACACCATCCCAACCGGAGCTGGGGACCAATGAGAGGGGGGGATGAAAATGGAGGTACAGCAGAGGACGTAAAGGGATTGAGTTTTGACCATTAGGCAAAAAGTAATTGAGAACTACAGATGTCAGAAACAGAAATTACAGCATGTTTTAATATGTAAAATTCAATTTAGGGCACTCTCAGATTATCAAAGGTTAATTCAGGGCACCATGGCAATTTGCCCAGCTTTAGTTTATAATGAGTATAAAACTCCAGACCTGGTTTTATTACATGGTACAAGCAGGAACATCTCCACCACGCTGGGAGAGTAACATGCAGATTTTTTTCATTTATGCTTTACATGTTTATAGCGATGGCCGACATTTACTTAGTTACAGCACAAAGCCACAAAACTGATTTGTTCTGGGAAAATAAGGAACTCATTAACGAAGCACTGAACATTGGGCTAACCAAGGACACGCTGAGATTTCAACATGCCTGTGGCTCCCAGTAAGGGGTTATCTCCAAAGTTCACTACACTGAAGCGAAGGAATACATTTTGCCTGCTGTTTGGGCCCAAGGCAGCAACTAGACGGTGAAAGGGTTAACGCCTCAGCTGAGGGAATATCTGAGAATAGCGTCAAGTGGGCATCCACTGATATCGCAGGGTTAAGTTAATGTAAGTAGACAACTCCTTTAGTGGGGGGAGGAAGGGTTGCGAGCTGGGGAGGGAGTGGCGTGGTTTTGCTTCTCAGGAATAGTGAGGCACTTGAGTTATGTGGAGTTTGTTTTTTTAATGTGTTTGTGGAGAGTGGGCGTCGCTGGCAAGGCCAACCTTTATTGCCCATCCCTAATTGCCCTCGAGAAGCCGGGGGTGAGCCGCCCTCTTGAACCGCACCGCAGTCCGTGTGGCGTAGACACGCCCGCAGCACGGTGAGGGAGGGGGTTCCAGGATTCTGACCCGGCGACATCGAAGGAACGGCGATGTTGTTCCCAGCTGGGACGGTGAGGCTTGCAGGGGGCGGTGTTTCCATGCGCCTGCTGCCCTTTGCCCTTCTGGGCGGTGGAGGTTGCAGATTTGGAAGGTGCTGTCGACGGAGCCTTGGCGAGTTGCTGAGATGCAGCAGGGTGATGCTGCCACTGTGCACCATTGCTCTTCTCAGAGCAGAGAACGTTAAGGGGAGATTTGATAGAGATGCTCAAAATCATGAATAATTTTAATGAAGTAAACAAGGAGAAACCATTCCCAATGGCATAAGGGTCGGTAACTAATGAACACAGGTTATGTTAATGGTTAGAACCCCAACTAGCAACGGCTAAAGCAGAATTAACCAGTCAGTCAGGTCATGGGCTTGATCTAACTGCGTTCAAAATGGCTGACACATTGGCCTATAACAACTCATTGTCGTAAAGCGCTTGGGAATTCTCCAAGAAGTGCTGTGCTATTAATATAATTATTACATTTCTCTACATGAAGAACAACTTTATGATTTCATTACATGCAACACGGAGAGAAAACTTGCTTAGCTAAAATCTCAACCCAAACAAAAACGCTGATTTGAGTGCAAAGGGTAAAGGTCGGTTATTCTATTATAGAAAATAGCAGCCGGTATTATTATGATTGTTTTTTTGCGATGCGTCAGTCTCCAAAACGTTCCCACATTTTGTGCATAACTACTTTTTTTTTTTCACATGGCACTCTCTTAGCCAATTGTGGTAAAATCTTTTTTTTTAATGCTTAATTATTATTGATTTAAGGTGCCAGTTCACAGAGATCTGGAGGACAGGAGGGGAGGGGAATAAAACCTCCCCTTGAAATGTTTTCACAAGTGGCAAGTGTTTGTGGAAATATGACAAACAACACTTGTGAACAGAGAGCTCTCAGTCAAGCACCAATCGGAGGGGAGATAAAGATTTGCTTATAACTCCATCAGGGCTGGTTCTGACAGAATGGATCTAACTATAATTCAAACTCGGCTGATGTCAAACCAGGTCACAAGGGCAACTGGCCCAGTTATTTTTCTCTCTCTCTCTCTCTCTTGTCGGAGAGGGCGGATCCAGTTTTACAAAGAAACCAAACATATCACAGGATAAGGAGGGAGGTTTCTCTTCTCTTGTCCGCAGCTTGTATTTATCAACGATGTCCTACTTTTCCCTTGGTTACAGCACAGTGCACAAAACAAACAAACAGCAGCAGCAACATCCAGGAAGGCAAACTGACCTTAAGATGCACGGGAGGCAATATGTGGCCAATATGCTCAGCGATTCAAGACACCAGGATTTGTTGACTTGTTTTCAATCTCATGTCGCTTGGCCATCAAAAACTTTGATCTGGCCAACCTGTGATATTATCACCCAACTGACCCACACTCAAGACTTTATGTAAATGAGTTAGGATGGTATATTTTCACTTGAAGGCTCATGGCAAGCCTCCCCCAGTGGTTCAAAGGATAAGTGCATTGTCTTGCCGATTCACACAGATTGCAATAGTCCCCTGATTTGGACGCCAATTCTGCGCTGAGTGTCCCAGATTTTCCGATTGGAGTCAAGGATTAAAACAGTACTGAGTGGAAAAATGTAGGCTGGTGTTGCTGAATGTGCTGGGGGCATTGGGGATGGGTTGGGGGTAGTGCGGGGTGGGGTGTAAGATGGGCATTGGGGGTGGTGTTGGGGGAAGGGCGTAGTGGAGACAAATCAGGCAAAACTCAACTCCTCATTGCTACTCAGTGACCCCTGTTGGAAAGAGTGGGTGCACAGAGTGAGACAGAAGAGAGTGTGTGAGGGGGGAGCGAGAGAGAGAGAGAGAGAGCAAGATAGAGAGGTGAGAAAGAGAGAGGGTGAAAAAGATACAGACAGAGGCAGAAAAGCAGAGACTGAGAGGTGGAGAGAGACTAAGAGAAGAGAAGAGTGAGGGAGAGAAAGAAAAAGTCTGGAGAGAGATAGAGAGAGTGAAAAAGAGCAAGAGAAAGAGGAGGAGGCAGTGATTGAAAGAAAGAGGCAGGAGGGAGAGAGAGGCAGAGAGAGTGAGGAAGAAGAGAGAATGAGAAAAAGAGAAGAGAGTGAGAGAGAGAAAGAAGGAGTAAACGAGAGACAGGCAAAGACAGATTGAGAGAGATAGCCATCGTAAGAGAAAGCTTGAGTGTCTGGACATCAAAACATCTCCTCCAGTCCGCCGACACTGTCTGCCTAAAGTCACTTATAAAGACTCTGCAACTTGGATGCAGCAGCGAAGGCAAGCTGACAGCAATCTGCTTTCAGGAGAGGAAGGGAGAGAAAGAAAAGAGACTCAGACTGGGCTGACACTGTAAATATTGTTACCACCGCACCAATCACCACCTCCAGCAAGGAAACATATGCGAACACTTTTCCAAACTGGATTGGATACAGTGGGAACTCTCAGGCCTGAGGGGCTTCGATAGCTGCAATCACAAGCAATGTTTCTCAGTGCAGCATTTACTGCCTAACTAATGACTTTCACTTGTGTGTTAACCCTCAAACTCCTGGCGTCTCCAGATGGCTCTTGTGCCTTTCTTGGGCCAGCCAGTTCTCAGTAAAGATTGTGTAACCACGTCTCATCAATTCAATTTACCCTCCGTCCAACCGACTTGTGGGGAGAACTGTCATTTCCAGCACCTGCCAAATCCAACTTGGAATTTTAAACGACGCACACAAAAGATGAGCTATTTCTAATTAACCTCATCTTACGTTCGACTGTAACACGTTAGCAACAGAACGTTAAATAGAAATTGAAACCAGTTCCGGCTGCCTTGGGAAATTCAGATAACGGTCGAGGGATTGAAACAGGCCCTTCGAGGCCTATGCAACCCTGCTTCTCATTGTCTTCACCTGCCGAGCTTCACAAAGCGTCACTGCTTACCATCGACTGTGCTCGAGAGGATGCTGTAGTTTGCTCCAACCAGACAGGTTAGAGAGGACCAGAGGGTCTCAACTGTAAGTTGTACAAAGTCAGGTCCAGCTTAGGCCAGGGACGAGGGACCACGGTTGAGGTGGGCAGGTTATGGCCCAATCTGGGGCCTGCTCTCCTCGGAGAGGAGGGGTTGAGGGGAGATTCGACAGAGGCGAGGGCCAGGGTTTCCCAAGACAGGGGCAGCCGTAGAACGGACCACCAGCCGTGACTACTTCACGCTGGCACAAACCGGGCGCTACGGCGCCCAACACTGCCGGGGAGCGGGGTGGTGGGGGGTGGGGTGGTTGGGGGAGGGTGAACGCAGAAGTTCACGCCTGCGAGCAGGTACGCGCAGGGACCTGCGGCTTTCTAAAACGAAAAGCAAAGAATTTAATCATGTTAAAAACATGTCCCCTCGTGTGGCTCTGCGACCTGAGCAGGGACATGTTGGAAATGAGTCTGGACAATTATTATTATTATTTTTTTTTTAAATTCGCTGATCGAAACCTCGTCCCGCCCGTGGATGGGGTTTCGCCAAAAAAAAAATCCAAGGGCCGAATTGCCCGCCCGCCAACCCGTGAGGTTAGCCGGACAGAGAAAAAAATTCTATTCAGTGGTTTGCGAAGGGCCTTAATAGGTTGCTTAATTGTCGGCGGCGCGCGTTGCCGACTCCCATGCGCGCCCGCCAGTCGAAATGGTGCGCGATGATGTCAGGACGCTCACCCCAACGTCATCGCGCATCGTCTGGACAGAGTGGATAGGGAGAAACGGTTCCCGTTGGTGTAAGGGTCAAGAACCAATAGACCCCATTTAGAATGAATTGCCAAAGAGCCAAAGGTGACATGAGGAAAAAACCCTTTTTATAGGCAGCGAGCGGTTAGGGTCCGGAATGCACCACCCGAGAGTGCAGTGAAGGCAGGTTCAACCCCAGGCTTCCAAAAGGGGAATTAGGTAAATATCTGGGAAGAGAAACTTGCAAGGCTGCTGGGAAAAGGCAGGGGGAGTGCGACTGGCTGAGTAGCTCTTGCCGGGGGCTGACACAGAAACGACGGGCAGAGTGGCCTCCCTCTGCGCTGTAACTATTCCACGATCCTGTGACGTCAGGGAGGGTTCTCTCTCCCGAGAACTGTGGGACTTTGGGAACAGGTTGCCGGCTGGTGGGGCGCATTCCGACTTGCTAAATTCCTTCACGCAAGGGCGAGGGCAAAGGTCACCGCAGACAAAAGTAAGTGCGGCAAGATGCAAATCAGGGCCGGGGCCATAGCCTGGGCAGGTTTTGATCGCCTGAAGCGCGCGGCGGAGGGAGGAGGAATATCCCAGATCTCGCTGTCCCCTCCCGCACTGGCTTGCATTTTTAAATCTTGCCTCTCCCAGAGGGGCTACTCGGTTTGCGGGCGGAGTGGGGACTGTGTATACGGTGACGCGCTCATGCATAGTTGCGTGGGCGCGCTGGGTGAAATTTAATGTCCTCCCCGGCAAGGTGAGTTTGATGGCAATGGTGGTTGTTGAGGGGGGGGGGAAGGGAGGGGGAATTTAATCAGGTAGGAGGGGCATGGAGGATGGGGGCTCTGTCTCTGCCCTGATTAAGTCTGGGGCGGGAAGGCTTGTGGATGGCCTTCCCAACCCACCACCAACCGAGGCCCTTACGTGGGCAATCAATGCCCAGTCCTTCCGTCGCTGCTGGTATCCACGCCGCGATGGGCAAGGCACCCCTCACGCGGGTAGCATGGAAAGCAATCCCTTTCGGGCTTTGGTTAGCAGGCTTCGTGGCGGGGAAGGTCTCCCCCGTTCGAAGCGCCCGATCGAGTGCCAGCGTCGGGATATCGGGGTTTGGGCTGGGGGGAACGGGGAGGGGATGGCGGGGCTCCCTCCCTGCTGCCAACGCCCTTCACTCCCACCCTGGGACTCTCCTCCCGCCCACCATTCACCTGTGGCCCAGGGTCCCTTGGCGATCCTGGGCCACTGCATTACCGGCAGCAGCCACCACTCCCGTTGGCGCTGCCGAGCAATGCACAGCTGCCAGCCAATCACTCTCGGGTAGGATTTCTACCAGGCCGGTCGGGGGGGGGGGTCCTTGAACCCAGGAAATACCCGCAGCTGCCCAATGAAGTTCCTGATAGGAGCAAGATGTGTCAGGCCCTTCTGAACAGAAACAACGTGGAGCTCTCACTCACTCCCCAGTCGACGGGCAAGACCCCCATCACCTCCAATAAATAGATGGATGGAACAGGGAGTCCTTCCCATTGTTTGTACAGAATTAGTGAATTGTAGCACTGAAGGAGGCCATTTGGAGTGCATTCCAGATCCTAACCGCTCGCTGTGTGAAGAAGCTTTTCCTCATGTTGCCTTTGGTTCTTTTGCCAATCGCCTTAAGTCGGTATCCTCTGAGTCCCGAGCTTTCCGGCAATGGGAACAATTTCTTCCTATCTGCAGAAGGACCGCATTTCTTGTCTGGAATTCAGAGAGCTGGGGGTTAATTCTCCCTCTTTGACCACGATCAGGTGTTGCGTATACGCAGGCACATTGGGGACGTGCGATGGATTGCCGCTAGTTGCCAAAGACGGCCGACGATAGAGACAAAGAGGTCTACAGCACAGAAAGAGGCCCTTCGGCCCATCGAGTCTGCGCCAGCCAAACAAGTACCTAACTCTTCTAATCCCGTTTACCAGCACTAGGCCCACAGCCTTGTATGCCATGACCATAATGACCACAAACGTTGTTCTAATCTTAACGTACACCAGCCAAGCTCATGCGTTGATTCAGCATTGGTAAAATCTTCCGAGGTTTCTCTTTCTGCTAGCTACTCCCTCTCAGAGAAAATTTTTTTTTTTAATTTAAAACTGGCCATTTCCTTCCTTTCCTGTTGCTTAGGATAGGAATGGCTTTGGGCAGATGCTCAGAAATGTTGAGAATGTAGTTTGCAGTGATCTCAAAGGAGAGTGAAACCTCAGTGGTGAAGTTCTTCCCTTGTGTTCCATTACTCAGTCTTCCTTCTTAAGGTTTCCTCGTCCAAGGCTGGAACACATGCTCCCCCTCTGAGTCAGAAGGTTGTGGGTTCAAGTCCCGCTCCAGAGGCTTGAGCATAAGCTCCAGGCTGATGCTCCCAGTGCCGTACTGAGGGAGTGCTGCCCTGTCAAAGGGGGTGCCACCTTTTTGGGTGAGACGTCAAACCAAGGCACCAGCTGCCCTCTTGGGTGGGCATAAAAGTTCCGATAGCACTACTTTGAAGGAGTGCTCTCCTCAGTTAAAATAAAAGCAAAATACTGCGGATGCTGGAAATCTGAAATAGAAACAGAAAATGCTGGAAAAAACTCAGCAGGTCTGGCAGCGTTGGCGTGGAGAGAGGGACAGAGGTAACGTTTCGAGTCCAGAGCTCTGGAGAAGAGTCACACGGACTCGAAACGTTAACTCTGTTTCTCTCTATCCACAGACGCTGTCAGACCTGCCGAGTTTTTCCGGCATTTTCCTGTTTTATTCATCCTCTCCCCAATGTTGTGATGAATATTTTCCCTCAGCTAAGATCACTGGAACAGATGACTGGATTGTCAATCGGGGAGGGTATTGTAGGAGGGGTGTTTGGCAGGAATCGTGTGTGAGGTTGGGGGAGGAGGGGCAGGAGTGTGTGAGGTGGGGGATGGGGAGGGGCAGGAGTGTGTGAGGTGGGGGATGGGGAGGGGCAGGAGTGTGTGAGGTGGGGGATGGGGAGGGGCAGGAGTGTGTGAGGTGGGGGATGGGGAGGGGCAGGAGTGTGTGAGGTGGGGGATGGGGAGGGGCAGGAGTCGTGTGTGAGGTGGGGGGTGGGGAGGGGCAGGAGCTGTGGGTGAGGTGGGGGATGGGGAGGGGCAGGAGTGTGTGAGGTGGGGGATGGGGAGGGGCAGGAGTGTGTGAGGTGGGGGATGGGGAGGGGCAGGAGTGTGTGAGGTGGGGGGTGGGGAGGGGCAGGAGTGTGTGAGGTGGGGGATGGGGAGGGGCAGGAGTGTGTGAGTTGGGGGATGGGGAGGGACAGGAGTGTGTGAGGTGGGGGATGGGGAGGAGCAGGAGTTGTGTGTGAGGAGGAGATGGTGGCGCAGTGCCAATGTCACTGGACTAGCAATGCAGGGGCCCAGACTAATGCCCTTGGAAGATGGGTTCAAATCCCACTGAGCCAGCGGACAGGATTCAAATTCAGTTAATGAAATCTGGAATTGAAAGCTAGTCTCAGTAATGGTGACCATGAAATTCCTGTTGTTATGGTAAAAACTCATCAGGATCACCAATATCCTTTAGGGGAAGGAAATCTGCCGTCCTTACCCGGTCTGGCCTACATGTGACTCCAGACCCACAGCGACGTGGTTGACTCTTAACTGCCCCTCTAAGATGGCCTAGCCAGCCTCTCAGTTCAAGGGCAATTAGGGATGGGCAACCAATGCTGGCCTTGCCCACATCCCCACATCCAAAGAGAGAGTTGAGAAAAACACATTGCTGTTTGTGGGCTCCTGCTGTGTGTAATTTGGCTGCTGCATTTTCCACATTGTAACAGCGACTACACTTTAAAAAAAGCTCCTTACTGCTTGTGAAGAGTCGTGAGGTGTCCCGAAATGAAGGCTTGTATTCATTGGGCACTTGTTAGGACCGACATTGTCCAGGACACTGGGGATAACTCTCTATTCTTCTTTTAAATAGTGCCACGGGGCAGAGTTTTGCCCTCGTCGGGCGGGCAAAGCGGGCAAGTCCAGGAGCGGTCGGGGGGGCCAATGAATGGCCAGTCAGAGTGAGACGGGCGCTGCAGCGCTGCCCGGGGGGTGGAGGCGGGAGGACCGCAAGCCCTGAAATGTTCTGCACCTCAGGGAGCTGAAGGTTTTTAACCCTTAAAAATAAAGATATTTAAATTCACGAAAATATGTCCCCTCCTGCGACTCTGTCACTCGAGCAGGGACGTGTTCAGTAGGAGCGTAAAACGTTAGAATTTTAAATCACCAGTCGAAACTTCATCCCACCCGCGGACGAGGCTTTGCCGAAAATGCAAAGGCCGCTTGGCCTTCTCGCCCGCCCGCCAAACCCAACGGAAAGCCAAAAATGCGACTCAATTCCTTGATTAAGGGCCTCAATAGGCCGCTTAATTGTCAGCGGGCGCGCAGCCAACTCCGGCGGACGCCCGCAGGCTGAAATATCGCCCGATTGCGCGATGGTGTCGGGATGCTGACCCCGACGTCACCGCGCGCCATTTTGCGCTCGTTCGGGTCGGGGGTGCGCGTCCCGCCCGACGAGAGAAAGATTCTGCCCCTGGGGTCTTTGGTTTCTCCCCCCCAGGGCTGGGAGGTAGGCCATCTCGTCCGGAGAGACAGCGCAGCGCTCCCTCAGTACCGAGCTGGAGTGTCAGCCTGGATTTTTGTACCCAGGCCGTGGAGCGGAACTCTGTAGCTCAGCGGTATGAGTGCTGCCAACTGAGCCACAGCTGACACGCTCAAGGTGTGACTAAAATGGATATCTTTTCTCCTCTTCACAAAATTGCCATGGCTTTCCCTCAGCCGTACTCACAACCCCCCCACCACTCCCCACCCCGGCCAGCTACTTAAAATGCTCCAGAGCCTTTCCCTAGTGACAATCAGCTGCGGTCAACTAAGTTGGGTCAGTCAAGGTCAAGGTCGATGGCTGCACTGCTCAAGCCAACGTAGCAGATCCTCCACTCGATGCGGCAACCTGGTCCACTGCAGGTTAACCAGATAAGAACAGCACATTCTGCCGTGGCCAGCCATGTGTTTAGAGGGGCCCCGGTCCTGCTATCTATCCATTAATCCATACTTGAGTGGGCATTGGGGCGAGGACAGGGTCAGCTCTGATTGGACGTCCCTTGTGGTTGAATAAGGTGCCAACCTGCAGCATCCTAAATTGGCACATGTTGACCAGCCTCTTGGGGGTGACTGACCAGCACCATTGTAACGGTGGCCTCTCGGGAGAGAAGTGAAGCAGCAGAGGGAAATTGGCAAGAAACAAAGGAATTATGTGGCTCAAATAAAAAAAGGACCTGCATTTATATAGCACTTTTCACAACCACCACTTGCATCAAACGCTTTACAGCCAATGAAGTACTCTTTGAGGTGTGGCCACTGTTGTAAAGTAGGAAATTACATCCAATTCGCGCTCAGCAAAATAGCAATATAGGAAACAGAAGCAGGAGGAGGCCATTCAGCCCCTCGAGCCCTGCTCCACCATTCAACTACATCGTGGCTGATCGTCTACCTCAATGCCATTTCCCCACACTATCCCCCTAACCACTTTATATCTTTAATAAATCAATATCTACCGACCTCTGTCTTGAGCATACTCAATGACTGAGCCTCCAGAGCCCTCTGGGTCCAAAGATTCACCCTCCCTCTGAGTGAAGACATTCCTCCTCACGATGGTCATAACGGCCTACCTCTCAATCAAACTCTCACAAACAGCAACGTAATAATGACCGGATAATCTGCTTTTTGTGATGTTGACTGAGGGACAAACATTGGACAGGGTGCTGGGGAGAACTCCTTGTCCTTCAAAATAGCGCCCCAGGATCTTATACGTGCACTTGAGCAGGCAGGTAGTTCCTCGGTTTAACGCCCTCATCCAAAAGACTGCACCTACCTCCAACAGGATAGTGCTCCCTCCTGATTTTTGTGCTCAAGTGGGTTTGGAGTGGGATTTGAACCCGGGATCTTGTGATTCAGGGGTGAGGCATGGCTGAGAACGAAATGATCACAGCTAAAGGAAGCATTAACCTTTCTTGTTATTGAAGCCTGTGACCACTATGCTCATTTTATGGAATGCTTCACCTGTAAAGGTGGGCCTTGCACAGCAAATGTACCTAGAAACCTTTGACCATACCACTGACGACTGGTTAATGGCAGTGAAAAAATGCTCTGCAAGTGAGGAGGTCAGCACATAGCGTGCAAGCCAAAGGAGAGAGGGACCCTCATATTAAGGTGGCCTTAGATACAATGGCAGTGACACATTTGTTGGTAGAGCCTCTTCCACTGCAAAGTGGCTTAGCTCCCAAGTCATATTAGGAAACAGGTCCAGGCCAAGCATGGACTCCGAGACTCAGTTGCTCAGTACGCGCGGCCATTTACCTCAAAGCCAGGGAGGTCTACGGACCGATGTCAGGTCTGTTAGCCAACCTCAGCCAGGTAGACAAGAGTGGAATCACCACAGGCCTCGTGGCCCTGGTTTCAGAGGGAGGAATAGGCCCTCCCTTGAAGGTCTTTGGCGACTTGAATGTCCCGGGTGGGTTAAGCTTGGGCACCTTGGGGAGAGAGGCAAGTGGAAGCTTTGATAACAGCACTAACTGAATGGGATATCATTCCAATGGGTACTGGATAGCTTGGGATTAGCCAACGGAGGGAAATCAGGCTGAGCGGAATACATGTCAATTCAGGACCCACTCAATTTTTCATCCATTAAATTAATGGCCAATTGGATGTAGTGGCGGGTGCTATATGCTGGCAAATTTCTCCATATTCATGGTATTCATGATATCCAGCTATCAGCTGACTAGCACTCTTGCCTCTACATCAGATGGGTTTAAATCAAAGACCATAAGAAATAGGAGCAGGAGGAGGCCATTCAGCCCCTCGAGCCTGCTCCGCCATTTAGTAAGATCATGGTTGATCTGATTGTGGCCTTAACTCCACTTTACTGTCTGCCCCTCATAACCCTTGACTCCCTTGTCAATCAAAAATTGAACTCAGCTTTGAACATATTCAATGACCCAGCCTCCCCTACTCACTGGGGAAGAGATTAATGAACCTCTGAGAGAAAACAAAATTCCTCCTCATTAAATGGGAGATTTCTTATTTTCAAACGATGCCTCCCAGTTCTAGATTCCCCCCACAAGGGCAAAATCCTCCCAACATCTGCGCTGTCAAGAACCATCAGAATCTTTTATGTTTCAATAAGATCACCTCTCATTCTTCTGAACTCCAATGAGCACAGGCCCTAACCTGCTCAACCTTCCCTCATAAGACAACCAGCTAACATTCCCGGTGTAATACCGGGGGGGCGGGGGGAGTGCTGCTGTGCCGGAGGTGCTGTTTTCCAGATGAGATGTCAAACAGGGGCCTCAGATTTGTAGATGATCCCAAGGCGCTATTTTGAAGAGTTCTCCCTGATGTATCTATCCCTCAGCTGATATCAGTAAAACAGATTGCCTGATCATTAACACATGGCTGTTTGGGGGAGCTTGCTGTGAGCGAATTGGCTGTTGCATTTCCTACAACAGCGGCCACACTTCAAGACTATCTGTTAGTTGTGAAGCCCTTTGGGACATTCTGAAGTGGTTGAAGGTAGTCCAACAAGCCAGGCAGAGGGACCCGTCTCTATTGTCCCAGAAAATGGTTTAGACCAATTCAAATTCTTCCTCAATGTGCATCTCAGCTTGTAGTAATATGGCATTTCTTGCTTGCCATAGACTCCAAAGCTTTCCAATTGAAAAAGCAGTGTTGTGTTGGTTGTTTAAACAGTACTATCATTATATACTATTAGACTGTCAAGAATCCTTTAGAATTCAATTTACCAGCATGCAATCTAGCCTACGCAATAATTAGAAAAACAATATCCACAAAATATTACACTCGTACACATACTCAAAACCTTATTATTGAAAAACAGCAGGAAATACGCCAAGTAAAAGCCAGAAAATCACTCAGGCGAAACCTGTGGCTTTATTCCTGACCCCACACACGCCTCACCCACCCCCAAACTTTGATGCTCTTCAGTGGCCGCCAAGTTCAAAAGCGTGGTGCCTGCCTCGATATATTCACAGGCGCATTTGCTTTCCAGGCTTGCGTTTTAGTCAGAGGCACAGCATTCGAAGCAAACAAGTTTATGTTAAATTTATACGAGGTCTTGGTTAGGCTGCGCGCACAGCTCTGGTCTCCGTGTCACCAAGAAGGATCTAGAAGCCCAGGAGAGTAGGCGAAAGAGGTTTACAGGGATGGTACCAGAGCGCGGAGAGGGTACGGTTGTCAGGAAAGACGAGGGGCAGGATTTTACAGCCCCTCCCGCTCACGGGATCTTGCGTTCCTGCCGATGTCATTGGAGATTTGATTGGTTCGCTTCGTTTTATGGCCCTGCCCCAACCACGACCGGTCTGTAAAATTCCGCCCTCGGGCTCTTTTCCCTCCAAAGCAGGAGATTGAGGAATGATCGGTTCGAGGTGTTGAGCACAAATTGCAGCTGACGCAGTACCGAGGGAGTGCTACACTGTCAAAGGTGCCAGCTTTCGGATGAACTGTTCAACCCGCCCGCCCTCAGTCGTACGCAAAAGACTCCACAGCGCTATTCCGAAGGGGGAGCGGGGAAACGTTTGGGCGGGATTTTTGGCTGGTCGGGCGGGCGTGCGCACAACCCGAAAACGAGCATAAAAGGACACGCGATGGCATCGGGCGAGCGTCCCGACGTCATCGCGTACTCGCGCCGGTATTTCGGTCAGTGGGCACGCACGGGAGTTGGCAGTACCACCTTCACCCCCCCCACACCTCAACCCCGACAATTAAGCAGCCTCATTAAGGCCCTTAACGAACTAATTGATTGAAATTTTTCACTGCCTGTCCGCCAATTCGGTTGGCGGGCGGGCGAATAGGCCAAGCAGCCTTGGCCTTCTTTTTGGCGAAACCACAACCACGGGTGGGATGAGGTTTCGACCCGTGTTTAAAAAATAAAATTTAAAAACTTTCCAAACTCATCTCTAACACGTCCCTGCTCACGTGACATAGTCACCTGAGCGGGGACGTGTTTTTTAACATTTCTAATTTCTTTATGTTTTTTTATTATTTTAAAAATCTTCAGCTCCCTGAGGCAGCACTGTGCCTCAGGGAGCTTTTACTGCACGTACCCGCACACAAGCGGAAACTTCCGCACTCCCCCACCCACTCAACCCCGGCAGTGCTGAGCGCTGAGGCGCGTGTTTCATGCTGGCCGGCCGTTAATTGGACAGCCAGCGTGAAATGGCGGCCAGGGGCCGATTGCGGGCGGGTGGTCTGTGTCTGCTCACCCCCACTGAGCCCGCCCGACCATCGGAAAATCTCGGCCCGTGTCTTCTAGGTAACACTTCTCCCTCAACCAACGTCACTGAAAGACCCTGATGAGTTGGTCATTTCTCTTCTTGCTGCTTGTGGGAGTTTGCAAAAATGGCTGCTGCATTCCCAACACTAAAACCCTCGAGTACTGCTTCGCGAGAAATGCCACATCGGTTTACAGAAAACACTGTCTCAGCTTCAACTGTAAAACTGTGCCCAGCTCTGGGCACCACACTTAGGGAGGGACGTGAAAGCATTAACGAAGGTGCAGAAAAGATTCACGAGAATTGGTTCCAAGGGTGAGGGACTTCAGCTACTTAGATAGATTGGGTCTGTTCTCCTTGGAGAACAGAAGGTTGAGAGGAGATTTGATGAAGATGTTCAAAGTCATGAGGGGTTCTGGGCAGAGGGGATAGGGAGAAACTGTTCCCACTGGTGGAAGGGTTGAGAGCCAGAGGACGCCAATTTAAGGCGATCGGCGAAAAGAAGCATCGGCGACACGAGGGAAACCTTTTTCACGCAGCGAGTGGTTAGGGTCTGGAATGCACTGCCTGAGAGCGTGGTGAGGGCGGGTTCAATCGAGGCTTTCAGGAGAGAATTGGATCATTATCTGAGAAGGAAAGATTTACAGGGGTATGGGGAAAAGACTGGGGAGTGGCACACGGAGGTGAGTTGCTTCTGTGAACTGCCTTGGGACATTTTCCTACTTTGAAAGTGGTACAATATGTGAGGATGACCTTGTGGTGCAGTGGGTAGTGTCCCTGGCTTTGAGTCAGGAGTCCTAGGTTCAAATCCCACTCCAGGACTTGATGGCCTAAGGAACATGGACACCCACAGCCAGGAAATGATCAACCTGCTCGCACACACCAGTGGCAGGTGGTAAGAGCGGGAGAGATTCCTGGTCAGATATGTGATGGGAAGAATGTTGGAGCCTCTACCATCGCTATCCATAGCTCCAGACTGCAACATGCATGTAAAAAGTGCAGCAAATCGGACCCCCTGAGTGAACTGTAAGACATCTCTGCCACCATAACATGAAGTGAGAGACTTAATGCAAGCAAATGATTGAATTTTAAAGGGTTTTCTAGAGCATTGACCTGAAGGTGTTTGTGCGTCAATCTTTGATGGTGGCAAAACAGGTTAAACAAAGTGATTAATTAAGCATATGGGAACCTGGGCTCTAAAAGTAGAGTCACAGGATATCAAAGTCAGGAAATTATGCTAAACCTATAGAAAACATGAGATTACCCCAGATGGAGTATGGGGCCAGTTCTCAGCTCCACACTTTGGGAAGGGCCTGAAGGCTTTGGAGAGGCTACAGAGGAAATTTACTGGAGCAATTCCGGGGGTAAAGGATTCCATTTGTGTATTCTCCTTCTGTTCCTTTGCTTCTATCCTTGCCCCCATCTCCAATCCCTTCGGCCCCGTGAGACTAACTCTCCCGTCGTTCAACCCCCTCCCGTCTTCCACCCAATCACAGGCTGATGTCCTTTTGTCCTTGTCCCACCCGCCCCCCCTTGCTCAAAACCTGTGACATCTCCAGCGTTTCCCAGTTCAGACGAAAGGGCAGAGACTCGAAACGTTAAGCCGGCTTCTCTCTCTACGGAGGCTGCCTGACCCGCTGAGCACTTCCAGCATGTTCTGATTTCACTTCAGATTTCAGGGTTCTACTTTTCGATTAAGGGCTATGAGAAGATTTGACAGAGGTGATTAAAGTCACGGGGGGGTGGCTTAGGTAGAGTATACACAGAGAATTGGTTCCAGTAGCTGAAGGGTCGATAACCAGAGGACACAGGTAATAAGGACCCAGAGAGAAGCATCTGGAGGGGAAAAAAAGTACCTGAACGATTCGGGGTTTGCAATGCTCTGTCTGATAGGCTGGTGGATACAGATTCAAATAGCAGCCACCAAATGGGAATTTGATAAATACTTGAAAGGGGAAAATGACAGGGGTATGGGGAAAGAGCTGGACTAACTGGGATTGTTCAAAAGAGCAGGCATGGACCCGATGGGCCGAATAACCTCCTTCTGTGCTGCACTCGTTCAATGATTCTATAATATAAATTGTTGTTTGGCAGAACAGAACTTGGGGTATTGCAAAAAAAGAAAGAGACATGTCAAAGCTTTTCGTCTTGCACTCATCAGGGCACTTAAGAATACCAATATGAGGAGAAAACAACAATTTATACTGTATGTGAAGAGAGTGTTGGTTGGTTGGGAACTCTGATTGGCAGAGGTGTTGCCATGGAGAATGAACCAGTGATGGTGACTGCCAAGCAGTTTCAAACGCTGCACCACTGAAGGAGTGCAGCACTGTCAGTCGTTCTGTCTTGCAGATGACATACTAAACTGAGATCCTGTCTACCCTCTCAGGTAGATGGAAAAGATCCCGTGGCCACTATTCTGAAGAAAAATGAAGGAGTCCCGGTCAATATTTATTCCCTGACCAAGGTGACTAAGGCATTTATCACATTGCTGGTTGTGGGAGCTTGCTGTGCGCAAATTGGCTGCCGTGTTTTCTCTACTACAGCGTGGGCGACACTTCATTCAGGGCGACCTGAGGTAGTGAGAGGCGCTACAAAAATGCAAGATCTTTCTTTCTCCCTAGATCCAGTACATTTGGTTTCTGAGCCCCTGGACGAAGGGGAGAAAATCGACCAGAGTTCTTCACCATCGAGAGAGTCGCGCTCAGCTCTGTGCCAGCTGGTACCCACTGCCCGGGCACACACGCCAGTGAGCGACCTGTGCCCAGCAACACATCAGCGAAAGACAGAAAGAAAAATAAGGACAGTCAGAGCGTCTCTGGGAACTCGTCTGTGGGATTTTTCTTTTCTCTTGAGACTAAGGTTGCAGGCCACAGCGCTGACTTGCAAAATGTTCCGGCAGCCATCGGCAGACACAGCTGGGGTTGCAAAGGGTTAACCAGCTGTACTGAAGTCAGCTGGACACACAAAATGCCTCTCATTCCTGGCTGCTAATTGAATTAAGACTTTGGACAGCTTTCCGAAAGCAAACTCCGATGCCAAAGAGCAGGAGCGGTGGAATGGTCAGGCTTTGGCCTTTTCACTCCACCACCCACCCCCCCACCGTAAACCCCCCACCCCCCACACCACCCCGCACACCACCACCACCAATCCCTCCCACCCACCCCCTGCAACCCAGCCAAAGAAATAAATCATAGCGGTGCAGATGGGAAAGGAAGAACCTTTCCTAGCCTCCTTCCCGTTGGAGGGAGCTTGCAATCTGGGGAAGGAGCGCTGTGCTTTGCAGGATAGCGGGTACATAAAGGAACTTCCTTTCCTTGCCTGGTTAGTCAACTTGCAAGTTCAGCAGGCCCCGATGATTGATTGCACTGGAGACGGGTGTTACTCGTAATTGTTTCTTTGACTTTGAACTCTAACCTGCTCGCGTACAGAGGGCCTGCAGCCTACTTTCTGCTGTGCAGCCGTCGCGGGACAGGGAATGGACGATGGGTGCAGGAACAATGAAGGAACGAGGAATCTTTTGATTTATCACGTTTCATCAAGAGATCTCTTGTCTCTTTTTGTTTTCAGCACCAGATAAGTTCGACACATCCACCTCGATTCCACCTGGCCCGCGTCTTAGAAACATAGCAAATAGGGGCAGGTGTAGGCCATTCGAGCCTGCTCCGCCATTCAATATGATCATGGCTGATCCTCTATCTCAACGCCGTGCTCCCGCTCTCTCTCCCCAAACCCCTCGACGCCTTTAGAGTCCAGAAATCTCTTTATTTCCTTCTTAAATATATTCAGTGGCTTGGCCTCCACAGCTTCTGTGTGTGGTAGAAAATTCCACCCTCTGAGTGAAGAAGTTTCTCCTCATCTCAGTCCTAAATGGCCTACCCCGTATCCTGAGACTGTGACCCCCCCTGTTCTAGACCCTCCACCCAGAGGAAACTTTATCCCTGCATCCGGTCTGTCCATCCCTGTCAGGACTTGACACGTTTCAACGAGATCCCCTCTCATTCTTTTAAACTCTATTGAATACAGGCCTAGTTGGCCCAATCTCTCCTCGTACGTCTTGCCTTGCTCGTGAGTGGATTCCAGATTAAGACAGCCGCGCTAATAACAGACCCTCTCACCATCCTCGGGTTGACCCGTCCTTTCGGACTCCATGTCCCAAAGAGAGGGAAGCCCCTTCCAAAACTTTGAATAGAGCGAGTGAGAAGCCCAGTTCATCAGGTGTGAAGGAAGGAACAGGGGGACGCCGAGGTTGGATCCCAAACATCCGATGCCCGTGGGAGAAAGGCAGGCCTGAGATAGGCAAAGAGTTCCAGATCAAGCCCACACTTCCACCAGCAGAAAATTAAATAGGTCAAACTCTACTGCTTCTATTGAAAGGGGATAGAGGGACACAGGACAGGGTGAGAATAGTGGGAGAAAGCATTGGCAAAGGCCATGTGGGCCGAATAGCCTGTTTCTGTTCTATAGATTCAATGCAATTGTTCTGTACAAACTCCATGTTTGTTTAAAGATAGCCCAGGGAGCACAACAATGTTTTGTTATTTATTCTTTCACGGGATACGGGCATCATTGGCGAGGCCAGCGTTTGTTGCCCATCCCTAATTGCCCTGTGAACTGAGTGTCTCGCTAGGCCATTTCAGAGGGGTAGTTAAGAGTCAACCACGTTGCTGTGGGGTTTGGAGTCACATGTAGGCCAGACCGGGTAAGGATAGCAGATTTCCTTCCCTAAAGGGGCATTAGTGAACCAGATGGGTCTTTACAACAATCGATAGTTTCATAGTCACCATTACTGAGACTAGATTTAATTACAGATTGTATTTAAATTCCACCAGTTGCTCTGGTGGGCCTCTGGATTACTAGTCCAGTGACAATACCACTGCGCCTCGGTCGCTCCCCATTGTTGGGAAGAGGGATGGGTTACAGCGAATGTCCCACCGCAATTTAAAATGGATAGTGAAGTGCCCGAGGCCTAATACTGGTCTCTAGGGGAGACGAGGCAGGCTTGTGGCCACGATCCTGCCCCTGCAAGTTCCCCAATCTTGGCCACACCGCTGGGTTTCAAAACACGGGTCATGATCTGAGGACCCCCACTGCACCATTTGCAACCCTAACCTATCCAGTTGCATCCTGGCCTATTTGATAGTTAATGAGGTTCTTAGTCCCAGAGTCCGTGAGGTGGGATCTTCCGGGCCCCGCCCACCACCGGGATCCTCTGGTCCCACCGAAAGTCAATGGACTTTTGGCTGGGCCGCCACATCAGCCGCGGTGGGCCCCACCACAGCAAGGCCGGAAAACCCTGGCCGTTGTCTCAAGCCCTACAACTGGGCGATGGTTTTCTGAAAAGAGAGAACCCGTGCAGAGTTACGGGAGAAGGCAGGAGAACTGGCGCTGGGTGAACTGCTCAAGCAGGGAGGCCGATGCAGAAACAACGGGCCGAATGGCCTCCTTCCGTGCTGTAACCGTTCTAGGATCCTGTGAGCGGTTAAGATCTGGAATGCACTGCCTGGCAGTTCAGTGGAGGCAGGCTCAATAAGGGACACTGAAGAGAGAATTGGATTATTACCTGCCATCTACCCCTGAACCTCAAAACCGTGGAACTCAAGAAGAAAAACATAGCGCCCTCAATGCAGCAAAAAAACGCCCCAAAGTGCTTCACAGGAGCGTATCAGATACTAGGCCGGATGATCAAAAGCTTGGTCAAGGTAAATTTTAAGGAGGCTCCTAAAGGAGGAATGAAAGATAGGGCGGGAATTCCATCGCTTAGGGTCCAAGCAGCCAAAGGCATGGTCATCAATGGTGGAGATAAAGGGACACAGAAGATGCCAGAATTGGCATTTATGCCTGAGAGTTGTAGGGTTGGAGGAGGGCACAGAGACGGGGAGGGGGCGAGACCATGGAGGGATGTGAACTCCTTACCTACCACCGATTTCTCTTTCTCCAGTTCTTCAAACACCCCTTCTCTCTCTCTCCTGCACATTGGTCATGTCCCCACACAATGGTCTTTTGCCCGTCATTTCAGTCTCCTTGTTTTTCAAAAAGGGAGGCTTGGTGACAGGGAGGCTCAGGAATGCTAGATATCAGGCACACCCTCCCCCCCACCTCTCCCACACAACTCCCTCCCCATGGCTACGCAGACACGTATCTACATAGCGCCGAGCTGCTTAATCAAGAGCACAAAGGCGGAGGCCGGGCAGGAATATCACTTACCGAGCTGCTCAACCAGGGAATGCAGTGTGGCCCAGACAGCTGCTCGAGGAAAGAAGTTCTAAGTCACAAATAAGAAGGAACGCAAGATGCGAAAGTTGGGAACAGTATCCATTTAGCGGAGAGAGTGCAGTTAGTTGGGGCTTGTAAATAAGTGACCCAGATGATAACTAATTAATTTGATTAATCTTAAATGAATACCCCCCCACCCCCTAACCCTCCCGGTCTGTGAACTGCCAGGATGGATCCCTTAACAAGGTGAACGAGTTTGCTGGTTCACATAGATTTGTAATCCCAAATGTTTGATTGATTATAGGATTGGGGAGTTTCTCTCTACTCTGAAGATTGGCCAAGAAGTCTGTGTTTTTCTTGGCTCCAGTGAGCTAAAGCATGATTACTTCAGAGACACAGTTCGAGACCCGTTACCCTTGAGCCTTATCAAAACACTGCATTCAGGAAAGACTCTTAATGGTATTCCCTTATGAAAGAGGGCCTCTGCTAATACATAAACCAGTGTCACTAGCAGTCTGTAACAAGACACTAATTATAACGGCCGGCAATGAGAGATTTCAGACTTCAACATTCATGTATTAACTTAACTCCCTGCTCCAAACTCCAATGGCCTCCCGCCATCTAAATTCTGGGCCACTTACTGACTAGGCCCCAGCCCCGGCCTACCACATGTTTAAAACGTCGGAGTACGCGAGCGGAGGAAATTTTAGAGCTAAAATTAATTCCTTTCCACGTTAGAAACAAAGGCAGGAATTACGTAGAAATTGTATACAGCACGGAAAACAGACCATTCGGCCCAGCTGATTCATGCCGGGTGCTTATGAGCTACATGAGCCTCCTCCCAGCCTGCTTCCTCTCACACTACTATGGGTGGTGGATGGTGTCCCGGTGCTGCTCAGGGAAAGATTCAGGTGGACATGGCTCGAACTCTGGGAGCTTAGCAAAGTCAAGTGGCACAGCCCTGTGACCTCCACTACGCAATTTTAATGTTCAGCTATTACTACAGGTGCTGCAGAAAGGTGGCCGTTAATTTTAATTTTTTGCTTCAAATGATTAAATGGGTTCAATCTCCTAAATGTGGGAATTCGCCAACCGCCTGCCCATCAAACAAAAAAAACAAACAAATCTATATTTTTAAGTCTACCTCACGCGAGTGGTCCAAAGAAATGAATCTCCCCCTTTAATGAAACATGATAGTGAATGAAGGAGCCAAACATTAAACTGCTCAGGTAGAAAGTCTTCTATTAACTTGGGGTCATCAGTATAAAGATAGTCACCAATGAATCCAATCGGGAATTCAGGAGGAACTTCTTTATCCAGAGGGTGGTGAGAATGTGATACAGGTACTGGACCCCTTGCCCATCACCCCAAAATCTGGAAGGACACGAAAACTGGTTATATTCGAAGCTGGGGCCCAGGCTAGCAATTTGAACGAAACCCTTTTATTCTTGACTTTTCGTACTTTGTTTCATGTAATATAAGTACACGCTAGGCCTCGGACCCAAAATCTATAAAATCCCCAAATCTGGCACACGCCTGGTCCCGAGCTTCCCAGATACAGGGCCCAGTACCTGTCCTCGCTACAGGGAGTAGCTGAGGTGAGTAGCATGGAAGCATTTAATGGGAAGCTAGATAACCACTTGGCGGGGGGGGAGGGGTGGGGGGGGTGCGGGGGGGAGAAGGGATAGAACGTTATGCTGACAGGGTGAGTTGCTGTCGTGTAGAAGGCATGTGTGGAGCGTAAAAGCCTCTAGGGACAAGTTGGGCTGAAAGGTTTGGTTCTATACTGTAAAAGTCTGCATCGCTCTATGTCTTTCGTTGAATTTAACCACAAGACAATCATGTCTAATCGCTGCGCTGTCTTCCACTGCCAGTCGTGGTGTGACCTCCTACTTGCACAGTTGCCCTCCCACCGCAATGAATGGACATCCCAGGTCCGGCGAGTGGCACACGCCATGCCTCCATTCCTAACTCAGACTGTCCATCCCGTCCACCTGAGCTATCACTAGATCCAGCCTGGACTAAGGTTGGGGTGGGAGTTGGGGGCATACCATAGTAACTAATGTAAAATAACTTGTAAAAATGTCTTCGACTGACCCGGGTGTTTCTCTTTTTTACATAAAAAGGGACTTCCGCAGCCTTGGGATGTCCCAAAGTGCTTTAGAGCCGATGAAGTGCCTTTGAAGTGGAGTCACTGTTGGTTGTGGGAAACATGGCAGCCAATTTATGCACAGGAAGCTCCCAGGAGCTGCAAAGGCCAGATAATCTGTTTTTTGTGATGTTGGCTGAGGGAGAAATAGTGTCCAGGGGGTGCTTATAGGAACAAAGGAACAGGAGGAGGCCATTCAGCCCTTCGAGTCTGTTCCTCACTTCAGTGAGATCATGGCGGATCTGCGGCCTAACTCCTTACCCCGACCTCTAACGCCCCACATCCCTTTAGCGCCTTGGGTTAACAAAAATCTTACGGAGCCAGAATCCTGGGTGAATCAGCACCTTGAGGAGAGGACGGAAGTAAATTAGTGGGAAGGAGAGGCCTGGTGTGTGTGAGGAGTCGGGGGGGGAAGAGACGGGATGGGACGGCGGGGGTGGGGAGGGGGGTGGGAAATGTCCCAGCTAGTGTTCAACTGTAAATAAATTGCGACAGGAGCTGGTGGTTTGCTGTTGTTTTAGAAGTTGTTGCCTAGCAAACTGAAGCCAGCCAAAAAAAGGAAGTGTATTTGAAAGGTCTCATTCATCCAGTTCTTTTTAAAGAGATCTCGCTTCCTTCCTTTACATATAAACATATCACTAGTTTGAAATTTGTTCAGAACTTTCTGAGACTGAGTTTTCTGCATCTGATTCCCACCCCCTCACCTCCCCCCCACCCCCGCCAAACCCTTTCATCTAACCTGAAGTAGTCCAGATTTTACCAATGTCAACACCCCTTGCCTCTTGGTATCGCTGCAGACGCGATACTTGCATCTCAGTCCCCACCCAGCTGGCTTCAGGTTTGAAGGGTCCGCCACTGCTATAAGGGATGGGTGTGCAAGAGACTCCCTCCCCCCTTCCCCACGTTAACCCCACCCCCAGGCCCCATGAGAGGCTGAGGAGGTGGGTCAGGACCGACATACATTAACTGTACTCTCTCGCACTGCAATCTTGATTGCAAATGGAACCTTAGGAGTTTACAGCGCACAAGAGGGCCATTCAGCCCATCGTGTCTGAGCCAGATTTCTTTGAGGCCTATCCAAAACTAGCCCCTGTTCCCCCCCTCCCCCCCATTCCCTCCCTACAAACCCGGTTCCTCATCTGCTTCAAGTGTTTATTCACTGGGAGATGCATTGGTCTCTGTCTCAGCCAATCCCTACAGCAAAGTGCCGCAGGCTCCTTGACACTGAAGACCTTTTGAGTTACTGTTGAAAACAAATCAAGTTGAGAGAGCTTTATCCCAAACAGAATCCTATTGTATCGAGCCTAGGAGCATTGGGACATAGGAACAGGAGTAGACTGAAAAGCCGTAAATCTCAAGGGACCGGACAATTGGTTGATTCCTATCTCAAAACCATTTACCCGCTTTGGTTTCATATCCCCTCATACCCTTGCCTAACAAAAAAAATCTATCACTCTCAGTACTGAAATCTGCAGTTGTCCTCCAGCCTCAACAGTTATGGTGGGGCGGGGGGAAGGGGGTGGGGGAAAAGTTTCAGATTTCCACTCCCCCCTTTTGGGTGAAGATGGTACTTGCTGACATCACCCCTAAACAGCTTAGCTCTAACATTCAGGTTCTGCCCCAAGTTCGAGACTCTCTCACCCAAGGAAATAGGAACTATCCAGCCAGTCAAATCCTTTAATCATCTTGAACACCTCAATTAGATTGGCCTTTAATCTTTTAGACTTCAGGGAATGCAAGCTTAGACTATGCAACAGATCCTCATTAACATTAATAATTTGATCTCTCAGTTATGTGGTCTCAAATCAGCCGGTAATAAATAACCTCACTCTCAACTGGTGCAAAAAAATTAACTAGTGTTTCTGCTCAAGAGTTAGTGCCTCGGGAGAGAGAGAGAAAGAGAGAGAGACAAAATGTGGGGTTGGGGGTTATCTATTCAGAAACAAAAATCTGCTGATTCAACCAACTAATGAACAGAAGCTCAAAATGACCCATGGCTTAATCTTGCCCATTTCATCTTAGGCTTGTTCACGTAAGAATTGACGTACATACATACGAATTAGCAGCAGGAGTAGGCCATTCGGCCCCTCGAGCCTGCTCCGCCATTCAACAAGCTCATGGCAGGTCTGATTGTCGCCTCAGCTCCACATTCCCGCCTACATAACCTTTCACCCCCCCTTCCATATCAAGAATCTATCCACCTCCGCCTTAAAAATATTCAAAGACTCTGCTTCCGCCACCTTTTGAGGAAGAGAGTTCCAAAGACTCACGACCCTCTGAGAGAGAAAAAAAACTTTCCTCATCTCCGTCGTAAGTGGGTGACCCCTTCTTTTTAAACAGCGACCCCCTAGTTCTAGATTCTCCCACAAGAGGAAACATCCTCTCCACATCCATCCTGTCAAGACCCCTCAGGGTCTTATATGTTTCAATCAAATTGCCTCTTACTCTTCTAAATTCCAGCGGATACAACCTAGCGTCTGGCGTTGTCAATTAGGACAGCTCACTCTTGTGCCGTTGATCACCCACCAGCCCTGGACGAGCCAGTTGCTTTGATCTTCCACATTGCAATTGGGCTGTGGCCTCGGGTCCATCCCCACGTGGCTGGCGTTGATGTCTCTTGAGCACAGGTTCGATGGACAAGGCAAGCCCCACTTAAGGAAAAGGCCTGGGATCTAATCCGATCTTAGCCTGTTTAAAGTATTTCCTCCTCCAACTTGCTTCCAAGAAAAAAGAGCCCATTGTGTGTTCTCCAGCATCAGTCTGAGCACCTGCCCACACAGCCGCCATTGGCAGCTTTACAACAGGGTACTTCTTCATGAACCGAGCCTGTCTCTCAGCCAAGATGACACAGTCTCATTAAGATGTTTTAGTAGTAAATTCATGTGCCACTTTGCCAGGATCGTAAATCCCATGGCATTTTTTTTTTCTTTTGTTAGTTTTATGGCTGTCATTTTTGGTTTTTGAAAACATTGCGGCCCCGATGACTGCAGTAGTGTACCGTTCAGCTGGGGGGCCACAATCTCCCTACCTCCCACACGCACGCAACTTCATGAGAGGGCGAGAACAGGAAGACTTCCATTTATATAGTGCCATTCACAACCTCAGGTCATTCCCACAGCACTCAACGAAGAGAAGGAGGATCGGCATTTCACACGCTACAGCATTGGTGGTTGTGGCTTCAACTACCTCAGCCCAATCTTTTAGTTATTCACTTCCCAAACCTCTCTGCGTCTCCCACTCTCTCTCCTCCTTTAAGACGCTCCTTCAATCCTCCCATTTTGACCGTTGTTTTTGATCACCTGTCCCATTATCTCCTCATGCGGTCACTGTCCCGCAAAGTGCCAAGGGGATGTTTTACCACGTTAAAGATGTTATATAAATGCAACCTATTGTGGCGGAAGATACTAATCTTCCAAATAGTCCATGGCCTTTGGGAGAAGCTGACCTATGACCTCCAAAACCTGGACAGATCGGGTGACCAAAATGGGGAGAAAAAAGGGCTGAATGTAAATTGGACCGGTGGGGAGATGGTGGCACAGTGGTAATATCACTGGTCTAACAAGCCAGAGGCCCAAGCTAATTCCCTGAGGAACATGGGTTCCAATTTCAACACAGCAGCTGGTAGATTTAAATTTAATGCATTAATGATCAAAGAGGGGGGAAAATAAATCTGCAGTCAGAAAGCTAGCCTCAGTCATGATGACCATGAAACCATCATTGGTTGTTGTACAACAAAGAACCCATCTGGTTCATTAATATCCTTTAGGGAAGGAAATCTGCCGTCCTTACCTGGTCCGGCCTACATGTGACTCCAGGCCCACAGCAATGTGGTTGACTCTTAAATGGCCTAACGAGCCACTCAGTTCAAGGGCAATTAGGGATGGGAAACAAATGTTGTCCTTGCTGGAGATGCCCACATCCCCTGAAAAGAACAAGAGCCCCCACATGCTTTGAAGCTTATGCCGTACATCCCAAAGGCTTGGAAGGTTTACACCAAAGGAGTTCTTGCATACAGACCAGGGGTGCTCCGCAACGTGGCCATGGCTAGTGAGGCTGAAGGGGTCTGCTAGGCAAGGGAGTGCCACAAAGATAAAAACAAAAAGCTAAAAGCTACTGCGGATGCTGGAAATCCAAAACAAAATAAAAACAGAATTACCTGGAAAAACTCAGCAAGTCTGGCAGCATCGGTGGAGAAGAAATCAGTCAACGTTTCGAGCCCTCATGGAGAGACCAAACGCAAACTGGGCGACCGTTTTGCGGAACACCTGCGGTCTGTCCGCAAGAAAGACCCAAACCTCCCTGTCGCTTGCCATTTTAACACTCCACCCTGTTCTCTTGCCCACATGTCTGTCCTTGGCTTGCTGCATTGTTCCAGTGAAGCCCAACGCAAACTGGAGGAACAGCACCTCATCTTCCGACTAGGCACTTTACAGCCTTCTGGGCTGAATATTGAATTCAACAACTTTAGATCTTAAACTCCCCCTCCCCCCATCCCCACCCCGTTTCTTTTCCCCCCCCCACCCGCCTTTTTTTTCAATAATTTATATAGATTCTTCTTTCCCCACCTATTTCCATTATTTTTAAATCTAAAACTAAAACCTTTAGTCTTTCCACCCCACCCCCACTAGAGCTGTACTTTGAATATCCTGTCTTGCATTCTTAATTAGCACTTTTCTCAGACAAAGACCACCACCTTCAACACCTCTTTGACCCTTTTGTCTCTGACATCTTTTGATTATCTGCTCACACCACACCCTCAATGTGTCTCTTCCCCCCCACCCACCTTAAACCAATTTATATTTCTCCCTTGTTGAAACTATGCTTCAGTTCTGCTGAAGGGCCATGAGGGCTCGAAACGTTGACTGATTTCTTCTCCACCGATGCTGCCAGACTTGCTGAGTTTTTCCAGGTAATTCTGTTTTTATTTTGTAAGGGAGTGCCACAGTTGTCCAAAAGGGCTCCTGCAACAGCTTGCTAACTAGTGACCACTGCACGCGGGAGGTCAATATCAACATTTTTCGATGAGCCTGTTGACAGTCCGACAGGACTCGACAATGAATTATGACCACTTGGTCATAACAAATGACCAGGTAATCCAGGGATAGCCGTTCAGCTGAAGTGGGTTCGGAGGGCAGAAGATAATTAGACCAAGGCAGGCCAACGTAACTTAATCTCCATTTCAAAGTAACCCATTCTGCCAACTTTATATTAACATAAATACCTATGCTCACATTTATAGTGGAAACAGCCCATGCCATCTTCCCACTCTCTGATATCATCTCTCCAAGAGCAGAAGTGCTGTAGCACCTCCAGCTGACAGGAGGGCGTAAATACAACGTGACAAGTTTACATAGGAGGTACCATTAGCAATGTGGATTTGGGAATTTGGAACGCGAGAAGTGGGTAGGAAGTGCAGGCAGATGTAAGATTTTTAATATATCGCAGATAATCTATTTTCCTGCAATGCTGTTTGAAATTCTGGCAGCTTAAACTTTGTGGTAACTGAGAAACTGCACATTCGAGGAGCGCAGAACTGGTGCAGTGAATGAAAGGTTGTCTTCTCCATGTTATTTTGAAGAAGATGAGTAGCCTAGCACAACCAAGTTAAACTTTTTTTTAAAAATTAAAATTATTATCCCAACTGTGGTGGTCCTCGATGTTTAAAAAGGGACAAATAAACTGGACCCACTTTGAGCCCAAAGGTGCTGATGCAGGTTGCTAAGCAACAGGGCACTCAACCCTTAATAGTCGAGCTCGTCTTTTATCCCCTTGCACCGACCTCTAAAATCACTTGTGATTGGTCAGAAGCAATGTTCCAACATGCTAATCGTTTGCCATACTCTAATTTCTTTTAATTTGGCGCTTGGTGCCCTGAATAACTTTTCGCCACAGGAATAGAATTGTGGACTGGAGCTTTGGAAGACCATTGAGGTGGACTGTATCAATGGATTCAAAAAAGGAAATTAGTTGCGCTTTTAACAGGGAGAAAGTATTGAGGGATCTGGTGACTGATGGGTGGGTACGGCCCGTTGAAAAAGGGGCAGAATTCCCGGGTCTAACAGCCACTTTCTGTTCCTAAAAGCTCTCACCTTTCAACCCTCCCCTCGACACAAGTCCTCCGGCCTGAAAGGCACAGGAAGGGATCCAGTGCCCAAAGGGTTAATTTCACTTACGCAATGTCGGGGGGGTGGTGGGGGGGGCAGTCTCTGATTGGACGCTCTGGATTTTAAGTTGCTTGGAGGTTGGGGGGGGTGGGGGGAGGAAGGAGTGAAAGTTGGGGGTGGGTGAGAGGCTGGAGAGTGGAGTGCTGAATCAATTGAGCTGGGAAAGAGTTAAAGCTTTGGGGGAAAAAGAAATTATGAAAAAAAAAGGCCTACTGGAAATGATCCAAACACTAGACTTCTTCAACCCTGCACGACAATATGTGTGCAGACATTCCACAGCCCTCTGCAAGCGCTCACAAAGGGCCAGGCTCCTAGCAATATAGCACAGTCAAGTATGTGCAAAGACTTAAAAATGCAGCTTTACTTTCTCACTCACTCTTTCACATGGATGCAAAAACAAAAAAACATCAAGAGCAGCCTCAGATATCTGTTGAATCTTAATCGCTCCACCGCTGAGCCTGTATTCCTCACACCCCTCAAATTCTCATTTACTTGGCGCGCACACGTGTGTGTGTGTGTGTGTGTGTTTCTGTGTTTGTGTGCCTCTATACTTGCCTGTGTGCATGTGTGTGTCACTGTGCATGCCTGTGTGTGTGTGTGTTTCTGTGCTTGCCTGTGTATGTGTGTATGTCTCTATGTTTGCCTGTGTGTGTGTGTGTATGTCTCTATGTTTGCCTGTGTGTGTTTGTGTGTGTCTATGCTTGCCTGTGTGTGTGCGTGTCTGTCTCTGTGTTTGTCTGTGTTGTGTGTGCGTGTCTGTCTCTGTGTTTGTCTGTGTTGTGTGTGTGTCACTATGCTTGCCTGTGTGTGTGTACGTTTGTGTCTATTTGTGTGTTTGCTTCCCTGTATGTGTGAGTGTGTATATCTGTGCGCTTGGCATTGTAAGCGTGTGTGTATTCCTCTCTGTATGTGTATGTGGGTGCCTGTTCACAAACTTGCTTTGTTGAAGTATATGTTTTAACTAGTCCCGGGTCGAATGAGCCTGCACACGTACTTGAGCATGTGTTACAAAAATGTTTCTTCATGTTACATGCTCCTTTTTCTCTCTTTTCCCTTGTGTAAATTATCCTCCCACACCCATCCACTCCACTCCCACCATCAATCAACAACTGTAACACTTCTTCACCATCGACCGGCCCATATATCTGCCAGGGTTACAAGGGTGGGTGGGGGGTTGGGGATGGAGGGTGGGGGGGGGGGCGGTGAATGGCTGGGCCTTGGGACAGGAAGTAAACACTGAAATCTTACCAGGAGACGTGGGCTTGCTTAAATCTTGGGAATATCTTTGGATGTTAAGGAAGCCTTGTGAATTCCCGTGGAAAATCTTTGTTTTCAGGAATAAGTTCTCACTCAGATTAGAGACCCAAGTATGTATTTATTTCCAGCCGATTTCAGTTCTGGTATTTTTTTTAAAGAATTCACTCTCAGGGTGTGGGCATTGCAGGCAGGACTCGCATCTCTTGCCCACCCCTAGTTGCACTGGGAAGGTGGTTGGGGGGTGGGTGGGTGGGTTGCACGAGGGCTTTTTCATTGAATGACAGGCTGGAATTTGGCAGAGGTGGCAGTGGTTCCACTGCCAAGGCCGGAAGTGGGGGTGGGGTGGTACGGGAGGGTGGGGGGAGGTGCAGGGGGCATGAGACGACCCCATTTCGGCGGACGGCAGGACCCAAGGGCCTCATTTGCTGGCGGTGGGGCAGTGGGTGCAGGTCACTGAGGCCAAGTGCTGCAGGGGTGACCACTGTCACCAGTGGAGCCTCTCCATGAGTTCAAGAATGCCCAAATAAGAACCTCCCCCCCGCCCCACCAAAATGCTGGAGCCTGCTGGGAGGCTCGGTTGGGCAGGCAGGGCAATCTGCCACCCTTCCCACCACTGGCAAAGTGGCATGGTGGCAGGAAGATGTCAGGTTCCCCATAAGACATAGGAGCAGAAGTAGGCCATTTGGCCCATCGAGTCTGCTCCGCCATTCAATGAGATCATGGCTGATCTGATAATCCTCAACTCCACTTTCCTGCCTTTCCCCCCTAACCCTTGATTCCCTGACTGATTAAAAATCTGTCTATCTCACCCTTGAATATACTTAACAACCCAGCCTCTACACCCCTCTACAGTAAAGAATTCCACAGATTGACCACCCTCTGAGAGAAGAAATTCCTCCTCATCTCTGTCTTAGATGAGTGACCCCTTACTCTGAGATTAAGCCCTCTGGTCCTAGACTCTCCCACAAGGGGAAACAACCTCTCAGCATCTACCCTGTCAAGCCCCCTAAGAATCTTATATGTTTCCATAAGGTCGCCTCTCATTCTTCGAAACTCCAATGAGTACAGGCCCAACCGACTCAACCTCTCCTCATAAGAAAATCCCTCCAAGATCAACCTAGTGAACCTTCTCTGGACTGCCTCCAATGCCAGTATATCTTTCCTTAGATAAGGGGACCAAAACTGTTCACAGTATTCTAGGTGTGGTCTAACTAGTGCTTTGTATAGTTTTAGCAAGACTCCCTTATTTTTATACTCCATTCCCTTTGAAATAAAGGTCAACATTCCATTTACTTTCCTTATTACCTGCTGAACTTGTATGTTAGCTTTTTGGGATTCTTGCACAAGGACTCCCAAATCCCTCTGTGCTGCAGCTTTCTGCAGTCTTTCTCCATTTAAATAATATTCAGCTCCTCTATTCTTCCTGCCAAAGTGCATAACCTCACATTTTCCCACATTATATTCCATCTGCCGCTTTTTTGCCCACTCACTTAACCCGTCTATATCCCTCTGTAGACTCCTTGTGTCATCCTCACCACTCGCCTTCCCACCTATTTTTGTGTCATCCGCATTCAACACCTTCCCTCGCCATTTTGCCAGCTCTCTCGCCTCCCGGTCCATAGCCAAGGGGCAGGTAAAACTCCAGGCCCCAGTTTCATTGCAGCAGTTTGATACAACTGAGTGGTTGGCTGGGCCAATTCAGAGGAGCAGTTACCAGTCAGCCACAACGCTGTGGGCCTGGAATCACGTGTAGGGCCAGGCCGGGTAAGGAGGGCAGATTTCCTTCCCCTAAAGGGGCATGAGTGAACCGGGTGGGTTTTTATCACAATCCGATAGTTTCATGGTCACCAGGACTTGAGACTAGCTTTTTATTCCAGATTTAATAAATTCTCAAGCCACAATGGTGGGATTTGAACTCAAATTTTCCAGATTATTAGTTCAGGATTGTCGTCTCTGACTGAAGACTGCTTCCTGGCAGAACACTGAACGGCCTAGTTCTCATTTTAAGGTTACACCCAGTTGTTCTGGATTCTGCCCACCCCCTTCCCACCAACCAGAGGAAATAGTTTCACTGCTGTTCCCCTATCAGCTAATGTAATCATTTTAAATACCTCTGTTAGATCACCACTTAATCTTCCATAATCAAAACAGTGCAAAACTAGGCTAAGCAACCTGTTCTCATAATTTAACCCTCTTAGCTCCAGTGTCGTTCTTAGTTTCCCAACCATCCCCCACCTCCCACTTCCCCCACCCCCCCCTTTGCCCGACCCCCTCCCCCTACTCCCCTTCCCCCTCTCCCCTCCCCCCACTCCCCTTCCCTCACTAACCCCCTTCTCCCCCACTTCTACCTCCAGCTAAAGGCATCTATTCTTTAAGGCCAGTGGGTGTTAGAAGGCTATTTTGGGGGAGAGAGAGACATCAGAGCTTGGCCCTGGGCTGTTTCTATCCAATTCTCTCCAACTTTTTTTTCCACGGAAGTCATTAGCGCAGTTAGAAGGGGGAAACACTGCTAGTTTTTATCCTTCCCTAGTCTGGTGTGGGAGGACACCTTGTGGTGCGGTGGGTAGCGTCCTTACTCCTGGGCCAGAAGCTCCAGGTTCAAGTCCCCCTTCAGGACTTGATGGCTACAGAAGGTGTGCCTGTAATGTGGCTAAACAGGTTGAGTATCAACTCATAAATCATTCCAAAATACCTGATGGCAAGGTGGTAAGAGTGGGTAGAGTTTCCTGGTCAGCCACACTGCAGAAGCCAATGGCAAACCACTGCAGTACTTTGCCAAGCATAATCATGGACCAATCAGAGAAGTCTATGGTTGCCAACACCCTTTCAGGACCTGAACAGAGAATTTTGCGTGGCAACCAAGACTTTTACTGTTTGTTTCTCTCTCTGTTCCTAAGGATTCCTCTAAGCACTTTAAAATGCCGCAGTAGATCATCCCTCAATCCTAACAACTTCTTTAATCATTGTAAACAGCAACAACTTGCATTTATATACACCTTTGATGTGGTGAACGATCCCAAGGCACTTGTATCAAACAAAATTTGGCACTGAACCACGTAAGGAGGTATGAGGGACAGGTGATCAAAGCTTGGTCAAAGAGGTAGGTTTCTAAGGAGGGTCTGAAAGAAAGAGAGAGAGAGAGAGAGAGAGAGGTGGAGAGGTTTAGGGAGGGAAGTCCAAAGCTTTGGGCCCCAGGCAGCTGAAGGCACGGCCGCCAATGTGGATTCTTAAGGAGTCGGTATTATATGAGCTGAGAGACCTTGGAGGGTTGTGGGGCTGGAGGAGGTTACAGAGCTAGGGAGGGAACAAACCACAGAGGGATTTGAAAATGCCTAAATTAGATTACCCCTCAATCACTGAGGTGTTTAAGATGATCAAAGGTTACTCCTCAGAAACACCTCAGATCACCTCATCCTGCACTCAAGGGAACACAAGCCTGGCCCATGTATTTCAGCCCCATAATTCAACCATTTTAACCCAATTTACCAGCCGCTGTCAATAGCAACAGCATTGTAGTGTCCCCCTCCACGCGGGTTAGCAGAGATGGTTAAACTGGGCCCTTTACTGATGAGGCTTCCGTTACCCCCTCCCCCTTCCCCTTCCCCCTTCTCTCCCCCTACCCCTCCCCACACTCCCCCCCACCACCACCACCCCCACCCCCCCTTCCCTTCCCCCTTTTCTGGAGGGTTGTTGTCATGGCTCCGCACAGAGTCTGAAACTTGCCCCTCCCAGTAGGACAACAGGCCAAGGGCGCACTCAGGACTCGCCCACACTGTCACGTCGATTCCGCGTGTGAATCAAGCTATCTAAGGATAAACCAGGGCTTTTAAGGTGAACCATACCTTATGTCAGCTGCGGTAGCACAACGTGTTGATACCTGTATGTTTAACAATTAAGCCTGTGCTTCCAGGCAGTTCTGTTGCTATGCCACTGAATTTGAGGTAAAATATCCTTGGGGAACAGAAGGTTAGACTGATAGCAGCTAATTAATGTACTCTAGGGTGTCTTTATCTGTGCAGTACTGATTAGGTTCAAACAGGATTTAATCACTTCCTATTCAATTAACCTTTTCTCTAATCCCTTAAATAGAGAAGATTGAGGGGGTGATCTGGTCAAAGTGTTTAAACTGTGAAAAGGATTTGATAAGCTTTGATCACAACTGGTAGAAATGAAACAAGTTCAACCCATTGTGTCAGCCATTATTCAGTAGGTATTTTTCTCTTCGTTCATGGGATGTGGGTGTCGCTGGCTGGGCCAGCACTTATTGCCCATCCCTAATTGCCCTTGAGAAGGTGGTGGGTGAGCTGCCTTCTTGAACCGCTGCAGTCCCGTGTGGTGTGGGTGCACCCACAGTGCTGTTAGAGGGAGGGAGTTCCAGGATTTTGACCCGGCGACAGTGAAGGAACGGCCGATATATTTCCAAGTCAGGATGGTGAGTGTCTTGGAGGGGAACTTCCAGGTGGTGGTGTTCCCATGTGTCTGCGGCCCTTGTCCTACTAGATGGTAGTGGTCGTGGGTTTGGAAGGCGCTATCAAAGGAGCCTTGGTGGGTTCTTACTCCTGAGCCAGAAGATCATGGGTTCAAGGCCTGCCCCAGCCTATGAGCATCCAAATCAAGGCAGTACTGAGGGAGTGCTGCACTGTCAGAGGTGCTGTCTTTCTGAAGGGACATTAAACCGAGGTCCCTTCTGCACCATTTCAAAGAAGAGCAGGCGAGTTAGCCCTGATCTCCTGACAATACTTAGCCCTCGATCAAAATCACAAAAACTGGTCATGATCACATTGTGGTTTGTGGGATCTTGCTGTGTGCAAATTGGCTGCCTCATTTCCTACATTATTAACAGTGAGTGCACTTTTAAAAAAAAAAGTCCAGCACTTCATTGGTTGTGAAGTGCTTTAGGATGTTCGGTGGTTATGGGAAGCACGATGTAAATGTGAGTCTTCCTCTTCATTTACTTTAACTTTGATAGGGCCGGTGGACACAGAGATGCGATTTCCTCTGGTTGGGGGAAGTCAGGAACGATGGGGGCTGGATTTTATAAAGAGAGCTGAGCTACTGAAGAAGCATTCCGATTGAACGGTGAAGGAGGTGCGAGGGGCTGAATGGCCTACTCCTGTCCCTATGGAATAACGTGAGTTTGTCTGGCTTGAGGTGCCGATGAGCATGAATTTACATCGTAGGATTGTCGGTAAGTGAGTCACAGGCACCGTTTCGGTTAGCACATTTATCTGCCTGAACCCATACCCCTTCACACATTGCGATCGCCAAGTGAATTACTCCCTTCTCCAGACACCAGCTGAAGGAAGCTGTTTCCATACCTTTGCTGTTACCTTCACTGACCTGAATCTGTCACTCGAGCCTTTCACTACCTGGTACCTGAAGAAACTCCCCATCATTGCCTCCGGCACCCAGGGCTGCGAAAATATTTAACCCCTTCCTGCCGAGGCTAACCTGCGACGTCCGACCTGCCTGGGTGTGTTGTGCCTGCGCCGAACGGCCTAAACAGAGCAGAAAGGAGGCCGCAGCTCCCTCTGCCTCGCAGTGCCACTCTGAGGGGGCATTCTCCACCACAGGACTGCTCTTGGGTGACCTCTACTGAGAGAACAAGGGAGCAAGGGGCACCAGTAAGTGTAGAAACAGCCAAAAAAGACGTCCACTCACATCAGAAACATCTAAAGCACTCCGCATAGAGGGACTGACTTTGAAATGCTTCAACCCTTCTTACGCAGGGCCATCTTTGCGCAGAGAAAGATCCCACAGGCAGCAATGAGTTTGAACAAGTTCAATCTAATTTCTGTCAGTGTTGGAACGTTAGCCCAGGAGACCAGTCTCCCCACCCCAGATTATGTTCTATTCCCGAAATACACAACACACCTCAAGTACAACATTTTAAGAAAAGGAAAGCAAAAGGTTTTTTTTTTTGGCAATTAAAACCTAACATGATCGTTTGCATATTCAACCCATAGTGTTCAATTTAGCAAGGAGATCCCTGGCAAACGATTAGCCCTCAACCAGCTTCACTAAAACTAGGTGGCCTGGACATTTATCACCCCCCAGGCAGCCCCCCCCAGTCCCAAACACAAGGGGAACCCCCAGGCAGCTCCCCCCCCAGTCCCAAACACAAGGGGAACCCCCAGGCAGCACCCCGCCCAGTCCCAAACACAAGGGGAACCCCCAGCCCCCCCCAGTCCCAAACACAAGGGGAACCCCCAGCACCCCCTAGTCCCAAACACACGGGGAACCCCCCAGCACCCCCTAGTCCCAAACACAAGGGGAACCCCCAGCCCCCCCTACTCCCAAACACAAGGGGAACCCCCAGCCCCCCCTAGTCCCAAACACAAGGGGAACCCCCAGCACCCCCTAGTCCCAAACACAAGGGGAACCCCCAGCTCCCCCCAGTCCCAAACACACGGGGAACCCCCAGCCCCCCCTAGTCCCAAACACAAGGGGAACCCCCAGCCCCCCCTAGTCCCAAACACAAGGGGAACACCCAGCCCCCCCTAGGCCCAAACACAAGGGCAACCCCCAGCCCCCCCTAGTCCCAAACACAAGGGGAACCCCCAGACCCCCCTAGTCCCAAATACAAGGGGAACTCTCAGCCCCCCCTAGTCCCAAACACAAGGGCAACCCCCAGCCCCCCCTAGTCCCAAACACAAGGGGAACCCCCAGACCTCCTTAGTCCCAAACACAAGGGGAACCCCCAGCCCCCCTAGTCCCAAACACAAGGGGAACCCCCAGCTCCCCTAGTCCCAAACACAAGGGGAACTCCCAGCCCCCCCTAGTCCCAAACACAAGGGGAACCCCCAGACCCCCCTAGTCCCAAACACACAGGGAACCCCCAGCCCCCCCTAGTCCCAAACACAAGGGGAACCCCCAGACCCCCCTAGTCCCAAACACAAGGGGAACCCCCAGACCCCCCTAGTCCCAAACACACGGGGAACCCCCAGCACCCCCTAGTCCCAAACACAAGGGGAACCCCCAGACCCTCCCAGTCCCAGACGCAAGGGGAACCCCCAGACCCTCCCAGTCCCAGACACAAGCGAATCACCCTTGCACGTGACCCAGTTGCGGTTTGTGGCCTAGCAACCGTGGCAGAGGTGGGGGGGATGGGTCATATGCTCAGGGGCTGATGTATGTCCGGGGTTGGGGGGGGAGGGGAGGGTGGGTGGGTGGGTGAGCGATTTAAATGGTCGACACAAATAAACCAAGAGTGCAAAGGTGAAAAAGATTGTTCAATGTTTGCAACAGCCTCGCCACACCCCTGCCACCATGTTGCAGGCAGTGGGAGCAGGTAGTTTGCATGTGAAATTTCATGGCCTGCAAACTACTTACCCAGCTGCTTATCACCTTTGAACAAGATAACCCCACAGTGGAGGTTATTTCATCCACAGTAGCAATAACCAATGATTCCCGTTTGCGTATTAAAAATTAAAAACACACTTCCTACGCACGCTGATGACTGGCTGTCCCCCATCACAAGTTCCAATGGCCAGATTTATAATGAAAACCATTTATGTAAACATGTCACGCTGTGATTACACCCTTCCCCCCCACTACCCCCCCCCCCTCCCCCCAATCCCCGTGTTCTATGTCTCATGGCTCCTCCATCAATGCTCCAGGGAAGCCCCTACAGTCGAATTGCCAAAACTGTCCTCCGTTTTGCGAGTTAGCTAAATTTTATTTCTAAATAAAAAAAAATTAAATCATTTGAAGAAATAAGGGCAGAAAGTTTGATTTTCAAAATGGAGGTTGAACAATATCTACACCCCCACCACCCCCACCCCCACCCCCACCCCCACCCGGTCCAATTATCTCCGACCCTCTTCACCCACTTCACCTCAACGCTACGCTTGACCCTCATGCCAAGTGCAAAGCACAACTGGTGGATGATATTTATGTTTTGCTCAATTTATATCATCCTTTATTTTTCCAGTGGCAAACTATCACGACCACAGCGAAACAAGTTCAACTTGCTTGTAGAGAGGAAAAAAAATATTGTGAGGCAATTGTGAAGGACGTGGGTTTCAAAGACAGAAACATCCAAAGAATTTGGTTGGATGGAAGCCAAAAAGTCAAAGTAACAAAGGGTGTTTTGTTTACGTTATGTCTCGAGTGAATAGAGAGCCCAGCTCGGCTAAGCAGCCCCAACTTTCGGAGAACCTTGTGTTTTAAGCTCTGCAGGACAGGGCCAGAGGACGCTATTAAGCAGAGACCATCTGAAGGCCCGTTGAATGGGAGAAACGCAGGACCCTGGCACGCCACATCCCCCTCGTCGCCTGTTGTCCCTTTCCTAGCTCACCGGTGATGGGAAGGGCAGCCTGGTGATGCCAACGTTGCCTGGGGGCTTCAGGTCTGGATCTCCCGCCACCCACAACCCCCTACACTTACACCAACCATCACCCACCACATCCACCCTCGGGGCCTTCCCTCACCAACTGAGAATTTAAATCAAACTCTCCCCTATCTGCTAGGTTGACGTCTGCCATCAGTCAAAGGGATCTGCATCTGGAGTACTGTGCATCGTTCTGGTCTCTCGAATTAAGAAAGGATATAATATTAAAGCAGTTTAGAGAAGGTTCACTCAACCGATTCCTGGGATGAAGGGGGTCATCTTACCAGCAAAAGTTGAGCAGGTTGGGCCTGTACTCATTGAACTTTACAAGAATGAGAGTTGATCTTAGTGAAAATAGTGAGAGGACTTGACAGGGTAAGAATGCTGGGAGGATGTTTCCCCTTGTGGGGGAACCTAGAACGAAGGGGCACGGTTTGAAAATTAGGGGCTGAACTTTTCCCCCCATCAGGGGGCGAGAGCGAGCGTGATCGGGTGCGCCCCACCATTTTAGGCGGGCGGGCCAATTAAGGCCCACCCAGCGTGACGCTTGCCACAAGTGCTGGGCGCTCCCTGTGTGGGCCAGGAGGAGGGGGATTCCCTGATTCGGGACCAGCGCTCTGTCAGGCATGTGCACGCGAAAGAGTGCAGGAATCTCCCTGAGGCACGGAGGTGCCTCGGGGAGACTAGTTAAAGTTTTTAAAAGCTAAATACAGAGGAGAAAAATATGATAAGACGTGTTCCCTCACGGGACAGCGCCACGTGAGCTGGGAATTTTACATCACTCCATGAAAGCTCATCCCGCCCGTGGATGGGGTTTCATGAAAAATGCGAAGGCCGCTTGGGGCTCTCCACCTGCCCCCCGCCAACCTTAAGATTGGACGGGCAGCTCATTTAACTATGTTAATTAGTTTTTACGGGCCTTAATAGGCCTCTGACAGTTCGGCAGGTGGCCGGACTGAAAATCTAAATGACGCGCGGTAACATGGTGACACCCGCCTGGTGTCACCCCGCGTCATTTTACACCTCGGCGAGCGGGTCCCGCCCCTGATCGCCGACCGGAAAGTTCTCCCCTACAGGGGACTCCCATTTTAAGATGGAGATGGGGAGAATTTCTTTTCTCTCAGAGGGTTGTTAGTCTGTGGAATTCTCTTCCCCAGAGAGCAGTGACGTCCTGGGTCATTGAGTATATTCAAGGCTGAGTTTGGATTTTTGATCGACATGGGAGGCCAGGGTTTTTTGGTGGGGGGGTTCAGGCAGGAAAGTGGAGTGTTAAGGCCACGTCAGATCAGCCATGATCTTATCGAATGGACGAGCGGACTCGAGGGGCCGAATGGCCTACTCCTGTTCCTAATTCTCGTGCTCTTGCATGTGCCTTTTACTTCCCCAGCTCTAGATTTTGTAAGCTGCTATGAACTTCCTCCTGACCTCCGCTCCCCCCCACCCATCCCACCCCACCCCCCACCCCACCGCCAGAGATTCCTCACATGGATATCCAGGAGGTTAATCTTCAATCCCTGGAAATTCCTGGGAAATCTGGGTCAGTTGCCAAACCTAGGGATTACCACACTCAGCTCCTGCCAAGTGATAGGCATTACTGTAAGCGCCGACCAGTGGGGGATTGGGGGAAGAGAGGAACAGTATGCACCATCACTCTCCACCATTTTGGTTTGGTCAAAGGATCCCAGCCAGAGCCGCTCTTTCACAACCCAACTCAACCTGGGCCTTCCCTGCAAATTCCAGACAGGAAACTCTCAGGAAACCTCCTGTTTGAAACAACGAAATGTCCCGGGAGCGTCACAGGAGCATTAGCACACGCGGCACCAATCCACATAGAACCAGGCGACCAATAAGAGGCGAGGTTCAACGAGTGGTTGAAAGGAGGAGAAAGAGGTGGAGAGCTTTGGGAATGGAGTTCCAGAACTGAAGAGTCCGGACAGCTGAAGGCCTGGCCACCCGCTGAGAACGTGCAACAGGCCAGAGTTGAAGGAGCGCCGAAATCTTGGAGGTCGGAGGCTCGGAGGAGGTTACATGCATAGGGAGGGGCAAGGCCATGGAGGGCTTTGAAAACAAGAATAAGTTTTAAAATTGAGGCATTGCTGGACCAGGAAACAATGTAGGTCAGAAGGTACAGCACCCTCTGTAATAGATGTTCAAATCTCAGCTGCAACCCATTCTTTCAACAGTATTTATAAAAACACATTTTGAAACCGGCCAACCTAAATTCTTCTAGTGCTGTCAGAGAGCGAGTTCCAGGGTTCTGACCCAGCGACAGTGAAGGAACGGCGATATATTTCCAAGTCAGGATGGTGAGTGACTTGAAGGGGAACCTCCAGGCGGTGGTGTTCCCATGTGTCCTCCTAGTGGTCGTGGGTTTGGAAGGTGCTGTCTAAGGAGCCTTGGTGAGTTCCTGCAGTGCATCTTGTAGGTGGTACACACACTGCTGCTACTGTGTGTCAGTGGTGGAGGGAGTGAATGTTTGTGGATGTGGTGCCAATCAAGTGGGCTGCTTTGTCCTGGATGGTGTCAAGCTTCTTGAGTGTTGTTGGAGCTGCACTCATCCAGGTAAGTGGCGGGCATTCCATCACAGTCCTGACTTGCTCCTTGTAGATGGTGGACGGGCTTTGGGGAGTCAGGAAGTGAGTTACTCCTTGCAGGATTCCCAGCCTCTGACCTGCTCTTGTAGCCACAGTATTTATATGGCTAGTCCAGTTCAGTTTCTGGTCAATGGTAACCCCCAGGATGTTAATAGTGGGGGATTCAGTGATGGTAATGCTATTGAATGTCAAGGGGCAATGGTTAGATTCTCTCTTGTTGGAGGTGGTCATTGCCTGGCACTTGTGTGGCGTGAATGCAAGGATGACTGTGTATCATTTCACCAATGACAGTAACCAAATTCTGGTCAAATACTTCCTCTAAGTTTCAACTTCCCATCGCACAAGCTTTGTTTTACACACTCGCATTGGCAAATATTCTTGGCTGCTGCCATCAGACATGATCAGGAGGACAATCCGAACCCGGTTCAAAAATTACAATCTTGTGGCATTTGCTTAGCAACCAGGAGTGGTCCTGAGTAACATTATGCAACCTCCTAATACGTCATTAAAAAGGAACGAATAATGTATTAATTCATGTCGTTTTATGAAGAGTAACTTCAAAGTACATTCACATTAGAATGCATCCTTTCCCCGAACACACATTGTCTTCCCCACACCCCAGACAAGGTCAAGTAGCCAGAAACACATCTGCAACACACTCACATATAATGTACCATGCCCATCGGAAATAGCAGCAATTTAACTCCGCATGCAAGGTTGGTCCAAATCCACCAAATACTTTTCAAACTGGCAGACTGTGTAAATCATAACACATACAACACGGGTGGCCAAAGCTTAAGAGCCAGAAAAAAGACATGTTATCCTAACAAAGAGACACAATTACTAAATACATTGTCACATACCTTAGTTTCCAGCCAGGATGATACTCCCTTCCCATTTACAGGGCAGAATTGTCCCAGATGTGCGCTATGTGCGGTAGCGGGCGGGTAAAACGTTTTTCCCGCCGGACGCAATGGCAGCTTTTCACGCCGTATCGTCCCAGACCCGCCGCGTTAATTATGCGTCCCCGGGAAACATGCCGTTTCCATGGCGAGCGGGCTCCTGATTCGCTCGCCACTCCGTCACTTCACCGCTTCGTCACACCGGGCACCATATTTAAATTACAGCCCCACACTCAACACTTCCAGCCCAGGACGGCAGCAAAGAAGACATGGCCCCGAAAGGCAAGGAGACTGCAGCCCTCGAGTGCCTTTTGGACGCTGTAGAGGCCCCGCTGTGATGTCCTCTACCCCCACACTGGCCACAGGAGGGGCAGCAGCAGCATTACCACTCCGGCTTGGTAAGCGATAGGACTGGTGGTCGGTGCCAATGCTGCACAGAAGAGGTTGGCCATCCAGTGCAGATAGAGGATGAATGATCTCATCCGTGCAGCCAGGGTTAGGCAACCATCTCATCACTCTAAACTCACACTCACAAACCCATCACACATTCACTGGCATCTCACTCACTGCCAGTTCAAGGGATATCACCACTCACTCTCTCACACACACCCTCACATCTCCATCTGGCCTCATCTCCTCTGGAGACTGCCTCCACAACATCTTGAGGCCACTTGCACAGATCAACATGTGTCCCCCACACACACCCTGGGATACCCTCCTTCCCCAGTACAGCCCTCACCCTGCAGCCTCTTCCCTTGCCTGAGGCCACTTCTCCCCCTTCCCCAAGCAAGACCTAACCCTGCAGCTGTTGAAAAGCCACCCACATATGGCTGGTCTGGTAGGTAGAGATCTGCCCGTGAGCCCCCCCTAACAGTGATGTGGTACTGTCTGTGAAGCCTGGCGCTGATGACTGCGAGTGCTGCCCGAAGCAAGGTGGGCAAACAGACCTTGAAGTCCAGAGCGAAATGCAGCTCACCAGGCGCATGCCTTCTATAAGCTGTTGTGTTTTCCTGCCAATGTGGGTGGGTGATCCAGGGGCAGGTGGGGGTGGGTTTGAGCCCAGCGGGCCGGCCTTATAATGATACGCTGATACATTACAATGAGGTTCCCGATGTCTGATGGTGGGAAACGCGGCCCCACCATTGACAGGCAGAGCAGACGATCACAAACTGGTTTCACAATGTCGTGAAGCCAAGTTTTGATCTTCTCACCATATTGTCCGCTCACACCATCGAACGCGCCCGACGCCAGTGGGCACAGAAAACCCCCGCCTAGGTCTTAGGTAACCAGGTTACATCTGCCATGGGTGAGACCGTGATGAGTTTTGATGTCTTCCTCAAATATTATGTATACTACAAAGAAGATACAGTACAAAAATAGACCATTCAGCCCAACAACCTATCCTATCATTTATGCTGCACTCTAGGGTTGCGGCAGGGCAGTTGCAGGCGGCTATCTTGGTCCCACTGGAGAATTCGCTCTCACTCTGTAAAGTATCTCTCTCTTTTTCTACTTCCCTCGCTCCCCTCTCAGTCTCTACTGTCCTGCACAGTGACTCACAGAGGCTCCACTCACAGATCTTAACCTCCCAAGTTCTCTCGGGTTTTGCAATTCTCCCGGGTTTTAGGCCCTTGTCCGGCTTCATGCTTTCTTGGGCTCTGTCCTTCTCTGGTTGTCTCTGACGGTCATTGGTTCAAGTCCCGCTCCAGGGACTTGGGGCAGGGATTTTAAGTCCCGCGGGCGAGCGTCCCGACGTAATCGGGCGATATTTCAGTCGGCGGGCACACACGAGAATCGGCAGTGCGCCCGCTGGCAATTAAGAGGCCTATTAAGGCCCTTCATAAATGAATTTAAACCTATTTTTCTCTGCCCGTCCAACATTACGGTGGAGGGCGGGCAAATCGGCCAGGTGGCCTTTTGATTTCCTTGGCCAACCTCACCCTTGGGCGGGATGAGGTTTCCACCATGAAATAAAAAATTTTTGGAGGGGGGCAGAATTTTTATTCCGCTGACGCTATTGCGATTCAGTCCCACGTCGGGACATTTTTTTTACAGGTTTTAAAAACCTTTATTTTTGATTTTAAGATCGTTCAACTCCCTGACACAGCTACTCCCCCTCCCCCGCCTCCAGGGAGCTTTCAGTACGCGCTCCCCCCACCACTGCCCCCTTGAAAATCCTGCCGCTGAGCACAAAACGTAGGCTGACATTCCCAGGGTAGTACAGAGGAACTGCTGCACTGGGCAGAATTCTTACCTCGATGGGCAGGCAGGCAGCCAATCACCACCACCATAATGGGCCCCGCCGCCATTTTGAGTGGGCGGGCCAATTAAGGCCCGCCCGGCGGCCTGTCCGACGGGAAACAGGATGCGCTCCCTGTGCGGGGTTGGAGGGGGTGGAATCCCCATCTGTCAAAGAGCGCACTGCTCCCTGAGGCAAAGTCCTGTCTCAGGGAGATTCGTGACAGGTAAGTAAAGTCTAAAAATAGAAAAATATTGAAATTATTAACACGTCGCCCTGTCATGTGACAACGTCACACGGGATGGGACATGTTAATAAATAATACATAAAATTTATTACATTTTTTAAAAATCAGACATTAAATTTCACCCCGCCAGTGGATGAAGTTTCATGAATCACCTGGAGCCCGCTGGGGCTCCTGGCCTGCCTGCCAGCCCTTAAGCTTGGCCGGGCAGGGTGTTTAATAAGGTTAACTAGTCTGTCCATGGCCTCAATTGGCCAATGACAGGTCGGCGGGCGGACGGCTGATTTCACTGACCACCCCACCTTCCTGAATATTTAAAGGGACCTGGATGACGTCGGGGGTTCCTCCCGACACCATCCCACGTCATTTTCCCCTCGGCGAACGGGCCCCGCCCCGAGGGGAAAATCCTGGCCCCTGTCTTTCAGATCAGACGCTAGACCAGTGCCCTGTCTGCTCTCTCAGGCGGACGTAACGGCACCTATTGGCAGACGGGCAGGGTAGTTAGGGGAGATGGTGACGCGGTGGGAATGTCACCGGACTGGTAATCCAGAGGCCCCAGGCTAATTCTCTGGGTGGGGGGGGACATGGGCTCAAATCCCAGCTGCTGGAGTTTAAATTCAACTAATAAAACCTGGAGTGTAAAGCCAGGCCCAGTAATGGTGACCATGGGGAGAGCTTCCCCCCCCCTGTCAGGGGTGGGGTGCGGGCCTGATTGGGGTACGTGCTGCCATTTTACGTGGGTGGGCCGATTAAGGCCCGCCCAGCGTGACGGGCGCCTGGGAAGCGCTGAGCGCGCCCTGTGCAGGCTGGCGCGGGGGGGGGTGGTGGGGGGAGAGGAGTTCCCTGAGCCAGGGCCTGCGCTCTTTCACCCGCAGAAATCTCCCTGGGTCACAGGGCCTGCCTCACGGAGATTAGCTTAAGTTTTAAAAAATTTTAATAAAGAAAAGAAAAAAATTTTCAGACATGTCCCGATGAACATTGACGAAACAATGCAATTGATTTATTAAACCCTTCATCCGGCCCGTGGATGAGGCTCCATGAAAAATGCGAAGGCCGCCTGGGCTCCTAAGGCCGGACGGGCAGCTCAGTTTATTAGTTTAATTGATATTTAAATGGCCTCAATAGGCCTTTGACGGTTTGGCGGGCGCACAGCTGACATCTCCCCGCGTCATTTTACACCTCGGCGAGCAGGCCCCACCCCCTCCCCCGCTCACCGAGCCGAAGATTCAGGCCCAAGAAACCATTGTTGTAAAAAAACCCATCTGGTTCACTCATGCCCTTAAGGGAAGGAAACCTGCCGTCCTTACCCGGTCTGACCCACATGGGACTCCAGACCCACAGCAATGTGGTTGACTCTTTATACTGTCTTCTGAAATGGTCCAGCAAGCCACTCCAGGGCAATTAGGAACGGGCAATAAAACGCTGGCCTTGCCAGTGATGCCCATGTCCAATGAATAAAGAAAAAGAAATGATTTGTCCCTCTGCTAACAAATTGAACGGATGACCCGATCATTGCCGTATTGCTGTTCACGGAAGTTCACTGCGCAGAAATTCATTTTGAAGTTTGCTAATCCCCTGCAGCCCCACAAGATTTCCTACTTTGTGATAGTGGCTGCGCTGAAAAGCACTTTCGGACACCCTGAGGTTCCTATCTCTTCAGTAAGCGTCCAAAATGACTGTAAATGTTAGTCTGCTGGCAGACCTCAACTGGCCTGTGCAGCTGGACACCCTAAAGCCTGTTGCCTACAAGCAAACAGCTGCTGGCTCTGTTTCGTTGTGGGCAGAAGTCTTAAGAGCACAACATGTGGTTTGCGATCAAGCTCTCTCCCCACCCACCCGCTCACACTATCACCAACCCTTCAGCGCCACCAGTGGTTTGGACCATTGTTCAGTGTAAATTGTGATGGCAAGTGGACAATAAATGTTGACTAAACAGATGGGCTTGTGGTGACTATTCCTCACCTCAGTTCTGAAGGACTTGTGCAGTGTGGGTAGCACATTAAACTCCGATACTTAATGTCTTAGCTTGCCATGACTCTGCACCCACCACCCCGCCCCAAACCACATCATCGACTTGCTTGAATAGCAAATCGTTTACTCAGCATCCAAAACACAGGCAGGGAAACAAATGAACAACTTTCAGAACATCTTCTTAACCCACCACAGAGACATCCAGCAATTATTAAAACACAGTATGTATAATAATAACACAGGGATTAAACACACAGGGAATAAAAACACAGGGATTAAACACACCGGGATTAAACACACCGGGAATAAACGCACCGGGAATAAACGCACCGGGAATAAATGCACCGGGATTAAACACACCGGGATTAAACACACAGGGAATAAAAACACAGGGATTAAACACACAGGAAATAAATACACCGGGAATAAACACACCGGGATTAAACACACCGGGATTAAACACACAGGTAATAAACACACCAGGATTAAACACACCAGGATTAAACACACAGGGAATAAACACACCGGGAATAAACACACCGGGAATAAGCACACAGGGATTAAACACACAGGGAATAAACACACTGGGAATAAACACACCGGGATTAAACACACAGGGAATAAACACACTGGGATTAAACACACTGGGATTAAACACACTGGGATTAAACACACATGGATTAAACTCACCAGCATTAAACACACCGGGACTATACACACCGGTATTAAACGTACAGGGATTAAACACACTGGGATTAAACACACTGGGATTAAACACACCGGGATTAAGCACACCGGGAATAAACACACCGGGAATAAACACACCGGGATTAAGCACACAGGGAATAAACACACCGGGAATAAACACACCGGGAATAAACACACCGTGATTAAACACACCGGGATTAAACACACAGGGAATAAACATACAGGGAATAAACACACCGAGATTAAACACACCGAGATTAATCACACCGGGAATAAACACACAGGGAATATACACACAGGGAATATACACACAGGGAATAAACACACAGGGAATATACACACAGGAAATAAACACACAGGGAATATACACACAGGGAATATACACACAAGGATTAAACACACCGGGAATAAACACACCGGGAATAAACACACAGGGAATAAACACACAGGGAATAAACACACCGAGATTAAACACACCGGGATTAAACACACCAGGATTAAACACACCGGGATTAAACACACCGGGATTAAACACAGGGAATAAACACACTGGGATTAAACACACCGGGATTAAACACACCAGGATTAAACACAGGGAATAAACACACCGGGATTAAACACAGAGATTAAAAACACCGGGATTAAACACAGGGAATAAACACACCGGGATTAAACACACAGGAAATTAAACACACAGGAGATTAAACACACAGGGAATAAACACACAGGGAATAAACACACAGGGAATGAACACACCGGGATTAAACACACAGGAAATTAAACACACAGGAGATTAAACACACCGGGATTAAACACACAGGGAATAAACACACAGGGAATAAACACACAGGGAATGAACACACCGGGATTAAACACACAGGAAATTAAACACACGGGGAATAAACACACCGGGATTAAACACACCAGGATTAAACACACAGGAAATTAAACACACAGAGATTAAACACACAGGGAATAAACACACCGGGATTAAACACACATGAAATAAACACACAGGGAATAAACACACAGGGAATAAACACACCGGGATTAAACACACCGGGATTAAACACACAGGAAATTAAGCACACAAAGATTAAACACACAGGGAATAAACACGCCGGGATTAAACACACATGAAATAAACACACAAGGAATAAACACACAGGGAATTAAACACACAGCGCATAAACACACTGGAATTAAACACACGTGAAATAAACACACGGGGATTAATCAAAAAAGAGCCAAGGCCTGGATTATAGGAGAGCACAATTGTGAAAATCAGTATGATAAACCATGTGACACACAGGGGGCTATTATACACGGCGGTGGGGGGGAGGGGGTGTTATTATACACAGGGAGGTTATTAAATATGGAAGGGGCATTATTAAACATGGGGGGGGTTATTATACACGGGGAGAGGTATTATAAACAGGAGGCATTTTTTACACGCGGTTTATTACAGACGGTGAGGTGAGTATAGACGGGGGGGTCATTATACAAGGGGGTATTATACCATAGGGGGTTATTACACATGAGAGGGTTATTATACATGGGGGGGTTATAATACCCGGGGGGTTATTATACATGGGGGAGTTATTATACTTGGGGGAGGTTATTATACATGGGGGGTTATTTTATACAGGGCAGGATTATTATACATGGGGGGTTATAATACACAGGGAGGGGGCGTTATTATACACGGGAGTGCTATTATACATGGTAGGGGCTACTATAAACAGAGGGGGTTATTATACACAGGGGGGATTTTATTATGCACGATGGGGGGTGGGGGCTATTATACACAGGGGAGTTATTGTACACGGGGGGGTTATTATACATGGGGGGTATTATATACAGGGGGATTATTATATGCAGGGAAGTTATTGTACACGGGGGGTGTTATTATACATGGGGGGTATTATATACAGGGGGATTATTATACACAGGGGAGTTATTATACACGGATGGGTTATTATACACGGATGGGTTATTATACCTGGGGTGGGTTATTGTACACAGTGTGGTGGGGGGGGTGGTTATTATACACTGCTGGGTTATTATATATGGAGGCGATTATTATATACCAGGGGGTATTATACATGGGGAGATTATTATTTTGCACTGGGGGTTATTATACACAAGCGGGAAATTATACACGGGAGGCTTATTATATACTAGGGGTTATTATACACGGGGGGTTATTATACACGGGGGGAGGGTTTATTACACATGGGGTGGGGGTTATTATACTCGGGGTGTTATTATACACGGGGGAGTTATTATACACGGGGGAGTTATTATACATGGGGGAGTTATTATACATGGAGGGAGGGTTTATTACACATGGGGTGGGTGTTATTATACTCAGGGTGTTATTATACACGGGGGAATTATTATACACGGGGGTTTATTACACATGGGGTGGGGGTTATTATACTCAGGGTGTTATTATACACGGGGTATTATTATACATTGGGGAGTTATTATATATGAAGGGGGTTATTATACATGGGGTGTGGTTATTGTACACGGTGAGTGGTTATACATAGGCCGGGGTATATTATGCACTGGAGTTATAATACACGGGGAAGCGTTATTATACAGGGGGTTTATTATACATGGGGGGTTATATTACACAGGGGGGGTGGTTTTCGTAGGTGGGGGGTGTTATTATTCACAGAGGGATTATTATACATGGAGTGGATTATTATACTTGGGGGGCATATTATTATACATAGGGGGGTTATTATACACGGGGGTTTATATTACACAGGGGGGGGATTTTCATATGTGGGGGGCGTTATTATTCACAGGGCAATTATTATACACAGAGCAGGTTATTATACATGGGGGGTGTTATTATACACAGTGGGGGGAGGGTTATTATACACAGGGGTTATTATACACAGGGGTTATTATACATGGGGTGTTATTATACACGGTGGGGTATTATACATGGGCAGTTATTATATTTGGGGGGGGCTATTATACACAGGGGGCTATTATACATGGGGAGGGGTTTTATATTTGGTTCAGGGTTATACACTGGGGGGTATATTATACACTGGTGTTTACACGGGTGGGAGGAGTTATTATACATGAAGGGGTTATTATACATATGGGGATATTATACATGGGGGATTATTATATACGGGGGGTTTAGACTTGGAGGGGGTTATTATACATATGGGGATATTATACATCAGGGGTTTATAATACACGGGGGGGGGTGTTATTATACACAGGGGTATTATACACAGGGCAGTTATCATACATGGGGGGTTGTATTACACAGGGGGATTTTTATACACGCGGGGGCGGTGTTATTATTCACAGGGGAATTATTATACATGGGGGGGAGGTTATTATACATGGGGGCAGGTTTATACATAGGGGGTTATTACACACGGGGGGTTATTATACACGAGGGTTTATGTTACACGAGGGGGGGTTTATATGTGAGGGGATCGTTATTATGCACAGGGGAATTATTATACATGGGGGGAGGGGGTTATTATACCCGGACGGGTTATTATACACAGGGAGGTTATTATACACAGGGGGAGGGGATATTATACACGGGGCGGGGCCGGGGTTACTATACACAGATAGGTTATTATACTTTGGGGGTTATTATACATGGGAGGGGTTATTATACCCAGGACAGGGTTATTATACATGGGTGGGGGCTATTATGCACAGGGGTGTTATTATACACAGGGGGTTGTATTACACAGGGGTATTTTTATATGCGCGGGGGGAGCGTTATTATTCACGGGGAATTATTATACATGGCGGGAGGTTATTATACAGAGGGGATTATTCAATATGGAGAGAGTTATTACACATGAGGGGTTATATTACACAGGGGGTGTTTATACCTGGGGGGATCGTTATTATACACAGGGGGGTTATTATACACGGGGGGAGTTATTATACTTTGGGGGATGTCATACATGTGGGGGTATTATAGACGGGAGCGGGATTTATTATACATGGGGGTTATTATACACAGGGGGGGTTATTATACAGGGGGGGCTATTATACGCAAGGGGTTTAAAACACATGGGTGGGTTATTATATATGGGATGGGGGTTAGTATATACAGTGGGGTTATTATACACGGGGTGGTTATTATACATGGGGAGGTTATTATACAAGGGGGGGTTATTATACAAGGGGGGGTTATTATACATTGGGGGTATTATATGTGGGGGGGGCTATTATACACATGGGAATTATTATACACAGGGGGATATTATACATGGGAGGGCTATTATACACGAGGGACCATTATATGGAGGGGGGGGTTATTATACACTGGGGGGGTTATTATACATGGGGGGATTATTATACACGGAAGTGGATTAATTTACACAGGGGGTTTATTATATATGGGACGGTCATTACACATGGGGATTATTATACCCGGGTGTTATTATACATGGGGCGGTTATTATAAATGGAGGGGTTATTATACACAGGTGGGTTATTATTCACGGGGGGTTATAATACATGGGGGGAGGGCGGTTATTACACATGGAGGGGGGTATTATACATGGGAGGGGTTATTATACCTGGGGGGGGTTATTATACACTAGGGGTTATTATACATGGGGGGTTATTCTACACGGAGGGGCTATTACACATGGGTGGGGGGTTATTATATATGGTGGGGAATTATTATACCTGGGGGGGGTTATTATACACTAGGGGTTATTATACAAGGGGGGGTTATTATACATGGGGGGGTTTATTATACACTAGGGGTTATTATACATGGGGGCTGTGTTATTATACATGGGGAGGGCGTTATTATACACGGAGGGGTTATTACACATGGGTGGGGTTTATTATACATGGTGGGGAGTTATTATACATGGGAGGGGTTTATACATGGGAGGGTTTAGTCTACACTGAGGGTTATACATGGGGCAGAATTTTCTGCCTGTCGGGCGGACGGGCCCGACCCAATCTCTGGCGGGCGAGGAACCTATCCCCGCCGCCATTTTACGTGGGTGGGCCAATTAAGGCCCGCCCAGAGTGACGTCCGGTGGGAAGCGCTATGCGCTCCCTGTGCAGGCGGGGGGAGGTGGGTGGATTCCCCAAAAGCGAGAATCGCTCTTTCACGCATGCGCATGATAGAGCGCACATCTCCCTGAGGCTAAGTGCAGCCTCAGGGAGATCCCTGACACTTCCAAAAAATATGAAAAATTAGAAGAAAAAAATTCCCGTAACATGTCCCCCTCGTGTGGCAATGTCACATGAGATGGGACACGTTCATAATTTACATTATAAGTTTATTAAACTGTTTAAAACCCTGCATGAAACCTCATCCCGCCGCTGGATGAGGTTTCATGTTTTCTCTATTTGCCGCCGGGGCTCCTGGCCGACCCGTCAACCTTAAGGACGGGCAGGTCCTTTAATTGCTTAAATGATCCTGTCAATGGCCTCAATTGGCCATTGACAGGTCGGTGGGCCCGCAGCTGATTTTGCTGTGCCCCCGCCTTCCTGAAAATTTAAATGGGACGGGATGATGTCAGGGGTTCCGCCCAACATCACCACACGTCACTTTACGCGTCGGCGAGTGGGCCCCGCCTCCTGATCACCGACGGCAAAATTCTGCCCATGGGGGTTGTCATACACGGGGGATTATATTACACAGGGGGGTTTATACGCCGGGGCATTATTATTCACAGGGGGATTATTATACATGCGGGGTTATTATTCACGGTGGAGTTATTATACATGGAACAAGGGGTTAGTATACACGGGGTGGTTATTATACACGGGGGGGTTTATTATACAAGGGGGGGTTATTATAAATGGGGTGGTTATTATATGCAGGGGGATATTATACACGGGAGTTATTATACACGGGGAGGGTGATTGTACACACGGGGGTATTATATATGGGGGGTTATTATAAATGGGGGGGGGTTATTATGCATGGGGGTTTATTATGCAAGGCGGGGTTATTATAAATGGGCAGTGTTATTATACACAGGGGGATATTATACACGGGGAGGGTTATTGTACACAGTGGGTATTATATATAGGGGTTTATTATACACGGGGGATTATTATACATGGAGTGAGTTTATACACGGTGTGGTTATTATACATGGGGGATTATTATACACAGGGGGTAATTATACATGGGGGGGGTTATAATACATGGCGGAATTAATATACGTAGGGCGGTTATTATACATGGGGGGTTATTATACACAGGGGGTTATTATACACAGGGGGTAATTATACATGGGAGGGTTATTATACACAGGGGGTTATTATACACAGGGGGTAATTATACATGGGAGGGTTATTATACACAGGGGGTTATTATACACAGGGGGTTATTATACACAGGGGGTAATTATACATGGGAGGGTTATTATACACAGGGGGTTATTATACACAGGGGGTAATTATACATGGGGGGGTTATAATACATGGCGGAATTAATATACGTGGGCGGTTATTATACACGGGGTGGGGGTGTTATTATACATGGGGGGGTTATTATACACGGGGGGCGTTAATATACACGGGGGTTTATTTTACTTGGGGTTTTATTATACATGGAGGGGGTTATTATACACGGGGGGTTATTAAACATAGAGGGGCTATTATAAATTGTGGGCAATATTATACTCGGGGGGATATTATACATGGGGGGATTATTATACGGGAGGGGCTATTATACACGGGGGTGGGTTAATTTACACGGGGGGTTTATTATGCAAGGAGAGGGGCTATTACAAACCGGGGGTTATTATACACGGGGCGTTATTATTTATTATTATACACAGAGGGGTTATTATACACCGGGGGTTATTATACACAGGGGTTTATTATATGTGGAGGGGGTTATACACGGGGGAGGGCAGTTATTATACATTGGTGGTTATTATCCATTGGAGGGTTATTACACATGGGGTGGGTGTTGTTATACATGGGGGATACTGCACGGGGGGGGTTTATTATGCACAGTGGGGGTTATTATACACGGAGGGATTATTATACAAGGGGGTGTTATTATACACTGGGCGTTATTATACTTGGGAGGGGTCATTATACACGGGGGGTTATTATACATGGGTGGGGGTTATTATACATGGGGGCGTCATTATACATAGGGCTATATTACACACACGGCGGGAGGGGGGGGTTATTATACGTGGGGGGTTTATGCAGAGGGGGTTTATTTTACACTGGGGGCTATTATACACAGGGGTTATTATACTTGGGGGGTTATTATAAATGGAGGGGTGTTATTATACACGGGGGGGTACATTATACATGGGGATTATTATACATGGGGGCAGGGTGCTATTATAACCGGGGGTGGGGGGGGGTGAAATTACATATGGGGGCTTATTATACATTGGGGGTGCTATTATACCCAGTGGGGTATTATATATGGTGGGGTTATTATACACTGGAGGTTATTATATACAGAGAGTTATTATACACAGGGCGGTTTATTTTACACTGGGAGTTATTATACACCTGCGGGTAATTATACATGGGAGGATTTATAATAAATGGGGGCTGTTATTATACACTGGCAATTTATTATACACGGGGGGGTGGTAATTACACACAGGGGGGTTATTATACATGGGGGTTATAATACACGGGGGTGGACGTTATTATTCGCAGGGGAATTATTATACATGGGGGGAGGTTATTATGTATGGGGGCGGGTTTATACATGTGGGGTTATTATACACGGGGGAAGGGGGTTATTATGCCTGGATGGGTTATTATACACAGGGGGGTTATTACATGGGGTGGAATTTATTATACACGGGGGGTAATATTATACATGGGGGGTGTTATTATACATGCAGGGGGTTATTATACACAGGGGGCTACAATACACGGGGAAACGTTATTATACGCGGGAGGTTATTATACACGGTGTGGGGCTATACAGGGGGGATTATTATACAAGGGGGGTATAATACACGGGAGGAGCTTTATCATACAGGGGGGGTATTAAACACAAGGGGATTATTATACTTTGGAGGATATTATACACTAGGGGGGTTATTATACAAGGGGGTTTATTATGCACCGGGGGTTATTATACAGGGGGCAGTTATTATACACAGGTGGGTTATTATACATGGGGGGTTATAATACACAGGGCGGGGGGGGGGGTTTATTATACATGGAGGAGGTTATTATACATGGGAGGGGTATTTATACCTGGAGGGGGTTATTATACATGGGGGGGTTAATACACATGGGTGGGGGTTATTATACACGGAGGGGGTTATATTACACAGGGGGGGGGGGTTTCGCGTGAGGTGGGGTTATTGTTCACAGAGGAATTATTATACATTATACACAGGGGGGTTATAACACATGGAGGGGTTATTATACACTGGGGGTTTTTATACATGGGGGGAGTTATTGTACACGGCGGGGTTTTATTCCCAGGGGGGTTTATACTTGGAGGGAGGGTTGTTATTCACGGGGGAATTATTATACATGGGGGGAGGTTATTATACATGGGGGCAGGTTTATATGTATGGGGTTATTATACACGGTGGGAGGGGGTTATTATACACGGGGGGCAGAATTTTGCCGTCGGCGAGAAGGGGGCGGGGCCCACTCGCCGAGTCGTAAAATGAGGCGGGATGACGTTGGGCGGAACCCCCGACATCACCCCGCCCCATTCAAATTTTCAGGAAGGCGGGGGCGCAGCAAAATCAGCTGTGTGCCCGCCAACCTGTCAATGGCCAATTGAGGCCATCGACAGGATCATTTAACTAATTAAAGGACCTGCCCGTCCAACCGTAAGGCTGGCAGGTCGGCCAGGAGCCCCGGCGGCAAATAGAGAAAACATGAAACCTCATCCACCGGCGGGATGGGGTTTCATGCAGGGTTTTAAAAATTGTAATCAAGTTGTTCTGTAAATTATGAACATGTCCCAACTCATTTGACATTGTCACATGAGGGGACATGTAAGGGGTTTTTCTTTTCTCTATTTTTAATCGTTTTAAAAGTCAAAGCGATCTCCCTGAGACTGCACTTAGCCTCAGGGAGATGTGCACATGCGCGAAAGAGCACACTCTCGATTTCAGGGATTACCCCTCCCCGTGCGCACACAGAGCACTGAGCACTTCCCGGCGGACGTCACGCTGGGGGGGCCTTAGGCAGTGCGGCCTGCTTCGCTGGCGGCAATTGGATCCCCGCCCGCTAGAGATTGGGTCGGGCCCACCCACCCAACAGGCAGAACATTCAGCCCGGGGGGTTATATTACACAGTGGGGGTTTTACTTGGTGGGGGAGGGGTGGGACGTTATTATTCACAGGGGAATTATTATATATGGGGGGAGGTTATTATACACGGGGGCAGGTTTATACATGTGGGACTATTATACACGGGGGGAGGTTTATACCTGTGGGACTATTATACACGGTGGGGGAGGAGGGGGTTATTATACCCAGGGGTGTTATTGATGGAGTGGGAGTTATTATACACGGGGGGGTTATTATACTTTGGGGGATATTATACACAGTGGGGGGCAGGTTATAACACACGGGGGGGGTGGGGTTATTATAATCGGAGGGAGTTATTATACATGGGGGATATTATACACGGGGGATTATTATACATGGGGTGGTTATAACATATGGGGGGTTATTATAATCGGAGGGGGTTATTATACACGGGGGATTATTATACACAGGGGATATTATACACGGTGGGGTTATTATTCATGGGGGATTATTATACTTGGAGTATAATAATGTTATATGTTATATATGTTATATGCAGGGGGGGTATATTATACACTGAGGGTCATTATACACAGGGATGGGTTATTATCCACGGGGGGCTTATAATACATGGGGGGGGTATTAAACACAGGGGGATTATTACACACAGGGGGTTATATTACATGGGGGGGGTTATATGCGCAGGGGGCGTTATTATTCACAGGGAAATTATTATACATGGGGCGAGGTTATTATACATGGGGGATTATTATACATGGGGTGTTATATTACACAGGGGAGTTTTTATTTGGGGGGGTTATTACTCACAGGGGAATTATTATAGTGGGGGGAGGTAATTATACACAGGGGCGGCTTTATACATGTGCGGGTTATTACACATGGGGGGTTATTATACACAGTGGAGGGGGTTATTATACTCGGACGGGTTATTATACACAGGGGGTCATTACATGGGGTGGGAGTTATTATACATGGGGGTTATTATACTTTGGGGCATATTATACACAGGGTGGGGTTATTATACACGGTGGGGACTATAATAAACAGGGGGGGTTATAACACACGGGGGGATTATTATACACGGGTGGGGCTATACTACATGGAGGGGTTATTATACACGGGGTGGTTATTATACATGGGGAATATTATATATGGGGGTATTATATAAGGGGGTGTTATTATACATAGGAGGGATATTATACATGGGAGGGATATTATACAACGGGGGGTTATTATATATGGCGGGAGGTTTGTTATTATACAAGGGGGGTTATAATACACAGTGGGGGCTTTATCATACACAGGGGGTTATTATACACGGGGTGTTATGCACAGCGGAGGGGGGGTTGTTGTTATTATACAAGGGGGGCTTATAATACACCGGGGGGGCTTATAATACACAAGGGGTTAAATTACACAGCGGGGTATAATACCCGGGGGGCATTATTATTCACAGGGAGATTACTATCCATGGGGGGGCGGTTATTATACATGGGGGGTATTATACATGGGGGTTATTATACACGGAGGTTTATTATACATGGGGGTTATTATACACGGAGGTTTATTATACATAGGGAGTTATTATTCACGAGGGAGTTATTATACACGGGAGGGGGTATTATACACGGGGGATTATTATATACGGGGAATTATTATACATGGGGGATATTATACATGGGGCGGGGTCTACTATAAACGGTGGGGGTTATTATACATGGGGGGTTATTATACATGGGGGGGGTGGTTATTATACCCGGGGGGGGTTATTATACACGGGAAGAGGTTATTATACACGGGGGTGGATTAATATACACGGGGGGTTATTATACACTGGGGGTTATTATACATGGGGGGGGTTATTATACATGGGGGGGGTTATTGTACACGCGGGATTATAATACATGGGGGAGGTTATTATGCACGGGGGTTTATTATACATGGGGGTTATTATACACAGGAGGGGGTTATTATACACGGGAGGGCTTATTATACATGGGGGGGTGGTTATTATACCCGGGGGGGGGGTTATTATACACGGGAAGAAGTTATTATACACGGGGGTGGATTAATATATACGGGGGGTTATTATACACTGGGGGTTATTATACATGGGGGGGGTTATTATACATGGGGGGGGTTATTATACATGGGGGATCATTACATATAGGGGGATATTATACACAGGGCGTTATTATACATGGGATGTTTATTACTCACGGGGCAGGTTATTATACACGGGGGTGGATTATTACTCACGGAGCAGGTTATTATACACGGGGTGTTTATTACTCATGGGGCAGTTTATTATACACAAGGTGTTTATTACTCATGGGGCAGTTTATTATACACGAGGGGTTTATTACTCATGGGGCAGGTTATTATACACGAGGTGTTTATTACTCATGGGGCAGGTTATTATACACAGGGGGTTTATTACTCACAGGGCAGGTTATTATACACGGGGGTGGATTATTATTCACGGGGCAGGTTATTATACGCGGGGGTGGATTATTACTCACGGGGCAGGTTATTATACACGGGGGGTTTATTACTCATGGGGCAGGTTATTACACACAGGGGTGGATTATTACTCACGGGGCAGGTTATTATACACAGGGGTGGATTATTACTCACGGGGCAGGTTATTATACACGGGGGGTTTATTACTCACGGGGCAGGTTATTATACACGGTGGGGTTTATTACTCACGGGGCAGGTTATTATACACGTGGGGTTTATTACTCACGGGGCAGGTTATTATACACGGGGGGTTTATTACTCACGGGGCAGGTTATTATACACGGGGGGTTTATTACTCACGGGGCAGGTTATTATACACGGGGGGTTTATTACTCACGGGGCAGGTTATTATACACGGGGGGTTTATTACTCATGGGGCAGGTTATTATACGCGGGGGTGGATTATTACTCACGGGGCAGGTTATTATACACGGGGGGTTTATTACTCACGGGGCAGGTTATTATACACGGGGGGTTTATTACTCACGGGGCAGGTTATTATACACGGGGGGTTTATTACTCACGGGGCAGGTTATTATACACGGGGGGTTTATTACTCACGGGGCAGGTTATTATACACGGGGGGTTTATTACTCACGGGGCAGGTTATTATACGCGGGGGTGGATTATTACTCACGGGGCAGGTTATTATACACGGGGGGTTTATTACTCACGGGGCAGGTTATTACACACAGGGGTGGATTATTACTCACGGGGCAGGTTATTATACACAGGGGTGGATTATTACTCACGGGGCAGGTTATTATACACGGGGGGTTTATTACTCACGGGGCAGGTTATTACACACAGGGGTGGATTATTACTCACGGGGCAGGTTATTATACACAGGGGTGGATTATTACTCATGGGGCAGGTTATTATACACGGGGGGTTTATTACTCACGGGGCAGGTTATTATACACGGGGGGGTTTATTACTCACAGGGCAGGTTGTTATACATGGTGGGGTTTATTACTCACGGGGCAGGTTATTATACACGGGGGGTTTATTACTCACGGGGCAGGTTATTATACACGGGGTGTTTATTACTCACGGGGCAGGTTATTATACACGAGGCGTTTATTACTCATGGGGCAGGTTATTATACACGAGGTGTTTATTACTCATGGGGCAGGTTATTATACGCGGGGGTGGATTATTACTCACGGGGCAGGTTATTATACACGGGGGGTTTATTACTCATGGGGCAGGTTATTACACACAGGGGTGGATTATTACTCACGGGGCAGGTTATTATACACAGAGGTGGATTATTACTCATGGGGCAGGTTATTATACACGGGGGGTTTATTACTCACGGGGCAGGTTATTATACACGGGGGGGTTTATTACTCACGGGGCAGGTTATTATACACGGGGGGTTTATTACTCACGGGGCAGGTTATTATACACGGGGGGTTTATTACTCATGGGGCAGGTTATTATACACGGGGGGTTTAATTACTCACGGGGCAGGTTATTATACACGGGGGGTTTATTACTCACGGGGCAGGTTATTATACACGGGGGGTTTATTACTCACGGGGCAGGTTATTATACACGGGGGGTTTATTACTCACGGGGCAGGTTATTATACATGGGGGGTTTATTACTCACGGGGCAGGTTATTATACGCGGGGGTGGATTATTACTCACGGGGCAGGTTATTACACACAGGGGTGGATTATAACTCACGGGGCAGGTTATTATACACAGGGGTGGATTATTACTCACGGGGCAGGTTATTATACACGGGGGGTTTATTACTCATGGGGCAGGTTATTATACGCGGGGGTGGATTATTATACACGGGGCGATTATTATACACGGGGGGGTTATTATACATGGGGGCATTATTAGACACAGGGGGTTATTATACAGGGGGGTTATATACGGGTTGGGGGTAATTATACATGGGGAGGTTATAATACATGGGGGTATTATACACGGGGGGTTACTATACACTGGGGGTTATTATACACGGGGAGTTATTATACATGGGGGGTTATTATACACGGGGGCATTATACGCAGGGGGTTATTGTACATGGGGTATTATACACAGGGGGGTTATTATACATGGGTGCTATACACGGGTTTGGGGTAATTATACATGGGGGTATTATACACAGGGGATAATTATATGGGGGGTATTATACACGGGGGGGTTATTATACACGGGGGGTTAGTATACACGGGGGGTTAGTATACACGGGGGGTTAGTATACACGGTGCGATTATTATACATGGGGAGTGTGTTTTTATACACATGGGGTTATTATACACGGGGCGTTATTATACACGAGGGGGTTATACACAGGTTGTGGGTTATTATACAAGGGGGGTTATCATACATGGGGGGTATTATACACGGGGCTGTTATTATACACGGGGTATTATACACAGGGGGGTTATTATACACGGGGGGCTATTATACACAAGAGGGCTATTAAACATGGGGGTCATTATACATGGGGCAGTTATTATGCGCTGTGGGGATTATTATACACAGGGGGCTTATTATACAAGGGGGGGTTATTATACACAGGGGGGTTATTATACACGGAGGTTATTATACATGGGGTGTATTATACATGGGGGATCTATTATACATGTGGGGGTTATTATAAACAGGGGAATATTATACAGGGTGGGTTATTAAACATGGGGAGGGGGGTTATTATTCACAGGGGGGTTATTATACACGGGGGTCATTATACACGGGGCGGTTATTATATACGGTGGGGGGTCTATTATACAGGCGGGACTGTTATTATAACCGAGGGCATATTATAGACGGGGAGGGGTTATTATACACATGAGATATTATAGACAGTTGGGCTTATTATACACAGGAAGGATATTATATATGGGGGGGCATTATGATACACGGCGGGAGGGGGGGGTGGTTATTATACATGGGACAGCGGCAATTATACCCTGGGGATTATTATATTTGGGGCGGGTTTATTATACACAGTCGGTGGGGGGGGGGCAGTTGTTGTACATGTGGGTGGTTATTATACACGGGGGTTATTATACAGGGGGGTTTATTATACACGGGGCTGGTTATCATAGACGGGGGCGCTTATTATACACGGGGGGGGTTATTAAACAGGAGGGGGGTTATTACACACGGGTGGGGTTATTATACACAGGGGGTTATTATACATGAGGGGGGCGTTATTATACGCAGGGCAGTTAATATACATGAGGGGGGCGTTACTATACGCAGGGCGGTTAATATACATGAGGGGGGCGTTATTATACGCAGGGCGGTTAATATACATGAGGGGGGCGTTATTATACGCAGGGCGGTTAATATACATGAGGGGGGCGTTATTATACGCAGGGCGGTTAATATACATGGGGAGGTTATTATACATGGTGGGTTATTATACACCGGGAGGTTATTATATATTGGGGGGTTATTATATATGGGAAGGTCATTATACAAGGGGGGGTTATTATACACCGGGGAGCATTATTATACACAGGGGGATTATTATACACAGGGGGATTATTATACACAGGGGGATTATTATACATGGGGATGGGGTTCTTATACATGGGGGGATTATTATACATGGTGGAGGGTGTTATTGTACACGGGAGGGTTTTATACATGGGGGATTTACAAACGGGTTGGGGTTACTATACACAGGGCGGGGGGATTATTATACAATGGGGGAGTGATTATACACGGAGAAGTTATTAAACGGGGCGGGGGGGTTCTTATACATGGGGGGTTATTATACACAGGGGTTCTTATACACAGGGGGTTCATTATACACGGGGGGGGGGATAATTTTGACAGGGGGGGGTTATACACGGGGAGGGATTTATTATACACTTGGAGTTATTATATGGGGGGTTATTATACATGGGGGTTATTATACAACAGGGGTCATTATACATGGGGGATCATTATACGCGGGGGTTTATTATACACTGGGAGTTATTATATGGGGAGTGATTATACATGGGGGGGTTATTATACACGGGGGATTATTACAGCTGGCGGGTCTGTTATATACGGGCGGGGGGTTATTATATACAGGGGTTCTTATACACAGGGGGCCATTACACACGGGGGGCTCTATTATACAGGGGGTGTTGCTATTATAATCGAGGGCATATTATAGACGGTTGGGCTTATTATACTCAGGGGGTATATTATGCACGGGGAGGGGGATCTTATGCAAGGGTGGGTTATTCTGCAGGGGCGGTTATTATACATTGGCGGGGGAGGTTATTATACACCGGGAGGGGTTGTTGTACACGGGGGATTATTATACATGGGGGGGGTGTTATTATACATGAGGGGTCATTATGCACGGGGGTTTATTATACACTGGGGGTTATTATATAGGGGGGTTATTATACGGGTGGGGGGTTATTATACACGGGAAGATTATTATACCCGAGGGATTATTATACTTGACGGGTCTATTATACAAGGTGGGGGCGGGTTATTATACACAGGGGTTCTTACACACAGTGGGGGGGGGTATTATACGTGAAGGGAGGGGGGGTTATTATACATGGGGGACATTAGACACTGGGGGTTATTATGCAGTGTGGGGGCTATTATACATGGGGGGGGGATATTATACACAGGGGGGTTATTATTGACAGGAGGGTTATACACGGGGAGGGATTTATTATACACTGGGGGTTATTCTACATGGGGGCGTTATTATCCCTGGGAGATTATTACACCTGGCGGGTCTATTATACACAGGGGGGAGGGGTTATACAAGGGGGGTTATTATACACGGGGAGGATTATTAAACACGGTGGGGAGGTTATACACGGGAGGTTATTATACACGGTGGGAGTTATTATACATGGGGAGGGGTTATTATACATGGGGAAGTTATTATACACGGGGGTTATTATGTAGGGGGTTAATTATACACAGAGGGGTTATTATACACGGGGGGGGGGTTATTAAACATGGCGGGGGCTTATTATACTTGGGGGGACTTTATACCCTGGGGGATTATTATACACATGGGGGAGGTTGTCATACACCAGGGTGTTATTATACACAGGGGGGGTTATTATGCATGAGCGAGGCATCATTATACACGGAGCGATTAATATACATGGAGGGGTTATTATACAGCGGGTATAATACACAGAGGGTTATTATACACAGGGGAGCTATTATACAAGGGGCAGATTATTATATACAGGTGGGTTATTAAACACCGGGGGTTATTATACATGGGTGGGGGGGGGGTTATTACACACAGGTGGGATTATTATACACGGAGGGCTTATTACACCGGAGTGGGGTTATTATACACAGGGGGATATTATATACGGTGGTGGGCTTATTATAAACGCAGGGATTATTATACATGGTGGGTTCTTATACACGTGGGGTTATCATACAAGGAGGGGGTTATTATATACGGCGGGGTTATTAAACACTGGGGGTTATTATACACAGGGGGCTTATACATGGGGGTGGTGTTATTATACATGGGGGGGTTTATTATCGATGAGGGGGTTATACACAGGGAGGGGTTTATTATACACTGGAGGTTATTATACAGGGGGGGTTATTATACTTGGGGAGGTTATTATACACAGGGGTTTAATATACACAGTGGGGTTATTATACATGGGGAGGGTTATTATACAGGGGGGGTTATTATACATGGTGGGTTTATTATACACAGGGGGCTTATACATGAGGGTGGTGTTATTATACACGGGGGGGTGGTTTATTATCGATAGGGGGGTTATACACAGGGAGGGGTTTATTATACACTGGAGGTTATTATACAAGGGGATTATTATACATGGGGAGGGTTATTGTACAGTGGGGTTATTATACAGGGGGGTTATTATACATTGGGGGGGTTATTATACACAGGGGGGCTTATTATACATGGGGGTGGTGTTATTATATACAGAGGGGTTATTATACATGTGGTGTTAATATACACAGGGGGGTTATTATACATGGGGACTAATTATACACAGGGAGGGGTTATACACAGGTGAGTTTATAAACGGGGGGGCATTATTATACACGGGGGAGTTATTATACATGGGGGGGTTATTATACTCTGGAGGGGGTTATACACAGGGAGGGGTTTATTATACACTGGGGGTTATTATATGGGTTGGTCACTATACATTGGGGTGGTTATTATACACGAGCGGGTTATTATACCCAGGGGAAATTTACACCTGGCTGGCCTATTATACATGAGGGCGGGGGGGGGGGTTATTATACAGAGGGGTTCTTATACATGGGGGTGGGGGGGTGCGCTATTATACGCAAGGGGGGTTATTATGAACGGGAGAACATTATACAGGGTGGGTTATTATACATGGGGGGGTGGTCTATTATACAGGGGGGGTGTGATTATAACACGGGGCATATTGTAGATGGGGGGGTTGTTATACACAGGGCATTACTATAGATAGTTGGGTTTATTATACATAGGGGGTTATTATACATGGAGGGTTATTATACACAGGGGGGCCATATTATACACAGGGGGGGTGTTATTATACACAGGGCGAGTTTATACCCTGGGGGTATATATTCATGCGGGTGTTATTATACATGGGGCGGGGGCTTATTATACACGGGGGGTTTATTATATGTGGGGGGGGGGGTTATTATACACAAGGGAGGTTATTATACACAGGGGGGTTATTATACACGGGAGGGTTATTATATGCAGGGGGGTTATTATACACAGGGGGGTTATTATACACAGGGGGGTTATTATACACAGGGGGGTTATTATACACAGGGGGGGTTATTATACACAGGGGGGTTATTATACACAGGGGGGTTATTATACACAGGGGGGTTATTATACACACGAGGGTTATTATACACAGGGGTTATTATAAACATAGGGGGTTACTATACATGGGGGGTTATTATTCACAGGGGGTTATTATACATGGGTGGAGGTTATTATACACGGGGCAATTATTATACACGGGGTGGTTATTATAAACAGGGTGGTGATTATTCACGGGGGGGGGGTTATTCTACATGGGGGTGTTATTATACACGGTGGGGTTATTATAATGTGGGGGTTTATATTATACGGAGGGTTATTATATGCAGGGGGGTTATTATACACAGGGGGGGTTATTATACACGGGGGGGTTATTATTCACGGGGGGCTTATTATACACGGGGCGATTATTATACACGGGGCGATTATTATTCACAGGGGGTTATTATAAACAGGGTGGTGATTATTCATGGGGGCTGTTATTCTACATGGGGGTGTTATTATACCCGGTGGGGTTATTACAATGTGAGGGTTTATATTACACAGGGGGTTATTATATGCAGGGGGGTTTATAATACACAGGCGGTCATTATAAACGGGGGGTTATTACACACGAAGGGGGTTTATTACACCCGGGGGTGGGGTTATTAAACACGGGGTGGTGGGGTTATTATATACAGGGAGGGCTTATTATACATTCTGCAGGATCTTCTGTTTGGCGAATGGGGGGTAGGGCCTGCTCGCCGATGGGTAAAATGACAAGCGGTGATATTAGGCATGTGTCCCGACGTCACCTCACGTCATTTAGATTCTCAGTTCAACGGGACACCGAGCTGTCAAAGGCCTACTGAGGCCACTAAACACATGATTAGTGGACGTTAAGGTTGGAGGGCAGACTGGGAGCTCAGGCGGGCTTCTGAATAGTCATGAAGCCTCGTCCATGGGCGGGATGTGGTTTCATGAGGGTATTAAAATTTGAATGAAATGTTTCAATAAAATAAATTGACATGTCCCAGCCCATGTGACAGTGGCACATAAGTGGACATGTCAATTATTTTTTTCCCCTTCTTTAGTGAAACTTTCAAACCTGAGCCGATCTCCCTGAGGTCACGCTTTGCCTCAGGCTGATCTGTGCGCTCTTTCCTCAGGGAGATCTGTGTGCTCTTTCCTCAGGGAGATCTGTGCTCTCTTTCTTCAGGGGGATCTGTGCTCTCTTTCCTCAGGGGGATCTGTGCGCTCTTTCCTCAGGGAGATCTGTGCGCTCTTTCCTCAGGGAGATCTGTGCGCTCTTTCCTCAGGGAGATCTGTGCGCTCTTTCCTCAGGGAGATCTGTGCGCTCTTTCCTCAGGGAGATCTGTGCGCTCTTTCCTCAGGGGGATCTGTGCTCTCTTTCCTCAGGGGGATCTGTGCTCTCTTTCCTCAGGGGGATCTGTGCTCTCTTTCCTCAGGGAGATCTGTGCTCTCTTTCCTCAGGGGGATCTGTGCTCTCTTTCCTCAGGGAGATCTGTGCTCTCTTTCCTCAGGGGGATCTGTGCTCTCTTTCCTCAGGGAGATCTGTGCGCTCTTTCCTCAGGGGGATCTGTGCGCTCTTTCCTCAGGGGGATCTGTGCTCTCTTTCCTCAGGGAGATCTGTGCTCTCTTTCCTCAGGGAGATCTGTGCTCTCTTTCCTCAGGGAGATCTGTGCGCTCTTTCCTCAGGGGGATCTGTGCTCTCTTTCCTCAGGGAGATCTGTGCTCTCTTTCCTCAGGGAGATCTGTGTGCTCTTTCCTCAGGGGGATCTGTGCTCTCTTTCCTCAGGGGGATCTGTGCTCTCTTTCCTCAGGGAGATCTGTGCGCTCTTTCCTCAGGGAGATCTGTGCTCTCTTTCCTCAGGGAGATCTGTGCGCTCTTTCCTCAGGGGGATCTGTGCGCTCTTTCCTCAGGGGGATCTGTGCTCTCTTTCCTCAGGGGGATCTGTGCTCTCTTTCCTCAGGGAGATCTGTGCTCTCTTTCCTCAGGGAGATCTGTGCGCTCTTTCCTCAGGGGGATCTGTGTGCTCTTTCCTCAGGGGGATCTGTGCTCTCTTTCCTCAGGGAGATCTGTGCTCTCTTTCCTCAGGGAGATCTGTGTGCTCTTTCCTCAGGGGGATCTGTGCTCTCTTTCCTCAGGGGGATCTGTGCTCTCTTTCCTCAGGGAGATCTGTGCGCTCTTTCCTCAGGGGGATCTGTGCTCTCTTTCCTCAGGGAGATCTGTGCGCTCTTTCCTTAGGGAGATCTGTGCGCTCTTTCCTCAGGGAGATCTGTGCTCTCTTTCCTCAGGGAGATCTGTGCGCTCTTTCCTCAGGGGGATCTGTGCTCTCTTTCCTCAGGGGGATCTGTGCGCTCTTTCCTCAGGGAGATCTGTGTGCTCTTTCCTCAGGGGGATCTGTGCTCTCTTTCCTCAGGGAGATCTGTGTGCTCTTTCCTCAGGGGGATCTGTGCTCTCTTTCCTCAGGGAGATCTGTGCTCTCTTTCCTCAGGGAGATCTGTGTGCTCTTTCCTCAGGGGGATTTGTGTGCTCTTTCCTCAGGGGGATCTGTGCTCTCTTTCCTCAGGGGGATCTGTGCGCTCTTTCCTCAGGGAGATCTGTGCGCTCTTTCCTCAGGGAGATCTGTGTGCTCTTTCCTCAGGGGGATCTGTGCTCTCTTTCCTCAGGGAGATCTGTGCTCTCTTTCCTCAGGGAGATCTGTGTGCTCTTTCCTCAGGGGGATTTGTGTGCTCTTTCGCGCGCACAGTGCTTCCTGGCAGCTGTAATTGGCCCACCCATGTAAAATGGCAGCGCACCCCCAACTGGGGGCGCCAATCGGGAACGCACAAGCTCGCACCCGCTATCGCACAACCCTACCCCCAGAGGGGGGAAGATCCTGCCCATTGTGTTTTTTATATACAATGGAGGTTATTATATGTGGGCGTTTATTAGACACCGGGGGTTATTATACATGTGGGAGTGGTTTTTATACACAGGGGGGTTATTATACACGGGGTGGGGTTATTATACAAGGGGTTATTATACCCGGGAGGTTATTATACACGGTGGGGTTATTATACACAGGGGGAGGATTATTATACCCGGGGGCATATTACACAGGGAAGGGTTCTTATACATGGGGAGGTTATTATACTTGAGGGGCTATTTTACATGGGGGGGTTCATTATACACAGGGGTTTATTATACACCGGAGGGGAGGTGTTATTATACAAGGGGAGTCTATTATACACTGTGTGGGTTATTATACACGAGGGGTTATTATAAACGAGGGGGTTATTGTACACAGGGGTTTATATTACACGGGGGTTATTATATGCAGGGGATTATACATGGTTATTATGCACAGGGGGATTTTTATACACGGGGGTGTTATTATACATGGGAGGGGTTTATTATACCCAGAGGGGTTATTACACAAGGGGGTGTTATTATTCACAGGGGGGGTTATTAAACAAGGGGGGGCTTATTATTCACCGGGGTATTTTTATACACGGGGGGGGTTATTATACATGGGGGTGATTATTATACACGGGGGGGTTATTATACACGGGGGTGATTATTATACATGGGGGGGTTATTATACACGGGGGGGTTATTATACATGGGGGGGGTTATTATACACGGGGGGGGTTATTATACATGGGGGTGATTATTATACACGGGGGGGTTATTATACACGGGGGGGGTTATTATACACGGGGGTGATTATTATACATGGGGGGGGTTATTATACACGGGGGGGGTTATTATACACGGGGGGGGTTATTATACACGGGGGTGATTATTATACATGGGGGGGGTTATTATACACGGGGGGGGTTATTATACATGGGGGTGATTATTATACACGGGGGGGGTTATTATACACGGGGGTGATTATTATACATGGGGGGGGTTATTATACACGGGGGGGTTATTATACACGGGGGGGGTTATTATACACGGGGGTGATTATTATACATGGGGGGGGTTATTATACACGGGGGGGTTATTATACACGGGTGGTTTATTATACACGGGGGTTTATATTACACAGGGGGTTATTATATGTGGGGGGGGTGTTATAATACATGTGTGGTTATTATATATGGGGGATTATTATACACAGGGGAGGTTATTATACCCGGGGGGTTATTACATCTGGTGAATCTATTGTACACGGGGGTGGGGGATTTTTATACAGAGCGGTTCTTATAAATGGGAGGTTATTATATGCGGGGGCGGGGTTATTATACTCGGTGGGGGTTATTGTAGATGGGTGGGGGTTATTATACTTGGTGGGGGTTATTGTAGATGGGTGGGGGTTATTATACTCGGTGGGGGTTATTGTAGATGGGTGGGGGTTATTGTAGATGGGTGGGGGTTATTATACTCGGTGGGGGTTATTGTAGATGGGTGGGGGTTATTGTAGATGGGTGGGGGTTATTATACTTGGTGGGGGTTATTGTAGATGGGTGGGGGTTATTATACTCGGTGGGGGTTATTGTAGATGGGTGGGGGTTATTGTAGATGGGTGGGGGTTATTATACTTGGTGGGGGTTATTGTAGATGGGTGGGGGTTATTATACTCGGTGGGGGTTATTGTAGATGGGTGGGGGTTATTATACTCGGTGGGGGTTATTGTAGATGGGTGGGGGTTATTGTAGATGGGTGGGGGTTATTATACTTGGTGGGGGTTATTGTAGATGGGTGGGGGTTATTATACTTGGTGGGGGTTATTGTAGATGGGTGGGGTTATTATACTCAGTGGGGGTTATTGTAGATGGGTGGGGGTTATTATACTCAGTGGGGGTTATTGTAGATGGGTGGGGGTTATTGTAGATGGGTGGGGGTTATTATACTCGGTGGGGGTTATTGTAGATGGGTGGGGGTTATTATACTCGGTGGGGGTTATTGTAGATGGGTGGGGGTTATTATACTCGGTGGGGGTTATTGTAGATGGGTGGGGGTTATTGTAGATGGGTGGGGGCTATTATACTCGGTGGGGGTTATTGTAGATGGGTGGGGGTTATTATACTCGGTGGGGGTTATTGTAGATGGGTGGGGGTTATTATACTCGGTGGGGGTTATTGTAGATGGGTGGGGGTTATTATACTCGGTGGGGGTTATTGTAGATGGGTGGGGGTTATTATACTCAGTGGGGGTTATTGTAGATGGGTGGGGGTTATTATATTCGGTGGGGGTTATTGTAGATGGGTGGGGGTTATTATACTCGGTGGGGGTTATTGTAGATGGGTGGGGGTTATTGTAGATGGGTGGGGGCTATTGTACTCGGTGGGGGTTATTGTAGATGGGTGGGGGCTATTGTACTCGGTGGGGGTTATTGTAGATGGGTGGGGGTTATTATACTCGGTGGGGGTTATTGTAGATGGGTGGGGGTTATTGTAGATGGGTGGGGGTTATTGTAGATGGGTGGGGGCTATTATACTCGGTGGGGGTTATTGTAGATGGGTGGGGGTTATTATACTCGGTGGGGGTTATTATAGATGGGTGGGGGTTATTATACTCGGTGGGGGTTATTGTAGATGGGTGGGGGTTATTATACTCGGTGGGGGTTATTGTAGATGGGTGGGGGTTATTATACTCGGTGGGGGTTATTGTAGATGGGTGGGGGCTATTATACTCGGTGGGGGTTATTGTAGATGGGTGGGGGTTATTATACTCGGTGGGGGTTATTGTAGATGGGTGGGGGTTATTATACTCGGTGGGGGTTATTGTAGATGGGTGGGGGTTATTATACTCGGTGGGGGTTATTGTAGATGGGTGGGGGCTATTATACTCGGTGGGGGTTATTATAGATGGGTGGGGGTTATCATACTCGGCGGGTTTATTATACATGGGGCAGAATCTTCTGCCCGTCAGGCAGACCAGCCGGGCGCTGGGGGCGGGCGGGAGCTGATCGCCGCCCGTGACCAGCTGTGTGCTGCCATTTTACCTGGGCCGGCCAATGAAGGCTGGCCCCCAGTGTGACACACGGCCAGGGAGTGCTCAGCTCTCCCTGTGCGGGCGAGGGGAGGAGTGAGAGCCGGGGCCTGCCTGTCTCTGTCGGAACTGCCTCCGGGGAGAGTCATTTCCATTTGAAACTTCAAAATAAAGAAAGTTGGAAATGATTTACACATGCCCTGCAGTGTCACATGAGCCGGGACATGTTTACGATATGTTTAAAATATCTTTATTACTTTAATAAACTCTTCGTGAAACCTCATCCCGCCCATGGATGAGGTTTCATGGAGAATGCGAAGGCCGTTGGGGCTCCTCGCCTGTCGCCCGCCAACCTTAAGGCTGGACAGGCAGCTCTGTCTATGTGGTTAATTGGTTTATTAACGGCCTTAACAGGCCTTCGACATTTCGACCGGGGGGTTATTATATACAGGGGGGTTATTACAGATGGAAGGGTTATTATACACAGGGCGGGGGGGGGGAGCTATTATACACAGGGGTAGTTATTATACACGGCGGGGTGGGGTTATTATACACGGGTGGGTTATTATACATGGGGGTAGTTATTATACACAGGGAGGTTATTATACACAGGGGTTATTATACACGGGGGGATTATTGTACACGGTGGGGGGTTATTATAGACGGGGGGTTGGTTTTAAGCACAGGGGTGCTTATTATACATGGGGCTTTATTTTACACGGGGTGGGTTATTATACACCGGGGGGGGGGCGGTTATGATGCAGAGGGGATTATTATACACTGGGGGTGGTTATTATACACGGGAGAGTTAATATATGCAGAGGTGCTTATTATACACGGCAGGGGGTTATAATACACAGGAGCATCATCATACACGGGGGGGATTACAATACAGGGGGGGTATTATACACAGGGGGGTATTATACACAGGGGGTTATTATACACGGGGGTTTATTATACACCGTATTATACACTGGAGGAGGAGGGGGGGAGTTATTATACAGAGGGGTTTATTTTACACTGTGGGGGATGATTATGCACAGGGGAATTCCTGTTATTTTTGACTATTTACTTTGTGTCACCTTAACTTCCTCAGCTAATAACTTTAATTTCCAATGAAATTTGGACTTTATCAATACGTGTTAATGTTCATTACCAAACTGATCAATCTTTTCATCCTTGCTGCTCCATTTTCCTTTTGTATTTTCCTCCCTTTCTCCCTGACCCTCCATCTTTTCTGCGCCGCTCTGCCTGGCCTTTGTAATCGGAGTGTGTGTAAGCAGGGCCCCCCTCCCTCCCCCTACTCCCCCTCCCCCCCACCCCCTGGCACCTCCCCCACCACCACGCGGCTCTGTTATCCCAGTCAATGCGCCTTGTTGATCAAGATTAAGAGGCTGGGAGGTCAGGTGTCAAAAGGCTAAGAGTCTGGGGCATGACCCTAACAACTGGTCTAATTGCAGTTCCACGTGCCTGACCGAGTGCTGTGCTTGGGGCTGTTTAAGGCTGCACTCCGCAGAACGCACTCACTGTGTCTGACAGTTGTCTCTCAGTCGTGTCAGATAAGGTGTCAAATTAACACCTTATCAGACTAGACTTAGCAACCATCCAGCTCTGCCCTACCCCCCCACTCCTTTTGCAGTCAGACCTCGCAAACATTTAACCCTTTAATTCGCTCAGTACCTTCTTTAAACACCTTTCCTTTCAGATTTTCACATTTCCACACATTCAGCAACCTCCCCCTTGTCAATTCTCATCCCGTTCCCTCTTTCACTTGCCTCCCTGCCCCCTGGGCTCAGGTTGCCAACCCTCCAGGGTGGAGGGGGGTGGGGGGTTAGCGTTCCCGTGGTTATGGTTCACACCGCCCCCCCCCTGTGTCAGGGCCAAGTGTGGAGGAAAGGCCGAATTCGCTTCAGCTCCCTGTCCCAGCTGGGACGCGGGGCTGAGTTTTACGCTGACCGCGCGGGGGCGCGACGTGCCCCACCCGATCGGGCGTGAAACCGGGTGAAACGACGCCATCGCTCGCTCCCGCCCGGTATCCTGGTCGGCGGGCGCGCGCAGAGGTCGGAGGCGCGCCCGCCGACAACTTAAGAGGGCGACCAAGCCCGTGAACGGCGATTTTTCGTGGCCCGTCCAACCTGACGGCGGTCGGGCGGGCAAATCGGCCAGGGGGGGCTTCGCATTTTCCGCGAAGCCTCGTCCCAAGGAGGCGGGATGAGGTTCCCGTTGTTGAGTGAAATGAGAATAAAAATCCGCGGACAGCATTTTTTTACCGTCTGTCTGTTCAGCTGCCCCGATTGTGACGCTCGGACAGGGATTTATTTCCCCCCGCCCGCTTTTCAAAACGTCATTTCGTGGTTTTCGGGTTCCGCCGCTCCCTGGGGCAGCTCCCCACCTGCGGGGAACTCTCGTTCCGCGCGCGCTCCTCCCCCGGGAACGTCATCACCCCCGCCTCCTCCTCCTCCACCCACCCCCACCCCGGCAGCGCTGAGCTCTTCACGCTGCCCGTTTATCGGCCAGCCAGCGTGAAATCGCGGCGCGTTTCCCGGCCGCTCCCGGACCCGTCGATCGTGCCGGCCTGCCGAGCTGAAAATTCCGGCCGAGGTGTCCCCGGACGGAAATCCGGAACGTGACCCCTGCTTTTTCTTAGTTCCTTCTTCTGCCCACAGCCCTGTTTTCACACCCTCCCCCGTGGCCTCGCCCGTCCCTAGCTCCGACATCCCCCCCAGCCCTCAGAGGTATCTGCTCCCCTCCAATTCTGGCCTCTTGAGCATTCCCGGTTGGAACTGTTGCCTCCTTTGGCGGCCGTATCCTCAGCTGCCTGGAATACCTCAGGCACCTGGGATGGCGGCGGGGGTGGGGGGTGGTGGGTAGAGTTTTTAGTTCGGCGCGGGTGCCTAGCCCGATGGGAGGTGAAATTGGCCGTGCGGCGGGGTCGATCAAGCGTCTCGGCGTCGCCCCGCACTCACCCGACATTTCGGTTGGCGCGAGTGTCGGAATCGCGCCCGCCCGCCGACAACTAAGAGGCTCCTCCGCCAGGCTGTTAACCAGCCTCACGGTTGGCGGGCAGTGAAGAATAGCCTTCCCGTGCGTGCGCAGACTTTTACCCTCCCGCCTCTCTCGCAGAAGCGCCCCCCCCCACCACACCCACGCGCGAACATTACTTGCAGAAGCGCCAAGGCAAGGGCACGAAGGTTCATGTTTGCGGAAGGGGCGGGTTTAGGGTAAGGGCCAGCCAAGTGTTGTCTTACGCAAAAGGCTGGTCCAGGAAGGACCGTGGCAGCCAAGTCAACGGAGCCACTGGTGAAACAGCCAGGCCGCGGTGGGTATTCCGAGAGGGCGAGGCCCCAAAAGGGTCAAGGGGCTTCCTTCAATCCGACGCCTGGATGTGCCCTGAGTTCAGCAGGAAACCCAAGATCCTGGGCACAAAGCTCTCAATAACAACAACTGACATTTATATCGCACCTTCCGTGTAGTGAAAATCCCGCCGTGCATCACAGAAGCATCATTGGACAAAGCCCAAAGAGAGTAAGGAAAGTGGCTTTACGTGGAATTGCGCAGACTGTGCAGCACAAGAAAATAGGCCATTCGGCCCAACTGGTCCATGCTGGTGTGTTTGTGTTCCACACAAACCAGCGCCGTCATCTTATCCTCTCAGCATACCCTTCTATTCCTTTCTCTCTCATGTGTTTATCCAGCTTCCCCTTAAATGCTCACCTCAACTGCTCCCTGTGGCAGACGGTTCCCCATTCTAACCACTCCCTGGCTAAAGGTGTTTCTCCTGAGCTCCTTATTGGATTTATTCGTGGCTACCTTATACTGATGGGTCCCTAAGCTTGGTCAAAGAGGCCGGTTTTAAGGAGCCTCTGAATGGATGAGGCAGAAAGAGAGAGAGAGAGAGAGGGAGAGAGGTAGTGAGGCGCAGAGGTCTAGAGAGGGAATTCCAGAGCTAGGCAGCTGAAGGCACAGCACCATCGGAGAGGCAAAGGAAACTGAAACGTACTTAAGATGTTCAGAAAGGGTTAAGGATGGGAAGCAAAATTGTTTTTTTTATCAACTCAATGGGGATTTACATGAAACTTCTGCATGTGAAACTTTGTGACAAAGTTGGACTGGACAAGAGCAAAACGTTTGGGTTTTAGTAACTGATTCGTGTTTTTTTTTTAAAAAAAAGACAAAGATCCGGTCTATTTAGGGGAGCGAAACAAAGGGGGCATTGTCTGTGTTAAAGTCAGCGGCGTCTTTTGTTGCATATACTCTGTCTTTTGTGATACCGATATTGTGCCACATTAAACCCAGTCTCCCTTTCAATCACCCTTTTCTTTCAGCCTACCCAGTCAGCAATCATGTGGACTTTGCGACTCTCCTAGAACTTTCTGTGAGGTTGGACCCTGGCACTAGCCCAGCTCATGTACAACCCAGCCACCCTCCTGATCTGTGTCTCCTGCCTCGCATCTCAGAACCCCCCTGCCAACCTTGCCAGTATTGCAATCGCACTGAATTGCATTTTTTTGCAGGGAAGGAAAAAAAAAATGATCGGTTTACCTTTTTTTCCCCGATTTGAATTTGCCCCCCACCACCCACCCAACACCCGGCCCCCATTCCCCCCCCGCCCCGTGAAGGTGCTAGCTCTGGGGCCGTTGATCCCAATCGTCGAGTCTCCTTTGTGTGGGGGAGTGCCAACTAGCCATTCAACCCTTGGGCACCATTGCCAAGCCTGAGGCTGCTTCCGCATCATCTCAAAGCAACTCGCATTTCAATCACACTTTCAACCACAGCGAAAACCCTCTCCAGGCACTTCACAGGAGAAACAGGGTTTGGTGCCGAGACGCATAAGGAGGTGTCAGGACAGAGCGACCGAAAGCATGGTCAAGGGGGTAGCTTTCAAGGCAGACCTTAAAGGAGGAGGGAGGGGCGGAGAGTCGTGCGCAGGGGGGGGTGGGGGGGGGCGGAATTCCAGAGCTCAGGGCCCCCAGCAGCTGAAGGCACGTGGCCGCCAATGGCGGAGCGATGGGAATCGATGAGGCGCAAGAGGCCAGGGTTGGAGGAGCACGGAGATGCAGGCACTTTCCAGCAGGGGTCAGCAGACACCAACCGGGAACCGGAACCCAGGCTCCCCCTCCCTGACCCAGGGACGAGAGATCAATTTGTGGTGGCTCTCTCTACCTCTCTCGGCTGATACCAGCTTGGCCGACAGCAGCAGTCGAATGTGCAGGAACCTCCTGGTGTGTGTGTGTGTGCATGTTTGTCTGTGTCTGTGTGTGTGTGTGTGTGTGAACTTGCAGACGCACAACCAGTCAGTGCCTGTTATTTTTAGAAAGCTCCAGCTAATCCTTGCTCCCCTGCTGTGTGACACCTGGCCACCCACCCAACACCACCCCCAAGTCAAACAGGATGTCCCACACAGATTGCTCCCTCACCTTTGCCACTGCCCCACTCTAACCAGCTGCAGAGAGGGAATTGCAGCAGGGCACACACTATTTCCCATTGGCATCCTGTTTTAAGATATACAGGGCCCGCACTTCCTCTCCAACCCACACTCGAGTCAATCGAGGCTCATCGTTGCGTTTCGCAAACGTTACTTGTTTGGGCCTGTCCCACTCCCAGTTACTGGACCCTGTGGCGCCCATTTCCCAGGCATAAAATAGACGCAGCTTTTGCGGATCATCTCCCTGTGCCTGGAGGAACACTCCGGAGAAACATCGAGAGCTGAAACTCAGCCAGGCTCTTTCTCGGGACGCCCTGCTAACTGCCTAAACCCGGGAATCAGGACCCTAATGTGAGTACACAGGGGAGGGAGGGCGAGTGCCAGGTTTAGGTCCCCTGGCTGAAGCTGGTCTGCGATAAGCACTGTAGGAGTCGGGCCTACCCAGGTCGGCCCCCAGTGCCTCCTGACCAGCGAGGAGTGATTAATGTTTGAAAAGATTAATTTGGAAAAATGTTCTGGTAGAGCCAGGAGGTGCAGGAATTCTTCCTCCACCCCCCTCCCCCCCCCACCCCCACACCAGCTACTCCCTCTGCAGCTTTCATAAGAGCCAACACTGGCCTATGACCAATCCCCTCTCCCATTCCTGCCTCACTGGCAGCAGCCTGGACTTAAAAATGGCAGCAAGCTGAGTTGCCTTTGGAGGTGTAAGAGGCAATGCCAGCTCACCCATATTATTGATATATGGGCTTAAGGTCTCCGCTCTAATACAAGTCACATGGTACAATATCACTCCAGTATGAATCACATGATACAATATCACTCCACTGCAAGTCACATGGTACAATATCACTCCACTGCAAGTCACATGGTACAATATCACTCCACTGCAAGTCACATGGTACAATATCACTCCACTGCAAGTCACATGATACAATATCACTCCAGTATAAATCACATGATACAATATCACTCCACTGTGAGTCACATGGTACAATATCACTCCACTGCAAGTCACATGGTACAATATCACTCCACTGCGAGTCACATGCTATAGTATCACTCCACTGTGAGTCACATGGTACAATATCACTCCAGTACAAGTCACATGGTACAATATCACTCCACTGCAAGTCACATGGTACAATATTATTCCACTGCAAGTCACATGGTACAGTATCATTCCACTGTGAGTCACATGGTACAATATTATTCCACTGCGAGTCACATGGTACAATATCACTCCACTGTGAGTCACATGGTACAATATTACTCCAGTATGAGTCACATGGTACAATATCACGCCACTGCAAGTCACATGGTACAATATCACTCCACTGTGAGTCACATGGTACAATATTATTCCACTGCGAGTCACATGGTACAGTATCACTCCACTGTGAGTCACATGGTACAATATTACTCCAGTATGAGTCACATGGTACAATATCACGCCACTGCAAGTCACATGGTACAATATCACTCCACTGTGAGTCACATGGTACAATATTATTCCACTGCGAGTCACATGGTACAGTATCACTCCACTGTGAGTCACATGGTACAATATTACTCCAGTATGAGTCACATGGTACAATATCACTCCACTGCAAGTCACATGCTACAGTATCACTCCACTGCGAGTCACATGGTACAATATCACTCCAGTACAAGTCACATGGTATAATATCACTCCACTGCGAGTCACATGGTACAGTATCATTACACTGCGAGTCACATGGTACAATATTATTCCACTGCAAGTCACATGGTACAATATCATTCCACTGCGAGTCACATGCTACAGTATCACTCCACTGCGAGTCACATGGTACAATATCACTCCAGTACGAGTCACATGGTACAATATCACTCCACTGTGAGTCACATGGTACAATATCACTCCAGTACGAGTCACATGGTACAGTATCACTCCACTGCGAGTCACATGGTACAATATCACTCCAGTACGAATCACATGGTACAATATCACTCCACTGCAAGTCACATGGTACAAAATTATTCCACTGCAAGTCACATGGTACAGTATCATTACACTGCGAGTCACATGGTACAATATCACTCCAGTACGAATCACATGGTACAATATCACTCCACTGCAAGTCACATGGTACAAAATTATTCCACTGCAAGTCACATGGTACAGTATCATTCCACTCTGAGTCACATGGTACAATATTATTCCACTGCAAGTCACATGGTACAATATCACTCCAGCACCAGTCACATGGTACAATATCACTCCAGTATGAGTCACATGGTACAACACCATTCTAGTATGCGTCATATGGCATAATATCACTCCACTACAAGTCACATGGTGCATAATCACTCCAGTGTGAGTCACATGGCACAATATCATACCAGTGCCATTCTGGTATGGTATAATTGTAGTGAGCCATAGTCACGCGATCACTGCACAGTACCAATCACGGGCCTCTCTCTCTACTCTGCTCATTAAAAACTAAAAGAGCGATTCAAACCAGGCAGAGAGCTCTGACCCACATAGATAGGACTGTGCTTTGTTGGCAATTGTACATGCTGGAGTTCAGAGCACAGACTCCCAGAGTGTCTGATGAGGCTGCCTGGACCATTCTATGTTTCTTTGCCAGGCAGCATAGTTGGACTGGTGTTACTCATAGTCACTAACAGTCTAGCTGCCAGGGAACAACACAAAAATATAACCGACAGTTTGGAACTCTTACGTTGAGAACAAACATGTGGGTTGGCTTGCCACAAAATGACGAATCAAATGACCCTACAATTCAAAAGTTCCCTAAATCAGGTATGCCCAGAATCTTAGCTTGTAACTTGCATTTATATAGCATCTTTCCTCCTCCTTTAGATACCATGCCCTAAGAGGGCATTGGCAACCATGGACTTCCATTAGACCAGTCCACGATTACGCTTGGCAAAGTGCTGCAGTGGTACTTCTGCAGTCTGGCTGACCAGGAAACTCTCCCACTCTTACTACCTGCCCACAGGCGTATCGGAAGGATTTACAGGCTGATAATCAGCCTGTTTGGCCAGGTTATGAACATGGACATCAAGTCCCGGAGTGGGACTTGAACCCAGAGCTTCTGGCCCAGAGGTCGGGACACCGCCCACCGCACCGCATGACCTCTCTATAACACCTCTACTGTAGTTAAAACATCCAAGGTGTTTCACGGAACATTGTCAATTAAAATTTGACACCCTGATGCCCTCTTGAGATGTCTGCACTCCTCCAAATCTTTGCACATCTCTGATTTTAATTGGTCCACCTTTGGAAGCCTGGGCCCTAGGCTCCGGAACTCCGCCCTCCTCCCCATAAACCTCTCCACCTCTGCAGCTCACCTTCCCCCTTTAAGATGCCCCCTTAAAAATGATCCCTTTGACCACATCTAACATCCTCTGTGGCTTGGTGACAAAATTGGTCTGATAAACGCTCCTGCGAAGCGCCTTGAGACGTCAAAGGCGCTACATAAATCCGAGTTGTTGTTTATTTGAGAAACGAGGTTTCCGATGTGTGTGAGATTGCGTCCTCGCCCCAGCGCACCTCCACAACTGAACACTCCTGGAAGCCTCACACAGCTGAACAAACCGACAATATTTCTGTCACACTTTGGGCCCTGTTCCTCATCAGCACATTGGAGGCACTGCTGTGAGGCCAAGATAATCACATGCAAAGCTAAATTGCAGACTGCTATTGAAACAAACAGCCCTGCAAACAGAACCCTAATCTCAAGTCAGCATTGACTGAGAAGGGGTGTGTGTGTGCGTGTGTGTGTATGTTTGCGAGTGTGTGTGTGCATGCACACGTGTGCACATATGTGTGTGTGCGAGCACGCGTGTGTGTACACACGTGTGTGTGTACGTGTGTGTGTTTATCTGGAGTTTTACCAGGTCATGATTCCTTGGAGCACTTGGCTTAGCTTCCTGACAATGTGCCCTTTCCCATCAAGCACACCCCACATCTCCATAACTGCCCTCTCCTCAGGAAATGCCTTAGCTCAACCATTACCCTCGCCCCCACACTCCCTGCATCCCCATTCTCTCCACTGAGCCCCGATCAGAAATGATAAGCTCACCGCAAGAGAGAGAGAGAGTGTGTCAGCAGAGTTTCCCCTCGTTTACTGCATCCACAACACTGGAATTTTGTACAGGGATAGAAATCGGGTTACAGTTCCTGGTTTAAATGTCGCTGGAGTAAAAGTTTAATTAAAAAGTACTTAACACGGCATTGGTTCAATGCACCACCCGCTGTCATCTGCACTCACATTGAACAGAGAGGTGCCTGCTTTCATTCCCAACCTGTGTTCACTGACTAGCATCGGATCCCAGTCCAGCATTGGCTCGACTCTATAATTCCTATCCCTGTGCTCAAATCTCCTCGTGGCCTTGCTCCCTGCCTACCTCAGTAACCTCCTTCTCCAGCTCTACCACCTGCAGAGATCTCTGCCCTCCCTCCAACTCTGGCCTCCTGTGCATCCCTGATTTTTATTGCACCGGTGGCCGCAGTGCCTTCAGCTGCCTGCAGTCCTGGACCTCCCTCTAAGCCTCTCTCTCTCTCTCTCTCTCTCTCTCACACACCTCCTTTAAGAAGCACCTTAAAAACATATACCACTTTCACCAATCTTACGTTCATTTCTCCTAATCTTTCTTTACGCAACTTGTTGTCCAGTTTAGTTTTGAGAGACGGGGGCATAGTGGTAATGTCCACTGGACTGGTAATCCACAGGCCCAGGCTAATGGTCTGGGGACACGAGTTCAAATCTCACCACAGCACGTGGTGGAATTTAAATTCAATTAATAAATCTGGAATTAAAAGCTGGTTTTAGTAATGGTGACTATAAAACATTGTTGATTGTCACAAAAAAACCCCATCTGGGTCACTAATGCCCCTTTAGGGAAGGAAATCTGCTGTCCTTACCCGGTCTGGCCTACATGTGACTCCAGACCCACAGCCATGTGGTTGACTCTTAAATGCCCCTCTGAAATGGCCCAGCAAGACACTCAGTTCAAGGGCAATTAGGGATGGGTAACAAATGCTGGCCTTGCCAGCGACACCCACACCCCATGAAAGAATACATTTTTAAAAGGCACTCCTGCGAAGCACCTTGGGATGCTTTACCCTGTCAAAGGCGCTATCTAAACGCAAGTTGTTGTTGAGTTAGCTTAGCTCAAGTCTGGATGGAGGCCGGGAGTGGTGAGGCACAGCGACGGGTCTCAACCAGGGAAGTGGGAAAAATAACATTGGCCGAAGTCCTCGTTCCTAATTCTAATGCGGCAGCACTTGCCGGAAAGGACATGGTTTGCCGCGGCCAGTTTGAGTAAAGCTCATCTCTGAGACGCACCCCACACTCGATCAGCCTGTTCACTATTCAGTGTCACGACTTGTGAGTGGAGAATGGTCACTCAGGGGGACCGGAAGGAGGAATGAACTTGGATCCCTGGAGCACCCTTAATGGAGGAGGTAGCGTCAGGCTCCTCGTTGCTCAGGTATGTCCGAGCTGTAAGTGGCTTCGCACTTCTCATAGCTAAACCTACGCTAGGGAATTTGATCACCGTGAAGGAAGGGTACACACGGCTGCCCTCACTCCCTCGGCTGCTTTCACATGCTCCCAGAGGCAAGAGGGATCCAAGACGTCAGTGTAGCCTGGCAGGTACAGTGGACGACCAGAACAGGGCGTCTCTCTCCATTCCTGCCCTCTGCGACGGCCCACCGAGGGTTGCTGACCATGGCTTATGCCCCGATCTTGGCACCCTTGGGCAAGACGAGGAGGTGGGCCCAAGAACTACCTCAGCCCATGCGGCGGGGGGTTGAACCTGTGCCGTTGGCATTATTATTCTGCGCCACGCTCTTAGCCAACTGGCTGCCCGTGTAACAAAAACAGAAAATGCTGGAAACACTCAGCGGGTCTGGCAGCGCGGGTCTGTGGAGAGAGAAACAGTTAACGTTCTGAGTCCGTGTGACCCTCCTTCAGAGCTCAGACGCTGCCCGGCCTGCTGAGTTTTTCCCCAGCATTTTCTGTTTTTGATTCAGATTTCCAGCATCCGCAGTATTTTGCTTTTGGCTCCTAGTGTAACTTTATTGCACACTCCAGGTAGGTCCCAAAACACTCCACGTACGATAAATTAGAAGTGCAGTTTGTCATGTCAACATGTAGCGCAAAATTCCAACAGACGCAATGAACAAGTTGCCCTTATTTAACTGAAAGAGGGGTGTTGAACAGGAAACTGGAATAATTCTCCACCCTTCGACAAGTAGGGAGTCTTTGGAAACCTCCTGAGCTGGCAAACTTGGTTTAACATCTCATCCAAACGACAGCACCAACGGCAGCGCAGCACTCACTCAGCTCTCTTCTAGAACTATCAAGCCTTGATTTACATGCTCAAGTTCTGCAGGGGGACTTGAACGCCTGACAGTGTATCTCTGAGGGGAGAGTGCTATCAACTGAACCAAGGTGTCCCAGTACTGCAGGGCTGTACCTCATAATGTGTTAGCAACTTGGAGGGAGATAGGGTTGCCAACATTCCAGGAAAGCCCTGGAGGTTCAGGAATTAAAATCAAACCTCCAGGACACTGAAAGTGACACCTGGGACAACAGTAGGGGCAGCAAAACAATAGAATTGAGTTTTTTTAAAACAAAAAATTCATTCAACACTTTTTCTTCGTAAAATATGTTAGAAATTGGAATAAATTGTTGTCTGTTGGCAAAGTAATCCAATTGGTTAATGAAGAGTCTATTCCACTTTCCGATTTGTAAAGACGGGTGCCATGGGGACGAGTGACCAATGGCGAGGGTGCGGGGACCCAGGGAGGGTAGCGACGGGAGGTCACATGACAAAACCTCCCACGAATGCGCCCAACCAGAGTTGGCGATCCTGATCCGGCTGGCAAAATGGTCCATCTAGCTCCAGCCTGTCAGGCCAAGGCTGCTGCCACGCAGAAGGGGAAACCAGGTTTTCTTCGGCCGAACGTCGAAATTCAGAACTCTCGGCTTTTGGTGAGTGAAAGCAGTAAGGGGAAAGGAGGAGGGCGTGGCCATTAGCGCCTCCTCCCTGACCCTGCCTGTCACTGCACGCCTGACGAATGTGGAGGACCCATTCCATGGGTCACGCAGGCAAAATTACTGAGCCTTCTGGAAGATGGTGGAATTTTTAGGGCCGGATCGTCCCAGATTTGCACAAAGTGCGGAGGGGGGGGGGCGGGAAAGAGTTGTTCTACCCGCAATGGCGGGTTTTTGTGCTGTGTCGTCCCAATCCCACCTCATTAATTATGCAGTCTCGCTGGCAGGGCAGCCTCCGATCTGCCCACCTCACTGTTACCTCGTCGCTCCCTCACGCAGGGCACCACATTTAAACTCCATGTTGGCAGCCCAGGGCTGCTTCCATGAACACACGGCCCCAAAAGCCAAGAAGAGTGCAGCCCCCACCCCCCCGATTCACTGACACATCCCTGGGACGCCTTCTGGATGCCGTGGAGACCCATCCCGATGTCCTCTACCCCCATCTCTGGCCCCAGGAGGCCCATCAGTCTCACCACTCCCGCTTGGCAGGCGGTGGCAGTGGTGGTCAGTGCCAACGCTGTACACAAGAGGTCAGCCATCCAGTGCAGAAAACAGGTGAATGATCTCATCCATGCCACCAGGGTAAGGCAACCATCTCATCACTCTAAACTCACCCACTCACAAGCCCATCACACATTCGCTGGCATCTCACTCACTGCCAGCTCAAGGGACATCACCACTCACTCTCTCACACACACCCTCACATCTCCATCTGGCCTCATCTCCTCTGGAGACTGCCGCCTCCTCATCCCTCACCATCTTGAGGCCACTTGCACAGATCAACATGTGCCCCCCACACACACCCTGGGATACCCTCCTTCCCCAGTACAGCCCTCGCCCTGCAGCCTCTTCCCTTGCCTGAGGCCACTTCCCCCCCTTCCCCCAGCAACCCCCAGCCCTGCAGCCATTGAAAAGCCACCCCCGCCTTACGGCTGGTCTGGTAGGTAGAGACCTGCCCGTGAGACCCCTCTAAAAGTGATGTGGTGCTGCCTGTGAAGCCTGGCGCTGATGACTGCGAGTGCTGCCCGAAGCAAGGTGGGCAAACAGACCTCAAAGTCCCGAGTGAAGTGCAGTTTGCCAGGCGCATGTCACCTATGTACAGCTGTGAAACACGTTGATGTGCTCGGGTGATCCAGCATTGGCGGGGGGATGATTCCGGTGAGCTGGGTTTATAATGAGATGCTGATGTATTGAAATTAGGTTCCCGATGTGTGACGATGGGAAACCCGGCCCACCACATGACCACTCACTCTCCACGGGTGGAGCGGATGATCGCAAACCAGGTTCACGGAGGTGTGAAACTAATTTTTGGCCTGCTCGCCATATTGTGCCCCCACCCACCCACCCCCCGACCCACCATGATGCCCGAAGCCAACAGGGCCGGAAAATTCCAACCCTAAAATCTATGGCCTGAAAGGTTGGCGGGTATCCAAGATGATAGGTGGTCCTATCGGAACCATCTCTATATTTATCACCGTCTGGTTATTAAAAGGGCAAGCGCCCCATCCAACCCCCCCCAACCACCCACACTCCAGAGATACGCAGGGGAAAGCTTTTGTCAAAATCGCCAGGCAGTGTCAGCCTTTTCTGCATCCAAAACCATTTCCCTCCTTAACCCCAGGAATCTCGAGCAGGAAGCCAATACTGCAGGCAGATCAGGGCGAGCACTTTGTGCACAGAGACACTCAGCAACAACACCACCTTAAAGGCACAGTGCTATCCGCTTGCTCTTTTCTGCCTTTCATTCTCCTCCCTCCCTAAAACAGAGGCCAAAGGTCAACTTGTCCAGAAATTAATTGGAGGGGAGCGGTGTTAAGGGAGTAATGGAGAATTCTGGCAAATGATATACAGAGTGTTCTACTCCCCTACAATATACATAGGGTGTGATATACCCTATAATATGCCCTACAAGGGAGCACAATGAATGGGTTCCCAAGACTGGTTCCTGAAATAAGGAGATTATGGTTCAAGGAGAGACTGAGCAGACTGGGCCTATATTCCCTAGAAGAATGAGAGGTGATCTCATTGAAACATAGAAAATTCTTAAGGGACTTGACAGGGTGGGTGCTGAGAAAATGTTTCCCCTATGTGGGAAATCTAGAACAAGGGGTCAGAGTCTCAGAATAAGGGGTTGACCATTTAGGATTGAAGATGAGGGGAAATTTCTTCACTCACAGGATTCAGATTCCGGAGTTCTCTACCCCAGAGACATGGGGATGCTCCGTCATTGAAGTATATTCAAGATGGAGGTCGATAAATTTTTGGGAATGAAGGGATCTAGAGATGGTGCGGGAAAGCGGAATTGAGGTAGGGGATCAGCCATGATTTTATTCAATGGCAGCACAGACTCGATGGGCCAAATGGCCTACTTCAGCTCCTATTTCTCCTGTTCTTGATATTCCCAAGAGGGCGTGGTTTCTCCCCGCCTGTATCGCCACTGTTCAAGTCACATTGTTCAAGCGATGGCGCATGAAAGGGTTTGAGGTTGCCCCGCCAGTGGAAATAAAATTTCTGATGGTAAAATGGAAAAGCAGAGCCCCAGGAAGTAGAGTTACAGAGGAACACAGGCTTGAGTGTACTCTTAGGGTGTAGCCCACACTGGGGTCCAACCGGTGTCGATAAACCACTCAGGGTTAAAAAAACATTTCCACATCAGCAAAACAAGATTTACACAGAGTTCATATTCCTTCAGGAAGGTTCTGTGCTATCAAAGAACCCTTTTCATTCAGCATCTTTTTTTTGTTTGGCTTTGGTGGGTTTTTTTTCAGTACATAAACAGTTCAAAATGTGTAAAAATATGGAAATATTTTAAAACCCATTCTGTCATTTTGTCAAATTGCTGACAGATGTCGAAGTTCCTCTCAGCCTTTTTCTCCACCACTGTCCATTGCGGACTGGGGTTTCCACAGTAACAGCAGTGTCAAAATAGGCGTGTGTCACTGCAGCCAATCGGAATTCGCTCCCTCTGAGGCCGACCCTATCTCCTGGGCCCCCAGTGAGATCCCCTTATCGATTTAGAATTGACTCATTTGGTCGCTTGTAAATTGGGTCACACTTCTGATTGGTGCGCAGGCTACAGGGGCATTGATAATGAGCTCATAATACGCCAGTTCTACCACGAGTTCAGAACGATTATTCAACTCTGGCATTTTAGTCACACACCACTCCTTACAGCTGCTTCACTGGGTATTAGATATGTATTTCCTTCATTACCAATACAGTTTGCCCTGACCTCAAATACAGGCTCCACTAAGGCCAATGCAACCTAGCTCACACTCAGTTAGCTTCCTCTCCCATCACAGCCTTTCCCAACCCGCTACTCGCTGGCACAGACTATCTCATCCTCAGCTACCTACCTCACCACCAACACTCTAGCCAACTCTCAGTTACCAGTTCTTCCATCCTAAGGGCGCATTTTCACTTAATTCGCCGAGCCATTAATTAATTGTCATATAAGAACAAGCTGAATTCCAACAAGGATGACTAGGTTCTGTAAGTTCCACGTCATAGTGCAAGGTATCTTACTGAAAGATCCATCTCACCCTGAGAAATACCTTTCACAAAATGCAAGCACAAATGTTAATGTTATCATTCCATTGGCTTTGTGTTCCTTGGCACACCTGTTCAAACAAGGCAGCTTCCTCCACCCTCTTCCTTTGAATGCGCCAACTGATGGCGAGGGACAGTTCAACAGGGACCTCCAACCCACCGGTCCCTCGCCGCATGACAGTTTGTGTGTAAATACTAGAACGACGAAGTAAAAACAAATCAGGCCCTCAATTTTACCACCCCCCCCACCACATCCACCCCATGCCTGGCAAGAACGGAGCCTGGAAAGGGGTTAAAATCGTGGCGTGTGCCCTTGCCTCATTCACCCACCGCCATTTTAACTCCTGATTGCCAGGAATATTAGCACCGAGGGACTAAGGCCGAGAGAGGCAAGATTTGAACCAAACTGTTCATGTTGGGGGGGACGCTGGACCTCACGAGCAAAGTTGAGACTTGCTTGTTTCACCCTCCCCACCTCCACCCGTCCCCTATAACCACGATTATTTTTAGACACCCAAACATTGCCCCATTTGAGTGACTGCTTGGGGCAGTTGTTTCCTGCCACCCATAGGCATATTGTCCCAATGCCAAGCCAGCCAAGCAAGTCTGATGTTCCCACCTCGCAACCCCACCCCCGCCATCATAGGCGATGTCTCTCCGATGAGACGTTCAGACAAAGCCCTGTCTGCTCTCTCAGGTTGGCATAAAAGGTCCCCTGGCCACTATTTCACAGCCGAGCAGAGGAATTCCCACCCAGCATCGGGTTCAATATTTACCCCCCCCAACCGAGGCCACTGAAAAATAAAACAGGTTATTTGGCCATTATCAAATTGCTCTTTGTGGGAGCTTGCTGTGCGCACAGAAGAGTTCAATTGGACTCAAAACATTGATTCTGTTTCTCCCTTCACTGATGCTGCCAGACCTGCTGAGTTTTACCAGCACTTTCTGTTTTTATTGCTGTGCACAAATTGGTTGTCACATTTCCTACCAGGACCATATTTCAGAAAGTACTTTATTGGCTGTTAGCGTTTTGCTGTATGCTGAGGCTGTGAAAGGTGCTATATAAATGCAAAAGTTCTTTCCTTGCGAACTGGTTGACTAGTTGACAGAAACCCAGCCACTGGCCCTCAAATCACAGATTTATGGAATTCAACATCATATCAAAGTCATGGTGGTGGGACCTGAACTCACAAGCTCTGGGCTACTTGTCCACTAGCACAGCTACGGGTCTAGAAAACATCTACCTGGCAGGATATTGGCGAAAAGGACAACCCTGACCATGGAGAAAAGAGTTCAAACAATCACCCAATTTAAAAATAATTGCAGAGCAGTTATCAGAAAAAGATAACAGGATACCTCAAGCCAGACTTGAGTGTAGAATAGCTCTAGTCCAGCTTATTATTTTACAGTGATAAACTTATACATAGATGCAAATCCCCATGAAACCAGTGACGCATTTTGTAATTGCACCATGGTTGCTGTCCATGCCAAGTGGGCTGGTGCAATGTTTCTACAAATGATGTACACTCATCATTTAAGAAAAAAACGAAGGAAGAAAGGGGGCCTAGTTAACCCATAGGGTGTAAGTTTGAGTCCAGGTCTGATCCATTGAACTGGGAGTCTCCTCCCTCTGCTGGGAGTATTGTAGGTGAGATGAGTTTGGGTAGTCCCAATCCAATTCCTGTTGACCAGGCCGCCCACAGTAGAAAAATGGCCACTGGGCAGAACTGGATTGGCACTCTCGCTTAAGCCTCGAGGCTAACTCACAAGGGAAATGAAAACACTGTGCCACACAAACACAAGGTAGAAAACACTCTTCGGAGATTGAAGGCCAGGTTCCATATTGAGGGACCTTTGTCTTGTGTTTGATCTGAGGTGTACCAAAGTTGACAGCAGAGGAATCCTCACCTTGAGCGACACCACCACTGTCAATGTGTGTTTTGTTTCTCTATGAAAAGAAACATTGAACTGAAGACCCATCCCTCCATCTCATGGTCTAACTTCTGGCCTCAAAAGAGTGGAACTCCTCACTTGCCTCGGTCTTCGCTACTTCTACATTCTTTAGGGTTTTCTAACCAAAGTTTGGTGGCACCTGACCGCCAAGTCTTCATTTACTTCATCTACTGTTTTCCATCTCAGTGTCCTGTTAGGTTGGCCTTTGATTCTTCACTTTAGCTCGTCAATAAAAAGAAATCTGTTGTTTTAGTGAAGGTCCAGAAGGGACCTTAGCTGCTTCTTCAAGTTCAACATGTTCATAAACACACTCCCAATCAATTCACCCTCTGATTCTCTCAGGGTATTGGTACTTGCAATACAAAGGGGGGCTATCCCCATTCATGTAACTGGAAATTGAAGGAAACTTCTTAGCTTAATTACTGACTATTCACTGAAATTGTCAAGCCAACATAACATTGTAGATTCGCATAGCAACAGAAGGAGGCCTTTCAGCCCATCCTGCCTGTGCCAGATCTTTGAAAGGCCTATCCAATTAATCTCAGTCTCCGGCTCTTTCCCCATATCTCTGCAATGCTGTTCCTCTTCAATTATTTATCAAACTCCCCATGTGAAAACCACTACAGTATCTGCTTCCACCCTTTCAGGCAGTGCATTCCAAATCATGGCAAATCCACCAAAAGAAACTCTCTTCATCTGCCTCTCTGGTTCTTTTGCTAATTGCCTTAAATTTGTGTCCTCTGGTTACCAACCCACATTCCAGTGGAAGCAGTGGCTCCCTATCTACTCTTTCAAGGCCCCTCATTCAAAACCCTGTGAAAAGTCACAGAACCAGGGCAGCAGGTTCCATGTTTGAGTGCAGAGATCAGCAGGGTTTGTGAAGTGTTGGCTTTTTTGGCAGATATATTATCCAGCCCCGGGCCCACTACGGTTACCTCTCCAGCGCCATTGTTGACGGCTGAAGAAAGGACGTTCCTTTCTATAGCGCCAAACAGCCACCGGCACGCCAACGGAAAGAACTGATTCAAAGTGGCAAGTTGCTAATCTCAGCACTTCTACTTCACGGCAAGGGTCCAGTTCAGAATGCCGGCATTGCTGCAAAAAGCAGCTAGCCCATTACTCTAATGGCCTAAAGCTCCTTCACTGGCCCCAACATAATTGAATCCAAGAATAACTCAAACTTTCATAGTTGACTTTGGCTCATGAGCAAGTATCTAATTACCTCATCATATGTAGAAATCTGTGAGCAACTCTATCCTAATTAAAGTAATTAAGGCCATGTAGTACGTATTAAGTGCTTATTTGGTAGAACTCCCTACACAGAAACGCAATTGTTATAATTCCTTTTCTTTTCCCAAATCATTGTTTCTCTGCTCATTAAAAGGTGAGGGATGTCAGTTCGGATGTATTGAGAACTTTTCTACCCCTGGCCACAAGTTCAGTGCCAAGAGCCCCCAGATCAGGTACAGTGTGGGTTCAATGTAAAGTTAAGAACTCTCCACAAGACCACATCTCACCTGACCAATCTCAGGACAATGTCCCCTCCGTCTGCAGCAATGCGCGTTTCCGTTTCCTGCTCAGTGAACTCTTTTGAGCGAGACTGCCCTTTGAGTGTTCAGGATGCGCTCAGTCGCATTATGTTTCTGTCATCCGGATTGAGGTCCTTGCACCCACCTGACTGATAGGGCTTTTATCTCTGGACACTGGACTAACCGCAAGGCCATGTTGTAGTAAGATTGAAAACGCACTGTTCTAGGAATATGGGAACAGAAAGAGGCTATTTCACCCTAGAGCCTGCTCTGCCTTTCAATGAAATCATGGCTGATCTGTGACTAAACTCCATATATCCATATTTTCCCCACACCCTTTAATACATTTAGCTAACAAAAATCTATCAATCACAGATTCTAAATTAATGACGAGACAAGCATCAACAGATACTTCTACCGCTCTTCTGCATGTAAAAGTGTTACTTAGCTACACTTCTGAAAGGCTGGCTCTAATTTTTAGCCTAAGCCACAGTCCTAGACTCCCCAACCAGCAGAAATAGTTTCTCTCAAGCCACCCTGTCAGTCCCCATCACTGCCATGGAAACATCAATTAAATCTCCCCTTAACCTTCTAAATGCCAGAGAACACAACCCTAGTTTGTGTAATCTTGCCTTGTAATTTAACCCTTGGAGTCCAGGGTATCATTCTAACTCACTCTGCCGCTCAGTCCTGCAAAAGCATTTTGGCACGGCGTATGATGACGTGGGGTAGTACATCATGGAGGTCATGCACGAAACCTTCCACTTGCTGTTTTAGCAAGCAAGGCTGCAACATTGCCATCTCAGCTTAATAGCCATAAAAGTTGTTCCCCTCTCCAGTTTTCTTTAAGCCTGTCTTTTTGCTGGCCATTGAAGAATTCCAAAATTCTATCATTCTAAAGGGGAAGCAGGAGTAGATAGAAGTGGGTACATATGTGCATGAATCATTGAAAGTGGCAGAACAGATTGAGAGAGCAGTTAATAAAGCATAACAGTATCCCTAGACTCTATCAATAGGGGCTGACAGAACAAACGCAAGGAAGTTATGTTAAACTTAAAACACCTGCTTTGGCCTCAACTAGAATATAATCTCCAGCTCTGGGCGCCACACTCGAGGAAGGATGTGAAGGTGTTAGAGAGAGTGCAGAAAAGATTCACAAGGATGAGGAACTTCAGTTACGTGGATAGATTGGAGACATTGGGATGGTTTTCCTTGGAGAAGAGGAGGTTGAGAGGAGATTTGATAGGGGTGTTCAAAATCATGCGGGGTCTGGACAGAGCAGATAGAGAAAAAAACTTTTCCATTGGTGGAAGGATTGAGAACCAGAGGGCACCGATTTAAGGCTGTTTGGCAAGAGAAGCAGGGGCGAAATGAGGAAAAACATTTTCATGCAGCGAGTGATTAGGATCTGGAATGGGCTGTTTGAGAGGGTGGCGAAGGCTGATTCAATAGAGGAATTGGATCAGACTGTTGGAATTGGATTCATGGAGGAATTGGGTCGTTATCTGAAAAGGAAGAATGTGCAAGGCTACAGGGAGAAGGCGGGGGATTGGCACTAGGTGAATTGACCCTTTGGAGAACCAGAGCAGACACAACAGGCCGAATGGCCTCCTTCTGCACTGCAACCATTCTGCGATTCTGTCAATTCACCTCTCAGGGTTCCAGTGTTTCTAATTCAGCACATTAGACAACATTGCAACAAGCCCCAGAGAACAAGAACTCAACACTTTTCTGTGGTAAATGTGATCAGGTAGACATGAAAAGAGTTAGCCAATGTTTTTCCTTTTGTTCTTCAGTGATCCACGCTGAAAGCATTATTTGTTGCAGAGCTAAGATACTATTTTGGAGACAGATGGGAAGACTTATTATACCTCCTCACCCTCAAGCCAAAAGCAATCTGTCCATCCTTCCTGATTTGGTCACTCAATGTTCTTTGTACAAAGATGAGAATAATGTAGAATGGAAGGTTGGGGGTTCAAATCCCACCCCTGAGACTTGGGCACTTAAGAAGGCCTGACACTCAGGAAAAGATCAGACACTAAAGCCAAGGTCCTAGCGGTTGATTCCAATGATTCAGGGGGCAGCAAGGGTCCGAAAAAGGTCATGGATTTCTCCCAATACTGTTTGCCATTCCCCTCTCAACCCACGCCGTCAGAAACAGATGAGATGCTACTTCTCTCGTTACTCTTTGTGAGATCCTTCTGGCGTGCCTGCCTACATAACCACAGTCACTGCACCTCAACGTAATTCACTGTGAATGAAGCATATTGAGATGCTTCTGAGATGTGACTAAACTGCAATGTAAATGCAATTCTTTAATGTTCTCTATTATTCACACACCTATGAACATGCAGGCAATGATTTATTGAGAAAGAGTCCACCCAGCCTGCCCATACAACTACAAAGTCTCGAACTGCCTGGGGACTAGAATTCCCTCCCTAAACCTCACTGCCTCTCTTTCTCCTCCTTTACTGTACTCCTTAACACTTACGTCTTTGACCAACTTTCTTGTCCTAATATCTCCTTATGTGGGTTGATGTCATCTTTTGCTTGATTAATGCTCCTGTTTTGGGACATTTTACTACATTAAGAGCACTGTATAAATGCAAGTTGTTGTTGCTTCTGTGGCATCACATTATATTGCATCATTCCTATTATCCACCATCCGATTATCTGCCAGAATATTCGCAGGCTATAACCTTGAGTAAATACTGTATTACAAGCATAAGGTAACATGGAGTAAGAGACCTTTCCTACACTAATGAGATTCTCGGACAAGAATCTCCCACTGTCCTGCCACTATTTTGTTTTCTGTGGCTGAAACCCTATCACACTATTGACCTCCCTGGGGTTTGAAGAGTGAGAGAAGATTGAAGACTTACAATGAAGGCATCAATGCCAGAATGTGTTCTACCAACAGTGCCCTCCCTGGGGTGAATTCTATTGCTATGATTCAGGACTAAGAAAAATCAATTTTAACTCCTTGCATCGCCAAAAGTTCTACAACCTTTTAATTTTTCCTTTAGAAACCAAGGTCTTACTTTTCTTCTTCAGACAGTGAAACCTGTTGATGTTGGTCCCTGGGCCTTCCTGTTGATTCATCCTGTTGTCTTCCCCCATTCTTTCCAGTCCTAGTGTTGTCCATTAAACCTTAGCCCTTCACCCACCATTCTTAGTCAAAGCAATTCAATTTTTGTCCCAAAATCATGCTACTGCACTAGTTTTTTTTTCAAAATATAAGTCGCCCAATGCGGCCAAAAGCAGCACTCATCGGTTTTATAGGCTCAGCTAAGAATATGTGTTGGAGGGTGTAATTTCCCACTACTTCCCTTCAAAGGCTCATAAAATTCTGAGATTTAGTCTATTCTAGGTTCTGACCTCTCCCATCCCATTGGAGTAGCCACTTAGCACAAATCCTGACAAGGAAGGAGAGGATTGAAAGGAAAGAGAGGTTAATTTTCAATAACATCTATATTTGATGAAGATAGTCTGTTAGGCTGTGAGTACTATCACCCTACAAGGCTTCCTGCCTTTGTTACACTCGTTTAACTTATTGGCACTCTCAAAACATTGAGATTTTCCGGGCGTTTTTTTTTTAAAAAAGGGAAACTGCTTTCATAAAGTATTTAGCTAAAGATTCTGGTTGTTAAAGCGAGAAGGGGGTGGACAGGGGAAGGAGAAGAAACTGGAGGAAGGAGGTTGCTCATAATATCATTGTGCACAAGTGATTATGTTGTAAATAAACAAAAGTCTGAGTCAAGGTAAGTATCTGAAATAGGAAGGCAATTATCCAGTGTATGTTCAAGTGAGATAACCCAATTATAGTGCCGACCAGCCCCGGTTTAAAGGTGTGTGCCAAAATACACTGGCTGATCCAAATACTTTGTCTGTGTGCCATTAAATTTGAGCAGTCTACTCGTATTAGATCAATCCATAGGCTCAAGGTCCAAGTGAATTGTTGCTGGAGGATCTAAGGCAGGGGCGGGGAACCTACAGCCTTGGACCTGATCCAGCCCCGTTGCTCAACTTCTTCCAGACCGCATCTAAGGCCAGCGGCGGGCCTACCCCAGGATCAAGGACCATGCTGTGTGTGTGTGTGTGTGGGGGGGGCCCATGGCTGATTTTGTCCATGACCGAATGGCCCATGACAAGAAAAAGGTTCGCCGCCCCTGGTCTAATGTGTTGATCAACATATTGTCCAGAGTGGACTGACCATCAATACTATGGAATGTGACATCTGATATGGCGACACTTGACATCCCTAATACACTTATAGTCAGTGTTATGCGCCATTTTATAAAATATGCTACAGATAAAAATATAGCTACAGACCCCACCCCACCCCCCTAGAAAGTTGGACAGGAACCTCTTGCTTTAGACTCTGAGAGCTAACAGTGAACATGTGATCTCTCGCTCTTAGATCTAGACTCTAAAACCCCATTTTCTAAGGATTCAAACTCCTCATCTAGATCTCAAGAACGAGGAACCTCCATTTAAACAGCACTTTGTCAGATCCTCAGGGTTTTTGAAATGCTCCCCAGCTGAGAGTTTCCTATTTGAAGTGGACTCACTGTTGCTATTATAGGCAAGTGTCGCAGCAAATTGGGGCAAAGTGGCAAGGGAATGAATCACCAGATGATCGGTTTTTGATGGTGTTGTCTGAAGGATGCATGTTATTCAGAGTCTTACATTGGTGTCAAGCAGTAACAAGGGAGAACAACAATTGATGGCTGGATGGTGTTCCATCTGTCCTTTGCAATGCCAAAACTACTAGTGGCATCTAGTGACAGAACATCAATGCTGCAGCAACCTTTGATCAGTTATCCAATTTGGATAGCTTGCAATCTTTCTATAATATCCAGCTGGAATGTAGAACAACCAGCAGGGGGTTCAACAGATGCCTCGGTCTGACCATGTTGCTGCATGCTTAGGTTGGATTGCCTTTTTCTTTCTGGAATAAACTCCAGTCTTGATTGACGAAGATCAGAGCTTCTTTCCCTGTCCAGTTTCATTTATTATTTAGACTGGACTTGGATCGATTGGTTAGCACCCTTGCCTCTGACTCAGCAGGTCGGGGGTCAGAGTCCCACTAATCTAGGCTGAGGTTCTAGAGCTGAGGGAGTGCTGCATTGTTGGAGGTTCCGGACTATGGATGTGAAGGTCCAACTGAGGTTTCGCCTGCCTGCTCAGGTGGGCTTCAGTGATGACCTATTCAAAGAGGTGCAGTTCTCCCACTGTCTTGACCAACACCCCTTCGACAAACAAGGCTAAAATCTTGAGGACTCGAGACGTCAGCTGTTCTCCTCTCCACCGATGCTGCCAGACCTGCTGAGTTTTTCCAGGTATTTTTGTTTTTGTTTAAAATCTTGTCACTCATTTGATTATTATTCAGCAAATGTTGCTGACACAGGTTTGACTGGCACATCTGCCTACGTAAACCGAGGGTCACTGCAAATAAACACCATTGTGCAAAGTCCTTCAGGACAATTAAGCTAGGGAATAAGGGTCTGTTCTGTTGAAGGGTCGTGTGGACCCAAAACGTCGACTCTTTTCTTCTCCACCGATGCTGCCAGACCTGCTGAGTTTTTCCAGGTAACTCTGTTTTTGTTAGGGAATAAGGTGTTATGTAGGTGGAAGTGCTTCCTTTATGAACACAGGAGGGAGTTAAATTAAGCTGGCAGCATTTTGGATGAGACCTGCATCCTCTTTGACTGAATCAATAATAGAGAACCTGTGAAATACCGAACAGGGTCACGGAAACCATAGAGGTTGCCCAGCATTATGGAATGGAATTTGAAGGTCCCAAGACAGTCCATATCCCCAATGATAGATGCTGATTTACACCCTGAAAACAATGTAAATTCAGTTAAGCAATCCAAATGTTGGCACGGAGGGTATGTATCGTGTATCCTTAGTCCTCCTAACACGGAGGCCTCTCAGTATGGGGCACCAATGGCTAACCCTCAATGGGTTAATAAGAGACTGTCCTTTGCCAGGCCTAGTCCTGAACTTGGTTGCCATTCCACAATATTCCCCTTACCCGACCCCCACCGTCACCTCTATCCCTGCTCAATTTCAAGCCATAGGGATTTACTCATCCTGGGCTACAATTTCATGGAAATCACCCACCCACGAGCATTTTGCTTGAACATCCATTCAGAACCTGTGGGTTTGGAGAGTAGGCATAAGGTGGGCAATTGCACCTGCAAGGCATGTCAGTTGAGTCTACTTACACGCCTCTTCAAGAGGTGGCAATGGGGTCATTGGAGCATCATTGGGCTCAATTTCCCCTTGTGTAACTTAGGGGCATTGAAGCGATCTGTGATGCCCCCTACTGCTCCCTGATTCAGTCCATCTACCTCGGGAATTGAACCTGCCATGTACTGCTTTACGTGGCTCAGCATCACACTAACGCCACAAACCCTCAAGCGATGAGCGCAGACTGGTTTCAAACCTGTTGAAACTCTCCTCAGAACCCTCCCTGCCCTCAACAGCTTCACTGCAAAAGCACCTCGTGTGATGGTGTGGCATCGAGGCCCAGTGCCGAGACCCTCCGACATCTTGAGCGACACCCAGTGCGCCAAGTAAATCTCTCACAACATGTCAGTAAATCCAAAGCAAAAATTGTTCCAGTCATTGACACTATTTCAGATGACAAGACCTTGAAGGATTTTCTATCCTTCAATGGGGAAGCTAAATACGCTATAAATATATATAACATTTATTTATCAATAGAAAGATATAAATTTATATATTATATAAATATATAATATATATATTATAAAATAACATTAATGTTTTATATATTATATGTAATATATATATATAAAACAGGACCCGGGTACAAAATGTGAGTGGGAAATAAAATTTCTAAATAAATTTTAAAAAATCTTTTAGCTTTCAGTTTATTTAATGATGAGATTTTTGAGTTTTGAGGACAGTGAACAGATGTTGCAATCTCCCCTTTGCCAATGAGCCCCTCAGGCTGGAGGGTTTCGGAGCTGTGAGGCATTATAACACGGGTTCAAGTATCAGCGTACAGGGAACGGTGTTAATATACAGGGAGCAAGCAACGGCACAGCCAGTGTCCACTGGCGAGAAAAGTCATCCGTGGATAAGGGGGACACAACTCAGAGACGAACCCACAATTCCTCCTTTATTCCTTCTTTGGCCACTGCAATTATTCATTCCAATAATTAATGGTCAGTTTTACTCAAGCCTTATTCAGGAAAAATAAAAGCTGTTCTCTTTGCAGAAACCTTTATTTTGTGGGGGCGGGGGGTAAAGTGAGTGGATGGAGGTGCGGGTGATGGATTGGCCAGGTAGCCAATTCTCCATCTTGGCATTCCACAGTTTCATCGTTGAATGCAAGACAGTGAACCAAACCAACAATAGCCTTCAACTACTATTGCTAATAAAAAGATCAAAAATCATATCATATTTTAATATTTTTACGTACAGCCATAGAGTCTAACCGTCCAAATCTCTCTAATTAACTCTTCAACACCTCAGTCTCTCTTGTTAAGGTTGTTGGTTTTTTATCATGTTGAAAGCTGATCAACACTTTCAGTGTTTCAGTCTGTCAATTATACCCCTTATTTTTGAATTGTTTAGCCTTCATCCTTTGTTGCCCGTGGGCATATAAGGTATATGTTCTTCTTTCTGCCCAGTCACTGCCCTTAAAGTAAGTTACTGTAATGTAAAGCGCATTGAAACAGTTCAGAGATGTGAAATGCTCTATCACCGCATCTCTTTCTTGTTTCTTGTGCGCAATAGGAAAAGGTATGTATCATTGTTTCATTGTTCGTCTGCCTTCTACATACCCAACTCCACGACAAAATTGAGGAAAATGCTGAATAGCCAGCTCTTTGTTAATATTCCGTTTATTACCCTGGCAAATTGGGAAAACCAGCCAAAGGGCCAAGGCCACTGGTGCAGGCCACTGCCAAAGATGAAGAGAGTCAAGAGAGATGGGGGGCTAAACAGGTAACGGGGGAAAATCAATCTGAAGCATGCAGGGGCAAACACTATAATAGCACCACTGGCATGGTGCACAGACATGAACTCCATCCCTCTCCCAGCAGTGAAAACAAAATCATCGCTAACAAATCCAACTTCCAGCGAGAAGCAGGCCGGTGTCACAAATTCTGCGCGCGGCCTGAATGTCACCAGGACAGAGTTAAAAGAAAGCTGAAAAATTGCACTTGGTGCCTGCTTTTTTTTTCCCCCCTCAACTGTTGCCACAAGCTTCATGGAGCTACTGCTGCTCCATATCGGTCCTATTTGGAGAATAATGCACAGTCACGCCATTTTAGTAACAGCTTTAGTGAAGTGAAAATGGCGGGTCAGCTCTAACTAGCGAAGTGCTTTGCAGACACGTATGCTCAACATCCTAGACATTATATATCAACAGGCACTCATAATTCAGGTTGTATAAAACTCAGATATATAACATTTACACTGAATACACAGAGAAATTAATGCACTCAAAAAAATTTGTAATTGTGTGAAGTATTCTGAGCCCTTTTCATGTGATAAGGAGTTATAATTACTTCAAGTATCATTTGGTTATCCTTTTAAAAACTTGAATGGATTGATATTTAAAGTGAAGTATTATTTTTTTTAATTGATTTGAATACTGCATTGGAAAACATCAAGCTCAAATTATTAAACATTTTTTTTTTGAGCAAGGTAATATCCATGGGACAGGATACCAAGTGGGCATGAAACACTTGTTAGCTCAGTCTCCCCAATCACGCCAAGGTGCACTCGAATAAAATGGGGCTTATATTTTTGGTCTTCATTCTTTATCTAATGGTGACGTGGTTCCATCTACTGTGAGTCGCAGTCTATCTGTGGCCTGACCGATTGCCAATGAAGCGGAGATTGACACAGAGAAAAAAGACCATTTCTTGTACCTTCCACCACAACTTTTTTTTTTTCAAAAAATACAAGACATGTGGAACATTTCTTTCTCTCTGAACGATTCTTTCACACTAACCTTTACAGTCGAAGACTGGTGTTCAGGGGCATATTCTTACCGAGGACACAACCCCAGTTATCATGTTAACCTGGTGAGCAATATTAACGCTTTTCGAATATTTACCACCTGCACAAATCAGCGTTTGGCTGAGGGGAGGGTAAGGGGTGGTTGAGGGGCCGGGGGGGGGGGAGCGGGTAGTGTGCGAGAATTTTCCCTTTCAAAATGAAGGTGGCGTTTTAGCTGTGCCCGCATTGTACTGCCAGGCAGGACTTGGCACCGTCTCATTTCAACAGTGCGATTGTGTTCGAGCCCGGTTATAGCTTACCCTGTTTCCATTGCTTGAATGAGTTAACAGGGCACTGGTCTTTAAAGGGAGAATCAAGGATTACTTACCAAGGTTACTCAATGAGGGTTTGGGAGTTTCAGAATAAATCTGAACTATCTGCATTCAATTCTCATGCACATCCACAACGTCCAACACTGCCCACCTGCAGCTAACTTCTCTGTTCCGAAAAAAATACTTGCGCCAATTTAAGACATGATCCAATCAATGCGATGTCCAATTATATAACATTCAGAACTTTACAAATTTTAAAACAGCTGCCCAACACACTTTATCTCAAAAGAGATGTCACAATGCATAGCTAAAAATGAGATCATAATTGACATTTCTTTAAAGGACATACAGAATTTTGCCAGTCGCTTGGCAGCTAAGTTGTCAAATTATTCTTTCCGTTCCCACATGCAAATGTGTGTGTAAAAATACGTCTGCTTCTTTTAAATTCCCAGAGCCCATTACAAGTTGTGGAACATGCCCAGTGGGGGTACGTTTGCACATGCACCCTCACAACCAAGTGACGGGGAACACGACGGTGAGAATTCATGTCGCGTTAGGGGTGAGACGCAGCACAGAATTGGACAATGCACACCTCATCGTTAGGGGATGCAAACCAAACATCTACTCATCTCCGTTCACCGTGGCACTCTTTGTATCTCCCAGTGGCCTGGTGGTCACGTTAGTGCCACACTCACATCTGAATTCTGTTTGCGAGTGTGAGATTTCATTTTAGGCTCCGAGCCTAGATATCAGAATACCTGCTTCCTCACCATAATTCGCCCAGGGAGCTTGGCTCCTCAGCTCACACCAAGGGGGTCGCAAGCGATAGTTGGCTCGATTTAATAGGCCTACATTTTGGAGGCATCAGCTTGGGTCAGTCAGTCACATTCTCGGCCCCAGCTGCAGAGGCTGAGGGTTGAGAACTGACAGGCCAGTGAATTACTGGGCAAGCTCTGGAGGAAGGCATTGGGTGGTAAGATTCGGGGATGGAGGATCGGTGTGGGGGGTGGTGCGGGGGAGGGGTGGGTGACAAGAAATAAAAGGCAGGTCCAGTCTGTGTGTTCAGATGGCATTACAGATACAAAGGGAAGATGGTAGAGTTGCCACTCTGGGAATGGGACAAAAAAAAATAACCTAAAGAGCCTTCTTCTGCCTAAATTTTAATTTAATAATAAGAATAGTTTTTGAGTCGTCCCATTGGCTTTACTGTGACATTTTAATTTTTTTTTAATAAAGGGCATCTGTTTGCTGCACTCAGTGTAAAGGTTTATGCCTCTTGGATTCAATTTGAATTTCATTTGTTAAGTTTTTTAAAAATTGTTTCTTTTGTAATTGACCCAGTGCCGAATGATATTTATCTGAAACAAATTTGTTTTATTATCAAATGCAGTTTTTTTCCAAAATGATAAGTTATGTGAAGAATATTCCTATTTAAAGCAAATATAGGAATTTTATCCTTGATTTATAGATCAAAGCACCCACACAATGGGTTAAATACAATGCTCAATGTCCAGGACGAAAGAGGACATTTTAATATTGTTCTCTTGGCTTTCATGATTCAATTTAAGCAATTTTTTAACAAGGCGGAGAATTTCCTTTTCTTTGCGTGTGCGTCTAGTCCTGAGTTATTCGAATGTTGTCTCTCTACGCAGGGAAATTTAAAGTGGAAACCGTTCAAACACAGCGCTACCACTCTACAAATCGATCGAATGCAAACAAGGGCCCATGAGACAGAGCAAGAGATGTAAACAATTAAGCAAATGGGCAACTTACCTGGGTTGTGTACAAAATAGGCCAAATACAAGTCAAGTTCCTTTACAGAAACTCCAATGTGGTGTGGCTGGACGCACAGGCCTTGGTTACTGCACTGAGGTGATTTGACCAGGCGCTCACCATCAGTACTTTCTAAGGGAGTCCCTTTGAACAATATGACCATTACCAGGTCTAACCTCCAGACCTTGTCTGCCTGCCTCAAGCAGTCGATCCGCCGAATCTTGCCTTTCTGGTCAGGGTTAGAAAGGACGCAGCAAGGAGCCTTCTTGCCGGTGATGGTCAGCACGAAATCCTCCCGAAATTCAGGCCGGATATCTTTACGCAGTTTTGCCAAGAGCCGAGATGCCCACTTCTGTTTGATTTCAGGCTTCTCTCCAAGGAGCTCATCCTTGACCACCCTCTCTTCATCCTTGGACATACGTTTCTCATGCTTCTTAAAGTACTTGCGCTTGCGAGCTTGCAGGTTGAACCATGTGTAGGAGAAAGCACGGACATGCGGGAGAAGTGCTTCAATAAAGGGATGAAATTCATCCTGTTGGCGGGAGAGAGTGGGGGGGGGTGGGCGGTGGGGGGGGTGTGAGGGAAGAGAAGGAAACAAAGGAGAAATGGGAATCAATACCATTACGAAACAATTGGAAAAAATGAGTTAAAAAATAAATTTTTAAATTTTAAAAAATCACGGTAGCGTTGCAAAACACACGCAAACACACGCAGACAGACACACACACACTGACACACAGACACACACACACACACACAGACACACACATACAGACACACACACACACACACACATAGTCGTAAAATACAGTTCCAATGCGTCTGTGCAGGCATTTTTTAAATAGTTACCATTTCGAACTCTCATTACGCTGAGTACTGCTCTGCGTTCAATGACTGTACCCAATGCGGGGCGAATGGGTGCTCTGCCTCACATATACACACACACACACACACACACGCACAAAATGTGACACTTCCAGCAAACGGCTTTATATATTTAAAAAAAAGGACTTAATCATGCAAATACAGCCTTTGCCAAAAAAAAAAAAGTTCATCTGATAGCAGGGCTCCTCTGGCCTATTTGGAACAGGCGATGGTAGCAATGGAGGGACGGATTGCCGTGTTGGAGCGAGTATGAGAGACCGCTGGCAGAGAAGACTGCAGCTTTCTTTCTCTCTCTCTCTCTCTCTCTCTCTCTCCCTCCCTTTCTCTCTCTCTCTCTCTCGCTCGCTCGCTCTCTCTTTCCCCACACAATCCCCAACCATTTGCTTGAGCTTTTGCCAGCATAAGGCCCACCTATTTGGCAAAGTCACGCCTACCAGGCAGCCAATCGATGCTCCTAAAGAGGGACTGTGCAGTCGGAGATAGAATGTAATTTGCCAAATCGGCTGCTTCATATGCAATGAATAAGCAAAGTCCAGCATTTATGAATTTTTCATTTTTCTCTCTCTCTCTCTCTCTCTGTAGCATGGCAGGTTGGGGGCATCACACAACATTAAAAACACACACAGTCCCACTAGACCTTAACCAGCTGTTCCCCTTAATATGAAAGAGCAGATTAACGAACAATTTAATTTCATCCTTTTTTTAAAAAAAAAACATGCCCCCTTCCTCTGAATGAAGCAACTTGTTTCTGAATAGGTGGTGGTGGTGATTTTTGGCAGGGGTGGTGGTGGAGGGGAGGTGGTGAAGGGGAAGAACAAATTAACAAAAAGAACAAGAAAAAGATCAGATGGTCACTGTCAAGTCCTTCGAGCGCAGACCTGGCTTTGCAACATACAGGCATTAGCTGCCATTTGCTGCTACTGTTGCTCCTGAGATTAACATACTTTCCCATCCTTTTATCACACTTGCTCATAAAAATGGCTTGGCAAAACAAAACGTGCAAAATGAAATGAGGGATTTGGAGGCTTTCATAATCTAGAAACGTTCGAAAATATCGCTCGCTCCCTCTCTCAGGAGCTGTCACTCAGAGAGAAAACTCCTAACTATCACTCAAATTTTTGTTTCTGATTTTTTTGTTTCTCCGCAAAGCCCCGCTCCACACTCTCAGGGCCCAATGCCAGCCTTATCGTCCAGCCTGGAAGTAGGTCAACACCAGTTACATTTTCATTTTAACAGACTGTCGCTACAAAGTTAACAGAAAAGTTAACCTATCAACCAACCCGGCTATTGCTGACTTAAAAAAAAAACTCCGGTTTTGACAAACAGTCTACTACGCCCACAATGTGAACTTGCCTTTTCCCTTTACAGGTACCTTGCTTTATATTTCCAGCATTAGCAATTTTATTTTCTTTCTCTCTCTCTCTCTCTCTCCGAGTTAACCTATGAAAGTTTTGCTTTGTTGCAGCTTATGCCAAGGGCGGTTGGAGTTCGAGCAAAGGGGGGTAGAGGAGGGAAAAGAAAAGACACTTCAATTTGGAAAGAAATTCCGTCGTTTAAATCAATATCCTCGCAGCTTTTTTTTTTATTTTCGCTGAATCCTTTTCTTCCCTTACCCTCGGGGAATTTTTGTTTTGTGTGCGAGGGCAAAAATGAAACATCAAGGGAAATAAAATTTTCCAAAGTGCAGACACGTTTTAGGTCTGTGTGTGTGTGTACGTGAGTGTGTGTGTATTTTATCATTTTTAACCGGGTTCGATTTCAGGGATGCGGCACCTCACACAGAACCCGTGCCGGCTTTGAAAACCACTTTATCCCATGAAACACACACACACACACACACGAAAAAAAAATTGGTGGAAGCTCCCAAGACTGAGCCCTTCCCCTGTTTCTCTGTTCTTCCCAAGTGCAGGACAGGTGTAAACGGCTGAGAGCTTGCATTGTTTTAAATCTTGCTCACAATGTGCAGCTCGATTAACCTACGCGTGTTAACTGTGCGCGAGGCTTCAGAGTTAAACCTGTGCACGGACAGAGTGTGTGTGTGTGTGTGTGTGTGTGGGGGGGTGGCAAGCAATGCGCTAAATTTATCGGACTTAATCCCAGAGTGGCCTTGACTGTATTTATGTTGGCACAAGGCCTCATTTACATATAAAATAATTGTTTAGTGTTCTGCGACTGAGGTATGCATAACACAAAGAAAAAAAAAAACACGCTCTAATATACCTGCACCCTCTCCGTGCATTCCTATTCAAAGCACTTATTTTTAAAACCAATTGCCCACTTGACATTGGCTCCAACTACTTTTTAAAAGCAGCTTTACAGATCGGCTCAAGTGGGCTCTACCCTCAATTCCATTCCCATAACCTCTCCTCCTCCCACTTCCATATTTCTACAGTCCCTTTTTGCTGCACAACATTTTTACACAACTCAGACACCTCGGGTTACAACTGGTGCAAAGCTAAGCTTGCTCATAGAGGTGTTGCAATGCTGGGGCTCCAATTAGTAAAACCAGCTCATTTACCCCCCAATGCATTCCTTTTAGGTGTGTTTTATTTTCCAACTATTTTTTCTGCCCATCCAATAAGTTGAAAATTTAAACTGTTCCATTCTATTTTGACAAATCGATTTCTGTTATAATTTATTTTTAAAATGCAGCCCAAAATTAACTTCAAAACAAATAAACCGCATTACACATATACCCTGTCGGGTCTGATAACAAAGGATTGTGAGCAAAAACAATAACGACTGAGATTAATTAATCAAAAACAAGTTTCCCTTCTTAAAACAAAATCTCGCTGTCACCCTGAAAAATTATCAATTTTCCAAATACATTTTTCACGTAAAAGTATCATATTTATAGTTTAGAAATATCTTGTAGATATCATATATAAACACCTTATATATAAAACACATAAATAATATATATGCACATCTCTTGTTGGATGCATATTTTTAAACATACACACACAATATCCAGGTATATTATATATTGTGTATAGATATGCATTAATTGTCTATAAATATCTGAATATAAATTTTATATATAATACAAGGCACTTGTATAAATATATTCTCGAAGTGAAAATATTATTCATCACACTTGCCAATGTTTGTACCAATTTCGTACACATATATTCTACCATCTAGCAACCTGCTTTGTCTCAGAATAGCTTGCAATAGACAGTAGCAAAAAAATATCAGAAATGAAACATTTTGAAGAGGCTTAATTCAAACAACAGTAAAAATTCAAAGGAAACTGCCAAGACATTTAATTCGGGGACTGCTGTCTTTAAAGGTTTAACTCAATTGTATTTTTTTACAGTCTCTGAAAGAAATGGCTATATTTATATTTATAGGTGGGGGGGAGGAGAGGGGAAAGTGTTCAAGTCAGGGGATAATGGAGAAACTCAAATGAACTAATCTTTCTCCCCATACCATGATATCTTACATCGGGGAACTTATAAGCCAAGTCCTCTAAAAGTATGGCACCATTGTAATGGGGGGGGCGGGGGGGAACATATTTCTCTCCTTGTTAATCAGCTTTATAAAACTTGTACTGGTCAAGGGGGCTTACAAGAGCCATTTGCTTATCTTTTGAACACAGCCCCCTCAAGAAACATGGTACCGAAATTGAACAGAATTGGACAGATTAATGTGCGAGACATGCGTCCTAATTAACCCTCAACAAAACTGTCTATTACCCACCCCTTTACTTAAACATTTTCAAAGCGTGAAGCACAGATACACATATAAATGTTCCATTTTTTTTGAAGAAATAAAGTGAGTTTTAAGGCTGATAAAACTCACTTTATTTCTTAACCCCCCCCTCCCCAGCCCCAACCCCAACCCCAATGCCTCCTCCTCCTCTTCTAAACTGAAGTTAGAGAGAATTATTTTGAGTTTAGAAAGAGCTCCTTTGTGTGGATGCGGCAGCTGTGTCTTCAGCTCGTACTGTATATAAGCCAAGTAAATAGTTTGTTTCCGTTTACAGAGCAGCCACACCGTAAAGCCAAGAGCTGGAACTCATGAGGGCTTTAGCGGTACCATCGACGAAAGCCCGAAGGGCGAGGCGCTGACTCTCTCCCTCACACACACACACACACACACAGTGCAAACAAGAGAGAGAGAAAAAATTAAAATTACCAAGAGCCGGAAGCTCAGAAGCGAAACTCAGGTACACTGACAAAGAGGGGGGAGCCCCGGTCACTTGGATTTTCTGTGTTATATTTAAAGCGCTTGGAGATATTATTTCAATAGAATTAAAACTGCAATAAACTCCTAAACCAACTGAGAGGTGGGAATTGAAATGCAATCACTAAACGTTATATATAATATATAATAATTTCTCTCTTAAGGAAGGTTTGATCGTCCCAACTTTAGACCTAAGTCTAATTTCAATTTTATTTTTAAATGTGCCTTCATTCATTGTCACTTTTTTTTTTGGTGGGGGGGGTGTGGGAAGACCTTGTGAATGGTAAAGTTGTCTACCTGGGGTAGAGTTACACCTCAAAGTGCAACAGGAGTTGGGGAGGGAGGGGGGGATGTTGGGAAGCGGAAAAGTTTCATTTTAATTCTGGCTGGTCGGGAAAGGTTAAGTTCATGTCTGTAAGGAATTGCAGAGACTCCGCTGGTTTTGGCTTGTGTGCCTTAATAAGAATTGTCCAGGCTGCTTGAAACAAATGTGTGAGATTGTGTGTGTGTTTTTTTCTGAGGGGAGGGTTTATTTTTCAACTTATTCTCTTTCTTCTGTCCCTTTCTCTCTCTCTCAGTAAATTGGAGATGTCTTCCTCTGCCCAAGGTGTGAAGACTTCTCCCCTCCCTCCCCTCCCCTGTTTCACTCACTTCACTGGGTGATTTCCCCCTCCCCTCCCCTCTCCTCTCTCATCTGCCTGGAATGATCCAAACTAACACCTTCTTTTCCTGCTCCTTCCTTGTCAAAGACGCCCACTGCGAGTTCAAGCCAAGCATGCACCAGTCCGGAGCCCACATTGAGCGCTGTGTAAATACATTGAGAAATACACAATCTTAAACATGAATATAACTCCCCGCCACCCTCCCCAGGCAAAATCCAGCCAACTCCAATCGTCCTGCCCCGATCTGCTTAGCAGCATTTTTTTTTAAGCGGTTTGGGAGGGGGGGAAGCTAAAAAATAAATCTCATAATTTATTACAGAGGCATTTTCTCGCGTGCAATGTACTATTTAAGTAACTTTTCAACCAATGCAGAATTAACTTTTTCCCCTCTCTCTCTCTCTCTTATGCTGGTTTACTTTTAAATTATTTTAGTTTTAAGGCCTTCTGTGCAATTTTGTTTTTCTCCCTCCCCTTGTGTGACCTCAACTCCGGGAGTTTTGAGTGGGATGTTTTTTTAACTGGGTGAAAAAGTGGATCTGGAGGGTATGGGAGGGGGGGTGGGGGGGATACTTGCCCCTGGACGCTGCAGGCAAATTCGGAATGGCTTGTGTAGGGGCACAAACCCGAGGGGGTTAACCTGCTCCCTTCAGCTGTGTGGGACGGGTCAGGGTACAGGGGCAGTGTTTAAAATTAAACTGAACTCCCGTGCAACGTGATAACTGGTATTTGTTGAGGGGGGGGGGGGAAGTAGCCTGAACGCTACTGTTTGCAACAGTCGCCCTTGACGATATGGAACAGTTAAAGTCTACGAGCGTCCACCGCAGAGTTGCAATGGTTAAAGTTGGCAAAGTTGAGTTAAAATCTACGCTGTAACTTCGGTGTTTCTAAGGCAAAGCCGAGGTGGGGGGGTGGGGAAAGGGGGGAAGGGGTAGCGCCGACACAAATTCAGGAAAAGCAATTTCCATTTCGAGCTGAATGCTTCTCAGAAGCAGCCCCCAGTGTGCGGTTACATTGAACATTATCCTTCCCAGCAACTTCACAGCTCCAGGCACTTACCACAACCCTGACAATATATATATATACATAAATATATACACACACACACACACTGCACAATCTCCGACCAAGTGCAGGCATTTTCTCCACCCAAAAAACAATCTTAATGCACAGTCGTGAGCCAAGGAACCCAAATTCACGTGAAATATTATGAACGATCCTCTCTGCAGGAGGATTCGCCTCCTGTGCGCGCAGTTATACTCGCAACTCGTTCAAAGTGGGGTCGTTCCCCCCCTTTGCCCTCTCCAGCCTCACTTCACTTCGACCCCCATCCACCCCCCACCCCCACCCCCAAACAGTCTGGTTTTGGCTGATATTCAGGGCAGTTGCTATTCAAAGTTTGATATTTGATTGATTTGCCTGCAAATCCTCGCTCTGGAACTAACCCGGAGCTGGTTGGCAACAGGCGCCTGTTCGTTTTTTAAGGAGGGGGTGGAGGGGTGGAAAAAGACTCGGGGAATTATTCACTGGCGAGTTCGATTCCTGTCCTCGCCGTGAGAATAGCTGAGCACCAAAGTCATGTCTACAGCGCGTTAAAATGTGCACCTGAGTCTTCAGTTGCAATCCCTGGGATTTTCAATGTTCCATCGCCTCTCCTGCTTCTGTCTCGGTGCCACAGCCTCTCAAACCACCCTCCTCCCCAAACTTGGCACCACCGCTCTCCTCTTTCGCCCCCACTTTGCCCAAGTTTGGTGATGTTCCCCCCCCCCAGCTTTTTGCCTTAAGTTTCAGTTTAGGGGGATTTATGGACGGAACCTGTTTAAGTAGAACATGAGCACACCTTTGCGAGAGAGAGAGGGGGGGGATACTTAAATGAAGTTTTTGAGACCTGCCCATTAATCATTGCCACCTATTCAATGTGGAGCGTTTCGAAAATTGCCAAAACGTTAGGTATTTGATTCTCATCAATTGAATAGTCCCCCCGAAAGGTAATTTCACTGCAATGTATAACAAACCTGCCTGCTCTACCTGGGAAAGGCCTCCGGCTAATCCGCCCTTGCAATCAATTACTTGTCCAGCAATAACATACAGGCACAGCAAGATCCCAGGAGTGAGTAGATGGAGCAGCCATCTGGCGCTCAGAGGGTTAACGGCGCTGGTAGCGGCCGGTCAGATTAACCACAACATCCGCCACTAGCGCACTCACTCTCACACCACACTCACTCCAAACACACCCACTCACACTCCACACACCACATACACACTCCCACTCTCACACCACACACACACCTCTCACACCACACTCTCACACACACCACACTCACACCACACACACACTCCTCACACACCACACTCACACACCCACTCTCACACTCCTCACACACTCAACTCACACCATCACTCACTCCAAACACACCCTCACACTCCACACACCACATACACACTCCCACTCTCACACACACACACACCTCTCACACCACACTCTCACACACACCACACTCACACCACACACACACTCCTCACACACCACACTCACACCCACACTCACACACCCACTCTCACACTCCTCACACACCCACACTCACACCTCTCACACCACACTCACTCCAAACACACTCACTCACACCACATACACACTCCTCACACTCACTCACACCACATACACACTCCTCTCACCTCTCACACCCACACACACACCTCTCACACCCACACTCACACCCACACTCACACACACACTCCTCACACCACACACACACTCCTCACACTCACTCAAACCACACACACACTCCTCACACTCACTCACACCACATACACACTCCTCTCACACCTACACTCACACTCATACCCACACTCACACCTCTCACACCCACACACACACCACACACTCACTCTCAAACCACACACACTCCGCACTCACTCCTCACTCACTCCTCTCACACCCACACTCACACCCACACACACACACCACACTCACACCCACACACACTCCCACACTCACACCACACTCCTCTCACACCCACACTCACACCACACACACCCACACTCACACCTCTCACACCCACACTCACCACACACACACCCACACTCACTCCACACTCACACCACACACACACCTCTCACACCACACTCACACCCACACTCACACACACCACACACACTCCCCTCACACCCACACACACACTCCTCTCACACCACACACACACCACACACACACCACACACACACCACACTCACACCACACTCACACCACACACACTCCTCTCACACCACACACACACCACACACACACCACACACACTCCTCTCACACCACACACACCCACACTCACACCACACACACTCCTCTCACACCACACACACACACTCACACCACACACACACCACACACACACCACACACACACCACACTCGCTCCACACACACTCCACACACACACCACACACACACCACACTCACACCACACACACACCACACACACACCACACTCACACCACACACACACCACACACACACCACACACACACCACACACACACCACACTCACACCACACTCACACCACACTCACACCACACACACACCACACACACACCACACACACACCACACTCACACCACACACACTCCTCACACCACACACACACCACACACACACCACACACACCACACACACACCACACACACACCACACTCGCACCACACACACACCACACTCACACCACACTCACACCACACTCACACCACACTCACACCACACTCACACCACACACACACCACACTCACACCACACTCACTCCACACTCACACCACACTCACTTCACACACACACCACACTCACACCACACTCACACCACACACACACCACACTCACACCACACACACACCACACACACACCACACACACACCACACACACACCACACACACACCACACTCACACCACACTCACACCACACACACACCACACACACACCACACACACACCACACACACCACACACACACCACACTCACACCACACACACACCACACACACACCACACACACACCACACACACACCACACACACACCACACTCACACCACACACACACCACACACACACCACACTCACTCCACACACACACCACACTCACACCACACTCACACCACACACACACCACATTCACACCACACACACACCACACACACACCACACTCACACCACACACACACCACACACACACCACACACACACCACACACACACCACACACACGCCACACTCACACCACACACACGCCACACTCACGCCACACTCACACCACACACGCGCCACACACGCGCCACACACACGCCACACACACACCACACACACGCCACACACACGCCACACACACGCCACACACACGCCACACACACGCCACACACACGCCACACACACGCCACACACACGCCACACACACGCCACACACACGCCACACACACACCACACACACACCACACTCGCACCACACTCGCACCACACTCACTCCTCTCACACCACACACACACTCCTCTCACACCACACACACACCACACACACGCCACACACACACCACACACACACCACACTCGCACCACACTCACTCCTCTCACACCACACACACACTCCTCTCACACCACACACACACCACACTCACACCACACACACACCACATTCACACCACACACACACCACACACACTCTTCTCACACCACACTCACACCACACACACACCACACACATCACACACACACCACACACACCACACACACCAAACACACCACACACACCACACACACACCACACACACACCACACACACACCACACACACCATACACACCACACACACACCACACACACTCCTCTCACACCACACACACACCACACACACCACACACACACCACACACACACCACACACACCACACACCACACACACCACACACACACCACACACACTCCTCTCACACCATACACACACCACACACACCACACACACCACACACACACCACACACACCACACACACACCACACACACACCACACACACACCACACACACACCACACACACACCACACACACCACACTCACACCACACTCACACCACACTCACTCCTCTCACACCACACACACACCACACACACTCTTCTCACACCCACACTCACACCACACACACCACACACACCACACACACTCTTCTCACACCACACACACACCACACACACCACACACACCACACACACACCACACACACACCACACACACCACACACACACCACACACACCACACACACCACACACACACCACACACACCACACACACACCACACTCACACCACACTCACACCACACACACCACACTCACACCACACACACTCCTCTCACACCACACACACACTCTAACACTCTCCTTCTATCACACACATACACACACTCTCTCTCACAAACACACTCTCTCACACACTAACACACACTCTCTCACAAACACACTCTCTCTCTCACACACAAACACACACTCTCTCTCTCACAAACACACACTCTCTCTCACACACAAACACACACTCTCTCTCACACACACAAACACACACTCTTTCACACACTCTAACACTCTCCCTCTCTCACAAACACATTCTCTCTCACACACACTCTAACACTCTCCCTCTCTCACACACACACACACACCAAGGCACGCTAACTGGGCTAGGGGAGATGAGTCTGGAATTTGGTTCGAGGGGAGACCCTGGTTAATTTGAATATGCTCTGAAGAGAATTCTATAATCCAAAAGGTGTGCAGCGAGGAAGTTACCCAGCCATGATATAAAGCAGTCAAACTCAGGCTATTCAATAATGCAGCTTCCACAACCCACCAGATCAGTTTCCTCACAGCAAAGGCAGCTGAGGACATAGAGTCATAGAGTTATACAGCACAGAAACAGGCCCTTCGGCCCATCATGTCCATGCCGGCCATCAAGCATCTATCTATTCTAATCCCATTTTCCAGTACTTGGCCCGTAGCCCTGTATGCTAAGGCGTTTCAAGTGCTCACCTAAATACTTCTTAAATGTTGTGAGGGTTCCCACCTCTACCACCCCCTCAGGACAATTCTGCCTTGCACACAGTGCTTTCATTGTACCACTTTGCCTCAAGAAAAATACTGTATCCTTTTCATTCCCCACCCCCCCCACTCCAAACCCAGGCTTGGCTACCTTGCTCTTTATCTCCCAGATTCTAGTTATCCAAATTCTACATTTACCTCGCCTTAAAAAAACTACTTAACTGCTTGAGATGTGCATTGCATTCATTCCCTCTCCCAGCACCAGGTTATACTAAAATAGAAAACGGCCACTTTTTAGGCTTTTTTCTGTAATATTTATGTTCAAATGATTGGAATGGACTCCAGGAATACCCTTTCCCCCCACACACCTATGTTGTTAACCACGCCAATGTTATCCGTTTTGTCTTTGGTCTGCTCCCTCCTACCTCCACCCCCAGCACAGATTGTAAGCTCATAGCCTAACCCTAGCATCACTCCCAGGATGGAGTAAACAACAGTTCCAGCCTCTCATCCTGAAAAAACAAATTGTGTATGTGCCTATATGGGTCTGTATTTATGTGTCCGTGTCTCAATGGATCTGTGTGTGTCTCTGAGTCTTGACCAATGTGTGTATCTGTGTCTCTATCAGTCTCTATCTAAGTGTGTGTATGTGTCTATGTGTGTGTGTGTGTCTATGGGTCGGTCTGTGTATGTGTCTCCATGGGTCTTTGTCTATGTGTGTAAATGTCTATGGGTTGGTGTCTATCTCTATCTATGTGTGTGTGTTATGTGTGTCCATGTCTCTGTGGGTCAATGTCTGTGTGTGTCTATGGGTCTGTTTGTGTGTATGTGTGTCTATGGGTCTGCATCCATGTGTGTGTGTGCCTGTGGGTCTGTGTGCATATGTGTGTCTTTATGGGTCTGTGTCCACGCATGTTTGTGTGTGTGTTTGTCTATCGTCTGTGTCCATGTGTTTACGGGTCTGTGCCTATGTGTGTGTATCTGTCTATAGGTCTGTGTCTACGTGCATGTGTGTGTATGCGTTTGTCTATGGGTGTGTGTGTGTGTCTCTATGGGCCTGTGTGCCTTTGGGTCTGTATATGTCTGTGTATTTGCATATGTATGTCTCTGCCTGTGTATTTGTGTATGTGGGTCTGTATGTGTGTGACAGTCTGTGTTTAGGTGTGTGTGTATGCATCTATGGGCATGTGTCGACCTATATGTGTGTGTATGTGTCTCTCTCCTTGGGTCTGTGCATGTGTGTGTGCATGTGTGTGTGTGTACATGTGTATGTGTCTGTGTGTGCGTATACACATGCCCCCGTGTATGTGCATATGCATAAATTTGTGCCCGTGTGTGTGAGAGCATGTGTGTCTGTGCATGTGTCTGTGTGTGTTGTGCATGTGTGCATACATGTGCCCACGTATGTCTGCACGTACACTTGTGCCCATGCATATATGTGCATGCACATGTACCCATGTGTATGTGTCTGTGTGTGCGCGCGCGCGTCTGTGAGTGTGTGTGCGTGCGTGTACACATGTGACCATGTGTATATGTCTGTGTGTGTGTGTGTGTGTGTGTATGTGTGTGTGTGCGTCTGTTGTGTTTGTTCCTTCTTAAGATGAATTGTCATCTATCAAAATAAAAAGAAACCATTTCAAACTCTGATAGTGACCACCAAAATGCTAGATTAGAGAATGGGCTGACTTTTATGAAAACGTTTTGCTTCAACTCTGTGGAGGAGAATCTGGCCTTTGCAAAAATAATTCAAGCGAACAGGTAAAATCAGATAAATAAAACCTAGCTGAGATCTTCCTTTACACATCAATACAAAATGAAAATGTGTGTGTACACAGACACTTTATTCTGCAATATCTAATGCTTCTTCTGACCTCTGAATATGAAAGACATTCAAAATCTGCGCGGTGAACTCATGCCGTATTAGGTAGCATGCCAAAAAAAAAACCTAACACATTTGGATGTAACTCTCGGACCGTTTCCCTATTGGAAAGGCAGCAACCCATCGATTTTGAACAGGTTAATGAAATAACAGACAAAGGAGGATGTCACACATGAAAAACAGGGGCTGATATCACTTCACTCACTAGATCTGTAAAACATCCCCTCTCCGAATTTGAACCCCGTCCTGTGAGATTGAGGGAACAAACAGGGAGGCGCTAAAATTGAAATAAACTCCTGATCCACTCTCCATCCCACGGACATAGGCACACAGAGACGCAGTGAGCTGCCACTTTCTGCCAGGGTTCAGTCTCACTCTCAGGTATCCACCTGACATAAAACCTCTTCATTGTTCAGCTGGTTAACCCCCATCAGCAGCCACATTTTTAATTCTGCTCTGCAACTATCTCATTTTTATTCCTGTCCTCGGCCATCACCCCACCTCCCAAGCACCACCCCCCCCAAAAAATGAAACTTATCAATCACTCCTTAAAAAGAATCTCTCCAAATTCCTCCTCTCTCTTTTTGTTCTCTTCCCCTGATCCATTCTTGGATAAATTTGCCTTCTTTCTCTCTCTCTCGCTCTCTGACAGACATTTGACACAAGCTAAATCCTTGCTAAACAAAAACAGAATTACCTGGAAAAACTCAGCAGGTCTGGCAGCATCGGCGGAGAAGAAATCAGTTAACTGATTTCTTCTCCGCCGATGCTGCCAGACGTGCTGAGTTTTTCCAGGTAATTCTGTTTTTGTTTTGGATTTCCAGCATCCGCAGTAGCTTTTAGCTAAATCCTTGCAATTGTTTGCCACCGCTTTCCCTGAGGTGGGGTACATTTCCAAAGTTAGCAGCAGCCTCACACCCCCTGAACCTCCACTCAGCAGCACCCCCACCCCCCCACCCCCCACCCCCCCAAACCCGTACCCAACATTCCACAACCTAGGGCTTCAGCAAATGGCCTACTCCTCACAGGCTGCCAGACTGTTCATCGTCCTCTTCAGCTTTTTTCTTAGCCTGACTTGCGAGTGCACACACTTTTACTAAAGGAAAAACTTGCTTTTAGGTTACGTCCCAAAGATCTGTGTGCACAGCGACGCATTTTGAGGTGGAGCCGCTTTCCTATGGAATGATATGGCACAGGAGGCCACCATTCGGCCCACTGTCCCTGTGCTGGCTCTTTGACAGGATCATCCGATTCATCCAGCTCCCCTGATCTTTTCACCTAACCCGTCAAGTTTTCCCCCCCTTTCAAATATTTATCCAATTTTGAAAGTTACTATTGAATCTGCTTCCACCGCCCTTTCAGGCAGCGCATTCCAGATCGCAACAACTCAGTGGTATTAAATCTCCTGTTGAACTCCTCTGCCCCAAGGAGAACAATCCCAGATTCTGCAGTGTCCCTACATAATTGAAGCCCCTCAATGCTTCAAGGTGTTGATATCCTGCCGAAAGTGTGGCGCCCAGAATTGGAAAGACTACTCCAACTGAGGCCTAACCAGTGATTTATAAAAGTTTAGCATAACTTCCATGCTTTTGCACTCTACTTATTAAGACAATCCTCTCATGAGCTATTTGAACAGCCCTCTCAACTTTTCCTGACACCGTCAAATATTTGTGTACATGAACCCCCACGTCTCTGAGTTCCTTCCAAAATGCACCACTTCACACTCTCATTATGTGGGAAACTCAGATGCCAATTTGCACACAGCAAGATCCCACAACCACATTGTGATAATGATCAAACAATCTGTTTTGGTGATGTTTGTTGGGACACCAGGGAGCATTCCTTTGAAGAACTCTTCTTTAAACAGTCCTTTACATGCACCTGGGAGGGCAGACTGGGCGTCCGCTTAATGGGTCATTTGGAAGGCAGCACCTCCGACAGTGCAGCCCCCTCTCAGCATCACCCTGTGATGTTATCCTAGGCTTTTGTGCTCAAGTCTCTGGAGCGGGACTTGAACCCATGACCTTCTGACGCAAAGGTGAGAGTGAGACCAACTCAGCCGCGCTGATATTCAAATAACAACAGAGGATGAACACTTCATGTATGATATTCTACCATCTGTTACTGTTGCATATGCTTAAAATAAGTCCACTAAGACCTGATTAAAAGAGTAAACAGAGGAATGTCACACTGCATCAACTATTATTCTCAGTAGTAATATCCTGGCTAAGTCTTTCAATGTTCATCTTGCCTGACTGCACCTGCTATCTCTGTGCCCTCCTGCAGCCTCCAAGATCCCCATGCTCCTCCAATTCTGGCCTATTGCGCAGCCCTGATCTTAATCGCTCCACCATTGGCAGCCGTGCCTTCAGCTGCCTGGGTACTCAGCTTTGGAATTCCCTTCCTGAGCCTCACCCTCTTTCTCTCCTCCTTTAAGACGCTCCTTAAAACCTGCCTCTTTGACCAAGCTTTTGGTCTCCTGGCCTAATATCTCTTTATGTGGCTCGGCTGCAAATGTTGTTTGATAATCGCGCCCAGGAAACACCATGAGGCATTTCACTACATTAAGGGTGCTATATAAGTGCAAGATGTTGTTGCTTTCAATTGCACGCAAGCTCGGGCTGTTTGAAATTCATGTGCAATCAACATGTTCACTTCCTCAAGCAATGAATCAATCTTTAGTTGGTATATGTAGTTCCTACGACAATGGATTAAGATGGTTGCTTTTGTTCAGCATTACAGGGTAGAGGTGTAAAACTAAAGAGCTCTATTGAACTTCACTCAAAATGGTGAATTTTATTCCAGCTTTAATTCCAGGTTTCATCTAGGGGCAACTTCCATCCCCACAGAGATGCCTCCACAACCCCACTGAGATACCTACGGCAGGGGAGTGGGACTAGATGAAATGCTCTTTCAGATAGCCAGTGTAGACTTGATGGACCAAATGGCCTCCTTCTGCACTGTAAACATACTATGATACCTCTATCCCCACTGAGATACCATCATCCCCACAGAGACACCTCTAACCCCACTGAGATACCATCATCCCCACAGAGACACCTCTAACCCCACTGAGATACCATCATCCCCACAGAGACACCTCTAACCCCACTGAGATACCATCATCCCCACAGAGATACCTCTAACCCCACTGAGATACCATCATCCCCACAGAGACACCTCTATCCCCACTGAGATACCATCATCCCCACAGAGATACCTCTAACCCCACTGAGATACCATCATCCCCACAGAGACACCTCTAACCCCACTGAGATACCATCATCCCCACAGAGACACCTCTAACCCCACTGAGATACCATCATCCCCACAGAGACACCTCTAACCCAACTGAGATACCATCATCCCCACAGAGACACCTCTATCCCCACTGAGATACCATCATCCCCACAGAGACACCTCTAACCCCACTGAGATACCATCATCCCCACAGAGACACCTCTAACCCAACTGAGATACCATCATCCCCACAGAGACACCTCTAACCCCACAGAGACATCTCTATCCCCACTGAGATGCCATCATCCCCACAGAGACACCTCTATCCCCACTGAGGTATACTCTGTCCCTGCAGAAGTGTTTCCAATGCCCCCTTGGCAGAGCACTTTTGACCCAGAAGTGATGAGGACCACTTTCTTTTAACCTGTTTGGTTTCAAATGCTGGGACACATTCACTGCACACAGTGCACAAAACAGTACAAGATGAAACAATGAATTAGTGGCCGTTCACAGGGATATAATTAAACACAGCACTTTGATTGAAAGACTCAACCTGTGGTATCATCTGTAGAGCTTGCTGTCCTCAATTATTGCTCACTCTGTTCTCCCCTGTCCATTACTGCTTAATTAAAAATTAAAATAATTACAGGTTCGAGTCCCAGTATCTCTATTATATTTAATCTGTGTATCTAACCCACTGGTTCCTAGACCATTCCATTATGTAACCTCTCAGCAGAAACCAAATGAGAAACCACAACAGAAAATACAGCCAATGAACCCCATCGGCCTTGGAGCAAGGAAGGGATCAGATGGATCCGACATCAGACCAGAGGCTGTTGCGTGGCCTTCCATCACAAATTTGGCTTGAGTGGAGCATAAGCGCCAGCATGGACTGGTTGGGCCGAATGGCCTGCTTCTGATCTGTATGCAATTGTGTGCAACAAATATCGAGCCGTCTTTTCCATTTTCAACGGGGCTACTGAGTGGATGGGAGGTGAGGGGCTGGGGGGGCGTAGTCTTAACCCTAATCTGCCTGTATGAAAATTGATAGGATTTCCAATCCACCATCCATTGGAGTTAACATAGGGTCATGTAGGGCAGGGCTTAATCGAGTGGGAACCCAGTCCTGCGGGTTTCACAGCCGCTGCCTTTGATTCAAGTTGCCCTCAATGTATTTCCTTCACTGGTTTGCACAATTAATATCGATATTAGCACAGCCCCAAACACACAAACATCATTTCTTTTTTCTCCATCTCTAACAGTTTTCCCAAAGTCATCCATTCTAAGAGAAAAAAAAAAGCATTTTATATTTTAATCCCCCTACGACTTCAGCATGTAAACCGACAGGTGAATATGACTTAAAATGTATAAACGGAAAGCCAGAGAGACAGACTGAACAGGAATTTCCCTGGCTCCTGATCATCCTCCCAAAATAACAAGGAGAAGGAGTGCACAGCAGTTTCATTCACAAACATGAAGGAGAGACATCAATTTCTTTTTTGGTTGATTTTGTTCATCCTGACACGAGGCTGCTCTGAGTGTACACATGTAGTTACCCGGTACATTTGTTAGTGGCAATATGTTAAAGCGGTTCTTGTTAATATTGCTCAGCAGTATTGGCTTGGGGACATCGCTTGATGGCCCTCTCTGCTCCAGTTAACCACAAAACATCGCTGCACTTGTTCATTTTTGCATTATCCACGGTTCAGCGGGTGACACGCTCATCTCTTGAGTCAGAAGGTTGTAGGTTCAAGTCTCAGTCCAGAGACGTGAGCACAGCAATCTGGTCTGACACTCCCAGTGACACTGTTGGGAGAGTCTTACTTTGGATGAGGTGTTTAGCTGATGCCCTGGGTGAGGTGGGCATAAAAGGCCCCCGTGCATTATTGTGAAGGGGTGGGGCAATTCTCCCCATGATCGTGGCCAACACTCAGTCCTCACTAAATATTCAGACATCACTAAAATGATCCAGTCGCCTCCACATTGCTGTTTGTGGGAGCTTGCTGTGTACACATTGGCTGCTGTGTTTCCTACATTATAACAGTGACTACACTTCAAAAAGACCTCACTGCCTGGAAGGAGCTTTGCGATGTCCTGAGGCTCTAGAGAAATGCTACCTCTCTTGCTTCCTGGGATGTGGGCATCACTGGCAAGGCCAGCATTTGTTGCCCATCCCTAATTGCCCTTGAGCTGAGTGGCTTGCTAGGCCATTTCAGAGTCAACCACATTGCTGTGGGTCTGGAGTCACATATAGGCCAGACAAGATAAGGATGGCAGATTTCCTTCCTTAAAGGACATCCATGTACCAGATGAGTTTTTATGACAATCAGTGGTAGTTCACCATTACTGAGACGAGCTTTCACTTCCAGGTTTTATTAATTGAACTTAAATTCCACCAGCTGCTGTGGCGGGATTTGAACCCATGTCCCCAGAGCATTAGCCTAGGCCCCTGGATTACTAGCCCAGTGACATTACCACGATGCCACCATCTCCCCTGTGTGCTATGTCCTGTGTGCTAGTGAAACGCTATCACGTGAGCCAAGAGTAGCATCTTCAAACAGAAGCCTTTAACCTTTAACCTATAACCTAGTTTGTGCGGGCAGCTCCCTTCAGGGAGTAAGTGTCGAGTTTTCCATCTGCAGCAGGGGAGCTGAAAGGGGCCAAAGTGGGAGCAGGAGGACCAACCAACACTGACTAAGTCCTAATGGTTGGAATCTCAGTGTTTGCCACCGACTCCTTCTGGGAAGCGCTTTTGTGTGGAGCAGCAGGGAGGGCATGTGTTGGTTCAGCATTTAGAAAGAGGTTGACCTGCATTGGAGGGAGCCAAACACTACTGGCTCTGTCTGGGATTGGCCTGCTATCTCAGCCATGTGTTGGTTACTTACCCACTCTTTTGGACAACCATTCCCAAGAAACCCTGCGTACTCTCCCATGAGCACCATGCCATTACGTTGAGAGGCTCCAAAAAATACACAATGGACCAGGATTCAAATTTTAGATTATTCACCTTAACCTCCCCTCAGATTCTTCTGTAAAAGCCCGAGATCAATCACTCAAGCATCCAGAAAAGAGCAGGTCAGCGGCTGAGAATTCTGCAGTGAGTAACTCACCTCCTGACTCCCCAAAGCCTGTCCACCATCTACAAGGCACTAGTCAGGAGTGTGATGGAATACTCCCCACTTGTCTGGATGAGTGCAGCTCCAACAACGCTCAAGAAGCTTGACGTCATCAAGGACAAAGCAGCCCACTTGCTTGGCACCCCATCCACAAACATTCACTCCCTCCACCACTGACGCACAGTAGCAGCAATGTGTGTACCATCTACAAGGTGCACTGCAGCAACTCACCACATCTCCTTCGACAACACCTTCCAAACCCACAACCCCTACCACCTAGGAGGACAAGGGCAGCAGATAGATGGGAACACCACCACCTGGAAGTTCCCCTCCAAGCCATTCACCATCCTGACTTGGAAATATATCACTGTTCCTTCACTGTCACTGGGTCAATATCCTGGAACTCCCTCCCTAACAGCACTGTGGGTGTACCCACACCATATGGACTGCAGCAGTTCAAGAAGGCAGCTCACCACCACCTCGCCCGCATCCCATGGACAAATAATAACCTATTGATGAAGCCACACTACCTTTAATTATCTCAAACTACAAACCAACTTTTAACATTCTCACAGCTAATTGTTTCTGGATTAAAAACTTACTTTGAGCCACCAGACTACGTCTCAAATCTAAGGCTCACACGTTAGAGCAGATCTCGATTTTGTGCGTGGGAGGTTAAAGGATACCTTTCACATTTCTCTATTAACCCATTATTGCTCATTTTACATCGACTAACAAAGTCAAGATCTACCCTGCCATGTTTCTCTGCTACCCAGTGGTTAATGCAAGTAGTAACTGGTACAAGGAATGGGATAGTTATACAAAGAAGCCTAGTAATGGAACACCATTCCCTGGGGTATCCATCGGGCTCTGGCCTGGAACTCTGGAAGGCCATAACAATGAGAGGAGAATTAACAGGACATCACCTGGATAAATATACTTCAACCATTACGTCAATAGATGGATTTCTTCATCCTGTACGCAAATGATTTCAGTACTTGTTTGCAATCTGAACTTTGCTTTTGAGATAAATAGTCCTGTTTTGAAATTATTGTATTCTTATTGTTCAAGAAAGGGGCTTTGCTCCACAACAACTCTTTCAGTATGAATTCCTGAGCTCAGGATGATGGACAGAATGACAGATTTTTTTCCTTTAAGCCTGGTTAAAATGATAGAATCCTACAGTGCAGGCGGAGGCCCTTTTGGCCCGTCTAACCTCTGCTGACTCTTTGAAAAAGTCATACGGTGAGGTTACACTTCCACCACACCCCTCGCTCTACCCCAATAGTGTGGCATATCTTTCCTTTTCAAATTGCCTTTTGAAAGTTATTATTGAATTTGATTGCACCACCCTTCCAGGCACCACGTTCTAGACTATAACTCTCTGTAAAAAAAAACCTTATCTTCCTTCTTTCCTCTGGTTCTTTTGCCAATTATCTTAAATCCGTGCCCTCTGATCACTGACTCTCCTGCCTCTAGAAATGGTATCTCCTTATTTACTTTTTCTTTAATTCTTTCATTAAATGTGGGCATTGCTGGCAAGGGGCAGCATTTGTTGTCCATCATCAATTGCTCTTGACCTAGTAGAGCCTATACTCATTGAAGTTGAGAAGAATGAAAGATGATCGTATCGAGACCTATAAGATTATGAAGGTGCTTGACAGGGTAAATGCTGAGAGGATGTTTCCCCTTGTAGGGCAACCTAAACTAGGGGGCACAGTTTCAAAATAAGGGGTCTCCTATTTAAGACAGAGACGAGGAGGAATTGCTTCTCTCAGAGGGTCATTAATGTTTGCGATTCCCTCCGCCAACGAGCAGTGGAGGCTGGGGCATTGAATATATTCAAGTTTGAGTTAGATAGATTTTTGATTGAAAAGGGAGGCAAGGGTTATGGGGGAAGGCAATAAAGTGGACTTAAGGCCACAATCAGGTCAGCCACAAACTTATTGGATGGTGGAGCAGGATCGATGAGGCTGAATGGCCTACTCCTATTTCTTATGCATCGTATAACTAAGTTGCTTGCACGGTCACTTCAGAGGGCAGTTAAGAGTCAACCACATTGCTGTGGGTCTGGAGTCACACATAGGCCAGACCAGGTAAGGACGGCAGATTTCCTTCCCTAAAGGACATTAGTGAAGCAGATGGGTTTTTTACAACAACCAAAGACAGTTTCATGGTTACTCGAACAGCTTTCAATTCCAGATTAATTCAATTTAAATTCCACCAGCGGACAGGGTGGGACTTGAACCCATGCCCCCAGAGCGTGAGCCCGGGCCTCTGGGTTACTGGTTTAATGATATTGCCACTACCTCTTTCAAAGCCCCTCTTAACTTTGAACACCTCTATTAAATCCCCCCTTAACCTCCTCTTGCTTCTCTAGTTTCTTCATATAACTGAAGCCCCTGATCCAAAGAAAAGGATCTGATAATCTGATTTACTCTTTAAAGTATTGGCTTTTGCTGATGCAAAGTTCCATGGGCATGAGGCACCCTTTGTTGCTTATCCAATTTGAGTATTGGCAGGCAACTCAACCATGTGGAGCATCACAGCTGCAATTCCCTCCCCCCCCCTCACCAACCCCTGTCCCCATCCCCAATCTGTGCACCCAATGTCCAGGAAATAATAATAAAAAAAACCACTCCTACAGAACAACAATGTGTATTTATACAGCACTGTTAAGGTGGTAAAATATTCTAATATGCTTCATTGGAGTGTTATCAAATGCTTGGTCAAAGAGGTAGATTTGAGTTCTAAAGGGATAGAGAGTGGAAGAGGCAGAGAGAGTCAGAGGGGGAATTCCTGTGCTTAGGGGCAATGCAGCTGAAGGCTGCCAGTGGCCAAGTGATTAAAGTCAGGGATGAGGAGTATAGAGAGGGTGAGGAGTGAGGCAACTGTTGCTTTCTTTGAGGATTCAAAACGACCCCTTACAGAAAATTTAAGTTGCAGATTTCAAGTGTCAGAAAACACTATCGTGAAATGTAATTGGTGATTAAGCAGATGTGTGATTTTCTTAACTGTTTACAGGCCAAACCCACCCCTAAGCTTGTATTGCAAAAGTCTACATGAGAGAGGAAGGAATAGCAGAATCTGCCTGTAAAGGTTAGATAAAGGAAGATGTAAGGAGCATAAACACTAACAAAGACCAATTGGGTGTAGTCTGTTTCTACACTGTAGGTTCTATATTCAGCGTATGTATCCCCGTCACCCACTGGATGTTTAAGATTTGTCTCTGACAACAAGTGAACGGAAAATTGTATGGACTTCACATCCCACTCATTCCCAACGCGCAGCACATAACACCATGTGCCACCTAACACCCCCAGGTAGCTCTGAGCCTGTCAGTGCAGGAGATGCCAGTTTCAGTCTCTGAGAGGTGGTGAGCCATCCGCTCCTCCCTAGGGCAGCAGTCACTGCAACAAGGAAGGCAGCAATTCCCTTGGATTAAGGCGCAGGGGCTGGTGACCACCTGGGTAAGAACAAGATCGTTCTCAACTGTCATGCCTTTCCTGGTCAAACAGTCAGCCAACTGCTTAGATTCAGAGCTAGAGATTGACACTTGTACAGAGTACGTGGGGACAAGGGAGGGTGCCTGGAACTATCCACCTCGCAAGAAACGGAGGCCAGAGCAGACGTGTATACTGTTAAAATGCTTGTACGCCTTTACGTGACAGAGAAGATCCCATTGCACTATACAAGGACAAGTACATAGATCCTCCCAGTGTCCTGATCAACAGTCCTCCCCAAAGCAACAACGCTAAAGAAAGATTATTGAGGTGGCATACCTGACCTCGTGCAAATTGCCCCTCCCATTTGAGTCCTTAACAACCCTTAGTTGTTACAACAACCCTGCAGTAACCCTTAGTTTGTAACGTACTCAGAACATTAGGGATTGGAGGAGGCCATTAAGACCCCTGAGCCTCCTCTGTCATTCAACTGGATCTGCACTTCAACTCCATTTGCACCCCCTCTCAGCTGGTCCATTATTCCTTAATACCCTTACCGAATAAAGATCTTTCGCTCTCGGTTTTCAAAACTCCAACTGTCCCTCAGCTTCCTCAGGCATTTAAGGGAGGATATTCCAGATGTGTGTGAATAAAACACTTCCTGATTTTCCCCCGTAAAGATTCCAGCTCTCACCTTAAGACTAAATCCCCTCGTTTTGCGATTTCCCCCCACCAGAAGAAATAGTTTCAACCCCACCAAATCCTCGTCACATTCACCGACTAAGATCCTGCCTTGAAGAGTGACCCCTTGTGTGAAACCCTGGAGCTGCCACTGGTGTCAATGGACTTTTATCCCCAACATGGGATAATGCCTTTAAGAAGGAGGGGGGCAGTAGTTAAGAAAATGGGGAATGCTGGGTGGGAGGGAGAACGGAAACAGGCACAGAGTCTCATATCGACTGCTAGAATAATGGACAGAGAAAAATGACTGCACAGCAGCCAAGATGTGGGATCAGAGCGAGGGGATGGTTTTCCTCTGTGACTTTCTCCTAAAATTCCACTAATATATTGTATGTTTTTAATGCTGATTTAAATTCAGCTCAAGAACCTTGAAGGCACACTGTTTAAACACAGTATAGGCACAGGATATATTTTCTCTGGTAAATTGATAGCTCAAAGAAAACATAGTGGGTTGACCTCCGCACCCATCCTTGAGATTAATCCCACTATGTGTAATCATGTGGTTGGGCTAATTTATGTTTATGAATCCCAAAAATGGGAGAAGAGATTTCCACTATACTTTATCACTTCAACTCTCACTTTGCAATTTGTTCCATAAACCAGTCTTTGGCATTCGTTTTAGATTCAACTAATGCAGCTAATGCCAGCAATCACAATTCCTTCAAGCCTTTCATCTCTGGCCTCCCAAACTCTGTTCCACCCAAAGCCCAACACACCCAAGGCTCCTTCGCCTGTTTCCTATTCCCCGCTAAGATTTTTTTAATCCTTTCACGGGATGCGGGTATTGCTGGCAAGGATTTGTTGCCCATTCCTAATTGCCCTAGAACGGAGGTGGCTATCAGGCCATTTCAGAGGGCAGTTAAAAATCAACCACATTGCTATGGGTCTGGAGTCACATGTAGGCCAGACCGGGTAAGGACGGCAGATTTACTTCCCTGAAGGGCATTAGTGAACCAGATGGGTTTTCCAATTCACCAGTCACCCCAGTCACCCTGTATTAACTGACCTACGCCACCATCTCAAATTAATCAAATTCAAATCCTAGCCCTTCTCTGGACATTCCTCCAGGGTTGCACTACTCCCTCTCTCCTCAGCCACCACCACCAGCCCCCACCATCCCACCAGCTTTGCTCCACTAATTTTCCAACTGTAGCCCCTGTCACACATCCTCCTCCATTCCACTCTCAGCGGCAGAGCCTTGGGTAATCCTGGGCCCTTCCTCTGGATTCCCCTCTCCAAACCCACCCTGTCGCTCCTCTTCTCCTCAGCTTTGGAGTCCTCTTCCCAAAAACAATCATTTCTTCAACTAAACTTCCTAAATATTCCACAACTTCTCAGTGCTGGCCCTTGCTTCTGCAGAGGGCGTTGGAGTATCCTGCTATGTCCAAAGGCGCTAAGGTATGTAGTTTCACCCTTAATACAGAATCAATGATGGGAGGTCACTGGCTGCCCAGTGGAATCAGGCGAGTTTGTTTGCAATGATGCAACACAGCTTTGGCCCTGAGTCATTGCAAATGAAGTACAATCATTCGGGTCTGAAGTCATATTGAGGCAAGGGATGCCAAAGTAGGAAATCTCACCGGGACTTCAGCTGTGCATTGCCAGCAGTGTCACTGTGTGGGATATTCTATGCAGCATGTCAGTCAAAGACACAGTGCCGTGGACCCATTGTTAACATTAATATTTAAGACATTGCCGCATGCACAATCCTGCCAACACATTGGAAAGATCCCTTGTCCAGGAGCTCCGTTCCCTGGCAGGGCAGCACTGAGCAAAAAGCAAGCAGCTCATGCCCACTGCCACCCTATGGCTTTAGGCTTCGAGTGGGGCACCTTGGCACAGGCTGCTTGGCTCAGGTGGCAGCTCTCTCGCCTCAGTCAGGAGCTGGCGGGTTCACGTCCCACCCCTGGGACTCGAGCACGCCTCTCAGGCAGAGCTGAGGAGAGGGCTGCACTGCCATCCATCAGCTGAGGTGCTAAAGCCAAGTCTCATCTCCCCATTCTGGCAGCTATCAGGTGGTGTTATCCAAAGCAGGGCAGGTGTGGGAGGACAGGGGTGACCTAGCCAACAGTCCTCCCTCAGCCAGATACACCAAGTATCTGACCATTCATCCAACTGCTGTTTGTGGGACCTTGCTGTGCACCAACTGACAGCTGTACTTGGTCCACTAAAGCTCCATTTCAAAGTAATAATTATTAGAAGTTCTTTGCACATTATAAGTAGTGCACTAAGATTCTATATGAGATGCATTTCTTCCTTAAGTTTTCTCTTGTACTCTGGTCCATTTTATGTGAAGATGTTTAATAATATGAGGCTGACTCACTTGACAGAATATCCACAAACGGAGCTCAGTGCTGCAATGCCAAATTTTCTATAAAAACTTATTAAATGTTTATTTACCCTTTTAATCTGCACAAGTAACTGGAATATTTGTTTAAGTGTAACCTGTCCTAATTTGGTAAACAGCAACTTGTGTTTATACTGTATGGTTAACAAAGTAAAATGTCCCAAGGCATTTAATCAGGTAGAAATTTGACCCACAATCATCTAGGAGATATTAGGCAGAATGTTATGGCCCCATCAAGGCCAGAGTCATTCAAAAGTCCATTGACTTTGGTGGGACCGTTAAATCCCACCAGCGAAAAATTCTGCCCATTTGGACAGGTGACCAAAACCTTGGTCAGACAGGTGGGCTTTAAGGATGGGGTCTTAAAGCAGGAGGGAGAGGTAGAGGCAGAGGGGATTAGGGAGAGAATTCTAGAGTTTCGGACATGGGCAGTGAAAACACAGTGAAGGCGATGAAGGCTGGGGGTGAGCAAGAGGCCAGAATTGGAGGGATGCAGAGACCTTGGAGGTGTTTTGGGGCTGGAGGAGGTTCCAGGGATAGGGAGGGGGTGAGGCAGGAGGGATTTGAAAACATGGATGAGAATCTTAAAATCTCCAAGGGGGAAACAGTAAAGGCTCACAAGGTTAAACGTTTCTCACAGCCTTATGTGATGAGAGGGCCTGGAGTACAGATTCATATCATGTACAGAATGGATTTTGAGCTACTCTGTTGAATGAAGTGCCTTGTACAACACTAAAACTATTACACACATAATAGTAATAAAAACAGAAAGCTGGAAAATCTCAACAGCCCTGGCAGCGTCTGTGGAGAGAGAAAAACAGAGTTAATGTTGCAGGCCAATGACCTTGCATCATGAGTTCTGACCAAAGATCATGGACATGAAACTTTAACTTTGTTCTAATCAAATTTTGTTGAATACCTGGGAATGTCCTGCTATTTTAAAGGTGCTACATAAATGCAAATTGTTGTTGATATTGCAGACGGCCATTCTACATTACAGGGCATTCTTTCCTGTGTCTGTTTTATTGTGTTATATTACCCATTTCTTTGTAATGAGGAACATTTATGAAAGAGAAAATATTGATTGATATATTAGAAACAAAACCCCTCATTCCCCTTTGAATCTTGCCACTGTTTAGCTGGTGAGCATACAAGAGTATGAAACATCAATGTGCCCATAAGGACTGTATATCCCATCGCCACACATTATTATACACTCACCAAGCATTGTAACTAATGCTACCTCCCAAACTCCAAACACAACTTCCCACCTCCTCTTCCACCTTCTGCCAACCATGCTGCCATGTAACCAAGACCCATTGTGCCACCTCCTCCTCCTTCTTTAGCTCAATCTTTCTCGGAGCCTCCCAACTGTGGATCCCTTCAGATCCGTCAGTCTTACCTTCCTCTAACAGTCAGCAGGCTTTGGAAACCTCACCTCATCCTTCTCCCTAGGCTTCTTAAACCTGCATGGCACCATCCACACTTATGGACCTTATGTCCTTTAGACAAAAGAGAGTTACAGTAAAGGGGAGATGGTGGCGTAGTGGCAATGTCACTGGACTAGTAACCCAGAGGCCCAGGTTAATGCTTGGAAGTGTGGGATCAAACCCTATCATGGCAGCTAATGTAATTTAAATTCAATTAATACAATCTGGAATTAAAATCTATGAAACTTTGTCATAAAACTCATCTGGTTCACTAGTGCCCCTTCAGGGGAAGAAATCTGCTACATGTGGCTCCAGACCCACAGCAATGTGGCTGACCCTTAACTGCCATCTGAAATGGTCTAGCAAGCCACTCAGGAAATTAGGGATGGGCAACAAATGCTGGCCTTGCCAGTGATGCCCACATCCCATGAAAGAATTTTTTTAAAAAGGCAGGGAGGAAATGACTTTTGGTCTGTGTGGGGTGATTGGAGGAGAAGGAGGGGGGGTCATGAGATGAAACCACTAGGAACACATTCGAGCAGAGTTGGTAACACTAAGTGTCAATAACAAAAACAAAAATAGCTGGAAAAACTCAGCAGGTCTGACAGCATCTGCGGAGAGGAGCACAGTTAATGTTTCGAGTCCGTATGACTCTTCATCGGTGTCAATACCCGCATGATTTGAAGTTAAACTAAATTTACCCAAATATGTAGGGAAAGGAGGGGGGGGGGAGGGTTGTGCAGTGAGGAAGCTGGTGGCAAGTGTAAATTGAAAATAAAAGCAAGAATTTTGATCATGTTTGTTATGCTGCAGTTGCCAAAACTGGAAATGCCACAACCATTGAATGAGGAAATACCAACATATGAATTAGGAGCAGGATTAAGCCAGTCAGCCCCTCGAGCCTGCTCCGCCATTCAATAAGATCATGGCTGATCTAAATGTAGCCTCAACCCCACATTCCTGCTAACCCCCGATAACCTTTCACCCCCTTGCTTACCAGGAATCTATCTCGCTCTGCCTTAAAAAACATTCAAAGACTCTGCTTCCGTCACCTTTTGAGGAAGAGAGTTCCAAAAACTCACCACCCTCTGAAAGCAAAAAAATTCTCTTCAATGTGACATATGACAGCATCAGGGCTGAAACATCAACTGTGTGTCAGTCTTTGTTCAATTGGAAAAACCTGCTTTACTCAGGTAGGTCCAAGAACCTTGGTGTGCTTATTTTAGAGCGTAGACGTAAGAGGTGACCTGATAAGATAAATAAAAAATTATAAAATAATGAAAAGGTTGGAGTGCGTGCCTATTGACAGATTATTCCAGTTCAACAGGTTGGAGAGGACCAGGGGACATAATCAACCAGGGTGACTGCTCTTGTTCATCATTCAACAGCCAGTACTGGAAAGTGCACATGAGTTAGGAACAGAATGAGGCTCAGTGATGATTCACTGATGCCCTGATCGACACCCAAGATCTAGGCTCGGTTCCACTGAATAGAAACAAGGCCTTGCATTCCTAGAGAATCTTTCTCTGCCCCAGGACATCCCAAAACACTTCACAGACAACTAAATACTTTTGATATGCAGTCACCCCTGCAACGCTCTGCGACAGCCAATTTGTTCACAGCAAGTTCCCACAAGCAACAATGTGATAGAGATCGAGTTTTTGTCATTTCGAGGGAGAAATATTGGTCAAGACATGGGGGGAGAATTCCCCTGCTCTTTGTCAAACTTGCTCCATGGGATCTTTTGCATTCACCTGAGAGGGCAGGACCCCGGTTTAACACCTTATGCACCTCAGGCAGTGCAGCACTCCCTCTACCTTGCACTGGGAATCTCCACCTGGATTTTGGTGCTTAGGGGTTTGGAGTGGGACTGGGACCCCACAGCCTTCTAACTCCAAGGCAAAACAAAAAAAATGACACGGGGCCAAGGATGAGGCACTGAGGCCAATCAGTGTGGAACCATAACCCAGTCACCAGGAGGCAGTTGTTCAGGAGGGCATCAGAGAACATTGGAGGGAGGGTGGCGTGGGAGAGACACGACTGACTGAAAGAAACCTCAACAGAAAAGTTCACCAAGAAAATAATCCCCCCCCCCACCACCCCAAAAAAAAATGCGACAGACACAGAATTGGGGGTGATTATAAATCGTGGAAACTGTCCACTTGTCGCCGGTTTCACCATCCAAAGCCACTCGAGTGTGTTCCACCTTAAATTTCACCATCTGCTATTCTCCATATAATAGGCATTCCCATTGTACTCTGAAGACAGTGCTCTACAGTCTCTACCGAGCCGAAAAAAGGGAACGAATCCAGTGCTGAAGGGGTTGATTTTAAATATTTCTAAGATTGGACTTCTGACAAACAGTCCTCCAAATAAAAAATGATGCACAGATTTTTTTTTTACCATATGTTACCCCCCTCCCCACCAACCTTTGAAAAAAAGGGATGCATTGATTAGTGACCAGTGTCCAGCATGGTCAGTCTCTTTTATACTTAAAAAAAAAACCAACCCACATGCTGTGGGGTTGGGGGTGGGGGCGGTTATGAAAAGCGGGAAATGGGGCAAATGATCCAGGTGAAATGATTCAGGAGGGGGAGGGCCAATGGTTCAACTCTCCGTTCGGGCGCAGTTTGGGCTTATTGCTTGGCTGCTTTTCGCCCAGCCCGAATCATATCGGCTGCATACTGACCCGCAGTAACACTTCCCCGCACATTAGCACCGGAACACTTAACACACGCGCGCGAAATTCCTTTGTCACTTTAACAAGAGGCGCTAACAGATAAAGTGGGGTTGGGGTGGGTAGGGAGGGGGGTGGGGGGGTGAATAATTTCTCCACTTAACTGGTGGACAGGGAAAGTCAGACCGTGTTCAGCGCCAGCGATATCCAGGCAGCTTCACCTTAAAAGTCTGGGTATCTAAAGTACACGTGTACTTGTGGAGGCATATCGGATTTATAAATCTCTCTGGAGCATTCTCTGCTCCGAGACGTACCCCGATCACATTGTTAATAAATATGTATTATTAATAGAGAAATCAATGCCATTTGGAATGATGTCTCTCGTTTATTAATCCGGGGTTAGTTTATAGGACAGTATACACCAGTGTTGAGAAGCCTGGCGAGCAAGTTGCTTTTTTATTTTATATGGTTTTGAAGGCGCATATTTATCTTTCCAAATAAAAAACCCCCTGAATTTTGGATCTGTACACTGTAAAGTAATATCTTTTTTTTTCCCCCAGTGAATATGACACTGTAAGCTGCTGTAAGGCCAGCAGAAAAAGGGTAACGAAAAGTTCCTCTGATTGTTCACAAGTTCACCCATGTCCCACCTCTGATCTCTGCTCAGTGAGCTGGGATAAGGGGGGTGTGGGGGGGTGACAATTGCCCTGGGTTTCGTCAAAGGGACGGGGGCAATAAAAAAGGGGGGCCGGAGCCTCGCTCCTGACCGCCAGTGGGTCACCCCCGGCTTGCCCTCTCACTCACCACCCCCCCCCCCTCATTTTGGGTATGAATCCCTACCCAGTCGAATAGCGCGCGGTGGAGAACCCCGCGCGCCTTGGAGGATGCGAGGTCCAGGTTAAAGACATTGAACCTTGTCCCCTTAACATCTAAAGACGGGTCAATGCCGGAAAAAGTACAACCGGGCAAGTCAAATCTAGTGATAGGTTAGAGGAGTTACTTGGGAGCTGGGTGGGTGGTGGGTGGTGGGGGTGCGGGGGAGAGGATGGGAAGATGGGATGGGGTTGTGGGGGGTGGGGGAGCAGGGGATCTAATAAATGGGGCCGTGAACTGCATCATTGCAATGCTGCACAAATTCCTATCCTATCTCATAATGCTGGCTATTATTGTATAGAAATTATGACACACTTGAGAACTTATACGACCGCGTACAATCAATCAGGGCGAATGCGCTTCGGTGTAGCTACACCCCATTCCCAATGTAACACGAATTCGCAGACAATGAATGGGCCCATCTTAATATCCTCTGGTTCTGGGTACAGCCACCAACCCCAGCACAGGAGGAGTTAAACTATGTAGTAGTGCTCTCTCGCAAACCCACGTTACCCTGGTCCAAATATTCCTGAATGGAGGGACATGATAAGGTCCTCCGTGTCAGGGGGTGGGGAGGGGGGGGGAAATAAAAACATCCAGGATCCACGCTGGTTCCTTATGCTCCCACTTTCAAAAATAGTCACCTCCACCATGGAAAGGGAGTCCACGCATTATTAATTCATATTTTGTCACAAATAGGGAATTAATCACCGCCGTCACTTATTAATTAATTAACAGGCAATTAAGTAAGTGGGATGCACAATAGGGCCGGGATGTTCGACAAACCAGGAGGAAAGAAAGCCTTGGTGACAGTGTTCAGACACTCGACATGTTTACAAGAGAAAATTTAATGTTTTTTTTTTAAAAAAAATCTGCACGGCTCGTACAGAAAAAAAAGTTCAAGAGAGCGCGATTTTATTTTCAAATGTTAATTTATCACAATTTGCCCTCACCTCCTCCGTATGAACTCTGCGGAGAAACACAGAGAGGCAGATTTACCATAACAGGCTGTGAGGACACAGGTGTTCACTGCCCCCGCTCTTGTTCCTGAAGGTTTATTTTACTTTTGAATACACTTCTTAATAGGACAATGATCTTGTTTTTTTTTAAATGAAATCAGCTTTCCTTTATTGCTAAATTGGAAAATACAGCTTTGTTAAAAAAAAAATATATATATATATATATAAACAGTACTGTAACAAGCTCCACCTGCACTTTTGGCACGAGCAATTCATTTTAACAGACACCGCAGCATCTAATAGATGGTCGGTGGTGGAGATGTGATTAAAGCGTCAAGTGAGTAAAATATCACTTCCCGCTTTATCTGCGTTTTTTTATTTTTTTTAAAAAAAACATAACTTGTAAATAATAGTAGCAAATTAAATTAAGAATGTCAAAAATCACAAAACTGCTCTAAGGCTTACAGCACATTTGGCCTGTGTTTATAGTTTTTTTTTTAATTAAACGAGTGGATTAATACATTCTCTACGCGCTTAGATTTTTCCACCCTTTCTTCCAAAACAAAGAGGGATTGGAACTAATTCTTACAGTCAAATGAGTATCTTAGGTGTATAATTTTTTATATATATATATATATATATAAATAAAAGCTAAAAATTCTGGGGGCGTGGAATGGTTTTCACTGTCCAATCTCTTCCTGGTCATTGGGGAGGAAGCAACATTCAATGCGAGAGGAAAACACTGTGGATGCTGGAAATCGGGAAGGTCACAGAGCTGAAACCTTAATTCTGTTTCTTCCTTGCCCGAGCTGCCGAGTATTCCCAGCATGTCCTGTGTTCAGTTTAAACTTCCCAACTCCCAACCGCAAAGAGGGAACAACTTTAAACTTTCCAGCAACCGGCGCTGGCCAGTCTTGATTCCCCACTTAATCAAGTCGTGGCCACATTTATTCTAAATGGATTTTATATTGAATTAACCGGCCACCACCGTGAAAAAAAAACACTTTACTCGACACCGAAAAGCGATTGCCACTAAATTCCATGTACATCTATTACACAGGTGCATTATAAACAGCGTTCCTCAGATATTCCACCCAACACTTAGCCTCCATCAGCATCTCGCCTGAACCACTTTCATCCCCTCAAAAATATTTTTAAATCGCCACATTTATTCAGAGAGAGAGAGAGACAGATAAATAGTCAAAGGGTGGTCAGCATTTCACACGGAACATTTCTGGAATGAGCTCCGTTATAACTGGCAGAATTGATTCTGTCATTTATTTCTTTTTTTTAAAAAAGTTAGCAGAACTTTTACACAAGTTCCTACAGCAGCACAGAGACACTCATCGCAATGAAGAGAGAGAGAGAGAGACTACAAGAAGGAGGTTTACCCACAGTTTTTATCCCCATATTGAACAGACCAGATAACTCCACAATTGACAGACAGCACACAGATCACAAATTCCAGCCGCGTTAAATTACAAATAGTACTTTCTGCAAGGAGGCACATACAAACACGGCAAAACATTAGCTGCACAACCATTTTTTTTTTTAAATATTCAACAGCAAAAATCAGCAATAATTCAGACAAATCCGACTAATTTTTTTTATGTTCCATTGCACCGGCGTAGAGGCTGCTAATTCCAAATTGGAGATGCATTTATATAAATTTGGGGTAACCGCCATTTTCTGTAGATGACAGCCATGTGCGGAATACAGAGAGAAGTCTGGACTGATGCCATAAATCTCCTTTCCAGGGAGAGAGAGAGAGAGAGAGAGAAATGCGAATAACACACACGCACAACCAGGAAAGGAAGAGGGCTGAGGGGAGGGTGGGGGAGAGAGAGAGAGAGAGAGCAACAAAAGCAAAGCAACAATCACATTTTACATTCAATATATATATTATTTTTTTTTCCAAAATACATCTAGGCGAGCCAATGAACATTACCTGAGTCAGGCACAACGGAGAGTACATAGTTATTACGGTGGAGAATGACTTTGACTTGTATGAGAATACCAATTTCAGACTTTGTACAGGAATCTATTTTCCATGCTGAACTGTAACCCCGGCCTTGGAGTTCTGAAAGCGAAAGTGACACAACACGTTGGTGTGTGTGTGTGTGAGTGTGTGTGTGTAAGAGTGGAGGGAGGGAGAGAGAGAGAGAGAGAGAGGGGGGGGGGGATGGTGGTGGGGGGGGGGGCGGAAAAACAGGCTGTACTGTACACGCTGTCGGTTCTGTCACCAAATAACACAAAACAACACAAGGAGGAAATCCACCGCAAAGGTTGTTGTCAAAAAAAAACTTTCTCTCTCTCTCCCCCTTTTTTCTTTGAGGGGGGGAGGGAGGGAGAGAGAGGGGGGGGGGGTGTGGGTGTGGGAGAGGAGGAGTGGGGGGGGCAGTGGGTGGTCAGTTACACGTGACGTAATGAAACTGACATCGCAAAGGTTGACTGGGGAGGGGGGAGAGAGAGAGAGAAGGAAGGAAGGGAGGGAGGGAGGGAGGGAAACGGAAAAGAAAAAAAACGCGATCAAGGGGGGGAAGAAGCAAGAGCGAAATGAAGGCGTTCGACTTGTCAAACTTTGCAAAGGCGGCTGAAGGAGATCAGATGCTTGCAAACAGAAACCTCTCTTTCTCGGAGAGGCAATGACACCGCCGACTCTCTGACGATTCGCTCACTGTTGTGGGAGTCATCAGCGCTCCAGTAATCCCCCTTCCCTCCCTCCCTCCCTCCTCCCTCCCTCCCTCCTCCTACCCCACCCCCCCTCCCCCGTAGAAAAAAAAAATAATGAATATTTTATTTATTTAAAAATTGGAACTGGAATATTTGTTCCCCTTGCTGCGCTCTCTCTCTCTCTATCTCCCCAAACACATTGGCTCCGAGAGCTGAAACGACTCGCTGTTTAAAAAGTAAACTCCACAAAAACTTAAGGACTTCGGGCCAAACTTTTCTCTCCCTCTTTTTTTTTGTTTGTTGTAAATTGAGAGAGAGAGAGAGAGAGAGAGAAAAGGAAAAAATGGATAAGAGGAGAGGGTGTTTACACAGCTCCCATTTTTTTCTCTGAGAGGAACCTCTCCCGCTTTTATACCCAACACACACACACACACACACACACACAAAAACTGGCTCCGCTGTGCAAGGCAACCCTGAACGTGAGGCTATTATATTTTTTTTGTTGTTGTTGCAGCTTCCGAACCGGGAATCTTGCACCCCAACCCACGCCCCCCACCCCCCCCACCACCACCACCACCAATTGAACTAAGTTTTTGGGAAAGTTATCTGGTCGCTGGTCTCTGGCAAAAGAAAAGCGAGGGATAGCTCAACTTTTCTACAGGCACATCCACAAAAATACAAATCCAGAAACATTGCCTTGTCTCCTTTCTTTAAGAGGAGCGAAAATCGCCACTCCGACTGTTACGTAACGTGAATTTGGGATTCTTAAACGCCGAGCCTAAAAAAAATTATCTTTGCTTTTTTTTTCCCTTGTGTTTTTTTTTTGACGTGGAGAAGTGTGGAGGGGAGGGGGGGAGGAGGTGGGGTGGAGGCAGGATGTTTGCAGAATATTTTTCCTGGTTGCTCCTCAAGAGAAGATTTTTTTTTGGGGGGGGGGTGGGGTGCGAGTTAATTTCAACCCAAAACCCAGCCTTTGGTCTATTTTTTTGTGTGTGTGTCTCTGTCTGTCTTGTTGCAAAATCGCCCTCTCTCTCTCTCTCTCCCTCTCTCTCTCCCTCTCTCTCTCTCTCCCCCCCACCCCCCAACCTCCTCCTCCCCTTGTGTGAGTCACGTCTGCCGCCTGCCTCCCAGTCCAAACCCCGAGCTGTCAATCAGCTGCCGAGGAAACCTGGTACCCGGTGCCAGGGAGTCATGGGCAGCTTTTACGCCAGGGGAGGAAAGAGAGAGGGGCGAGAGAGGAGAGAGAAAGGGAGAGGAGGGTTGAAAGGCGACATAAGCTACAAGTTTCACTAAAACCTCCAGTCGCCTCTGCTCGAGGGCTTTTGCAGATACCCAGGCAGCGGGCAGAATGTGAGCTTTTTGTCTCTTCTCGCCCTCCTCTGCCTACCTACCTCCCCACCTTCATCCTCTCCTGCCTTTGGCAGCTTAACGGCACTTGTTTCCAATGCTGCGACCAGAGATTTTAAGAACACCACGCTGGGTTTCTCCATGTTAATCACCCCCAGCTCCCAGCAGTGCAGACTAACAGCGAAGGTCCGAAATATTACCACTTTAACCCGAGGAAGCACCGTGTCCAAATGGCGTGGGAATCTTTGCGACGACTTATCCTTCCCCCCCCCCACAACCAAGGCACCTCCGCACAAAAATAAATCCTGCCCCCGGAGAAATTCTGTGTGCGGGGAGTGGGGAGTGGGTAAGGGGGTGGGTAAGGGGTGGGGGGGATGGAAAAGGGAGAGAGGACCAACAGCAGAGCGCGGGATTGTGGTGAAAAATGTGGTCATTGGGATCTCCATGCTAGCAGTTGTGTGTATGTGTGCCATGCTGTTTAACATACACTGCCACATTAACACTGCCTCCAGTCCTCCTGACTGTGTACCCAGTCTGTATCTGGCTAGCAGTCTCTATGTCGTTTCACCACACCACTGTCTGTGTGCCAGGTATAAACTTAAGGGAACAGTATTCACTTGTTAGACCCGACACCAACTATCTCCTGCACACACACACACACACACACAAAATTAACTACTCTCGACCTCTCTGCCCATAATGCCAGGTCAATGCACACTGAAAAAAAATAATCACATGATCTCATAATAATCAAACTTTACTTCTGAGGCTCTGGATATTTTATTTGTATTTAGCCAACTTTTATTTGTGTCTTTTTTTGCCCCTATCTTTTTCCCTGTGTTTAATTTTCCTTGTGCTGTTTTATGTATGATCACCCTGGTTAGTGCCATCCTCCTGCCAGTCTGTTTTAATACAGCCAATTAGCCCATTGATCTAAAAGAGGCTGAAGTAAGATGATACAACCGGGAATCTTCACCGACCTGCTAAACACAGTCCACTAAAAATAGCACACGAAAGAAACTCAAACCCATTTGAGCCACTCCAGTGATCAGCTGGTGGGTTGGTCAGCTGACCTCCTCTCTGGCCTCTGACAGAACTGCCCTGCGGCTGTGAATAGAAACATAGAGACTAGGAGCAGGAGTAGGCCATTCGGCCCTTCCAGCCTGCTCCACCATTCAATATGATCATGGCTGACCCTCTATCTCAACGCCGAACTCCCGCTCTCTCCCCCCAAACCCCTTGACGCCTTGAGAATCCAGAAATCTATCTATTTCCTTCTTAAGTATACTCAGTAACTTGGCCTCCGCGGCCCTGTGTGGTAGGGAGTTCCACAGGTTCGCCACCCTCTGAGTGAAAATGTTTCTCCTCATCTCAGTCCTAAATGGCCTACCCCATATCCTGAGACTGTGAATAGACTGAGCAGAAAAGAATCAGCCAGGGTAGGCCATGAAGCACCCTTAGATCTTTCTTTGCTCTCTCTTCCTTTCTCTCTCTCTCTCCTCTCTGGAGAATGCCCACGCTTTCTCCTGCCTTCATTCACCTCCTCCAGGAGCAAGCAGGACTAGGCATTGGGGTGTATGGTGCACTAGGGTCTAACGGGTGAAATGGTGGCATAATGGTCATCTGACTAGACTGGTAATCCAGAGGCCCAGGCTAATGCTCTGGGGATATGGGTGGATTTTAAATCAATTAATTAATAGACCTGGAAGTTCAAGCTGGTCTCAGTAATGGTGACCATAACAACGATCATCGATTGAATCAACCATCAATCAGAACCCATCTGGTTCGCTCTTGTAAATCTGCCATTCTTACCTGGTCTGGCCTACACATGGCTGCAGACCCTCACAGCAATGTGGTTAAATCTTTACTGCCCTCTTAATGGCCTAGCTAGCCACTCAGCTGTACCAAACTGCTACACATACCAGATGGGACTGCAGCAGACCAAGAAGGATGCTCATCACTACCTTCTCCAGGGCAATTAGGGATGGGCAACAAATGCTGGCCTCACCAGCGATGCCCACATCCCATGAAAGAATTAAAAAAAACACCTTCCTCAGAGGCCTGTCTGACATCAGGAACTCTGTCCCAGGAATGGAATGCAGGATGAGGGGGTTGCCCAGTCAGTTAATCCCTGGGTCTTCAGATGTTGCTCTATTGCCAAGATCTCTGCACTCTGCCAATTCTTGGCCTCTTGCACATCTTTGATTTTAATTGCTTAAAAATTAACAATTGGAGACCGTGCCCTGAGCTGCCTGAGCTCTTAACTCTGGAATTCCCTCCATAAACCTCTCCACTTCTCTACCTTGCACTCCTCCTTTACAATGCCTCTTAAAACCTACCTCTCTGACAACGCTATCCTACTATCTCCTTCTGTGGCTCGATCAAGTTCTGTTTGATGACATTCCTGTGAAGTACCTTGGGACTTTTTAACCACGTTTAAAGGTGCTATATAAATGCGAGTAGTTGTTTTATTGTAAGGAGTTGAGAGAGTTTGCTCAGGCTCTGGCATATGGTCAAATGGTTATCCTTTTCTCCCATCCGTTCATTCGCTTCCTCTACGAACTAGCTTGACTAGCCATTGAGGATCATGGTGCACTCAGGTCTAACAGGCTGAGTGAACATTGACACACTTTGCTCTCTCTTCTCATTATATATTGGCATCTTTGGATGAATGCACAAATCTTAGGGAGTTGGAATCGCGCTGTGCAACATTCGTAGCAGATGTTTTAACCTTTTCATATCAAGTTCCTCCACTTACTATTGTAACCAAGCTTATTTATTTTAAGTGGCTTAACAGCTTCATCAAAATAGCCAAGGAATTTCATACAAGCAAACTAACACATCCATTAATATTACCACACAGCACCATCCCAACTCCCTGTACTTGAGCTCACCTCCCACTTAATTATAAAGCATTGGGGGCAGCATCTAATCTCACTGCACTATTATACACCATAGGCTAACAGTTTTAAATGCCAAGGTTCCTAAAATCTTATTAAACATTTTCATATTCACTGTGACTTTGCCTGGATATGGAAAAGACACTTCCACACACTCTCCCCCCACCAGCCCACTGAACAGCCCCCTTTCCTAAAGATGCCCAGGGTAGGGTTCCACATTTTCTGCAGATGGCAGCAAAACTGTCAATCCCTCAAGTGCGTATCAGTGGGCTATTCAACCTCAGGAGGCAGAAGCAATGCCAAGCCTGACCCCTGCTTTCTACCAAAACCATACACTGCAGTCGCCCCTGAACTCTCAACAGAAAGATTTCTTTTAAGAGCCTCATAATCACAAATCCTGTGAGACTCGGGCAATTACGGAGAATCATAGTTAACATTCTTCTGATTGGAACCATTTTTTTTTTTTTGTTTCTTTCTCCCCGCGTTTGCCAATTTCTGAAGCACACATTTTACTCCAACAATTATTGTGGTCATCAGGGAAAAAGAGAGGCCTAATGGAGTTATTGGGCCTGACTGGGAGGTGGGTTTTCACTCTTTTAATGACAACTACATACTCCAGAATCATTCAGCAACAGGCCTCTGTATTAATTCAGCTACCTCACACCCTCAGGTTTTGAAGCCAATAATGAGACCAGCAGCACTTGCTGTTTAAATGGAAGCACTCAGAAGTATCTGAAGCAGATGGGTGAACAAAGCAATGTTAATTCTTTGTAGTTGATTTTTTGTTTAAATGTCAAGTGTGTATTCTATTACAGATACATGCGTTTGCTTTGTTTCCCCCTTTTGCTGGCTCTTCATCCCAGCATACACCTCCACCTTTCTGAAAGGGCATAATGATTGCCCAGCACCCAGACCACTGCCAATGCCAACTAATAGGAGTGGCACAAGAGTCGCCAAGTTAGAGAGAGACCGCTTTCCAGATGTTCCCTTTCCTATCCAGGGGGACACCAAACCTCTTGCTTAACATCTGCTCACAACAACGGGGTAAGTTTGGAAACTCAGTGGAGGGTTCAAACCACACCCATGGTGCCAGCCATGGCTTCTACAACACATGCCTCCCACTTTTTCATAGAGTTTCAGTGGTGACGCTCCCTATTGAAGCAGAAAAAGGTGCTTTGCAGGTATGATCTGCGAATGGCAAATACGGTTGTGAGGTCGTTTAACACTGGGCACACATTGACACATACTAGAGACGGATTAGTGTTACTTATTGGGATAAAGTTTGTGTCCTAACTCGCACCAAGCCCCATTCACCCATCACTGTTGTGTTCACTGAGCTACTTTGGCCCTAATCCTCAACCATGTTTTCAAATCCATCCATGGCCTTGGCCTTCCTTATCCTCCAGGTCTCTGCTCGCCACCAATTTGGGTCTATTGTGCACTGATTTTAATCACCCCACTATTGGTGGCCATGCCTCCTGCTGCCTAGGCCCTCCAATTCCCTTCCTAAAAGATGCTTCCTCTTGGGGGAGAATCTAGGACTAGGGGTCACTGTTTAAAAATAAGGGGCCACCCATTTAAGACAGAGATGAGGAGAATTTTTTTCTCTCAGAGGGTTGTGAGTCTTTGGAACTCTCTTCCGCAAAAGGCAGTGGAAGCAGAGTCTTTGAGTATTTTTAAAGCAAAGCTAGATAGATTCTTGATAAGCAAGGGGTTGAAAGGTTATCAGGGGTAGGTGGGAATGTGGGTTTGAGGTTACAGTTAGAGCAGCCATGAATGGTGGAGCAGGCTCGAGGGGCCAAGTGGCCTACTCCTGCTCCTAATTCATATGTTCGTATGTATGGAAACCTCTGTGGTTCTCTACCTCTTTCCCTGCTTTAAGACATTCCTTAAAACCAACCATTAACCAAACTTTTGGCCAGCTGTCCTAATGTCTCCTTATATGTCTAAGGTGTGACATTTTGTTTGCTAACACTCCTGTTGAAGTGTCTTGGGGCATTTTGCTATGCTAAAGAGGCTATAGAAAGCTAGGTAGTGGTTGTTGTTTCCAAAGGAGGCAGAGAGAAGGAAAGGTTGATATCGACTTCTTTGGTTTCACTGCAGCTATTCCTCTTGACAAAGCTCATCAGTGAAATTGCTTTTGAGATCTCAACTCTTTGAATCACTAATTAATTGCTTATCAATATTGACATTTGTTCTTTCACCTTCTTCATTGCTATCAGCATTCTGCTTTTGTTACAGCTGATGATACATTGCAATAGCACATTAAAAGCTTCCTGTATTTGTGCATTGTTAAAGTAGCTGCTGCACAATAGGATCTCTCTTCACCTACTCCATCGCTGTTGACTTTTCATCAGCATTGCGCCACTTTTACATGTTCTTCGTTTTCCACATGCAGTAAGACTTCAGTTGCGTGGCCTTCAAGCACTTTCAGACACTACTGTGTTAATAAGGGTAAGTGATTTTGTATGGTGGCACATGAATGCAATCTTCCTGGCCTAGCTTAGACCAACTTGACCTAGTCTACACGACCAGTGAGGATTATAGTCCCTAAATCCATTATCATAGGTCATGCAGTCAGTCATTGAGTCCTTACAGCAAAGAAGGAGGCCTTTTGACCCATCAAGTCCATACCAGCTCTCTGTGGAGCAATCCAATCAGTTCTGCTTTATCCCTGTAACCCTACAAGTTTATTTCCCTCAAATGCCTATCCATTTTCCTTTTGAAATCGCCCATCGTCTCTGCTTCCACTATTTTCTTAGGCAGCAAGTTCCAGGTCATTACCACTCGCTGCATAAAATAATGTCTTCCCCACATCCTCCCCTGAATCTCTTGCCCAAAACCTAAAACCTATGTCCACTTGCCCTTGTGCCATCAGTTAATCAGAAAACCTTTCTTTGTCTACCATATCTGGAGCTGCTATAATCTTCTACACCTCTGTCAAATCTCCTTTGCTCCAAGGAGATCAACCCCAGCTACTCCAACCTAACCTTGTAGCTAAAATCCTACATCCCTGGATCCATTCTGGTACATCTCCTCTGCAACCTCTCAAGGACCCTCACACCCTTCCTCAAGTGTGGTGACCAGAACTGGATGCAATACTCAAGTTGTGGCCTGACCAGAACAAGGATCAAAACAGAAGGACAGGATTGGATTGGGTTAAATTCTGAATTGACCAGAAGAGTCTTGGTGATGATCACTAATATTGTCTTCAGCTCCTGATTCACATAGTCCAGTTTGTGAAGGTACTGTCCAGAGCGCTGCAGATCAGGAAGGCTATCGGGGTTGTTGAGAATGTGGAACTCAAAACACAAACTGCTATGATCTTATTGAATGGCACAGCAGGGTCAAGAGGCTGAATGGCCTACTTCTGCTCCTATTTCATATGTTCGTATGTTCATAGGAAGGTCCAAAGGTCAACTAGACGGTGAAGGACATGTTGACATGTTTCGTTCTCCTTGCTCCTGTGAAAAACTGTCAGCCAGGGTTCCTGCTCCTAGCCACTGATGCCACCTGTTGGAATGTGTGCAGTTGGAGAGAGGTAGGTGAGGGCAGGATCAGGCTCAGGCCAGGTGTGATGCCAGTTTGGGCTCAGTGGGTAGGACTCTTGCCTCCAACTCATAACATTGTATCTTCAAGTCCCCTTCCAGATGTTGAGCACACAAACTAGGCCAGCACTTTTATGCAGTACCAGGGGAGTGCTGCACTGTCCGAGGCAACATCTTTTAGCTGAGCTGTTAAACGGAGACTCTGCCCGTCCTCTCAGGTGGATGCAAAAGATTGCATGGCGCTTTGTCAAAGAAGAGCAGGAGAGTTTTCGCCAGTGTCCTGGACAATAATCTATCAACATTGCCAAGAGATCAGATTATCTTCTCATTACCTCATTGCTGTTTGTGGGAGCTTGCTGTGCACAAATTGGCCACTGTGTTTGCAACAGCAATTAAACTTCAAAAGTGCTTAATTGTCTGTAAAGTGCTTTGAGATGTCCTGAGGTCATTAAGGGCACTCCATAAATGCAATTCTTTCTTTTCCCACAGACAAGTAATTCATCAGCAGTCACTGCATAAGCTCAGGAATGGGAGAGTGCGCACTAGGCAGGGTTACCTGAGGGGAGGTTTGTGAAAGGAACTGTACCCCCGACACAAGTTTGCATCTCTAGCAGAGGAGCAGAGAAAATCCGAGGGGGAAGAAAAAGATTGCACAGGACAAGGCACAAGTCAGGAGTGCGATGGAATACTCCCCACTTGCCTGGATGAGTGCAGCTCCCACAACACTCAAGAAGCTTGACACCTTCCAGGACAAAGCAGCCCCACTTGATTGGCACCCCATCCACAAACATTCACTCCCTCCACCACCGACGCACAGTGGCAGCAGTGTGTGTACCATCTACAAGATGCACTGCAGCAGCTCTCCAAGGCTCCTTAGGCAGCACCTTCCAAACTCACAGCTTCTACCATCTAGAAGGACAAGGGCAGCAGACACATGGCAACACCGCCACCTGGAAGTTCCCACTCACCATCCTGACTTGGAAAAATATCGGTCGTTCCTTCACTGTCGCTGGGTCAAAATCCTGGAACTCCCTCCCTAACAGCACTGTGGGTGTACCCACACCACAGGGACTGCAGCGGTTCAAGAAGGCAGCTCACCCACCACCTTCTCAAGGGCAATTGGGGATGGGCAATAAATGCTGGCCTAGCCAGCGAAGCCCACAATCCATGAATGAATAAAAAAATACATGAGGCACACAACGTGTGGCCATTTTAAAGTTACAGGTTTCTCCCGGTTTCAAGGCATCAGGATACCTGAAGTTCTACTGTAATATTCTTTTTTAAAGTGCCCGTCCACACCTAAAACTCCCAGTAGTTAGATTCAGGCTGCAATTAAACTTGAGGTTCTTATGGTGTGGATATACTGTTCCAGATCTGTGGTCAACTATGATAAGATATTCACAACCTTGTAACTACTCCCTAATATGTAGATTTGATGCAAACCCAGCATTTCCTTCACCTTGTATTATTTTCCATGTATACCTGTTAGGGTATTTAATTTATCACCCATCCACACAGGACACAGATCCTATATACTAAACAAGAAACCAGAGTCATACTGCTTCTCAGACTACACAGTGGAGGAGTAGCAGACGCAACAAAAACAACAGCATTTATATAGTGCCTAAGTCATCCTAGGCGCTTCACAGGAGCATTATCAGACAAACGGTATACACTGAGTCACAAAAGGAGGGATTAGAACAAGCGACCCAAAGCCTGGACAAAGCAGTTGGTTCTAAGGAGCCTCCTGAAGACAGGCAGAGAAGTAACAAGGGATCAGGGAGGGGATTCCAGCTCCAAAGGCCCGGACAGCTGACGGCCCTCCAGTGGTGGAGTGAAGCAATTCGGGGATGCACAGAAGGCCAAAATTGGAGGATTGCGGGGTGATGGGGCTGACTAAGGTCACAGAGATAGGGAGGGAGGAGGGGGGGTGGGGGCGAGGCCATGGAGGGACTGGAAAACCAGAAGGGGAATTTTGAATTCTCATAAGTTAGAAATACAGTCAGGATAGTGGATTTCCCTCCCACATCCGCTCCAAGCTAAAGCTGCATATTTCTTGGATTAATGTCCAATTTGAGAAACAAGGCATGTTTGGAAACGTGGCATTAACTTGGCCAGCGATGTCACAGAAGGGGACAGCTGTTGGACTATGGGTCGTGACCTCTAGCTGAAAGCAGTACAAATTGAGATTTATTATGGCTTTAAAAATACTAAGTTTCATACATTTAAAAAAAAAATAAGTTGTGTTGGCTCATGAAGCCACAGTGCATTCACCCCACAAGGAAAGAAATGTACCTTCATCCCAGCTCTCAGGCATTGTACGCTCAATTACATGCTACAGTGGCATCAAAAGCACCTCCCATTATTTGCACTTTGATATCCATAACAGCTCTGTAACGCTGCAGGTACTAACCTGAGACTGTTACTCAATTAAAAGTGGGACAGAGCCAGCGGACCCAAGTTATACTGCCAACTACGTGCCATTCTCTAAGTCATGGAAAATTAGCTCCTTGCCAGCCAGTCTGTCAAATTTGAATGCAAAACACCCACTGGGCTCTCTGGTAACAATAAAAGAGTGGAAACAAAATTTAAGAAGCGCTTTTAGGCTTTACGTTTGCAACAGTTGGAAAATCTCAGTTAGTGCAAACTTGAGGCAATCAGCACCACCATCTTCAATGTGGGCTCACACTCTCCGCCTAAATTTGATCCCAACCATTTATATTGCCATTTGACCCCACCACATTTTGCATCCAGTGCAAATTCTAAAACACCTTCGTGCCAGCACAAACTACATAATAGTCTCTTTTTTTGCTTTGCATTTCGTCAAGCCTGAACATTCCTTTCTGCTCTCACAAATACCTACACGGCTGTACTTACTGCTAGTGCTGTGCCATGTTAGAATCATAGAATCTTACAGCACAGATGGAGGCCATTCAGCTCACCGAACCTGGGTCAGCTTTTTGATAGAGCCACATTTAGTTAGTCCTGCTCCCCTCCTCTTTCCCCATAGCTCTGCAACTGTTTTTCTTTACAGCTACTTATCCAAATTCTCATTGGAAAATTACGATTGCATCTACTTCCACCACCCTTTCTGGCAGTGCGTTCCACTTCACAACAACTTGTTGCATAAAACAACCCCCCTCATTGCAATCGCTTTCTTTATTCATTCAGGATGAGAGTGTTGCAGTATTAATTACCCGTCCCTACTTGCCCTTGAGAAGGGGGTGGTGAGCTGCCCTTCTTGGATTGCTGCAGTCCATGTGATGCTTTCCCCAACCCCTGTAGCAGTTTGACAGAACTGAATGGCTTGCTAGGCTGTCTCAGGGGGCAGTTCAGAATCAACCAGATTTCCTTTCCTAAGGGACATTAGCAAACCAGATAGGTTTATTGCAGCAATCGCTAGTTTTATGGTCACCATTACTGAGACTAGCTTTTACTACCAGGTTTTTTTTACTAATTGAATTCAAACTCCCCAAGCTACTATGGTGGGAATTGAACTTGACCTCCTGTCCTCCAGTAATTAGCTCAGCCCTCTGCATTACTAGTCTAGTTACATTACCATTATGCTACCAGCCCACAGCCTCTCCCAGTTATCTCAAATTTGTGCTCTCCAGTTCACCAGTGGAAACAATTTCTCTTTACTTTATCAAAACCACTTATAATATTGAACACTCCTATTGTGCCTCCTCTTATCCTTCTTCGCTCTAAAGGGATTAATACCAGGTTTTCTAATCTCTCCACATAACTGAATTCCCTCATCCACAGTCTGATTCCAGTAGGTCTCCTCTGCTTCCTGTCTAAGGTCTTAGAATCCTTCCTGAAGTGTGGTGCCCAGAATTGGACACAAAACCAAACGGAGACCCAAATCGGATTTTGGAAAAGCTTAGTGTAACTTTCTGGCATTAGCCACTGATTCCTCACAGCTTGAATCCCTCATCTTGACCCAGCGGAGTCAGCGGCTGTTATATTGTTATGATATGCATAGAGCTAGGAACTAATTGTTATGAGAATGTACATCTGGGGTGCCACAATTACTGTTGCGCAGCAGCCATGTGCTGAGTCACAATATATCAGTCCACCAGGCATGGAAAGCTGAAAGAAATATACTCTTTTTCTATTATTCTTTCATAGGATGTGGGCACCGCTGGCTGGGCCAGCATCTATTGCCCATCCCTAATTCCCCTGAGAAGGTGGGGCTGAGCCGCCTTCTTGAACCACTGCAGTCCATGTGGTGTAGTTACCCCCACAGTGCTGTTAGGGAGGGAGCTCCAGGATTTTGACCCAGAGACAGTGAAGCAATGGTGATACATTTCCAGGTCAGGATGGTCACTTAATGAAGCACCAGCATTTTGAGTCTAAAGTGTGATTATTTCTAACTTATTGGAACCAGAAGACATAATGTGATGGCAGTGGATTGTGTGTGAGTAAAGACCCAAACACTTTAAATAAATTTAATGCTGGATTATAATTTTAAAAATCAACCCGAATTAGTGCCAGAGAGAAAGAGAAAAATTGAGTTTACTGTGCAAAAGCAAAATGGCCATTGCCACAGCAATAAACACACAGCTTCAGCCCATGATGAATTGGGAGGCTGATGATGCCATAGAGGCAACTGAGAGGTTTAAACAAAAGTGTGTACTGACATTCAGTAACTCTCTAAAAGGCACTAGTGAAGAGGAAAGGTGGCAGCTAAATCCTTCTGTGGGCAGGAAAGGGTTAAATGTATTTAATAACTGGGAGCTGAGTGAAGACGGCAGCAGAAACCCCAAACAATTTTTTTTGATAAATTAGGCTCATATCTCCAGCCAAAGCCAAGTTATCGGATCGACCAATATGAATTTCAGGGCCTGAGGCGGGAATCAGGTGAGCCTGGTAACAAGTTCATAACAAGATAGAAAAATGCGGCCCAGAAAATGTAAATTTAAGGACACAGGTGAAAGGCTGCTAGATCGGTTCATTTAGGGTTCTGCACACCTGGAATTACAAAAAGATTTAATTGAAAGGGCAAGTTTGCAATATCGCAGGCTATAGACGCTCTCAGAGCAAATGAAGCCATGAGTAGACAGTTGAAAATTCTGACTACTGAAATGGCTATCCTTCACTTACATCAAGGGAAAGGCAGCAGAGTCGCTACAGTAAAACAGCAACAAAACAATGCACACCAGACAGACAGAAAGATGTGCAAGAGCTGTGGACAACCACATGAGCTCACAGACAGAGGGAAATGTCCCACATATGGATCAAACTGTAGAGTTTGTGGAAAGCCCAATCACTGGGAAAAGGTGTGCAGAACAAGGAAAGAAGATGGTAAATGAGTTATCAGAGTGAGAGCAACAAAATGAATGAGAAGTAAAAGAAAGCAAAACACCCATACCCTGGAAGACGATGATGAATTTGGACACAATAGGCAAAGGGGCCAACTGGTCAAATGGATGTGACCGGTCCCAGAGAAAAGGAATTCAGGCGACCATTCAGATCAGGATGAGGGTGAGAAGTAAGCCCACAGCCATAAACCTGAACATGAAGCTTGACGCTAGAGCACAGAGTAACATCATCCCACTCAGACTATACCAGTAGGTCATTCCTGGGAACGTGAAAGAAAATGGTTATCCAAAGAAAGATGCTGTAAAACCAAGCAACATCATGCCAAAGACCTATGGGGGAAACTGAGATGTGACAGCTCGGAACAACCCACATCAGAGGGACACACAAAGGAAAAAATATTATGTATTCTCTAAGTCACTTAAACAAATGGTCTTGCTACCCTGGGGCAGAGCAGTTGCGAAGAGCTACAGCCTATCTCAGTAAACCTTAAGGTGAAAGAGGTGGCACTGAGGGTTGAAGGTACTACACCCATTGAAAAGCGCCTTCTGATCAGAAGCAAAGAAGATCTGGTACAAATGAGCCTAGAATATTTCTATGAGATGGTTGGATACTTTTGACGATTTTGAATGTCACATCACTATTGACCCAGTGATGAAACCAGTAATTCATCCTCCACGTAAAATACCAATAGAACTAAAAGGAAAGCTTGAAAGAGCGTTCCAAGAGATGGAAGAAAAGAAGGTGATCACCAGTATCACAGGTTGAGTACAGGTTTACTACACATTGAGTAAACTCCATTGTGGAAGAGGGAAGCCAAATGGATGGCAAAGAATTTGCTTCGATCCCAAAGAGCTTAATCAAGCTATAAAGAGCAATCGCTAGCCTATTCCGATACTGGAAGAGATCACACCAGCACTGTCAGGGACTGAAGTTTTCAGCAGGTTTGAATGCTGAAGTGGCTGCTGCATCTTCATTGCTCGACACACCCATTGATCAGGACAAATTCCTGCGTCTGCCTGTTGGCCTTAAAGCGGGCCAGGATGTGTCCCAGCAGAAAGTAGATTGGAAGTAGACAAGACATAGTGAGGATGTAAAGGCACAGTTGGCATAGCTGATGATATCCAGGTCTATGGCGTCGATGAAAACAATCATGAGCACCATCTACATGAAGCCATGGAGAGAACCAGGAAAGCTGGGCTCAAACTAAATGCAGACACATGCATTGTGAGAGTGCCAGGATGCCAGCTCTTCGGAACGGTGTATAGAGCTGGCGTAGTCAAACCAAGTCCTGATAAAGTCACAGTCATCTCTGAGGTAGAAGCTCCAAAAGGCAAGAAAGGGTTGAGAAGTTTCCTTGGCGTGATCCAGTCCATGAGTTATTTCATACTTCACATGTCAGAGCACCCAGCAAACCTACAAGAGCTGCTGAAAGAAGGTGTTGAACACCAGTGGTGTTCAGAGTCACATGAGAGGAGTTTCAACCAACCCAAAGAAGTGGTATGCAAAGAGACAGGTCTATCATACTGCAACAGAAAGAAGCCTGTCACTCAGGTAGATGCTTCTACAAAAGGACTGGGAGCAGCCCTGGTACAGGAGCGAAAGCCAATAGCATTCCCATCCAAAGCTGTAACCTCAGCTGAGACCAGGTATGCCAACATAGAAAGGGAGCTTTCGATAGTCGTGTATGGATGTGAAAAATTCCATACATACCTCGGAGGGAGAAAGTTCATAGTGGAAAGTAGAGCAAATCTACAAGAAGAATCTGCATCAAGCTCCAACAAGACTGCAGAGGTTACTATTCAGAGGCTTCAGAGTTACGACTTCACTCTGAAATAGCCAGGAAGCCAGGAAGAGTAATGATGCTGGCAGACGCCCTACCTCAGTTGTCACCACAGGAGAACCATGAGATATAAGACCTCGGTATAAAGACCCATCATCTAGTGAACGTAATGCCACCGAAACTGAGTCAAATTAGAGATAAGGCCAGCAAAGGCAAAAAGTTACAGGTGCTCTCTCAGCAAGTGATCCGGGGTTGGCCTGATAAGATCCAGCAAACACAGCCAGCAATACATCAGCCTGGCTGGCCGGGTCCAAAATAATCATGTGCAAAATGTTGCAGGGAGAACTTCTCCAAAACATACATGAAGGCCACCTGGGGATGGAGAAGCGTAAGCTCAGAACTAGATCAGCTGTGTATGAGATAGGCATCCACAAAGACATCATGGTGTTTACATGCAATGTGCCAGAAGTACAGAAACACACAGCAGAAAGAGGGGATGATGGCTACTGAAGTACCACCCAGACCATGGCATACTGTGTGAGCCAATTTAGCCACACACAATCAAGAAAGGTATCTCATCATTGCATACCACTACTCAAAGGCCCTTTTATTCGACAGGTGAAAGATTTGAGAGCTACAACAACCATCTCAGCAGACGAGTTCTGTTCACTGAGCTAGGGATTCCTGAAAGAGTAACATGTGACAATGGAACCCAGTTTACCTCCAGAGAATTTAAGGAATTTGCTGAACAGTGTGGATTCAACATCATCACCTCATCACCACATTACCCGGGGGGGGCACGGGTTTATAAAAAGACCATTGGGCCCGTCAAACCTGCCCCATCCAATCAACAGCACAACTCCCTCTTTGTTCATGCATCCCCCTAATCATACTGCCTCCTGGGAAGAAACAGAACACTCTCGTAGCCAGTTCAGGGGAAATCTGTGTCTGTCCTCCCACAGAGGACGTATCAGAGCCTCAGTCAACCTAAGTACAGTAGCCTCTGTTTTGCAGTCATTGCCTAAAATTCCAGTTGCTTTCCTATTAACATCCCACCCTATTTGTGCACTTTTAATTAAGAATTGGTTACTCCTCCAAATCACAATCTTCACCAACCACTTTACACGTGGATTCCTGCATAATGCAAATACGCCTCGAGTTTCCCAACTCCACGTGTCCATATTAAATGGGCCACGCACAGCCCTATTCACCAAACTTATCTAAATTCGCCTGTAATCTATTGATTCAGCCTGAGTTATGAACCACCAAACTGTCACCCACCCCCAGCCTAGCTTTTTACACTCAACTCTCCGTAGCGGAACTTTAAACCACAACTTTCCGACTCATAGACAAGAGGTGCTACCCATTGAGCCACAGCTGACACATAACAGAAGAGGATTGGAAGAGACAAGAGCGGTGTAGTGATAATGTCACCGGACTAGTAATCCAGAGGCCCAGGCTAACACTGTTGGGTTCTTGGGTTCGAATTCCACCACAGAAGCTGGTGGGATTTAAGTACAATTAATAAGTCTGGAATTATGAAACTATCATGGATTGTCATAAAAACCCAACTGGTTTACTAATGCCCCTTTAGGGAAGGAAATCTGCTGCCCTTACCTGTTCTGGCCTATGTGTGGCTGCAGACCGACAGAAATATAGTTGATTCTTAACTGACCTCTGAGATGGTGTGGCAAGCCACTTAAATGATCAGCTGTCCTTTTTTACTAACAGGCATCTTGATGTTCATTCTTAATCATCCTGGCGCAATTAAGGATGGGCAACAAATGCTGGCCTTGCCAGCAATGCCCACGTGATGTGAAAGAACTTAAAAATTTGGAGCTTCAAGAGAAGAGGAACAGAAAGTTCAAATGAACTAAAGGCTGTCGGTGTTTCAAGAAAGGGAAAGACAGGAAAAGTTGTAAATGAGAGAGAGATTAGAGGCTAGATCCGGTTGTCACTTCTTATTTCTTTACTCTCCACCGCTATATATCAGCTGCTGCCAGACATCAATGGACACCTTGGGCTCTCCTAATGCTGCTGCGAAAGTGAACTGAACAAACCCATCCATGCGCACTCTGCGTTTTGCCTTTGAAATCTGGAGAAGCACCTGATCTTCCCCTAGTACCCACTCACCCATCCCCGCTTACAAAGGGTGAAATTCAGAGCTCAAGGGAGCAGGGTGATCTAAGGAAGGGAGGGGTACACTGTATCTGCACCACAGCACCACACAGCATCTCACATTTGTATGTCCTAGCCCCCTCATCCTTGATAATTATTCTAAAGAGGTATTCGATGGAAGGGACAGACAAGGTGCAATTACTAAGGCAGCCAGGACAGCACTAGCTGGCTGAAAGGGTGCTTTAACACTCCAGAGCAGCCAGCACTGCGCAAAATGCAATGCACCCCTGTGTCACAAACTTTTGCTTGCAATGTTTTTTTTCAGTATTTTGTCCTGGGCTTGATCAAAATATATTAGGACGCATTGGCAGTGTGGTTTCTGGCACTGATACAATTACTAAGCCCACCTCTAGCCACAAAGAAGCGATGGCGCTGGCAAGGTGCGGACGATCCTGTCCCTTTAAATGCTTCCATTCGCCAGCCTGCAAAGGCTGGCAAAGCAAGGCTTTGCCATTTCTAATCAGAGCGCATGAGATTTACCTCATTGCATCCATTTGCCCATGTGTCAGGCTGATTTTGTTAATATACAAAATTTACTATTTAAATTATTGCCACTGCATCCACTGGGATCTTCAAGAGCAGCTGCATCAGGTCAGATGGTTCCATATTAGGGAATCTATCTGCTACTGTGCAGTCCTGGATAGTGGCAGCCTAATGGTGTTTCTGGCTGTTTGCGAGGTTTCATTTGCCCAGTAAATAGCTCACCACCCTCCCCCCCGCACCCCCCCTCCCTAACCCCACTCCCCACGCTTCCCAAAACCCCAACCACGCCTCCCCCCAGAACCAACCCTCCCCCCGCTACCCCCTCCCTTGCAAGGATAACAAAGCTCCTTGGAATCAAAAGCAATGTTGCAATAGTCAAAAATACTGAAAGGTAGTTCAGTTCATGCTACAGAATGGCACAAGGTAGTAAACAAAAGGGAGAATGATGTGACTTCTAGAAATGCATTGTTGACTCGCTCGCAAGACCAAGGCGGAGGGATTTCTGGCACAACCATGCCTCACTATTGATGCTGAAGGGCTGCTATTTGTGTTAGGAAGCCCCTTGTCATGGAGGCTCATTGCAAGAGAGAGAGAGAGAGAGAGAAAGTGTGTGTGCGTGTCTTTATGTATGTGGCTTTGCAGCTCTGCTGTTGCTAGCATGATAGCATTTAAACAGATGGTCAAAATGACTCCACATTCTGTACTGCAGTATGTATTGGGGTGGAGATGATCGGTTTAGATTCCATGACATTTGCATTGCAGCCTTGCTTGGGTATTTTTTTTTCTCTTGTTTTCCCCTTTCACACACACAAACAAAAAAAAACTTTTATGTCGACCGAGTCGTTTGTTTTGTGGTTTGTGCAGAGTTGTATTGAATGTTGTCGATCAGTGAGCTGCACTGCGCTGGGCTGGGCTGGTAGATGACACACCAGATGGCAGCGGAGGGGCACTGTGATGAGTGAGGGGGGGGAGGGAGGAGGGAGGGGGGAGGGGGGGGCGTGAAGTGGGGGGGGGTGGTGGGTGGTAGAAGGAAGAGAAGAAGAGAAATTGGCAGGACTGCTTCTGTCCTTACAGATGCACTCCTCCTGCTAGTTAATTGTGGAGCGTTGTTGAGCAAGCCAGCACTCTGGTGATGTCTGTGGCCCAAAGGCAGGGCTCGCCCCAGCTAAGATGGGTTGTGAGAGGTGGCAGCGGAGAATCTGAAAGCAGGACAAACACAACAAGGCACTGGGGGGCCTTGGGGGTAGGGGGGGGTTGCGCACGGAGGAGGGGAAGCATAAATCGTTGGCGTGCTGGGTGGCAGGCCAAAGGGTACTCCACCTGCTGCTTGCTGTGACCCCAAACGACCATCCCCCCAGCGGCCACCCGATCATCTAGAAACAGGCTGCTTGATGGCAAGAGATTTAGCCCTGAAGAGGAGAGGGCATCACAAAGGGGAAGGCAGCCCTTGCTGCTCGTTCTCCCCTACCTCCCGAGGGCTGGGTCAGGAGCTGCAGCTGGCAAAGGTTTTGCCAACCCTTCAGGGCTTCAGAGCGGGGAGGAGGGAAAAAATCATAGGAATCTCGAGAAAGTGACAAAAATAATACCGTAAACGCAGGCTCAATGATATTCACCACACCTTCACATAGTTAATACGTTTAGACTAAATAATATGGAATGTGTGTTGCAAAATGTTTACAGGTTGCGATTGTTAGTAAATTGCTTCTAATATCCTTTTAAACCAAATTTTAACAAAAAAACAATATTTTGGTGCTATTTTCAGCAGCAAATGTAAACATCTAAATCAAAAGGTTTTTCTCTAGAAATAAAATTTAATGCCCAATGGATTTATTATCTTCTTCACCTTAGTGGTTTCCTGTACTATGGGTCTTGGCTGCTCACCTGCCTTACTGAATGTTACTAATCCAGCTCTTCATGTACCACAGGGCACAGGGGGTTTCAATCAGGCTCTTCCTAGCTTCAGTTGGTATTTGCACTTCCTCCCAACCACTCTGAAGAGGGGTAAGTGCTAGTGGTAATTGTCTTATTTATTTATTCATTCACAGGATGTGGGTGCCGCTGGCTGGACCAGCAGTTATTGCCCACCCCTAGTTGCCCTTGAGCAGGTGGTTGTGAGCTACCTTCTTGAACCACTGCAGTCCATGTAGTGTAGGTACACCCACAGTGCTGTTAGGAAGGGAGTTCCAGGATTTTGACCCAGCAACATTGAAGGAACGGCCGATATATTTCCAAGTCAGGGTGGTGTGTGGCTTGGAGGGGAACTTGCAGGTGGTGGTGTTCCCATGTGCCTGCTGCCCTTGTCCTTCTAGATGGTAGTGGTCATGGGTTTGGAAGGTGCTGTCAAAGGAGCCTTGGTGAATTCCTGCAGTGCATCTTGTAGATGGTACACACACTGCTGCTACTGTGCGTCGGTGGTGGAGGGAGTGAATGTTGAAGGTGGTGGAGCAGGCTTGTTTGACAGGCGCAGAGGGTTGTGAAGGGTAAGGGTAGTTGACCTCTCCTGCACCGTCCAAATGGGTCAGCAAACAGGTAGCCTCAGCAGTGTCCAAAGAATAGCCATGAAGGTGAGGCCATTCTGCCAAGTGGGCAAGGGTGGTGGGGGAGGGGCAAAAATCATGTGAGGGGAGAATCAGAATGGTTGCAGCACAGAAGGAGACCACTCAGCCCATTGTGTCTGTGCTGGCTCTCTGCAAGAGCAATCCAGCCAAACTCACCCCCAAGCTTTTTCCCTGTGCTACTGCAACTGTTGTCTCATCAAGTGCTTCTCCAAATCTCTTTCGAAAGCCATGATTGAACCTGCCTCCACCACACTCTCAGGCAGCACGTCCCAGTTCCAAAACACTCACTGCGTTAAAAAGTTTTTCCTCATGTTGCCTTTCATTCTTTTGCCAATCACTTTAAATCGGTGCCCCTCTGGTTCTGGGTCCTTCAGCAAATGGGGACAGCTTCTCCCTACCCACTCTGCCCAGGCCCCTCATGATTTTGAACACCTCTATCAAATCTCCTCTCCAACCTTCCCTTCTCCAAGGACAACAGTCCCAACTTCTCAGGGGAAGGAATAAAATATGAAGAACCAATCACCACAAAAGCTGATTTTTCACAGTTGAATCTTACCCCCCCCACCCCCCCACCCCCAAATAATTCGAAATTGTGATATTTAATTTTTCCCAATTTAACTTTAAATTAAATTGACCAGTAATTCAATGTTCTGAAGCAAATGAGCAGGAGTAATATTACTTTTGAGAAGTGAAATCTTTGACAGAAAGAGAATAAGTCGTTTAACAGTGAGTTATGTCAGTCAGTCATTTGCAATGAACCACCCTATGTATATGAGATTTAGCAAGCGCTCGCTATGACTACTTTCCACCCTCTCCCACATATTGAAACTGCAGTAAGAAAAATCGATTTCCACCAGGTTAACAAGGGACAACATTTAAACACCTCGCTCTGGGCTTCCAATTTATCTGTAAATACCATAAAACGTGTTGGTTTACAGGATCATTCCAACCCTCCTGTTCTGCACCCGAACACAGTTTAACTCAACATCCACATGACCTTTGCAACGCTAGAGGATTCTGATATGAAAAAGTTCCTCCCCAGATCCTGCCACTTTCTCTCATACACGGAGGTGGGTAGTGGGGGGTGGGTGGGGGGAATGGTGGCTGGAGGAGCAAAGTGGGGTTTTACAGGGTAACCGGTGGCAGAGTCGCACTGCCAACTGTGACCCCCCTCCCTATTCCTCTAGCCACCGTGACAAACGAGGGTGTGCATGTCTGAAGCGGCTCATGGACAGGCACCTCAAAATGGGGCGGGTTGAGTCCCTGCGTCGGCGAAACTTAAAACACTCTCAATCTTAACAGCTCCTGACAGCGCTCAGACAATGTTCCACCTCACAGCAATCACATGATGTGTTCCTCTCCCCTCACTGTTACAGTTAAAAACCGCGGGCCTACAACTGACTGAAATCTGCCTCAGAAGGTGTCCATTCCTGTTTGGGTTTCACTAGCAGTGCAAAAAAAAAACAAAACCCAAAGGAGCTTATTTTAATTTAAAAAAAAAATATTTATTTATCCATAATTCGCCCAGCAATACAATCTCGGTGAACCTGACCAAGGTACAAATCGATTAGGCTGAAATCAGTTTAACTCCTGGAATTTTTAAACTTGGCTATTTTGGTGCTAATTGGTCTTAATTTTATTATTTACCCCCCACCCCCACCCCCTCCTGCCCTCTCCTCTCTCTGACACAAGCGTGAAACTTTTCGTGGTTAACTTGCCCTCTTAGAAATAAAGGACTGGAAACTAGGTACACCCTTGTATCACCCTACCTGTCGGTTAAACACCCTTGTCTAACCTGCCCCGCACATGCCCGGTGGTATTAAGTATACAAAATGCGGTGGGAGCGGATACAGACAAATAAATGAAAAAAAATATATAGCCTAGCTGGGCGTTTACAGAATACTATTATTGGCTTAAATGCAACACAGACTTCAATGTACATAGCGGGACTTTCTAATGGGTAAACCAAATGAGCTTGTCAATTTCATTGTCCTTCCTAAGGTATAAAACTGATATAAGTGAACCTAGCAGAGCAGAAACCGACTGGGAGTGTACATGAGACAAGCCCTGCTGGTTATATGGTCTATACGGGAAACATAAGTGTCGATTCATTCGCCCTCGGCCAGTCTAACAAAGAATTGTTCACCGACACAGATCCACATCACCCGCCCCCTTCCAGAAATAAATCTATAATTTTGTTTTTTTTTAAAAAAAGGGCTGGCGATTTCAAAGGGGAGCGAGTTGATGTAACATTGACACACCGATATTATCAAACAGGTACTTAAAATGCAAATTCTTGCTGCTGTGGGGGTAGGGGGTAGTTCAGGGCTGGGGGGGGGGGAACTAAGCTTCCAGAGGTCGGTGTGTGAGGGATATGCACCAATTCACACTTTTGGGGATAGAAGAGGGCGGGGATTTTCCAGTAAATTAGACCTCCAACCACCACCCCCACCCTCCAAAAAAAAAATAACCCTCCTCCCGGCCTTTAAGCTGTTTCAGGAGCCGTTTTTAACATAAGGCCCGTTTCAAACTCCTTTCCCACAGACGCCAGGTTTTCCCAGTGATAAACTTTTGTGTGTGTGTGTTTTTTCATTTAATCTGTCAAATATTTGTCTGCGAATTGAGACTTGCGGATATAGTTTTAAATTTCTACTTAAAAAAAAAACCCCCCAAAAAAAGTCTGTTCGGAAAGTATTGACAGAGAGAGAGAGAGAGGGAGAGGGAGGGAGGGAGAGAGAGAGAAGTAATGATTCTCACACGTACCATTGTGGTGTAGGGAATTTTGCCAGGAATCACAGTTCCATTTTCATTTCGGGTCGCCGAAAATTCTCTGTTCACGGGTCCACCTCAAAGCGTGCGCTGCGGGTCCCAACCCATCGACAGAGCAAAAAGGGGAGAGAGAGAGAGAGAGAGAGAGAAAAGATTATAACAGTCAAAAGTTCTCTTCGGATAGTCCGACACATGAAGGTTCTCCTTTCCTCTCTGGGCTTCTCTTTCTCGTGATTTCGGTCTAGATTTCTCTGTAATCGACCTGCCCACATTAAAGTTATTCCTCTTCCTTCGCGGCTTCGACGGAGCGTTTTTTATATATATATATATAATAATATATATATAAAAAGAGAGAGAGAGTTATTCCGAAACTGCAGTTTGCAGTAACTACATGGCGTAGTGTCTGAAATGCCGCTTTACTGCAATATGTTCGCCTCCGAGCATTGTAATTTGCTATATTACCAAAAAAAAAACTGCGTGCTTTAAACAGAAATCTCTCCAAACTTGGTGGGGAGATTTTTTTTGCAACAGTACAAGTGTTCTCTCTGCACTTTCCTCTTCGAGCGCTCAAGTCTGGGAGCTGAGCCGCATTTAGTTTAATAACTTTTTTTTTGTTGCTGCTGTTGTTGTTGTTGTTGTTTTGTCCTGTTTTGGTATCTGGGGGGGTGGGGGTGGGGTGGGGGTCTCTAAGCGTCGGGAGAACAGCTGGCGGTTTTTTGGTTTGGTTTTGTTTTGTTTAGCAGATTTGGATGGGGGTGGCGGGGCGGGGTGGGGGGAGAAGCCAGCGCTCGGGGTCCCGTTAAGAGGTTTCGGCTTTGCGGAGGCAGCGGTGCTTAAAGTGGTTGGGTGGGTGAGTGGGTGGGTTGTTGTGTTGGGGGGGGAGGCGAGATGGTGGGGCGGGTGGAGGAAAGTTACTGGGACTGAAGGGGGAGAGAGGGAGAGAGGAGGCCTCGCACTCTCTCTCTCTCTCTCTCCCCCAGATAACCAACAAAGGCCACTTAGCGGTGTGTATAACGGCAGATTATGCTTAACAGAAGGAAAATGCGTGGATTTATTGGTTTCACAAGTAGCGCGTGGAACAACTCAAGTATATTTATATATATTTTAACAAAATGTTTAGCCCTGACACCAGGTTTCTTATAGAGACCGACACTAGTGGTGAAATTGGACAATGGGAGCGATTTAACTGTTACACCGAATGTAATAGAACAGCTTCAGCCTCACAGACACAGACACCAGGCTGAAATCTGCCATTATCCGCGGTGGTTTCTGGAACCGATTTTCATTTTAGACCTTCAAATAATTTCCTAATCGCACCCCCACCCTCCCTCCCCCCACCACCCACCACCACCACCTTCCCTCCACCCCAACCCCCCAAAAAAAATGTCAATAGTGTCCAGACTCCTGAAAGTTGACAGTGGAGAGAGAGAGAGAGAGAGAGAGGCGTTGAATCCAAATAAGTGAGATATTTAAAGCCGGTACATGTATTGTCTAAAGACTAATAACTGGTTTTTAAGTGAAACCAATGCAGTCCTGAACTTTCCAGCTCGCCTGAAGTTTAGCAGCGTGAAGACAATCTCAACTCCCTCTATGATGTCTACACCGCTCTCATTGCACCTTCTCCCCTCTGTTTAACCCCATTGTCAATTGGTGATGTTCTCTGCTCCTTAACCAGGACTTGAACCGTGGGAGCCCTTTTCTTCCCGAAAGGGTGAGAGGGTGGTTTCAATTGTTTGCTTTTAATATCAGCGGTTAAAAAGGGAAACAGGCGCCGCATGCAGTTCCAAATGATTCATTTTACCTGCATTCGCTCCCACACGCTTCCTAGAGATTAAGGGAAACAGAGTCTGTAAGATGTGTATCGGCCCTAATGCAATTTAATTCATAGAAGCTACAATCCTTCCCTTAACTTTAATGCTTTACAATCCGTTTCCATGATTTCCCCCCCACCCCCGCCCGCCAACCCTTCCAATTGTTTTTTTTTTAAATACAGAGAGGACTGCGACATGGCAAATGGAGAGGTGGTGTGGTGTGGGGGTGGGGAAAGGGAACACCGACATCTAGAAACATATCTAACAAGCCTTAAGCATGTTAAGTGGTTACTTCAGCTCTCCCTGATTTAAAGACTGATCTAAAGGTAAATAATGATCTAACAAATAAAAGGACAAAAATTACAGGGCAGGCCAAAATCGACACTCTCTGAATCCACTCGCTCACCCACATTTTATAAACACGCTTGTATTATTACAGTCTCGGAACTAACAAACACACTAAAATGGTAAAAACCGCTTAAATCATGAGTTCCTACGATTAATACTTAGAGGGGGGGAAATAATAGTTTATTTACAGACAAGTAATGAACGGTATTTTAACCTTTCTTTAAAAAAAATCCCACATACAATCCATAGCTGCTCTTTCCAATTGACGCTTTTAAGTGCAGCGGTCGGAGTTCTGTACTTTTTGGGTTCAGTGTCAGAAGTCGGTATCTTGGAGACAGAGCACGGATTTTGGGTCCATTTTTTTTGGGAGTCTGCCTGGGTGGGGGTGGGGGTGGGGAGGGGGTGGTTTAACTCCCTCGAGCAAATAAACCGAGCCCCCTCCCAGCACCAGAAGCAGAGAAAGAAGTTTTAACTTTCAAATGGGCTGCCTCACTTTATTATTATTATTATTATTTTTTTGTTTTTGACCAGTGCGTCTCTTTGCTGTTAGTAACACCGGATTGACACATCCCTGGATTTAAAGCAAAAATCCGGCCACATTTGATGGGCAGCCAGAGCCTGACAGGTTAAAATCGCGGCAAGGCGTGTAAGTAGCGACCAGTCACCGAGGACAGAATGCTCACTGAAATAACAGCTGACCAGTCTAAGGCAGCTCCCAACAAATTGGGATATTCCCATCCTTTAGCCGAATTAAAACGGGAATGCACAGGACTAGATTCCAGACCTATAATTCATAAATACTACCAGCGAAGGGGGTTCTGCTCTGCCATAAAGCGGCCAATGACTCCTCGCAAGTTTCAGGGCTTTTAACCCGTTCGCCGCCACTCCACCCCAGAACTTTTCAATGGATGCAGATGCCAAAACTGCCATCTTTCCAGCCACGATATTAATCTGGTGTCGGAGCGGGTTCCTTCTCAAATTATTTTTAGGTGAAGTAAATTTTACAGGCATTTTATTTTGTCTCCTCAAGCAGCACGGGGATTTTTGAAAGCGCCTGGTAGGGGTTGGGAGGAGGGTATTAGCTGGGGGGGGGTGGGTGGTGGTTGTTGGTGGTGGGCTTAGAAAGCTAAAGACAGTGACTTCCCAAAACTCCTGCTGGCTCAGTTGCGCATGGAGGGGGGCGCTCAGAAAGTCCATTCTGACAGTATTACAAGACGCTATCGAAAGGTTGAGCTGGGGTGTGAGGGAGTGGGGCGTGGATGGGGTTTTTCATTAGCTATTTCATTAGATGAATGTTCAGGTACCAGCTGTGCAAGATGCAATAAGAGAGACTTTTAAAACATTTAAAACTTTTCCCTCAGTATTTTAGCTCATCACACTCTCAGGGGTTATTAAATCTCTTCATACAAGAGACGGATGATAAAATGATATCTCTATAAATGAACTGGACACATTCTCAATTAATTTTTGACGCAACATTTGTGACTGCTTTAGGAATAATAATGTATTCAAATTAACTTCTCGACGCCCTGGAATCAGAGTTCTAACAATGTGTGGGGATCAGAAGCAGATTCGGATATACCAAAGGAGGGTCCAAGATTAGAATTAGGTTAAGACTTTTAAAAAATGCATTGAAATGTTATTTTGATTAAGCTTTTGCATTTCATTTTGCACTGAATTATGCTTATTTCACACGCACGCACACACACACACACACACACACACAGAGCCAAATATTGTAAGTATGCATGAAGGAGGCAATAAAAAGAGTTATCTGAATTATTCTGCTCTGGGGGAGACATCTAAAGGTCCAAATTGTTCTCTTTCTTGCGGTTAATTTTGGACTTAAATTGCTTTTAACTTGTTGAACTCATCATTGTTTGTTACGGATTCATTACCAATTAAAAATCAAACCAACCCAAATCGCAGCCTTCATGTGCAAACCCCAACCCAACACTGAATTCTGACAAGAAACACTTTAAATGAAGGTGCCAAGAACATTTCATTTTGACCCCTATAGTTCCAGCTTCGAAATTGAACGGTACATTAACAGAAGGAATTGACACATTGCAGCAATTTTTCCCCTCAAGCAGCCTCTGTACTTTAAGCAGTCAATATTAAATGGACACGTCTAAATTTTTTTTTTAAAATCTGTCTTTTACGCAGTCCTATGAATTAAATATCAATCTGTTTGTTCCCGGTTAAACCAGTGAACTGGAATTTCGTTACACGGTGCATGGCGTATAATGAAAAGACCTTTTTTAATTAACGAATTATGCGATTTTTGTTCTGAGAAAATGTATTGCATCTGCTGTGTTTTCATAAATATTTGGGATTATGTCTAATCTTATTTTTCCTTTATTCCTTAATTCTTATTTAACATTGCTTATTATATTTCTGCTTCCAGGGTTTACTTTGAATGTTGTAAGTTAAAAGTACTAGGGATTCACTTATAATAGTTACAGTATTTAAACATTTTTTAACTCTGTAAATCTAAGTCTATGTCTCTATGTGCTTATACGTTTTCTTATATTCCAATCAGTGTAAAACTAAATGTGTTTGTATCAAATGTATTTTAAGCAAGTATTTTTTTTTAACATCTGCCACTGTATATTATCGAATATGATTACATTTTCCAGAAGGTTATAATTTCTTTCATATATACATTCACTTTCTAATTCGTTAAGAACATCGATGTCTAAACCAGGAGCACTAGAAATAGGGAATTGACCACGTCCAGACTTTAGTCTTTTTGGCTCCCGCCCACGATTGCTTTATTTTTTAAACAGCCCATCCGCTTTGGTTTCACTCCTTGAATTAAAGGCTAAATTATTCCCGTTCCCCCACCACCACCCCCAGCCCACCCCAACATCACCACTCCCACCCGCCCTGATATAAATTTACCCCCATTCCTTCTGCTCAAATTGAAACCGAGCACACGCTTTAGCAAGACTATCTATATATATTCATATATGAATATATATATATATATGAATTTACATGTATGAATATATATATATATATATATGAAATGTATCATTCTAGAACAGTACGGCCAAGTATTAAAGTAAAAATATAAATGTACCTTCTTTAGTTTTACCCTTGGACCAACTTGCTACCGATATTCAACTGGCCGAGAGAGAGAGAGAGAGAGACAAGGGCACTGTTAAACTTGTCCCTACAATATATAAAGAAAGAGAACCCCAAATTGCATTTACTAATTCAGCAGCAAGTGTCAGTGTTGATGAGAAAGAATATTGAAATCGCACCTCGTCAACAATAAGTGTAGGAAAGTTGGCGCGACAGCGGTTAATTCTGTCCACTGGTGATATATTCATTTAAATCAGAATTAGTATTACTATGCAGATTTTTTTTTTCAACCCCCTGGGAGATTTCGTTTCACCTCTTCGGTTCAAGAAATATATTTTATTCACTTTCCAATTCTTCGAGCCCATGATTAATAATTCGAACTAAACCTTAACAAGGGGCAAGGTTGAATTCATCCGATGCGTTATGATAAATCATCCGGTTCCTCACAGTATTCCGTTTACCCATCTAGATCCTATTACCTGTGTTGTTGGATTGGAATGAAACAGGCCCGATTATAATTATTATAATTGCATGGAGAGATTTATAGATACAATACTTTTTTTAAAAAAGTTGATGTGAGTATATTCATTTGATTTATATCTATGCATTCACACAGCTGATTGCAGTGCCGGTTAAGTCAAAGATGGACCAGCTTTATTTTAATTTGTTATGCCTCATTATGGGTTAAGAAATGATTGTTCGTGCAATCTAATTTTATTTTTTTTTAAATCGAATTCAAACACATTGGTTCACTTGAAGTAAGAATAACCTGTAATAGTTCTGTCACCTTCACCTGCTATTAACTTGCAAACGCTCCTTGGAGTATTGCACAGAACACTCCCTCGGTACCTGAAGGGGAGACTATTTCGTCGCGATTGTCGTGTTATTTTAAAAAATGTAAATCTGCGAATCACCTCAATTATTCTAGCCGCATCCCCCTCTCTTCATTTCGAGTAAAAAAAAAAATTAGGCAAATATTCAGTGACTTGAAACAGAGAGAAGAAAAACCCCCTCAGTTTCAGTCTGCCAAATCAAGTCACCCGCAGGTCGAATCGACCACTGCAAAAATGGAACACAGAAATGACCAGTTTATTGTACGGCTTTCCCAGATTTTCTCGTCTCGGTGACTGTACTTCAACGTTGAGCAAGCAATTAATTATAACAACCCGATTTAAGCACATTAAGTTTGAGTGTGATAGCAGCATTGTCAGCTTTTAGGGTTTGAGTCTAAGCACTGTGTATCTACCTCTTTATATTATCAAAAGAATGTCAAACATTTAACAATAAGCAAACAAGGGTGGATAAACAACCTTTCCTGTTGACTCGGATATAATATTTGCATGTGTATTACTATCCATTGATATTATCTCGCCCTCACACCCCTTTTACCCTTATTGCAGCCCCGACCTGTTACTTTGGGTGTTCAACGAATGAATAGACAGTTTAGCTTTGAACATGTTTGGCATATTCACATATATACTTACATTATAATTATTGATATAATCTGCAAAACCTATATTTTTACAAATCTAGTTAGGGCTTCATTTACCATTGTATCATAAAACACACATATTCTTTACAGTATATGTTATATTCGCTCTCTATATATTATATATAATAATATATAGTATAATATATAACATAATATAATATATAATGTTATATATAGAGAAAATATAACATATATTGTAAAGATATATATTATACATATATAATGTATATATTATATTTTATATATAAAAGGGAATTGCAGTTCTCTATTTGTTTCATAGTTATTCTGTTTGCCACTAACCAGTGAAGATCAAGTTGAAAATTAATAACAATAGTGTGTGTGTGTGTGTGTTGGGTTAAAGTAGTTCTGGCGTGGGTCTGCAGTGACCTCTTCCTAGCCCAGCTTGCAGGGCAGAGCGAGGAAGTGATGCCGAGTTTTAAGGCAATGGCAGACCCCCAGGCGAAGATGCCCTAGTCCGGCGGGTCCTTTCAAAGCCACTGCCGCTTACATCCGTGATCGCCGCTTAGTGGCTCTCCTCACTTGATCACATTTTAATAATATTGCATTTCAGAAGCTTCTGCGATGTTTACCTCGGTGCAGAGGCTTCAATCACAAAAATAAAGCCCGTGCCCACGCAGCCTCACATGTTCTGGAGTTTGAATTCGAACCTTTTTGGAACAGCACATTAATTGTTTGTACCCGTGTTTTAACCTGGAATAATTATTTTGCATGTTCTTGGTGTTGGTGGGGGCTGTGCGGTGGGGGGAGAGGGGGGGGGTGGTGAGGATATTTTATTGAAAATAGCTCTCAGTAGGCTGGCTGCAGTTAACACTTGTCAAGTTAAACATTGTAAGTGTTCTGTATAAAATGTGGGAATAACCGGACCAGGTAAATAGCAGCCTTTCAATTATAGCTGAACTCCCTGCACGCTAGTAGCCCCGATCTCCCCTTCCCAACCAACCATTGGGAGAGAAATCAGAGAATTAATTAACTTTTAGTTAATTTAACCAGTGTTAAACCTGACTGGTGACCCAGTCGAGGTGCGTCGAATTACCTTGCCCTGGTCGTGATGCCAATTAGGAATCTCTTTTAGTGTTTTGCCTTTCATCCAGTATGGATTTAATCATCAATTCAATTTGCCACTCCATGGGATCAATTGAATGAATCAGTTTTCATATTAAAATAAAGGATCAGCGTTTTAAAATCAAACACAGGTTGATATTGTTTAATACAAAATCATAAAATGTTTCAAATATGATGAACGTTGCAGACACCAGAAACGACACAGCCACAAGCTTTTAACTTTTAAACCCTTGTATTCGTTCCTGCTCCATCCAATCGGCGGTATTTTAATTCGAATTACTTTCCTGGACTAAAGCAAAACAGTAACGTTGTGGGTTTTAAAGGGGGTGTCGGGGTTACTTCGTCAAATGTCCCAATCGGTGATTTCTGTTGTTGGGCTCCACATTATAGGAACCGGACCGAAGTCTCCCGTCCAAGATTCAGTACATGCCTGGGTGAAGGTAGCAGGCCAGGATAAAGGGTCGACAGATTTCCCTTAGCAGCAAGAAAGGAATATACATGGAGAAAGAGAAAAATGGAGAGAGAGAGAGAGAGAGAGAGAAAGCGAGAGACAGAGAGAAAGAAAGGCGAAGAGAGAAAGAAAACTAGAGAGAGAGAGAGAAAGAAGGAGTAAAAGAGATAGAGAAAGAAAGGGTGGGGGGGAATGAGAGAGAGAAAGAGAGCAATGGAGTGGTAAAGAAATAGGGAGAGAGAAATAGTGGAAAAGAAATTGAGAAATAAATAGAAACAGGGAGGAAAGAAAGAGATAAGTAAATCAATAGAGAGAGAGAAAGCGAGTAAAAGAGAGAGAATTAAAGAAATAAGAGTGATAAAAATATAAAGAGAGAAATAGAGAAGAAATGGGAATAGTGAGAAAGAATTAGGGTGAACAGTAAAGAAATGGAGAACGCGAGTAACAGAGAGAGAGAGAAAAGAAAGAATAGGGAAAGAGAGGGAGAAAGAGAAAGTGAAAAAAATAGGGGGAGGGATAGAAAACGGAAAAAGAGAAAGTGACATTTAAAAAAATAGTGAGAGTGAAAGAATGAATTCTGATCCTGGTCTTCAACTTTTCGCCCAGCTATTGGTTACAAACTTGAGACCAAAGCAACAGGAAAACTTTCACTCGAAGTATTCGCTGCGAGATGATGCAAAGTTCCCGTTCTGTGTGGGTGATTTTAACCAGGTGAGGTCATTCAAGGCCGCTTATCTGGTCAGAATTGTTGTTGTTCATTAATTAGCCCGCGGCTAGAACGAAGCTTGAAATTCTCACAGAAATCAATAAAGCAAAAAAAAATAATAAATAAATAAAATAAAATAAATTCTTATCTAGAGGGGATTACAGAATGGTTTGCAGTGTTACACAAAATAATTAGTATTTTCATGTAAATAGGCGAACCTCTGGGCGTCTTATTGGGCAGGCTTCTGTAAGGTTTAAGCAGGGATAAGGGATCTGATTAAAGCTTGTCTCTGTTTGATATTTCTTTAACCCGAAGATTGAGGCCATTTTAATGTTTACCCAAAGTTCTCAAATAACCCCTGCTATTAAATCTTTCACCTGCTTTCCACTGTCAGGATCTAATTGTTCAGATTGCGGTATCATATCACATGTTACTCATTACTAACAGCTCAATAAATCCACCTCTGCCCGCTGTTGTATTTAAAAATAAGCTCTGGGCGCATTTTACCAGGAAGAGAGCGAGAAACCCAGTACAGTGCAGAATGCTGCAGTGTGTGTGTGTGTGTGTGTGCTGGCAACTTTAACCCTTTCACTCCGACATCGTGTTTAACCGGGCGGGGGGGGGAGGGAGGGGGGTGTGGGTTAACCCTTCGGTTGCCAATTTGAATTGAAGACAGTATTGGAGAGAGGAATTCTGCAATAGACACTCACCAGGTTTTCTGCTATGCACTGCCGTTGGGAGACATGTCAGAAAATCTGCCCGTCATGAAATATCATGCAACTGCAGCCTTTTTTAAAAAAATATATATATCAGTTGCAGCATTTTTCATGGTTTTTAACAAAGTGTAAACAGTGTACACAACGGGCAGGATGTACATCAGGTCAGTGTTGGAAGAGTTTGAGTCAAGGTCCTAGCCTGGCGAAAGCCTGTCATCTGAACCTCCAGCTGCCTTATCTCCTTGCAGATATTGCCTCCCTCTCCTGTCAGCTTTTCCTGCTTTGGATTTTCGGAGGGTGTGAAGTGGGATGCACTGGACCTGCAGCGTGAACGCAGCCCATGGGCTTGAACTATATTTCTATATCAGCACGTGAACTGATAAACTTTGCCACAACTTTCTTTACAATGAAAACATTTTTTTTAAAAAAAGGATAGGTTTTCTCCAAAATGATCGCTTTCGGCTGTCATTTTTTGTTTTTAAAATGACAAATATTCAATTTATACCACCCCCTTCATTGCCCTGGGGAAATTACGAGTGAAGCCTCATTTCCCAAGGTTATTGCTGGTGAAAAAGTTAGATCTGTCTCAAAGCATGCTAAAGATTCCCTTCTCTGAGGAGCCTCGCTCAGCCTCAACTCGGGTGTCAAGTCAGAAGCCGATGCCAGATTTAGATTGTTCGTGCACTATAACTAAATCACTTTGCTGCACTTGTGTGAAGCGGATAGTGGGTGCACTTTCTGAAACATGCCTTTAGGACGGCTGCTGGCCCCACTATCATCCGCCTGCACGCCCGAGAGTTCCTCTCACACGGGCTCTACTCACTCCAGAAATGCGGTTCCATTTTTCATAACAGCCACAGGGGTTTCTATCCAATTGTACTGTGGTGGTGTAGATATGGAAGTGAGATTCAGCAGTGCGAATATGCAAAAATTGCCCATCACATTCAATGTGCGCGGGATACAGAGTGACTCAGTTATCACCGCACTTTGCGGACGTTTCTCTCGAAGGAACTCCCTGCATTGACAAACTACCGCAGCTTCTGCAATTATGGATTACCCCTTGAATTCGGGCATACCCCTAGGAAGATCCTTAAGTACTTAAATACAATCCCCATGATGCCCTGAACGCCCAGTGTGTGAAAAGAAAAAGGATAGACTTGCATTTCTATAGCGTCTTTCACAACCTCAGGCGTTTTCCAGCCAACAAAGTACTTTTGAAATGTAGTCACTGTTGCAATGTAAGAAATTTGGCAGCAAATTTGTGCACAGCAAGCTCCCATAAATAGTCAAGTGATAATAAGCAGATAATCTGTTTTTGTGATATTGGCTGAAGGGCAAATATTATTCATGATACCAGAGATAACCCCTCTATTCATTTTCAAAGTGCCATTTGGATCTGGGTTTAATGCATCATCTGAAAGTGCGGCACCCCCTCAGTACTGCATTGGCGTTTCAACCTAGGTTCTTGCTTTTAAGCCTCCGGGGTGCGACTTGAACCTACCACCTAGTGACTCAGGCAAGAGTCCTTAGGGGACCCTCAAAGACTGGACAACAACAACTTGCATTTATATGGCAGCTTTAATGTAGTAAAGCAACTTACAGTACTTAAGACTTCCTCCTGCAAGTATTAGGGGTGGTCTACAAATATCAGCACACTCCATGAGCCATTTTATCTTAACTTTCCAAGGACAGCATCAATCCTTCAAAGATAAACAAGGTTGCCATTACAGTAAATATGTTTGTTAGTACACAGCATCAAGGCCAATGTGTTAGTAAGACCATTTGTTTGCTAGACTTTTGAAATTTAATGACCACTTATCTCTGAAGATGCCAGTTAACAAATATGAGTTACAAAGGACACAATGTATGGACAGAAAAGGGTCTATGATTCTTTATTTGTGTGTGTGTGTCCGTGTGTGTGTGTGTGTGTGAGAGAGAGAGAAAGAGAGTGTGAGTGAGAGTGAGAGGCAGAGAGAGCGAAACTTTGATTCAATTTGTGTGTGTGAAAAATGCATTGTTATTGAGAGTGTGATTGGAAGAGAATCTGACTGCTCTATAGAAATACTGGTAGGACCAAAATTATTCTCTGGTCACAGATATTAAACTAGCTGAGTGTCACCAGTGAAAAGCTAAAAGGTGGGCATTTTTAAGATTTAAACAGCAGTAAGTGTAAGTGGCAGATTGAACATACATGTGTGCATATGTCATTCAATGTATAAATGCATTTAAGCAGGGGGAGCATGGCATTGTGATTCCACATTTGAGCGTGTGAGTGGTAGTCAGGCACAATATGAGTGTGCAAGAATGTAGGAATGTGGGACAGGCATTATGATTCAGCATGTGTGTGTGCAGAAGAAAGTGATGCGTCTACTTTTCCCTAATTCAGCGAGTGTTCGATTCAGTGGGGGTGCATGAGTTAGTGTGTGAGTGTGAAATGGGTGTGTGTGTGTGTTTGTGAGAGAGAGGGAGACACAGAGTTTATTCAGTAGTTAGTGGTGAGTGATGCAATAATAAAATGAAGAAATGTTGGGAATCACAGAAGTGAGCAGTGTGCTGTGAATAATGTAAACAAGATTCTGATTGGAGTGCAGATGTACTGCAGCAATCATCCAAAAAATATAGTTTTCTGAGATAGAATGTACATGGAATTACATAGAATATACAGGACAGAAACATGCTATTCAAACTAACTGGTCCATACCAACATTTATGCTCCATTTGAGCCTCCTCCCACCCTTCCTCACCTATCACATATCAGCATAACATCTTCTCCATCAGCCTTCCCATTAATGCATCTATACTCTTTGTTTCAACCACTCCAATGAGTTGTACATTCTCATCACTCGCCAGGTGAAGAAGTTCCTTCTAAATCCCCTATTGATTTATTGGTGACTATCATATATTCATAGCCTCTAGTTTTGCTCATTCCCACAAGTACATACATATGAACATACGAATTAGGAGCAGGAGTAGGCCATTCGGCCCCTCGAGCCTGCTCCACCATTCAATAAGATCATGACTAATCTGATTGCAACCTCAACTCCACATTTCTGCCTACCCCCGATAACCTTTCACCCTCTTGCTTATCAAGAATCTATCTACTTCTGCCTTAAAAATATTCAAAGACTCTGCTTCCACTGTCTTTTGAGAAAGGGAGTTCCAAAGACTCACCACCCGCTAAGAGAAAAAAATTCTCCTCATCTCTGTCCTAAATGGGTGACCCCCTTATTTTTAAACAGTGCCCCCTAGTTCTAGATTCTGTCACAAGAGGAAACATCCTCTCCACATCCACCCTGTCAAGGCCCCTCAGGATCTTATATGTTCCAATCAAGTCACCTCTTACTCTTTTAAACTCCAGTGGATACAAGCCCAGTCTGTTCAACCTTTCCTCATAAGACAACCCACCCATTCCAGGTATTAGTCTGGTAAACCTTCTAGAACTGCTTCCAACACATTTACATCCTTCCTTAAATAAGGAGACCAATACCGTACACCTTATTCCAGACGTGGTCTGACCAATACCCCTGTATAACTGAAGCATAACCTTCCTACTTTTGTATTCAATTCCCCTTGCGATAAACAATAACATTTTATTAACTTTCCTCATTATTTGCTGTAGCTACATTCTAGCCTTATGTGATTTCTGCACAAGGACACCCAAATCCTTCTGCAGTATTCTCTCTGTATCCACTCTATCAAACCCCTTTATAATTTTAAAGATGCCTATTAGGTCACCCATCAGCCCTCTCTTTCCAAGAGAAACGAGAAACACCCTGTTTATCCTTTACCGAATAGGAATAATCTCACAGTTCAGGTATCACCTTTGTAAATATTTTTTGCATCCACTACAGTGCCCCTGTGTGCTTTTTTATAATATGGTAACTGGAACTGTACACGGTACTCCAAATATAGTCTAAACAAGATTTGATTCAAGTTTCACACACAAGTCTTGAGTATTGATCGGTGAGGACATACATTCAGCAATGTGTCTTTAGCATTTAAACAGAAATATAGCAGATAAAGAAAAAGGCAACAAATACAAAACATCGAGAGATCTGATACCATCTCAGTCTGGACTCTCTCAAAATGTTGCAAACTCCAACTGTAGCTATAAAGATTGTAAAGCAAAAAAAGTCACAGTGCGTAATTGATAAGAAAAAAGAATGGAAAGACTTGCATTGATAAAACCCATTCATGATCACAAGACATCCCATGGCACTTTACAGTAAATAAAGTATTTATATTTCTGAAGTGTAGTTAATTCTGTAATGTAGAAAATGGAACAACCAATTTGAACTCTGCAAATTCCCACAGTCATTACTGTAAGGTCACAGCCAAAGAGCCTCCCACACTGACTTCTCCACCAGTCCTGCCCGACCACTCCCTCGCTCTTACCTCTGGAGTTTGCTTACCCCCACCCCACCCTAACCTCCTATTATTTATCTACATGCTACCTGTCAACAACATCATCCAAAAACACGTTAATTCCATATGTAGGCTAATGATATCCAGCTCCACCTCACCTCTCTCAGCCCCTCCACTTGTCTTCACATCACCAGGTAATCTGTTTTCAGTTATATTGACGAGGGATAAATATTTCAGGACACTGGAGATTACTCCCCTGACCATCCTTGAAATAATGCCATGGGATCCTCTAATCCATTTGAGAGGCAAAGGGGGACTCAGTTTAATGCCTTATCTGAAGGACAGCACTTCCAACAGTGCAGCACTCACTCAGTACTGCAGTAACAGCTTAACTCTTGTGTTCCTAGGTTCTTGTGCTCAAGTCCTGGAGTGAAACTTGAGCCGACAACATTTTGAACCAGAATGCTACCAACCGGGTCATGGATGACAGTTCTAGTTTTTAAGTACCCTGTAGGGAAGGTGGGGGGAGAATGTACCTAGAATGAAATACTCTATAGTTAAACAGGTAATAAATGACAAGAAGTGAGACAGAGACAGGACATCGCAAAGCCATTTCACCCATCAAAAGTCATTCTTCTCGTGAGCTACAGGGGTGTGCGCCGAGATGCTTCTGGTGTCACATATGAAGGTTAACACCATGTCCCATTGACTTCCACGGATCCTGGGCAGCAGACTCCAACAGGTCTTGTTGTCCGGATTTAGGGTTTATCTACCATTGAGTTAACAGCGCACTAAGTACAGCTCTTTCCAAAGCTCACAAAGTCAAGCAAGGAGAAAGCAGTGAGTCAGAAACATAAACGCAAATGGAACCGAGTTGCATGGTCTTTAAAGCCTTGATTGGCAAGGTTTGTAGGTCGATGTTTGGACATCCCAGCTGTAGCACACTAACTCTCTCATCACATCATCTAACAGTATTTTGAAGGACCATACTTGGCAAATATCCATCACTCCTTGAGTCAAGCGATTCTTCTTGACATCAGTTTCAATTGACTCAAATATTTATATAATGGGTGCAGATATAAATATAGCTTTTGGAGGGCACCGTTCTTGTACTCTGACTTGCTCTTTCTCAAAATCATGAGGGGTTTTTATAGAGTGAATAAGGAGAAACTGTTTCCACCGGCGGGTAGGTCAATAACCGCAGGACACAGATTTAAGGTAATTGGCAAAAGAACCAGAGGGGAAATGAGGAGACTTTTGTTAAACACAACGGGTTATTACCACCTGGAATGCGCTGCTTGAATGGGCAATGGAAGCAGATTCAATAGTAATTTTCCAAACGGAATAGAATATACACTCGGAAAGGAATGATTTGCAGGGTTATTTGCAGGGACTAATTAAATAACTCTTTCAAAAAGCCAACATAAACACAATGGGCCAAATGGCACCTTCCTGTGCTGTAGGATTCTATGATTCTACGGTGAATATTTGAGATTTCCTTACCTTCCTGATCCTTCCATCCTTCCTCCCATCTGCAGGTATTCAAAACCCAAGCCTGGTCTTAACCAATCACTACTCTTCAATCTTAGTGCTGTCCTGCGCTGAGAGCCTTTCAACTTGGGCTCGTAACTGTAAAAAAACACCGAGCGAAGCAAGTTGCTGCCCTCACGACATGCTTCAGTCAGATGACGAGGGGACCTGACGCTCACTGATTGAATGCGGCTCTGGGATTGTCATGGGTGGCAGTTATCATCATTCCCCATCTCCGCACTTTACAAAAGCATTCAGAGAAATCAAAGAAATTTACAGCATGTGAAGAGGCCAATCGGCCCGTCATGTCTATGTTGGCCAACAAGTAGCCATTCGGCCTAATCCTACTTCCCCTAGACTTGTAGGTTACAGCACTTGACGTGCATATCCAAATGCTTTTGAAATATTAGGAGGGATCTAAAAGTCTTCTTGACATCATCAACTCCAAAACATTTTACTTGCAAATTGACAATTCTATCAAACAAAATCCAACAATATACAACGAGGGAGGCTTCCTACCTCACTACAGGCCACACGGAGATGATAACCAGTATCAAGATGTATTTGATCCAGAATGTAATGTATATCCATCTCAAATTCACACCTCCACACACTCATTGATCCATGCACTCTCTAACTCTCTCCCATTGCCCAGCCAGGAGGCACTGCCCTTACACACCTATCTATCCGGTCATAGCCAAAGAGCCTCCCACACTGGCTTCTCCACCAGTCCTGCCCGACCACTCCCACAGTCTTATCTCTGGAGTTTGCTTAACCCCAACCCCCAACCTCCTAATACTTATCTACATGCTGCCTGTCAAAGACATCATCCAAAAGTAGGTCGGATTCCATATGTAGGCTGATGACATCCAGCTCTATCTCACCCCGCTCACCCTCCACATTGTCCTGTTGTTTGTCTGATATCCATTACTAGGGGGGCAGAAGGTTCTCCCATACCAATATTGGGTGGACCCATTGTCTTTGGTTGTCACCACCTACTTCATTCCTTAGCCATCAACTCCATCCTTCTCCTTAACCACTGTCTGAGGATCATTCAGACTGTTCACAAACTTAGCCTCCTTTTTAACCCTGAGCTGAGCTTCTGATATCCATATTCCCTTCATCAGCAAGCTCGCCTGCTTCCAACACTGTAATTTAACCTTCTCCCTGACTGTCTCAGCTCATCTACTGCTGAAACCCTCATCCATACCTCTGATGCCACCCGACTCAACTATTCCAATGGTCTCCTACCTTCCACCCACTGTAGAGAGCACTTACCTAAGACTCAGTTTTCCACATCCTAACTTACCAAGCCCTGTTCACCCATCCCCTCTGTGCTGGCTGATCTACATGGGTTCCCCCTCTGGCGGTTCCTCATTTTGAAATTCTCATTCTCATGTTCAAGCCCCTCCATGGCCTTGCCCCCTCCCTAACTCTGTTAACTCCTCCAGCCCCACAACCCACTGAGAGCTCTGCGCTCCCCGAACCCTGACCCCCTGAGCTCCATCTTTCCACCATTGGCAGACTGGCTTTCAGCTGCCTAGGCCCCAAACTCTGGAATTACATCCTTAACCTTCTCTGCCTCTCTCCCTCTTCCTTTAAGTTGCTCTGTCCCTTGGACCCAGATTTTGACCATCTGCCCTAATATCACTTTGTGTGGCAAATTTAGTTTGGGAAACACTATTGTGGGGCTCCTTGGGGCCATTTAAGATGGGACATTAATGCAACTTGTTGTTAATGGGCCAAATGTGTACTGTACTGTACAGTTCTATGAATATATATACCTACACATATTAATGTTCATTTTTCATCTTGCTTTGTGGATACTGCCATCACGAGGCATGTATAGGTCAAGACTAGACTGAACTCCAATATGCTCATCTCTGGGGAGATCCAAGTAGCGAAACTATGCTCAGGCTTGATGTGAAAGCGCCATTGCCTGAGTTAACATCTTCTGCTTTTAACACATTGCTGCTACTCTGGGTGACTTGGTTACATTTTGTAATAGTGAGTGTTTCATTTTAGAACGAAGAGGAGGGGAAGAGCAAATAACCTTTCATCCTACGTGAACTTACACAGATAAATGGTTAAAGGCCCAGAGAACTGGCAGTGCTGTGGTCAGATTTACAGGGAGAGAATATTCCACTGGCCATTAAGGCCATGTAAAACCCAGTAATATGTAATAAAGCATATTGTTTGGGATCTTGTTCACTCGCTTCCCCATCCCTACACAAATCATTGGAAGCACGAGCATATTTGGATGGAGAGGAGAATCACTACCTTTTGGCTCTGCCACTTAAAAAAAAAATCTACAAATGCTGAAATAAAACCGGAAAATGTTTGAAATGCGCCCTTGCCCTGTCAATACCTGGGAATGAAAAAGGGTCCAGATCTTGAGTTAGGGTCTGCCATCATTACTCCAGGGGCCCATCTCACCTCTTGCCCCTTCAGAGGTGCAGCACTGAGCTCTCTTGCTTGTGTCCCAGGTGCCCTCAGTATTCACAGAATCTCACAGTGCAGAAGAGGCCCTTCGGCCCATCAAGTCTGCACCGACACGTGAGAAACACCTGACCTACCTACCTAATCCCATTTGCCAGCACTTGGCCCATAGCCTTGAATGTTATGATGTGCCAAGTGCTCATCCAGGTACTTTTTAAAGGATGTGAGGCAACCCGCCTCCACCACCCTCCCAGGCAGCGCATTCCAGACCGTCACCACCCTCTGGGTAAAAATGTTTTTCCTCACATCTCCCCTAAACCTCCTGCCCTTCACTTTGAACTTATGCCCCCTTGTGACTGACCCTTCAACTAAGGGGAACAGCTGCTCCCTATCCACCCTGTCCATTTCATTTTAATTTTGTGCCATTTGACATTGCCTGCCATCATATCCTGACACTGTTTCAATATTTCAGCTTTTTAAAAGATGAATGAAAATCTGAAGTAAACCAGAACATTGAAAAGACACTGGTCTATGTGCATATGAAGTTGATTTTAACAGAAATAAGCTTCTGTGGTCATTGAAAGTTTTAATATTTTGAAAATTTAGTCTTCCCTTGCCTTTCTTTCACCCAACTCTCTTTAACCCTCTCTGGCTTTTTCTGTCCATATAAAATCTCCTTTTTCTATCCCTATCTGTTGCTCTCAATATAGAACTCACCTCTCTTCAACCCTGCCCATCGTTTACTCGCTCTCTATAATTTATCCTCTCCCTCTAAAACTGTCTGGTCTGTTTCTCTGTCGATGAATAATTTCTTGTCTCTAACCCTATCTCCCTAAATGTAAGAAGCATCTCTCTTTAATCCTCACTCTGTCTCTCTCTCTCTCTCTCTCTCTAAATCCACCTCTCTTTAACCCTCACTCCCTGTCTATCCATCTAACCCCATCTCTCTTTAATCCTCTCTCTCTCTGCCTCTCTCTTTCCCTAACTCGATTTCTCTTTAATCCTCTCTCTCTGTCTCTCTCTCTCTATCTCTGTCTCTCTAACACCATCTCTCTTTAACCCCTCTCCCTCTCTCTCTCTCTAACTCCATCTCTCTTTAACCCTCTCTCTAACTCCATCTCACTTTAACCCTCTCTCTCTAACTCCATCTCTCTTTAACCCTTTCTTTCTGTCTCTTTCTCTCTAACTCCATTTCTCTTTAACCCTTCCTTCCTGTCTCTCTCTCTCTCTAACTCCATCTCGTCTTAACCTTTCCTCTCTCTGTCTCTTTCTAGCCCCACCCTTCTTTAACCCTCTTCACCTCTGTCTCCCTCACTCTAACCCCATTTCTCCTTAACCCTCTCTGTCTAACTCCATCTCTCATTAACCCACCCCCTCTGTCTCTCCCTCTCTTTCTCTCTAACCCCTTCTCTCTCTAACCCCCTCTCTATCTTTGTCTCTTTTTAACCTTCTCTCCCTCTATGACTCCATCTCCCTTTAGCCCTCTCTTTCTGCCTCCATCTCTCTTTACTCCTCTCTCTCTCCCTGTCTCTCATTCTAACTCCACCTCTCTTTAATCCTATTTTTCTCTGTCCCGCTCTCTCTAACTCCATCTCTCTTTAACCCTGTCTCTCTTTATCTCCCTCTCTCTAACTCCATTTCTCTTTAACCCTCTCTCTCTGACTTTGTCTCTCTTTACTTCTCTCTCTCCCTGTCTCTCGATCTACCTCCATCTCTCTTTAATCCTATTTTTCTCTGCGTCTCTCTCTCTAACTCCATCTCTCTTTTACCTCATCTCTCTATCTCCCTCTCTCTAACTCCATCTCTCTTTAACCCCCTTCTCTCTGTCTCTCTCTAACACCATCTCTCATTAACCCTCTCTCTGTCTCTCTCTCTCTCTCTCTCTATCTTTCTGTAACTCCATTTCTCTTTAACCCTTTCTCTCTCTATCTTGTTCTAGTCCGAACTCTCTTTAACCCTCTTTCTCTCTGTCCCACTCTGTCCAACCACATCTCTTTTGAACCTTCTCTGTCCCTCTCTCTAACTTCATCCTTCTCTGCCTCTCTCTCTTTCTCTCTAACTCCATCTCTTTTTAACCCCCTCTCTCCCTTTGTCTCTGTCTCTCTCTCTCTCTAGCCCCATCTCTCTTTAACCCTCTATCTCTCTGTAACTCCATTTATCTTTAATCCTCGCTGTCTCCCTGTCTCTAACCCCATCTCTCTTTAACCCTCTCTCTGTCTCTCTCACTAACTCCATCTCTCTTTAACCCTCTCTCTGTCACTCTTTCTCTCTAACCTGATCTTTGTTTAATCCTCTCTCTCTCGATTTGTCTTGCTCTTTCTCTCTAATCCCATCTCTCTTTAACCCCATCTTTCTTAGTCTCTGCCTCTCTCTCACTCCCTAACCCCATCTCTCTTTAACCCCCCACCCTCTCTCTTTCTCTGACCCCATCTCTCTTTAATCCTCTGTCTCTCTGCCTCTCGCTCTAAACTTCATCTCTCTTTAATCCTCTCTTTCTCTGCCTCTCTCTCTGTAACTCCATCGCCTTTTAACCCCATCTCTCTCTATCTCCTTCTCTAACTCCATCTCTCTTTAACCCACTCTCCATCTCTCTCTCACTCTAACTCTATCTCTCTTTATCCCTCTCTGTATGTCTCTCAGTCTAACTCCATCTCTCTTTAACCCTCTCTCTCTGTCTCTCTCTATCTCTCTGTAACTCCATTTCTCTTTAACCCTTTATCTCTCTGTCTCGCTCTACTCCTAACTCTCTTTAACCCTCTTTCTCTCTGTCTCCCTCTCTCTAACCAAATCTCTCTTTAACTCTCTGTGTCTCTCTTTGTCTCGCTCTTTCCCTCTAACCCCATCTCTCTTTACCCCCTCCTCTCTCTGTGTCTCTGTCTCTCTCTCTAGTCCCATCTCTCTTTAACCTTCTCACTCTGTCTCTCTCTGGAACTCCATCTCTCTTTAACCCCTCTCACTCTGTCTCTCTCTAACCTTCTGTCTTTAAACCTTCCTCCCTCGGTCTCTCTCTAGTCCCATCTCTCTTGAACCCTCTTTCTTCCTGTCTCCCTCAATCTAACTGTATCTCCCTTTAACAGCCTCTCTCTCTGTTTCTCTCTCTCTTTCTCACTAACCCCTCCCTGTTTAATCCTCTCTCTCTCTTTGTCTCTGTCACTATCTCCCTAACCCCGTCTTTCTTTAACCCCCTCTCTTTCTCTCTCTCTCTAACTCCATCTCTCCTTATCCCTCTCTCTGACTCTGTCTCTCTAACTCTATCTCTCTTTAACCCTCTCTCTGTCCCTCTTTCTCTCTAACTCCATTTCTCTTTGACTGTCTCCATCTCTCTCCCTAACTCCATCTCTCTTTAATCTTCTCACTCTCTGTCTCTCTCACTCTAACTCCATCTCTCTTTAACCCTGTCTTTCTCTAACTCCCTCTTTCTAACTCCATCTCTCTTTAACCCTCTCTCTGTGTCTCTCAGTCTAACTCCGTCTCTCTTTAATCCTCTCTTTCCCTGTCTCTTTCTCTCTCTCTCTAACTCCATCTCTCTTTAACCCTCTTTCCCTATCTCCCTCTCTCTAACTCCATCTCTCTTTAACCCCTCTTGCTCTATCTCTCCAACCATCTCTCTTTAACCCTCTTTCTCTCTGTCTCCCTCTCTCTAACCCCATCTGTCTTTAATCTCCCCTCTCTCTTTGTCTCTGTCTCTCTCTCTCTTTAACCCCTTCTCTCTTTAACTCTCTCTGTCTCTATCTCTCTAACTCCATCGCTCTTTAACCCTCACTCTCTAACTCCATCTCTCTTTAATCCTCTCTCTGTCTCTCTCTCTAACTCCATCTCTCTTCACTCCTCTCTCTCTCTCTAACTCCATCTCTCTTTAACCTCCCTCCTCTCTGTGACTCTCTCTCTATCGCCATCTCTCTTTAACTCTCTCTCTCTGCCTCTAATTCCATCTCTCTTTAACCTCCTCTCTCTGTCTCTCTTTCTAACTCCATCCCTCTTTAACCCTTTACCTCTCTAATGCCATCTCTATTTAACCCTTTCTCTCTAACTCCATCTCTCTTTAATTCTTCCTCTCTCTGTCTCTCTCTAGCCCCATCACTCTTTAACCCTCTTTCTCTCCATCTCCCTCTCTCTAACCTCATTTCTCTTTAACTCTCTCTCTCTGTCTTTCTCTAACTCCCTCTCTCTTTAACACCCCTCCCTGTCTCTCTCTCTTTCTCGCTAACCCCATCTCCCTTTAACCCCCCCTCTCTCTTAGTCTCTCTCTCTCTAACCCCATCTCTCTTTAACCCTCTCTTCCTATCTGTCTCTCTTTAACCCTCTCTCTTTGTCTGTCTCACACTCTAATCTCATTTCTCTTTAACCCTCTCTGTCTGTCTCTCTCTAACCCAATCTCTCTTTAACCCTCTCTCTCTCTCTGTCTCTGTGTCTCCCTCCAATCTTATCTCTCTTTAACTTGTTTGTTTTTCTTTCTCTCTCTGTAACCTTTGATCCCTCTAATCCTATCTGTCTGTTTCTCTCTCTCTATATATATATACACCATCCACATGCATCTCTCTCTAGACCCCCATCTCTCTTTAACCCTGACTATCTTTTTCTGAACTTATCTCTCTCTCCAACCTTCTCTCTCTCTAACCCAGTCTCTCTTTCTCTCTAACCTGCCACCACACCCGCCCCCTCTCCACCCCAGTCTCTTCTCTCTCTATGACCCTGCCTCTTCCCATCTAATTGTATAAACTCTGTCTCCCCGACTTTTTACATGTATAATGTGTGTGTGTGTGTATCTGATGATAACATTTCCAATCTCTTTTCTCCTATCCCACTCTCACTCGGCTGTTCCCCAATTCCATATAACTTCCGACCGAATAAAGCTCAACTCGGTGTTTACGCAAGTCTTGAGTGGAAACCCTGGAAAACGACAGGTTTGTCATTCTGTCACTCCGCCCATAGCTTAAGTTCAGACGGGGACAGCGTCTCTCCTCCAGTTGCACGCGCCTCTTGGCAAAATATTTGTGTGCGTGGATTTGTTACTAGGAAGAAGATGTAGATTATTTTTATAAGCAGTTTTAGGAGATGGGCGGTCTTGTTGCCTGTCCAAAGTTGAACGGAATCAATATGTCATATAGTTGTGGTGTTATATAGTTTTATGATGCCTATCAAAGAGACTGGGGCCACTTTCACAGGGAGTGTATCAGGAAATGATTAAACTCGAGTGCACTCAAAATCTGTGTTAGTTAAGGGGGCACATGGTTTAAATAAATGCGTTTTTAATAGTTCAAAAGTCACTTCTTCACTAGAGATGAAAGATTTATATTTGTGAACCATTAACCTCTGATTAGTAACTCCAGTAATAGTTGATTATTGGAATTTGATAGTGTGCACACAATGGGGAATTAAACTGAAATTCTTTGAAGTGGAGATTTTTTTTTTAAATACTCTTAATAAATCTTGTACTTGTAACTTCGGGACATCAATTCTAGATTAACATTGTGAACTTGCCTTTGGCTTTAATACTAAGGTCGGTTTTGTAAATTAACCTGACTGCACCAATAAAGAGATTAACCTCGCCTCTCTTTGGCTACTTGGGTGGTACCAGAATGTCAGATTTCCAACACTTGGCACTTATCAGTTTATTTTCACAACAGAAGCTTGTTTCCATTTGTACGGGTGATTTGGAAGCGGATTTCTCAGTCTATCTGTAACAGTCCCACTTCCTTGTCCCAGCCTTTGTGTAGAACACGAACCAATAGCTTCATGCTCTTCATCTACCACGGGCTCAATTCTAGTCTAGACCCTTCTAGTCTGGACATGTCAGCATCATTGTTCTCAGACAGAGAGGTTTGCTCCTATAACTTATATTCTGTGGGGGGTTTGGTGGAGCGTCCATCAGTGTAAGGGAGGCTGTATCGACTGGACTCTCACCCAAAGTTCATTCTATTTCAAACCTTCCGAATCAGGAACTTTTTCCCACGTTTGAAGCCCTTGTCCTTTTCATTTTGTTACACAATATCTGTCACTCCACCGGGTGTATCACACAGTCAACCCAGCGCTCGTTTATTTGCAGTTTAAAGCCGGAGTATATTAACTCGAAATCATTCAAAGGGCAGAAGGAGAATAAAAGTTTGCTTGGCTCCACTTTATGGCTTCTTTTGAAGGATGTGAATGTTTGTTTCTGTTGTTATCGTGGAGTTGTGGCGTAACAATGGCATGAATTCACCCTCGGTAACTCGGTAACACAGATTCACAGAATCCCAGCACTCTGGGCACACCGGAGGAGTCCAGCGTATTCACCCTATACTGAGAATCTTTGTAATTGCCACTTTCCTATACTCGCACGTCTCATTTTTCTCCAATGCAGAACCTCTCGGCCTCCCTCCCTCCGAAAATCTACTGGCTTTTTAAAGCTCAACTGGACGCCCCCTCAGCATTTTACTTTTCCTCCGTTACTCCCGTTCAACCCCGTTCGCTCTACAAGGTTAAAGAGCAGGTTTCCTCCTTGTTTTTAAACCTGCTCTTTAACCAGGTTTCCTCCATTTAAAAAAAAGAACTATTATTCACCCTCCCGTTCCCCTCCCTTACAAGAGAGACTAAACTTCAAATGGGACTTCATTGGCCCGTCGAGGCGTTCGGGGGGGGTGGGGCGGGGGGGGGGTGGTGGAAAGGCGCTATGGAAATGCAAGGTCGTTCATTCCCCTTACAGATTTTTGCAATTACATTAACGTGCCCACAAAAACAATCTCTCTCTCTCACACACACACACACACACACACACACACTTCTGTGAGAAACATGTTATTTGAAAAAGTAATTAGGAACAGTCTGAGACTGAAACATGTTTTGTACATGGTTATGTGGTGTGTTTCATGTTGTTAGTAACACATCCACAAAAGACCTTCCTAAGGGGAGGGGAGGGAGGCTAAACTGTCCTCCTCCCGTTTCTTTTTTTTTTAAAAAAAGGACACACCAATTGTTGCAAGTGTCCCATGTGATAGTTTATGGCAACACACCGCACATGTAAACAGCCTGCTCCTCGCCATTAACGCCAGGGATTACAATTAAATCAGTTACAGATAAGAGAGAAAATGTGTCCAGATGTGGGTCAACACTTTCACTGTATATAAAATTAACAGGTTTTTATTTGTCTCAGTCCAGTGGGCCGTTCGGCAGAATACCAAATAAAAAAAACAACCCACAAATTAAAAAAGAAAGACACATCTATCAATTTGTCATTCTGTGAGAATTCAATGCTGCTCCAAAAGTGGACAGAGGTGATAAATATTTCCCCATACAGAGAAATAGGATTACGGAATCGGGACAAATCGCCACCAATTCCTCCTAACTGCTGTTCAATTGGTATCTCGACATTTAAACAGTGACCGTTCTATAGTTTTCACACGTACTAATCCCCAACATTACTAGTTTGTATTTTTCTTTCGTTTCCATGTTGATGTCTCCATTGCCAGAAGGAGGGAGAATAGGGGCGAATGGGGAACACATCTGTCTCAGCAGGCCTGGGTGCAGTGGGCAGGGGTGCCAGACACAGACCACCCCCCCACCATCCTTATTGTGGGTACAACAATGTTAAGCTCTTGACTTAGACTCAATCCTTCACACACAACAAGCGCACTGCATGTTTACACCCGTTAGCAAACGTTGCCCGGTTCGGATCAAATGTCACTGACCTGAAACGTTAACTCTGTTTTCCTCTCTCAACAGAGGCTGCCTGAGCTACTGAGTGTTTCCAGCACTTTCGGTTTTTATCCCAGACGTCGAGCATCCATTGGCATTCCCCCTCTGTGGACCCAAGTTCCTCTATCTAGTCAGGTGCTTCTAACTGAAGCGTGTGTGAGAGAGGTTGTGCTCGCACATGCATTTCGAGTAATTGGAAAACTCTCTCAGACGAATTAAAGACCTTGCATTTCCCTAGCGCCAATCCGCCAATGGAATAAGTTCAAACTTTAGTGTTTGTTTGCAAATGATCGTTCCTGTGGGGTAATGGCTTGAAAGGATGGACAGATAGGAGGGCATCTGTTGGGCAATCACAATTTTTTTGTTTGATGGTCGCATAAGCAAAGGTTAGAGGTTGCTTTGAGCACGGGAAGATCCCACGAGACAGCAGGCAGACGAATGACGGGTTAATAATGTTTATAACGAGGTTGGGGCTGGGGGAGAATTGCTGACCTGGCGACCTGGTAAACGTGAAACCAGAATTGGTTTCCTTATCTCAGTCAGCAGACCTCGGTCACCTCCACCTGTCCCAGCCAGGCGCTATCACAGGGACAGGTGGGGAGGGCACTTGCACGGGTGTTTACAGCTAGTAACCCAAATCTTCTTCACTATATTCAGCAGCCGGACCCGGCGTGGTCCCTCTGATAGATCCAATTCCTCAAGTTGGAGCTCAACTCGGCTCCAATGGCCAACTCTTGGGTCTATGGCGAGGCTACTAGAAGGAGAAGATAGCCACTGTCTGATAAAGTGGGTCAGCAACTTGACATCCAACCTCATAAAATAAATCCGATGAAAAAGATCAGTTAAACAATAGAAGACCCCCCAACAATATACGTGGATAACCTCTGAACCAGCACTAGGGAGGGTTTAAGCAAAATACTGCAGATGCTGGGAATCTGAAATAAAAAACATTAAGTGCTGGAAAAACTCAGCAGGTCTAACAGCTCTGTGGAGAGAGAGAAACAGAGTTAACGTTTCCTGTCCAATATGACCTCTTCAGAGCTGACTGGAGCCAACCTACTAAGTATCCTGCTCTGAGATCTCTGAGTTCTGAAGAGGTGTCAGACAGACTCGAAACGTTAACCCTGTTTCTCTCTCTCCACAGAGGCTGTTAGACCCGCTGAGCTTTTCCGGCATTTTCTGTTTTTTATGCTAGATTAGGGTTCGCTGGTCTTGTTTCGACCGAACGGTCCCACAAGAAACAAAAAGGGGGGAAAGGGAGGCTCGAGAGGAAGCGGGAAGAGTTCTTAAAATCGCCTTGTGCAATGTGCCCCCTTTACGAATCCGCTAAAACAGCGATAAGAGGCAATCTCCCTGGATCATTCATGATGTGACCACACCTAACGGCCTCGCCAGTCTCCCTCACCATCACCCCTGTCTAATGCAAAGAGATCTCAGCAGAATGGACTGAGAATTAGGGATTCTTCCAGAAGCGGTGAGCATAGGAATACTCCCCTCACTCCCTAACCCCGTCCACATCAGAACTGAGACTCCTGGTTACAACTGAGGGGAAAGCCCCCCTCTCTGTTCAGAGAACCGAGACAAATTAGTTGTGTGGTTAACCCTGTTGACTACAACATTGAGGCAAGGGAAAGGGGGGAAGGAAGAAGAGGTTGAGAGAAAAGGAAGGAAAGACATGAGCGATCCAATGAGAGAGAAAGCAAAAAAAAAGACTTGCACTTATATAGCCCCTCTCATGATTTCAGGCTGTCCCGAAGCGCTTTACAACCAGTGAAGTACCTTTGAAGTGTAGTCACCGTTGTAACATGGGAAACACAGCAACCAATTTACACACAGCAAGCTCCCACAAACAGCAACATGATAATAACCAGGTAATGTGTATTGAGGGCTAAACTGAGAAAAAAAACTTATTCACACAGAGAGTGGTTGGGGTCTGGAATGCACTGCCTGGAAGTGTGGTGGAGGCAGGTTCAATCGAGGCATTCAAGAGGGCATTGGATGATTATTTAAATAGAAACAATGTGCAGGGGTTACGGGGAAACGGCACTAGGTCATGATGCTCATTTGGAGAGCCGGTGCAGACACGATGGGCCGAATGGCCTCCTTCTGTGTCGTTAAAAATGTTGTGACTCTGTGATATTTCCAGGACAACGGGAACTAGAATTAGAACCACGGTGTTACGGTGCAGAAAGAGGCCATTCAGCCCATCGTGTCTGCGCCGGCCAAAAAGAGAGAATAAGAAACTAGCCGCTCATTTTAATCCCAATTTCCAGCCCCTTGGTTGGTAGCCTGGCATCCTTCAAAACAGTGCCAGGGGTTCTCTGACGTCCGCCTGAAAGGACACAGGGGGGCCTGGGTTTGAAGACTCGTCTGAAAGTCCAAACCTCCGACAGTGCAGCACTTCTTCCGGCAGGGCAGGAGGGCATCAACCTGGATTAGGTGCTCAAATCCCGGAGTGGGGCTCCTATTCGCAACCTGCTGCCTCCTAGGCAACGGGTGCCGCCCTCGGAACCACTAAAGGATGAGGAATTGAGAGAGAGAAATGGGGAGGAAAAGAAAGGAGGAAAGGGAAGTTGAGGGGGTTGGGGGGTAAGAAATGAGACATGGGGTTGGGGACAAGAGAAAGGAACTGAGGGAAGAGGGATTGAAATGAATCAATGAGCAAAGGTTTGGATGAAGGCATTGAATGTATGTGTGAATATGTGTGTGTGTGTGAGTGCAAGAAGTGGAGAGAAGGAAGGAGACATAGAGAGAGCGATATAAACATTAACAGGTAGAATATTGGACGGCAGAGAATCTGACGATTATTCTCTGGGGGGGAATAGTCAACGCTGCAGCTTTTGAAATTTGGGTTTAATTCCAAGAATGGATTTTTTTTTTAAAAAACTGAAGCAGATTAGCATGAAGTAACGAGTTAGAGAAACGTTTTGCCAGTTTTGATTTTGAGATGGAAGCGTTTGAACAGCAATTGCAAAAACACACACACATAGGATGAGAGAATTGGATGCAGACAGATGTTGGTGATGTGAGCAAAAGTACCAGATGACGAGTTAGAATAAGTTTTTACATTGATATATCAGATACGAAATATATCTGGATAAATACTGATTTGTTAAGTATTAGTGCAATATAGCTGTTAACATTATTAATACCTGGTCCACGAAATTTTATAGATAGGTTAAGAGATTATATATGCAATAATGTATATCCAATTGCATAATGTATTGTATAGGCTAGATACACACGTAAGTACTGAAAAAAATAATCAATTACTTTAATATTACAAATACAAATATGCTAAAAATATATTGCATCTACATATCCATATAATGTGCACCTATATATATATATATCTGTAACTATTTTCAGATTCAGTGATGTTAGAAAGCAGATATTTTGATGGAATCAGAGCACAATTCCCACCCATCCTCTGGTAGGAGCCGCAGAAATCCTCTCCCAACTGTTGTGGAGGGGGGGAATTCTCATTCACAATGAAGCCACAATTAATTGCCACATGAAGTCTAGAACAGATAAAGCTAACTATATCAACAACAAAAAAAATCTGGGGAAATGCCTTCAAACGACCGTGTAACCTGGTTCTAACGAATTAGCTTGTTTTGTTCGCGTTCCCTTGGGCTAAACGTGTGGTATTTCTCTCTCTCTCTCTGCTGACACTTGTCTTCCAATTGTCCAACCACTTGGCGAACGGCCGGGAAGCCCTTTGAATATCCTGACTGAAATCATATTTTAAGAACTGACAGGGCCAAACTGCTTTTAAGACTTTGGGACTTTGCATTGGCAGACCGGTAATTCTAAATAGGAAATCGCAAATTCGCCCCTGCCGTCTGCACTCATGACAATGATTTGGTTAAATGATTTGCAAAAAATGTAAATAAATTAAAACATTGCAACGTTCTGGTGAAACTTGTTTATTTAAAATTGCTCGGATGCCAATATTTATCCCATATATTCCCCCCGACTTGTGGAAGTGCTAAACTTTTGTGTCGAGAGAGCTTTAATATTTCAGCCACCTTTCACCACCGCAGGTTGTGGCTTTCCAATGACGGGTCTCTTGCTCGGGATGCCCTTTAATCTTATTATCCCGTGCGTTGGCAGCATTTTCTGTCGCCCTGCTTACGCCCTGCCATACCCGTCAACCTCAAATGCCAACCGCGGTTACAATGGGTACAGCGAGATACAGCTGGGTGCATCTAAGGAGAATGGACTGAAGCTTCAGCATCGCTCGCCCTCGCTGTTTCCGTCAAATTAAATTAATTTGGACAGCTCCTTCCACCGTGTTTACAAATCAGGCCCTGTGTTTATCAACCCTCCCCCCCACCCCTCCACCCCCCCAGAATTAAAGGAACTGTTTTCAATATGTCAACATTGCCCGAAGAAATTGAGCCGGATTACGCCCCATTATCCTGAAGTAGAATCTCCTGATAGAGCCATTTGTTTTTTAAAAAAATAACTTTTTTCTTGGCTTTTCTTAATCCAAGAAATGTGCAAAACCCCCCCTTTGAACATTAATGCCCATCTGTATTTGTATCAGAGATGAACATTATTTATTCATTAATAATGTATACATCAGTTCGCGGGTCCCCAAAGAAGGAGTGTTTGCAGATTAAAACTCGCACATTAATAAAACAGCTCGCATCTGCTAAACTGGCATCTTGCTAACTGCTCAACTAACCAGAACAAAAGAGGGGGGTTGGGGAGGAGGGGTGGTTGGGGGGGAAGAAGCGCACAGCTCCAAGAAACCCCAAAAACCAGCCACATGCACCACCCTGCCGCCGCATTTATTAAGAAAAAAAGGACAGGCCCTTTCACAGGTTACCTGCCCCCGGGTTCCCCACCTCACCCCCACCGCCCCACATCTCCCCCCCCAAAACCCAGCGAACACCTACTTTACTCATTCAGAGACAAGGTGTGGCGACTTTATAACCGCAAACCGTTGTTTGATCCAGAATTTCGCCTCAATCTCAGAAGGCGGTGCAAATTTGCACCTCCGGCCTCTTGCAAACACTTCCACTAAAACTTAATTCCCGTGTTTGACCCGTGTCCAAGCCTGCAAAAAAAAAACAAAACCCCTTTCTTGCTTCTGCAAGCGCAGAGCTAAAATGTTGCACAGCAACTTTCCTGTCCTCTTCTCCCCATCTCTCCATTTTCCCATTTCTCTCATCCCTCTCTCTCCCTCCTATCTCTTTATTCTTCCTGTCTCCTCTGCGCCCTCTTAGTTGATTCGCCCTTTTGTTTTTAATATCACCCCTTTTATTCTTTACTATTTCCACTTCTGTACTTTGTTTCCTTTTATTCCTTTTCTACCCCCCTCCTTTTCTCGTGATTCTTGTCCCTTATTTCCCTCTCAATCATTTTCCCTTTCTTCCCCCTTTTCCCTGTTCTTTTCACCCCCCCCTCCCAATCCATGTGTGTGCATTTTATTTAACACACTGGACAGAGACTCATTTCCTCTCTCAAGCCTGTATACTTACAACGAAGAGAGAGAGAGAGTGTGAGAGAGACGGACACACACCAAGTTGCAAAAAAATAAAAATCATTGTTTCAAATGTTTGAGTGCGCTTGTAGGAAATAGAATTCCAAGTGTTCCAATTTAAGATAAATTTCCTCTTTATTCTCCCTTCCAATGAAGGACAGGGGAGAACACGCTCGAGAGTTTAATTAATTGTGGCTAATTTCTTCCTCTGCTTTGAGAATCACGATTTATAAATCCATCCCTGTTAACCACAAGACAATCGCCACTGATGATAGCTCTTCTGTTTAATCAGAATCGCCCCTTTGCCTCTAACAGATGTCCCTCCAAGGGGACGAAAAAACACGGGAATCGAAGGAAAAACACGCGTGAGAAAACACGTAGACAACATGCAAAGGTTGGAAGGGCAGACATCAGCATCTAATCAATACTTTGTTTTGTGTGACACAACAAGGCACTGTGTGTCTGTAGCTGAGGGGTCAAGACTGTTCAAAAGTCTGTTCTGGTGTGTGGGACGCAGTTATGATTTTTTGATTTATTAAACTCGTCCCTGGAAAGCAATGGACATTAGTCGGCCTCCCCTTGTCTAGATGTACTTCAATGTATGTTCAAAGGAGCTCATAATTTTACTGTAGCTTTCCAATCATGCACTGAACTGCATCCCTCTGCCTGAATTCAACCCCCATCCCCTCTTTGCAAATTCTTAACCTTTTGGGTCTGCCAATTACAGGTAAATTCTCAGGCCCTGTTTCCAACTCGATTTGCCTTTGCTGACGGTTTGAACCAAACTAGGCGGCCGGGACGGCTCGTAAAAGGCAGAGAGTGTCACAGAAAATAAAGTCAGCCAACTTTCAATCAAATGTGTGCACTCGCTCAGTTTTCCCTTGCCTCCCGTGTGGGTATCTTAACTGTCGTGACTGAACATATTTTACAGTAAAGACTCTCAAGAGGAGGAGGAGGGGGGGGAAAAACATTATATTTCTAAACTAAACTGTGTTTTGCCAGTGAACTCGTGCAGAGCCACTGCGAGAGAGTTAGACACCGTTTGAATACTGAATTTCCCCTCTTTTGTTTGTGTCTTTTTTTTTAAATAAACGCACTTTAGAGACCAGCCAAAGTAAAGCTTAGCGATGGCTGTGCTCAGAATGACAAGTCTGTTCCACCCGGTTCCGTCCCCAAACGTGTTAACAGGTTAATCTGCCTGTCTAGAGGAAACCGAGAGGCAGGGTCTGGATCTTGCGGGAGCTGGTGGTTGGCTCTGGTCTAGAGTGACCCTGTGCCAGTGCCACTTTACCCGTGTGCCAATGCCTCTATTTGCAAATTCTCATCTTTATGCCTCGCTCCCCCACCCCCCACCCCGCCAATCTCTGTAAATCCACCCCCACCCCCCTCCCAATTCCTCCAGCCCTACAACCCAGCCCTAGCCTCTTGACCCTCCTGATTTCCTTCGTCCCTCTATCCTCGATGGCCCACACGCCTCCTCTCCTGCGCAGCTCGACTTCCACCTCCTATTTTTAATTTCTTCCTTGAACCCTAGACGGAGAGTCAGCGGGTCAGACTGTGCAGACGGGGGGCGGAAACGGAGTTGACGGCTCAGGCCTGGGTCTGGCCTTCCAAGGGGAGACTCAGGCCTCAGCTCCGTTTCTCTCTGCACCGATACCGCCAGATCTGCTGAGTGTTGCCAGCATTTTCTGGGTTTTTTTTTTCAGATTTCCAACAGCCTCAGCATGTTGCTCTTGTCCTACTTAAAGTCTATCTCTCTGGTCCAGTTGTTGCTCAGCTGTCCTAGTGTCTACCTCCCTCCTTGGCTCAGTATCAGTTTTTTCTCTGATTAAACATAGAAACGTAGAAACTAGGAGCAGGAGTAGGCCATTCGGCCCTTCGAGCCTGCTCCGCCATTCATCATGATCATGGCTGATCATCCAACTCAATAGCCTGCCCCCTCTTTCTCCCCATATCCTTTGATCCCTTTCGCCCCAAGAGTTATATCTAACTTCTTCTTGAAAACATACAATGTTTTGGTCTCAGCTACTCTCTGTGGTAGCGAATTCCACAGGCTCACCACTCTCTGGGTGAAGAAATTTCTCCTCATCTCAGTCCTAAATGGTCTACACCGTATCCTCAGACTGTGACCCCTGGTTCTGGACTCCCCTACCATCGGGAACATCCTTCCTGCATCTACCCTGTCTAGTCCTGTTAGAATTTTATAGGTTTCTGAGATCCCCCCTCATTCTTCTGAAGCCTTGGGTTGTTTCACTATCTCTCGGCCATTTGGTAGTACAGAGCATGAATATCGCTGAAAAGAGAGACATGTTGGAGCTTTTCCTCTTGCACTTATCGGGACAAACGCAAGAATGCCAAATTTCAAACCATCACAATATATGCTACAGGGAAAAGGGGTACTGATTGGTTCGTAAGTCAACTCTAATTGGCTGAGAAATTGCCATGGAGAAAGCAATGGGAAACTATAGGCTCCCCAGGCTCCTGGGTAATTCAAAAAAGACACAAGGTTTGAACATATTCCTTTTGTTTGCAGTGAATGGGTCCCTCTGTATGAATGTATGTCACTTCTAACAAGTGTAAATGAGCCATGTTACGAACGCGACTAATTATCTTAAATTGGCCATTAGTGTAGCTATTAGCACACTCAGGATTGGTCACCAAGTGCTTCCCAATCATGGAATCATATCTAACAGTGGCTATTGTTTTTAATGTTATGGGTGCTATATAAAAGTAAGTGGCTGTTGTTGTATAGGGATGAGAACAGTTATACAATTCTCCTAGTTAATCCATTATAATGAGGACATGCACATGCTAAACAATGAATCCGGACATGGTTGTGTCCAAGTGTTGTTTCAAATACATCCACTTGCACTTACACAGCACTTTTATTCACAAAATGACCTTTAGACACAAAGTTGTAAGACTCCACGGTGCCATCTAGTGGCCAGATGCTGAAACTATTGTGACAGTTGACATGACAAAACTGTATAGGAAGTATTGACACAAAAGCACTTTGCAGGACATGTTGTCATTGAGTAAGTGAGGGAGAAATTAATAGAGGGTCAGAAACAGGCAAAATGTTAATAGAAATAACAGTTAAATGGTTATTATTGGCTAAGGAAGCTGCTCAATGACATCAGTAACTATTGAAAGGATTACGAGTGGCTAATAAGATTGCTTGCAAATGGCAATTGTTTTTCAGAGGCCACCTGATTCTTTTTGATCAATTGGATTGCGAGAAGGCCTCAGCAGCATTTGAAAGATTGCTATTGGCCAATGAAATTCCCCAGAAATATGAGCAGGTAGAAAGGTGATGATAGGGCCATTAAGACACATGCCAATTTTATAATCACAGACGTTACTTGCAACTATAATGAATGCACTTGGTGGTGCTTTGCCAAGGGCCCAGCTGCTTGAAGCTTTGTGGTAGCTAAGCCGCACAGTCTAAGAAGTTCTAAGGGTTGATCTCAGGCCTTGTTGAATTGGCTGAGTTGTGCTGAGGGAAGAAAGGTAATTCCAATTGAGCTCAGCACACCAGATTGAGGAGGAGGCTGTCAGCTCAGGTTCCCACTTCTGATCATATTCAAAAAACAACTTGTTTGGATGTGTGAAGGTATGAATGTCACGTGAGGAAATAATCAGGTTCAATTGACGTGTCCACTATTGATCAAATAACCTTACTGTCAAAAGTCATATATGAATAATGGCCATTTAGGGGACCACAACCCCACCAAGAAAGCATTACCTTGAGGGAAAATAGAAGAAGATTGTAAACAAACCATTGCCATCCAACTGCACCCATACGTACATCTTGCAGAAGAAGAATCATTTGCATTTGCAGAGTATCTTTCATGGTCTCAAAGCACTTTACAACCAATTAATATACCTTTTTGAAATCACTGTTGTATTATGGAAAGACAGCAGCCAATTTGCACACAGCAAGCCCCCACAAATAGCAACGCATTCATGACCATTTGTTTTAGTGATGTTGGTTAAAGGACAACTATTAATCCAGGACACCAAGGAGAGCAGCATTGTTCTTCAAAATGGTGCCATGGAATTTTTACATCCGCCTGAGAAGTCAGAGGAAAAGGAAGAACACAGCCTTGATTGCATTTCAAATGTACAACACACCATGGAATTTAGAAGTCAATAAATTGTCTCAAGGTTTACCATCTGATCTGATTTCTCTCTGTGTGACACTCCTACTGTGAACCTTTGCATCCTAATCCAACTAACTGAATTGGACAGGGCTGATGAAGAGTACTTCAAGCTGTTTGGTGCAACTTTACCAAGCTCAAGGTTTCAGGAGTGATCTCATTGAACTAAGGTTGGAGTGACCCAGACTGAGTGTAATTTCACCTGGCTTGAACTGCAGGTTGGCCGCACATCAGCTCATGCACCAGAAGGTGTTAAATTACCTGGCAGATGCATGCTTTGGCACTAACATGGGCAGGAAATTTGCTTCTGGTTGGTTCCATGCCAATGCTTGTTCCAAGAAAACCCATCCTCCTCCAGTTACACTTGGCTGCTCTCATCTCACCCACAGCTAAACACTTCCATTCAAACCCTCCTGACAGACTCCAAGTGATTCTCTTTGATTCTTTTCCTACCATCACCTTAATGCTTTTACCCCCCCTTTCTTGGAGTTACCTCTGCTCCCAGAGAGAGGGTTGCCACCCTTTGTGAAGCCAAAGGGTGAACACGAAGCAGCAGAGGGACATGGGAGACGAGTCCTCACGTGAGCTCTGATATTTGCTTTGATAGAGATGAACGTTCTTTGAACACTCAAAACCTTAATTTGCTTACATAGTGAGATGCAAAAAGAAGTGGAAAGAAATGAACTTTACATAAACACAATTTTTGGTGTCTGAGTGCAATCAGTTCAGACCCCATGAATGAATAAAGAACGACAAAATGGACTGTACTGGTCCAAACTGGTTGGATGGACGATAATTGTATTTACAAAACAAGGGAAGGGAAAGAGAAATAAGGTTGAGGTATTTAAAATGATGAAAGGTAAGAGTGTACACTGAAAGAAAGTTTCCCCTTGTGGGGAAGAGAGTAACTGGCGGCCATGGATATAAGGCAGCCACCGAGAAATCCAATAGGGAATTCCAAAAAATCTTCCTCACCCAAAGAGTGTGGAACTTGCGACCATAGAGAAGTGAATAGAAGCGATGCATTTGAGGGGAAGGTACACAAGCACATGAGGGAGGAGAGAATGGAGGGTTATAATGGTAGGTTGAGATGAGGGAAGATGGGATGACACTCAAGTGGAGCATGAACACCAGCACAGGCTAGTCGGGCTGAATGGCCTGTTTGGTGTGCTGTATATCCTATGCATGTAATCCTACGTTGAAATATTTTTTCCTTCATTAAGATTTGCCTTTCCTCATTTCCGAGGAGGGGCATGAGGGATGGTGTGGCTGCTCCCCTTCTCGAAGTTGAAATGCCGGGTAAGCACTTGTTTCTGGCGTTGGAAACAGGGGTTTCCCGCCCGATCATTCATTTCACCTTCTGGAGTCTTTAATCGGTTCCACTGCAGAGGTGGAATTTTCATATGAACTCTTTCCATCATCAGCCACAATTTCAGTGAACGCATTGGAGAAAAGACAGAAATGTTTTGATCAAGAGAAACTTTGCAGGAAGAAATTTGACCCCAACCTCTTGCCCTATTGGGAAGAAAGGGCATCACATTGGAAGTTTTGAAGACCGTATTACATGCATGATCCCAACAATTCGTTTCTGAGTTAAAACAATACATTCCAGCATCGGCATGTCAATAGTTATGGCTCAGATGGAATTGCGATCATTTTTTAAAAAAAATATCGCTGTCCATCATTTAAACAGGAAGTGGAGGGGTACCAATCAAGTCATCAAGGTAAAAATGGGAGCCTATTGAAGGCTAGAGCTCTATGGATGAATAGAGAGATCAGGTCAAATTTGAAAACTTTTTATGAAAAAGGGTTAAGTTCTCACAGGGCAGATAATAAAGATTAAAGCCAAAATAGCTATAAATAATATAGGCAAGCTACAAGATGGGAGATTGGAAAGACTTAGAGGAAACTGGCAACAAGTCTCAAGGGCAATAAAAAGCTTTTCTATAGGGACATTTTTTAAATTTATTCAGTCATGGGCATCGCTGGCTAGGCCAGCACTTATTGCCCATCCCTAATTGCCCTTGAGAAGGTGGTGGTGAGCTGCATTTTGAACCACTGCAGTCCATGTGGTGTAGGTACACCCACAGCGCTGTTACACTTAAGGGAGCAAATAGCAGGGGTAAGGCTTCTGAGAGAGGCAAGGGTGAAGAGTGGGCGCTAGGGAGGCTGGCTAGAGAATTGCCTCTGTTTCCATATGGGAGGCGAATGTGGATATGGAACTGGAGAACCACCAATACAGCTGCAACACTGGCATCTACCCGGCAATGTGGAAAATTGCCCAGGCATGTCCCATCCACAAAATGCAGGACAAATCCAACCCTGGAGATTACCGCCCCATCAGTCAACTCTCAATCATCAGCAAAGTGATGGAGTATTATCAACAGTGCTAACAAGCAGCAGTTACTCGGCAATATGCTATTCACTCATGCTCAGTTTGGGTTCTGGCAGAGCCACTCAGCTCCTGACTTCATTACAGCATCAGTCCAAATACGGAATAAAGAGCTGAACTCAAGAGTTCTTGGCACTGATGTGGGAGTGATTGCCCTTGACATCAAGGCAGCGTTTGACCAAGTGTGGAGTCCTAGCAAAACTGGAGTCAATGGAAATCAGGGGGAAAACTCTCCACTGGTTGGAGTCATGCATAGCACAAAAGAAAATGGTTGTGGTTGTTGGAGATCAAATATCTCAGTCCTGTGACATCACAATAGGAGTTCCTCAGGGTAGTGTCCTCGGCCCAACCATCTTCAGCTGCTTCATCAATGACCTTCCTTCCACCATAAGGTCAGAAGTGGGGATGTTCACTGATGATTGCCCAATGTTCAGCACCATTCAAGATTCCTCAGATACTGGAGCAGTCCATGTCCATACAGCAGGACCTGGACAATATCCAAGCTTGTGCTGATAAGTGGCAAGTAATATTCACGCCACACAAGTGCCAGACAATGACCATCTCCAATAAGGGGGAATCTAATCATCTCCCCTTGACGCTCAATGGCATTACCATCACTGAATCCCTCATTATCAACATCTTGGGGGCTATCATTGACCAGAAACTGAACTGGACTAGCCATATAAATACTGTGGCTACAAGAGCAGGTCAGAGGCTGGGAATTCTGCAGCAAGTAACTCACCTCCTGACTCCCCAAAGCCTGTCCAACATCTACAAGGCACAAGTCAGGAGTGTGATGGAATACTCTCCACTTGTCTGGGTGAGTGCAGCTCCCACTACACTCAAGAAGCTCATTGCCATCCAGGACAAAGCAGCCCACTTGATTGGCACCCCATCCACCACCTCCAACACCCACTCCCTGCACCAGTGACACACAGTGGCAGCAGTGTGCACCATCCATAAGGTGCACTGCAGCAACTCATCACATCTCCTTAGACAGCACCTTCCAAACCTGCAACTTCTACCGCCTAGAAGGACAAGGGCAACAGATGCATGGGAACACCACCACCTGGAAGTTCCCCTTCAAGCCACTCACCATCCTGACTTGGAAATATATTATCGTTCCTTCACTGTTGCTGGGTCAAAACCCTGGAACTCCCTCCCTAACAGCACTGTGGGTGTACCTACACCACATGGACTGCAGCGGTTCAAGAAGGCGGCTCATCACCACCTTCTCAAGGGCAATAGGGATGGGCAATAAATGCTGGGCCCAGCCAGCGATGTCCACAACCCATCAATGAACGGAAGATACCAATGGTTGCACTCAAAGAAAGAGGGAGCTGAAACAGTCACCCAAATTTAAGGGGGAGTCAATTTGCAGGTCTGGCAGTTGACAACCAAATGCTGAAAGATGCTGGATAACACTATAAAATTCCAAAATCCTTTGGAAAGGAAGGTTCTGCCAGAAGAGTGACAAATTCAATTCTCCTCATCAGAAGGAGGGAATTGGGGATAATCCAGGAAGTTGTAAAGTAGTTTGTCCTCACTGTGTCAAGTTTTACCTGAAAATGGTCTTGTGATGCCCAATAGGACATTTTTCTACTTTAAAGGCACTATATAAATGCAAGTTGTTGCTGATACTTCAGTTATTTGTACACTGTTAACGTCTGTAGTAAGGAATGTTTAAAACAAAAGGGAACTTGCTAATCAGAGCTAGGTAGCCTGGGTAAAAGGTAGGTCACGCTTGCCCAACCTTGTCGAATTCTCCCAAATATATCAAAGACAGATCGAAAGCAGGGAATTTGATTTGTGCCCATTTTCAGAAGCACCACATACCAGAATTACGGCCAAGGCGATAGGACACGGAATCACGTGGAATGTGACACAATAGACAGAGAGGCTATTAAAGGGCCAAAAGCAAAGCCTGGAAGGGAAGTTAGACTTAAATGATTTCAAGAGTGATGTTCCGTGGGCCTGCTTTGGGACTATTTTTTTCTGTCCACATTCACATACGACTTGGACTTAGGAATTGAGGGAAGAACAATAAGATCTATTGATTACACCAAATTGCAAAGTGTGACAAAATATGTGACAGGAGCTGTAAATGTGCGAAGGAGGGACACATTTAAGTTAAGGATGAGCAGGTAGGTGACCTGGGACAGTTCAATGCAGAAAACAATGCATTTCAGTACCAGGGAAAGAGTTGCCTTGTATATATTTTTCACATCATGGCAAATCCCAAAAATGCTTCAGCCTACTTTGGAGCGCTAGTTGTGGCTCAATTGGTAGCACATTTCCCTCTGTATTATAAGGTTCTGGGTTCAAGTCCCACTCTCAAGGCTTGAACACACGAATCAAGGCTGACACTCCAGTGCAGTACTGAGGGAGCAACGTTAGAAGTGCTGTCTTTTAAATGAGACGTTAAGCTGAGGTCCTGCTTGTCTGCTTAGGTGGAAGTAAATGATCCCACTTTGAAGACGAGCAGGAGAGCTGTTCCTGGTGTCCTGGCCAATATTTATCCCTTAATCAACGTCACAAAAAAATTGATTATCTGATCATTATAACTTTGTTTTCTTATGGGATCTTGCTGTGTGCAACTTGGCTGTCCTTTTTCCTACGTAACAACAGTGACCATACTTCAAAAAGTACTTCATTGAGGCATCCAGGGGTCACGAAAAGTGCTACATAAATGCAAGTCTTTTTTCACAACTTCTGTTTTTGGAGTTTTATCATAGCTTTGTCGGTGAACATGAAAGCCAATTTGTACACAAAAGCCCCATAAACAGCAGTGAGATGAATATCCAGCCAATTTGATGGTGTTAGTTGAGAGATGAATGTTGGCCAGGCAGCCAGAGCTCATTTTTGGTCTCTGAATAGTGCCATGGGACTGTTTATGCGCACTAGAACAGCAGATAGGTTTCATTGGTCAGCAGGAAAATGGAGTTAAGGGCACAGTCAGATCGGCCATGATCTTGTCAAATGGTGAAGCAGGCTCGAAGGGCCGAATGGCCTACTCCTGCTCCTAATTCTTGCATTCTTGTGCCAGCACCTCTACAAATGGCATTCCCTCTAGTGTTCTGGAGCGACAGCCTGAATTTTGTGGCTCTAGTCTTTGTACAGGCCTTGAACCCATATCTTTCTGACTCAGAAGGTAGCAACACTTGAAATGCTACCAAGCTGAATGACGTACAGGAGAAAAGGAACCTTCATATGCAGATATCCAGATCATGAAACAACAGCAGTGACAACTTGCAGTAATAAAAAGGTTCTTTCAACACTGAAAACCATCCCAAGGCACTTCACCAAGGCACGATCAGACCAAAAATGCGTGCCAGGCTAAAGAAGGAAAAGCTAGATGGGGGTGACCGAAAGCTTGGTGAAATAGGTGGCTCTTAAGGAAAATCTTATGAAAGACGGAGGGATACGGAGGGGTAAAGGGATATAGAGAAACAATTATAGAGTGTAGGGTGTGTGGGTACTTGAAGCATAGCCACTGATATTGGGAGAAAGGAAAATGGAGTTGAACAAATGGACAGAGGAACCGAGAGATTGAGGAAGGGGCTGTAAGCTGGAGGACATTACAGAGATAGGGAGGGTGGCTGTACAAATAGATAATTAAAAATGGTTTGTATCTAGAGGCATAGAATACAAGTACAAAGGGGTAAACCTGAACATAGACATGATATCAGTTAGGGCTATAGCTGAAGTATTTTTCATTTTCCAGATACATGAAGGACACATCAACAATGGCAAAGGTGCAAAGGTTCATTGGGGTGTTACCAGGGGTGAAGGAGCGTAGTTATAAAGAGAAGTTTGAGAACCCAGGGACATTTTCATCAGAGCAGAGTAGGGATACAGCAAAACCTGACGGAGACTTTCAAAATGATCAGGCTCCATGACAGAATAATTTAACAAAAGATTCCTTTCACTAGTCCAGCAAACGCTAACAATAGGGGACAAAATAAAGATAATCACCAAGAATTTTAAAGGTTCAGAAAATGTCTTTATGCGGAAGGTGATTAGGATATGAAATTCTCTGCCAGCTGTGACTCAGTGAGCAGCACACTCTCGCCTCTGAGTCAGAAGGTTGTGGGCACACATCCCACTCTCAAGGCTTTAACACATAATCTAGGCTGGCACTCCAGTGCAGTGCTGAGTGAGTGCCATCATTCAGATGAGACGTTAAACTGAGGCCCCGTCAGCCCCCCCTCAGGTGGGATAAAAAGATCCCGTGACACAATTTTGAAGTACAGCAGGGGGTGGTCATTCCTGTCGCCCTGACCTCTCGGTCAACATCACGACAAAACGGGCTATCCGATCGCGTATTGTGTTGCTGTTTGTGGGGTCTTGCTGTGCACAGATTGGCTGCTGCATTTCTTATATTACAATATTTCAATAGTACTTCACTGGCTGGAAAGCGTTTTGAGATGTCTGTAGGTCGTGAAAGGCACTACATGATCGCAAGTCTTTCTCGCTCCTTAAAAAGGCAACCCCTTGCCAAAGGTACATATTTAAGGGGAGAGTTAAGGAGTATGATTAGGTGGCTCGTCTGGAGAAGAGTCTCAGTGTAGGCTTGATAGTCTGAATGGCCTGCTTCTGTGCTGGGATATTCCATGATCAGTGGTATTAAGATAAGCAGGCTGATCAATTCCTATGACGTTACACCTTCAGTCAAAGAGGGGAAGGCTGCCTAGTCCAACAACTCAATCAAAATTGGATTGATGTGAACTAGAACTTAGCAGAGTGTCCCAGGGGCACTTTGAAAGAGCTTTCAAACAGAGTTATTTATTATTAATACAGTTCATGACGGGAACCAAACAATTTGAACAAAAATGCAAACTTTGCGTTTGGATGAAGAATTAATCCTTGTTAATGTGGTTTTGATCATTTGCCTGTAAACCTACTGGAGGATCACTAATATCGGCTCGCTTTATAAAAGATTTAAACCATCCCAAATGATGAATATTTAAACTGAGCTCGCTTGCCAGTCATCTCCAGCCCTGTTTGGGAGTGAATTTGGAAATTTCCTCCTGGAGACTCAAAAGTTTCCTTCCAAGTACAGTTGAATTCAGTGATGTGTCGTAAGGTTAATCAGGAACTTCGGAGCAAAGGGGGAATAAAAATCTCTTTTGTTTCTCACTCTTGATTGCTCGAAAGCAGCTGCCAGGGAAAGGCAGGAGGAGATTTGGTTGTGGCACTTCTGCTCAGTCAATGAATTAAGCTCCCGATAGTTACCATTTATAAATGAAGAAACAGCTCGTTTAGGGAGAAAAACAGGGAACAATGGAAAACAAAGTGAATTTGATTCAATTCCCTTCCAGTGAAATCAAACCTCCATCACCTCTATGTTCCCCCAGGATGTAGAGTCTAGAACAAAGTGGTCACAGTCTCAGGATAAGGCATCAACCACTAAGCACTGAGACGAGGATAAATTTCTTCACTTGCAGGGTTGTGCATCTTTGGAATTCTCCAGCCCAGAAGGTTGTGGATGCTCAGTCATTGTGTATACTTTAGACTGAGATTGATAGATTTTTGGATGCCCAAGGGAATCAAGGGATATGGAGACAGGACAAGAAAGGGGAGGTGAGTTAGAAGATCAGCCACAATCTTATTGAATGGCGGAGCAGGCTCGAGGGGCCGAATGGCCCATTCTTGCTCCTATTTCTTATGCGTTCATGCGCCTTTACCTACAATGTTTATTTAAACAGTGTTCCTTCACTGTCGCTGGGTCAAAGTCCTGGAGCTCCCTCCCTAACAGCTCTGCGGGTGTACCTACACCACATAGACTGCAGCTGTTCAAGAAGGCCACCTTCTCAAGGGCAACTAGAGATGGGCAATAAATCCTGGCCCAGCCAGCGACACCCACATCCCATGAATGATGTTTTTAAATAAACAACTTGCATTTCTATAAGTTAGTTAAAAAGTCCCAAGACACTTCACAGCAGCGCAATCAGACAAAAGCTAACAGCGCACTTAAACAAGGAGACATTAAAACCGGTGACAACAGTTTAGTCAGAGGTAAGTTTTAAAGTAGGTCTTAAATGCAGAAATAGAGGTGGAGAAATGGAGATGTTTAAGGAGGGAATTGCATAACCTCGTGCTCAGGTGGCTGAAGACGTGGCCGCCAATGACAGGTGAAAGGGAGAAACAGAGTTCGAGGTGCCCAGAGATCTTAGAGGATTACAAGGCTGGAGCGGGGTTACAGGGAGGGGAGAAGACATAGAGGGATTCCAACATCAGGATGAGAATTGTTACATCAAAGCATTGCTGGCTCAGTAGCTAATGAAGGTCAACGAGCACATGGGTGAATGGAACTTGGTGCAAGTTAGATGTTAGGGAACCAAGTCCTGGCTGAGTTCAGGTTTAGAGAGGGGGGGTGGGGTGGGGGAGGGTGGGAGGCCAGCCAGGAGAGCATTGGAATACTCGAGTCTGGAGATAGCCGCAGCACAGGTGAGGGGTTCAGCAGCGGGTGAGCCGAGACAGGAGTGCAAATTGTCGACAGTATGGAGGTGGAACTAGGTCTTTGTGATGGAGTGGATTTAGGGTGGGAAGGTTAGCTCAGAGTGAAACAGGACACTGAGGTTTTTGTGGTAGCCTGGATCAGCCTGAGAAAATGGCCAAGGAGGAGGAATTAAGCTTTCATTAAAACAGAGAAAATTGGCAAAAAGATGATAGAATCTTGACACCTTTGTTGGTTATGTCTGTTGAATAAATTCCTCTTCGCCAAACAGCCTTTTCTTCACATGATTACCATTTCAAATTGATAATGCCCTATCTTCTTCACAGACGCATTAAACTCCTCTTTTCATGTGGATGCTGTGGGCGTGTGATGTGTCATTTTATTAGGGGCGGGACCTCATCTGGTTTATCTCCTTATATGCATGTGGGAAGGGAGTCCTGACCATTGCCTGCTTAATTGGTGCCAGATGTTCTGGAAGGAGGCGGGTCATAAAAGTGGTTAGTTGTTGTCAAATCAAAAACATTTTTTTTTAAAAAAAGCATTGAGTGAGAAAAGGCAGCTCTTCCCGTCAAACTCACCCTTTCCAGATGCACTTGATGCCATCCATTTGACCTCTAAAGTGAAGGATCCTCCAGGGGCAGAACTTCTAACTTCAGCTTAACTGACAGGATCAGGTTAGTTGCCCATTAAAAGCCCGGACTGATTTCCCAGCAGCACCAGTTCAACTCGTACCCTGCAGAAGTCGAAATCTCCCCCGCCCTCCCTCCCAAACGGACACGAAAAATAATAGTGATACTTCGTAATGTCCTTCTTCTTCCATTTTTCCAATAGACTTTGGGGGGGGAAAAAAAAAGCAAAACTTGCATTTATTGAGTGTTTTTCACGATCGCCGGATGTCTCAAAGCGCTTTGCAGCCAGTGAAGCACTTTTTGAAATGTGGTCACTGTTATAATGTAGGAAACACAGCAGCCAATTTGCACACAGCAAGCTCCCACAAACTGCAACGCGATAATTACCAGAGAATCGTTAATTTGACGCGGACATCGGGGAGGATTCCCCTGATCTTCATTGAAATAGTGCTACGGGGCCTTTTATATCCACTACAGCAGGCAAATGGGGCCTCAGTTTAACATCTCATCCAAAAGATAGCACTTCTGACAGTGCAGCATTCCATCAGTACTGCACTGGAGTGTCAGCCTTTATTTTTTTGGGGGGGCTCAAGCCCTGGGGTAGGACTTGAACCCAGGACTTTATGGCCAGAATCTTCGGGTCGGCGAGCAGGGGGGCGGGGCTCGCTCACCGACGCGTAAAATGATGCGCGGTGGCGTCAGGCGTGGGTCTGGACGTCGCCTCGAGTCATTCTGATCCTCGGGCCGGTGGGTGCGTAGCTCCGTGCCTCAGGGAGATTTCTGCGCTCTTTCTCGCGCATGAACTGGGAACGCTCAGCGCTTCTGGGTGCGCGTCACGCTGGGCGGGCCTTAATTGGCCCACCCATGCAAAATGGCGGCACGCAGCCGATCGCATTATTTTGAAACCGTGCCTCCTATTAGTAGATTCAAGTTTAGAGGTTCCAATAAACTCGGGGTATAGGGGAGAGCTTCTGCAGCTACAACTGAAAGGTAAGGAGACCATGTTGCCTACCCACAGCCAGCATGAGAGATACCTCAAAACAGCTGGAAAGGAGCTTAGAAAGGGAGCGGGAGGAAGCAGCTGTTATGGTCAGAACCACCCACATGGAAAAGGACAGAGGAGAAGGTCCTACAGATGAAGCATCAGGAACCAGGCACTACATTAAAAAGCAGGGGCTCAGCGATCGTAATCTCTGGATGACTACCCAAACCACGTGCTAATTGGCGTAGGGATAAAGGGATCAGGAAAAATTAATGCAGGGTACTGGGGCAGGAAGGAGATGTCCCTCTGGGATAGGCTTCACTTGAACCAAGACCCTGGCAGAAAGGATCAATAGAACTGTGGAGAGGAAAATAATTTGAAGTGGCAGGGGAGAGTAAGAGCAAAAATCATAGTACATAAATATTCTGGGAATAGGAAAGATTATAGGAAGAAATAATAGAAGACCTGTTAAAAAATTAAAATGCTTTTGAGGAAAACTAATAAACGACATGAAAGTACCTATGTAGCAATATACAGCAACCAAATGTGTGAGACTCACACCATCAGGGTAGGGCAGGGACAGTGAGGCAGATAACAATCACACACAGGAATACCCCCACTTCTATTAGAAACAAAACAAATTGGTTAGAAGTATAACTTAAAAGGGATGACATAGCAGCCTTAGAAGCAATCTTGCCTCAAGATAGGGGTAATTGGGAGTTAAATATTATGGACTAACGGATTCTTAGACAGGACAAGGAAATTCGGAAAGGGAGAAATTTGGCAACACAGGCAGTGTACCTCAAATCCGGCGACCTCGGGACCAAAACCGCGCCGGATTTCAGGTAGTGCTGGATCTTGGATTGGGCAGTTCAAGCCGTCAGGAGTCCAGGTCAAGCCAGGTCGGGTGGGGTCAAGGGTCGCCTGGAGCGTGGGACAGAGTTGAGCGCGAAGCAGTGAAGCCAGTAACTAGCCTGGAGCCGCACCGCGCTAATGAAGTGGCCAGCCGAATAAGCCCGTTTAGTTCTGTTTTGGTGTCACTCAATTAAAATTGATGAATGGAAAATTTAAAAAAGTGTCTGGATTTCGGACAACTCTGGTTTTCAGGCAGCCGGATTTGGGACACTGCACCTGTATTGCTAAAAGACACAATAAGGCTCTTGAAAGGAAAGGATTTCAGTGAGGGTGAACGAGCAATTGAAACAGGATGTTCAGAGCTAAAGAGATGGGAAAGGATGCAAGACTGTGGTGGGAGAAGCCTTCTAATAGCAGTGAATGGATAAAAACACAAGAGGTGGGAACAGGAGTAGGCTACTTAGCCCTTCAAGCCTGCTCCACCATTCAACATGATCATGGCTGATCCTTGACCTCAACTCCACTCTCAAGCCCAACCCCCATATCTCTTGATTCCAAGAATTCCATGCGTTCTCCATGGCAACACCTCTACCAATCAGAGTTCACTTTCCAACCAATCAGCACTCTCTCTTCTCATACAGTATAAATTGTTGTTTTCCCCTTATATTGGTATTCTTGAAAAAAGTGTCCTGAAGAGTGCAAGACGAACAACTTCGACATGTCTCTTTTTTCAGTGATACTGAAGTTCTGTTCTACCAAACAACGATTTGATTCCAGAGAATAAAGGCCCATTCTACTCAATCCCTCCTTCTTACCCCAGGAATCAATCTAGTGAACTTTTGTACAACCATCTCTAAATTTGTTAACATGGAAATCAGGGAAAGATGTAGTAGAAGCAATGTGATTATTATGGAAGATTTCAGTCTTCACGCAGACTAGCAGAAGAACAGAGCAGCACAAGTAATTAAGGTGGCAAATTTCTAGAAGGTGCTTGGAACCGTTTTCAAGAACATGTTTTAGAACGGGCAAGAACTAGGCCATTCTAGATTGAGTGATGAGTAACAAACCACAAACAGCTAACTATCAGACTGTAAAGGAACATCCTGAAGATTGTGTGGAGCATAAATGTCAGTGTAGATCACTTGGGCTGAATGGCCTATTTCTGTGCTGTAAATACTGTGTAATCCAGGAAATAGTGACCGCAATACTCGATATTAGATTTGTGAGGGAGAAACAAAAGCCACAAACAGACATTTAAGTAAGACAAACCTCAATGACATGAGAAATAAATGGAGCACGGTACCTGTGCTGTACTCTTGATGGATAAGCCCTCAGACAAACACTAGGAAGCCTTCAAGGAATTTCTGGGCACAATGCAAAACTGGTACATACCTTAAAAAGGCAAAGGATCCACTTTGAGACATGAAGCAGCCATGGTCAACAAATGAGGCAAGTGACACTAATATTCTCTGGAGTTTAGAAGAAGGGGATGATCCCATTGAAACATATAAGGTTCTGAGGGGGTTTGACAGGGGTGGACGCTGAGAGATCGTGTCTGCTGGTCGGGGAATCGAAAACACAGGGGCATAGTCTCAGGATAAGGGGCCGCTCATTTAGGACTGAGATGAAGAGAAATCCCTTCACTCAAGGGGTTGTTGTGAATCTTTGGAATTCTTTTCTCCAGCCGGCTGAGGATGCTCCATCATTGAATATATTTAAGGCTGGGATAGACAGACATTTGACCTCTCAGGGAAATCAAGGGACACGGGGAGCGGGAAGGAACGTGGAGTTGGAGCCCAAGATCAGCAGCGATTGTATCGAATGGTGGAGCAGGCTCGGGGTGGGGGGGCCAAGCGATCCACTCTGCTCCTATCTCTTGCCTTCTGGCACCGTGTAAAAGAAATAAACTACATGAGCGCAGGCAAAAGTGAAAAATCCAGAAGTCCCGGAGAGCTGTAAAGAAAATGCAGCAGACGGATACAAATGAAATCGTGAGAGGTGGGAAAAAAAAAGGGAGGATGAAGAAAAAAAACTCACAGGAGTTATCAAAACTAACAGTAAAAGTTTTTTTTTTGTTGTAAATATATGAAGAGACAGCCGTGCTTCTCAATTACAGGCTGCTAATCCCATTGATATACAAACCGTTCTATTTACATAGGGTACTTTCTGGGAACATTGGAAACATTGAGCCTGCACCACAGTCAGAACCACTTTAAAACCAACTGTGCCAGTGCAGCTGGTACACTGGCATAAACAACAATTATTTCACTAGGGCCAGTAGCCGCTTTTAGCATCTTAAGTGAGGTTGTGTGAGGGACTCTGCCAGCGAGCCACCTTTCTGGCCTGCTCAGTGTAGGCAGCAATGCCTCAGCCATGTTTCTCTCTTGGCTGTCCTTGCCTCGTATGACATTTACTTTGGCGGCTGAGGTGGCACTGCCTTCAGAGAAACACACGCCAGATTGCTACTTTGCAGATTCTGCAAATTCGATGCCAGCATCAGTGGCAAAACCGCAATGTAAACATGCTATAAGATAAATGGAATCCTTATAGGAACATCCACGCTCCCCACCCCCCCACCAACCCCACAGAAGCTGACGGCAGCCCATCTGGTCAGTCCCTGTGTATACGTCGCATCACATCCCGTGATATCCACAGTGCCCCCCTCAATCGGATTTTTTTTTTTGCCAGGTGCTTTATCCAACTCTCTCGAATTCACTGATACAATCTGCCCCCACCATCTTCCTTGGCACCTCCATCCTGTATATTCACCAAGCTCTTTGTAAATCTAAACAGCCTTTTCCTATTCAGAGTAAGAGACGATGCCCTGTTGTAGAATCCGCACCTAGGTTTAAGAGAGTTACATTTAACTCTTCTGTGCCCGTTTAGGATCTTGGTTATTTAAGTAAGGTCACCCTGAGCCTTTGCTTCTCCACTCTGAACAGTTCCAGCTTCTCACCTTTTATCAATTTAATTGCCTTTCACTGTGGCCTCTCCAATTTCCTGATTGATTTTTTTTTTAATGTGATTATTGGAAGTTTACACAGTTGGGACTGGACCAGGGCTCTGTCCAAACTTCAGAATTACTTCATTAGACTTGTGCTTTACATCCTCCTGACAGGCAGCGCAAAACCCCATTTGCCCCCGTTGTGGCCTTGCAAAGACAGGAAAGGAAAGAACTTTCACAATGGCGGCACATTCCAAAGCTTTTTTTTTCCTACAGTCGGTGAGCTACTTTCAAAGTGTGGTCACTGTTGGAATGTAGGAAACCTTGGCATCCTTCCTTCGACAAATGGTGATGGACACGCAGCAGACAAATCCATTTCGGATTGGGGGGGTGGGTGGGATCTTCACGTGGTGAACCTTTGCTGACAGCTGAAGAGGCCAATCCTTGAGAGGCAGGTCCTGCCACAAGTGCCGGGTATGAAGCATCCAAGTGTCGCCACGGGTCGTCCTTTTTTTTGGCGTTGACACCTGTTGCCAAGCCGCTGTAGCCACTGGTCATCGTGGCAGTGCACAGCAGCCCACCAGAGGTGCCTCCTCTTTCCTCTGTCATCAGCTAGTGACTCCCAGGCGTGATGGTAATCGGTGTTTAGGGTCACACTTGCAAGCCTTCTTGAAGAGGAGTTTTGGACATCCAACTGGTTCTCCGGCTCTGGCTCCGGCTACCTCACCAGACGGAAAGTCCTTGGGTATCTGACCATCTTCCATCCTGCGGACATGCTCGATCCACCAAAGCTGCCTTTGTTTGGCGAGTGCTAACAAAGCTGGGAGCTCTGCCTTTGAGACGACCACCACATTTGTGGTTTTCTCCTGCCAGGATTGACCCACAATGTGCCGCAGACAGTGGAGATGGAAACTGTTGAGCTTCGTTTTTTGGTAGCTGCAAGTTGCCCATGTTTCACAGCCACACAGCAAAGTGTGGGCTACACAGGCCTTATGAACCATCAGCTAGGCCCTAAGGGTCAGCTTAATGTCATTTGTTTCGTGGGTCACCTAACGGTGATAGCTGCTTTCCCTCTCCATGTATCACGTTCTGCATCAACATAGGAACAACATAGGAACAGTTGTAGGCCATTCAGCCCATCGAGCCTGCTCCGCCATTCAATTAGATCATGGCTGATCATCTACCTCAACACCACTTTCCCACACTATCTCCATATCCCCTGATGTCATTAGTCTCCAGAAGTCTATCAATTTCTGTCTTGAACGTACTCAATGACTGAGCTACCACAGCCCTCTGGGGTAGAGAATTCCAAAGACTCACCACCCTCTGGGTGAAGAAATTCCTCCTCATCTCAGTCGTAAGTGGCCTGGCCCTTATCCTGAGGTTATGTCCTCTGGTTTAGATTCACCAGCCAGGGTAAACATCTTATCCACATCCACCCTCTCACGCCCTGTAAGAATTTTGTAAGTTTCAACGAGGTCACCCCTCATTTTTCAAAACTCGAGGGAATACAGACCCAGTTTCCCCAACTCTCCTCATAAAATAATCCCACCATCCCAGGGATTAATCTGGTGAACATCCATTGAACTCCACCCCCCCATGGCAGGTAGATCCTTCCTTAGATAAGGGGACCAAAACTGTACACAACATTCCCGGTGAGGTGTCACCAAGGCTCTATACAATTTCAGCATAAAGATGCCTGTACTCAAATCCCCTGGCAGTAAAGGCCAACATCCCATTCAAGATACAGATTGTCTGTCACTATGGGCCTGAGGTAGAAATATAGGGAACATGATAGCAAATTTACACACAGCAAGCTCCCACAAATGATCTGATTTCCTGTGTTAACAATGTCAGTTGAGAGAGGAATATTGGCAGGACATTGGAAGAATATTTTTGCTCTGTTTCGAAACAGTGTCACGAGATCTTTGGCATCCACCTGAGAACAGACAGGCTTCAGTTTACAGTCTCATTGGAAAGACCCCTACCCCAATAATGCAGCATTCCCTCAGTACTGCACTGGGTGTATTAGCCTGGGTTATGTGCTCAAGTCTCGGGAGTGGGGCATGAGCCCAGAGCCTTATGACGTGGGGGGTGAGAGTGCCACCCACTGAGCCACAGTGGCACACCGTGCTGAGGGCTTCAATAATCTGTCCGCCAATACGCCAAAACTCCTTTCCTAGGTTGTGACCTGGAACCTCCTCTCAGTCAGTTAATGTTTGCCACCCTTCCCAATCTCAGGATTAGGCATCGGTCCACATTAAACAACATCTGACACTCATCAGCCCAGTTCCCTAACCTGTTTTTCTTTTAAATTGATTCTCGAGATATGGGCGTCACTGGCAAGGCTTGACATTTGCTGGTCGTACCCACTTATCATGAGAAGATGCTGGTGGACATTCTGAGTGGCTTTCTGGGCCATTTCAGTCTGGGACTGGAGTCACATATGAGTCAGGGGAGGTAAGGACTACAGATTTCAGTCCCTAGAAGTATTTCGTGAACCATGATTAAGGCATTTCAAACCAAACTACTGAGAAATCCACCCATATATAATTTCCATTTTCTGATATAGAACATGCAAAGTGCACCTAAGTGTACATTCCAGGTTATATTGTACTACCGAGCTATTGTACCATCTACAAGATGCACTGCAGCAACTCACCAAGGCTCCTTAGACAGCAACTCCCAAACCCACGACCGCTACCATCTAGAAGGACAAGGGCAGCAGACACATGGGAACACCACCACCTGGAAGTTCCCCTCCAAGCCACTCGCCATCCTGACTTGGAAAATATACCGCTGTTCCTTCACTGTCACTGGATCAAAATCCTGGAACTCCCTCCATAACAGCATTGTGGGTGTACCTACACCACAGGGACTGCAGCAGGTTCAAGAAGGGGCAATTAGGGATGGGCAATAAATGCTGGGCCCAGCCAGCGACGCCCAAATCCCACGAAAGAATAATTTTAAAAATATATATTGCTACTGGATGGCAAGGAACAAATGTTTAGGATCTGAAAGGTTTGTACAGGGATAGTGGGGGAGTTCAGCCAGCTAAAATCAGAGTGCCAGTAACCTTCACCATGAATGGCTTGTTAACAGCACCAACGCGTAAGACACTGCCAAGCTTGGTTCCCTCGGGCCAAGTGGGAGAATTTGCAAGAGACAGTAGCAAGCCCACCTATTCATCAATGGGCCAGGCTGGAAGGCCATTCCTGGTCCAATAAGACCTTGAAGCCAAATGGGCATGCTCAGTACACCAACCACCCCATCTCCATGATCTATGTACCTGCGTTTGACAATCTTGTCATGCACAGAGGGACCACAGGCAGGCAAACCTCCCCCCACCCCCACCACCCCCTTCCCCTCCCATTCAACATTATACAGGTGTTTGAAATGCAAATGGGGAGAAACTGGCAGGGGGGGGTGGAGTTGGTAACCAGAAGAGTAAAGTAATTGGCAAAAGAATCAGAAGGGAGGGAGATGAGGAGTGTTTGTCTCAGAGTTGTCACGAGCCGGAATGTGAAAGAAGTAGATTCAATAACTTTCAAAAGGGAATTGGATAAATGCTTGAAGGGGAAGAGCTGCAGGACTATGGGAAAAGAGCAGGGGAGCAGGACTAATTGGATAGCAACTTTAAGGGCCAGCACAGGCATGATGGAACGAATGGCTCCCTTCAGCGCTGAACGAGTCGATGGGACTCATCGAACACACCGAATTATGGCAGGTGCTCACTCCATCAAGATGAAAGGCTCAGCCAGGAGGCCAACCAGGTACCCAGTCCAATTTTCTTTTAAAACAAAAACGTGATTTTGCATATACTGCAAATTTCAGCGTAATATTCAAACAAACTTTGCCCGTCAAGATCTAATTTAAAACCAGCCACACCTGTTAAGCCTATATTACTGCAGAATTTTAATTTACACGTGTGACAAGAAGAGAGCAAAGCTGTGCCAACATGAACTGAGAGGCTTTTGTCTCTTTGGCGTCATTAGCAACCTCCAGCCAGTAACCATCCTGCAAAAAACAACAACTTTTATGTTAAAAAAAAAACCAGCAACTGTTGTCTGCCTAGAGAAGGGTCTACTGACATAATAGTGCACTACTGATTATTGGATTTCAGGGATGTACCTTTAACACGTTTGGGAGGATTGTGTTCTGGGTCATTAGGGAGCGATTAATCGATGCCTTATGAAGCTCCTGCAGCTGATAGGCAGCACAACGTGCAGCAATTGTTCTGAGCCCCTTTCAGAATGGGTAACAGAACATAGCAGTAAAATCAAAGATCCGCCCAAACCTCCTTCCTCCTTCTTAGGCAGTCCCTCGGGATCGAGGGTGAGCCGCTCCCACTCCGGTCCGATGGGTTCGGAGATGGCTGATGAGTCCAAAGCGCCATCTGCAGACTCTGCCGCATGTGGGGCAGGCAGTGCATGTAGGGTCTGGTAGATGGGGCGCTTGGAGGCTGGTGCACTCCCTCTGATGCCCTGACCTTTCCCCTGCGTGTGCTCTGATGAAGTCTCTCGATGCTTCCTCGGTGCCTACCCAAACCGAACCTTCTCCATTTTGGTTGGTCACAGGCCAGGGACTCCCATGAGTCAGAGAGGATGTTTGATTTCTTCAGGGATTCTTTGAGAGCATTTTTTTTCTTCATTCATTCATTCACGGGAAGTGGGCGTCGCTGGCTGGGCCCAGCATTTATTGCCCATCCCTAGTTGCCCTTGAGAAGGTGGTGGTGAGCTGCCTTCTTGAACCGCTGCAGTCCCTATGGTGTAGGTACACCCACAGTGCTGTTAGGGAGGGAGTTCCAGGATTTTGACCCAGCGACAGTGAAGGAACAGCCGATAGATTTCCAAGTCAGGATGGTGAGTGACTTGGAGGGGAAACTTCCAGGTGGTGGTGTTTCCGCTGTTGTCCTGGGAATCTCCTGCTGTGACTGAGTTCTGTCTGGAACAGTTGCTCCGGGTGTCTCTGGGTGCCAGGCAAATAAACAATATGTCCTGCCCAGCAAAGCTGGTTTTGGGTGACCATATTTCATCCAAGTGACTTAGACAAGGGTTATGGCCACACCCAATTTAATACGAAGCCACTTTGACCGAGAGTTTTGATCCCTTCACGCATGGTCAGTTGGCTGATGTCAGTCAGGCTATTGGTGAGACTCGGTTTAGTTGGCCCATCAAAGCCATGTAGATGGGAGCAGTAAGTTGCATTGAGAGATTAAGTGAGTGAGCAAAACTGTGGCGGGTGGCGTTCAATGAGGGAACGTGTGTGTGGGTCATCCACTTTGAACCCAAGAAGGACAGATCAGTGCATTTTCTAAGTGGTGAAAAGCTAAGAGGGAAGAAAGAGATTAGGATCCATATATACAGGAATCGTTTAAAACTAGAGGACTGGCACAAAAAAACATTGAAAAGGCTAATCGAATGTTGACCTTTATCTCAACAGGGCTGAAACACAAGGTGGACAATTGTACAAAGTTCTGGTTAGTCCATATCTAGAGCACAGTATTCAATTCTGAACACCAACCTGGCCTTGGGAGGAGTGCAGTGCAGATTCACCAGAATGATACCAGGGGCTCAAAGGTTTAACTAATGAGGACAGTACCTCAATGTAGCGTGTACTCCCTTCAGTTAAGGGTGAGCTAATCGCCGTGATTAAGATGAGTAACTATTTGATAGGATCAATGGAGATGAGCTATTCCCTCAGTGGTGTTGTGATTCCAGAACAAGGCAAAACCCTAAAATGAGAGCTAGGAGTGGTAGCAGGGAACACTTTCTTCACACAAAGGGTAGTGGAAAGCTTGGGGTCAGCTCAAAATGTCAATAATAAGATGGATACATTTTTGTTAGGTTTGGATATTAAGGGTCGCAGAACCAAGTTGGATAAATGGAATTAAGGTACAGATCAGCCACGATCTAATTTATTGGCGGAACAGGCTCCATGTGTTGAATGGCCTGCTCTTGTTCCTATATTTCTTCTTATTCAGTCACGGGATGTGGGCTTCGCTGCCTAGGCCAGCATTTATTGCCCATTTATTCCCTAGTTGCCCTTGAGAAGGTGGTGGGTGAGCTGCCGCCTTGAACCGCTACAGTCCATGTGGTGTAGGTACACCCACAGTGCTGTTAGGGAGGGAGTTCCAGGGTTTTGACCCAGCGACATTGAAGGAATGGCGATGTATTTCCAAGTCAGGATGGTGAGTGACTTGGAAGGGAGGTGATGTTCCCATCTATCTGCTGCCCTTGTCCTTCTAGATGGTAGTGGTCCCATGATAGGTGGGGGATCCATGATGGACCTTAGCAGCCCTTGGCTGGGGAAGGGGGCTGAAGTAAGCCAGGGAAGCTTTCACTAAGCAATATGTAATGACTACAGCTAGAATGCGAAGATTAAGGACAGGATCAGGCATGGTGCAGAGGCCACCAGTGTCTAAAAAGCGTGACCGGTTAGACTAGTATATTGCTGGGAAGTGCGGATTTGAACACGTTTAGCAGAGAATGAAAGACACCTACAAAGTAAACAGTCCAGGATCACAAGGCCCACCCTGACCTTCCTTTGAGGTGTGCTGAAGAAGAATCATACGGACTTGAAACGTTAACTCCGTCTTTCCCTCCACAGATGCTGTCAGACCTGCTGAGTTTTGCCAGCAATTTTTGTTTTTGTTTCAGATTTCCGACATCCGCGGTATTTTGCTTTTACCTTTGAGGTGTCACAATTGGACACAGCCTCTGACAGAATGGAACTCCTGCCGTCAAGTACCCAGGACAGTCAGTCTGTTGGCCACAGTGCTACTTAATTTGCATCACTCCATCTTCACAGTTAAAGGAAAACATTTGTATTCCTCATCTCAGGACATTCCAAAACTCTTTACAGCCAATGGTGTACTTTTAAAGTATAGTCATGTAGAAAACGTGGCAAAAACAAAAAGCTAAAAGCTACTGCGGATGCTGGAAATCCAAAACAAAACAAAAACAGAATTACCTGGAAAAACTCAGCAAGTCTGGCAGCATCGGCGGAGAAGAAATCAGTCAACGTTTCGAGCCTCCATGGCCCTTCAGCAGTTCTGCCGAAGGGCCATGGAGGCTCGAAACGTTGACTGATTTCTTCTCCGCCGATGCTGCCAGACTTGCTGAGTTTTTCCAGGTAATTCTGTTTTTGTTTTGTTTTAGAAAACGTGGCAGCCAATTTGCACACAGCAAGATTCCACATGCGGCAATGAGATCATGAACAAATATTCTGTGTGTTTTTTATTTAGTTATGTTGGTTGAGGGGTTGGGGACTGGGGATAAACCCCCCCAACCCCTGCTCTATGGTGCCATGGGGGGTCTTTTAAATGCAGCCAAGAGGACTGTCCGAGCATCGACTTAAGAACTCACCCAAAAGACAGCACCTCCGGCAGAGCAGCACTCCCTCAGTACTGCACGGGGCGGCGGTGGGGGGTGGAGGTCAGACTGGAATTTGTGGTGAAGGCTTTGGAGTGAGAGTTGAACCCACAACCCCGGTGAGCCTGAAACACAAACTCTCAACATGGATGCTTCCCAGTTACTGAACTGGGCGTTGTCGTCAGCTCTTTGACAAGACACTGCTGGATGCTGACAGGTATTAAATGGAAGACTGATGGCACTGTGTATTTTAAACTCTGTTCGGTTTTCACCAGAGGATAATCATTAACCCCAAACAAACTGCTCTTCAGTGAATCACCAACAAAACCTTATTTCATAATCAAACACCTTGATTAAAAAAGGGCCTTCTGGAGATCAAGAGATGATCCTGTAGGTCAGAGGTGGAGCACCTAGTGCGTGGGCTGGGTCTGGCCTGTTGCACTATTTCAACTGACCCCACAGCAAGTTTTCTAAAAATCTTGGCCTATGACAGTTCAAAATGGCATCGTTGTGAATTTGCATCGGATAAAAGCGTCAGCTAAATTACTATAAAAATATTTAACAATATAATATTCAAATTCAGCCATCTCATTAAAACAGCCGATGAGTTGAACGTTTCTGTATTCCCCCTTATAAAAAAACCCAAATGAAGTTGATTTTTATGTGTGTGTGTGTGTGTGTGTGTGTCCCGCGACTGATTTTGTCCATGTGTGAATGGCCCGTGAAAAGGGAAAAGGTTCCCCGCCCCCCTGCTGTAGGTGGATGCCTCACATGCCTTCAGGGTTCACAGGATGAGGGCGTCACTGGCAAGGCCAGCACCTATTGCCCCTTGCGAAGGCATTAGTGAGTCATCTCCTTGAATACTTAAGAATTGAATAGGCCATTTCCAAGAGCAGTTAAGAATCAGTGGCATTGCTGTGGATCTGAAGTCACATATCGGCCAGACCGGGTAAGGACAGCAGATTTCCTTCCCTAAGGATATTGGTGAATCAGATGCATTTTTATGACAGTCCCTGGCTGCACAGTCACGGTTAATGATACAGATCCAATATCCAAAATCCAACTGTCCAAACCCCGGAATTGTCCGAAAACCGGACATTTTCCTCTCGGGAGATCTGGGCACCACCCCCGGGACAGGGTAAGCGCAGGAATGAAGAGGCCATTCTCGGAGCCATCCCAGAGAACAGGATCAGCGAGAGTTGTTCACACACAGGGCCCGGGTCCAATGCAACGCTTTAAGGTCCGCCTGCCCCTTCTACCCTCCAGGCACAAAGCTGCCTGTTCCACCAGTGGGTGACACAGCACGGTCCCTAGGGTGCCAAATTTCGGATATAAACTAGCTTTTAAGTAAGTTAACAGAATTTAAGACCATAAGACATAGGAGCAGAAATTAGGCCATTCGGCCCATCGAGTCTGCTCCGCCATTCAATCATGGCTGATAAGTTTCTCAACCCCATTCTCCCGCCTTCTCCCTTACTTAAAGCCTCCAACTGCCCTGGTGGGGTTTGTATCCCATGTCTCTGTTGTATTAGTCTAAACTTGACAACTGGATTATTAGGTAAAACCAAAATACTGCGGATGCTGGAAATCTGAAATAAAAACAGAAAACGCTGGAAGAACTCAGCAGGTCTGACAGCGTCTGTGGAGAGAGAAATGTACCTACACCACAGGGGACTGCAGCGGTTCAAGAAAGCAGCTCATCACCACCTTCTCAAGGGGCAATTAGGGATGGGCAATAAATGCTGGGCCCAGCCAGCGGCGCCCACAACCCATGAATGAATAAAAACAAAGAAACAGAGTTATCGTTTCGAATCCGTAAGATTCCTTCAGAGAGTCTGAAGAAGAGTCACACGGACTCGAAACGTTAACTCTGTTTTTCTCTCTCTCCACAGATGCTGCCAGTCCCGCTGAGTTTTTCCAGCATTTTCTGTTTTTACCCTGGATTATTAACCCAGGAGCATAGTCCTATGCTTGCATATCCCTATGTGATGTGACATTAAGATGCAAAGCACCTTTAGCGTTTGATGCTTCTACAGTCCAGGATGCAGTGACTTGACAAGAATCCATCTGAGCTCAGGGCCGCTGGGTTTAGCAATGTAAACTCAGGCAGCCAGAGTCAGATACTGGCTTTGATCTGCAATTCAAACTGTAGAAGCACCAAACCACAGCAGCTGGTGGCAAAAGCTGGTGCGGTAAATACAAGACATCCAATACGAGAGTTGAGCTAAATGGGTCAGTCTTGGTTCAAGGGGTGGCACTCTGCCCCCTCTGATACTGGAGGCTGTGGGTTCAAGCCCTACTCTAGGGATTCAGCTGCACTAGTGCAGCCATTGGGGAAAGGGTCAGGCATGGTTGTGGTGCCCCCATTAGCAGTGCCCATCGTCTAGATTGGGAATAGAACATGTTTTGAACATAGGGAGTCCGGGAATGTAGCGGATATGTTACAGGCCCAAGTGAGGCAGAGGATTAAGCTAAAAATCCAAGAGAATGTGAGCACGTATCCCTAGCTAAGAATTTGAATCCAGTGTGAAATTTAAAAATTCAGCAAAGAAAAAGTGACCAAGAAGTGGTTACGTTGTCGTAAAAAACCAACCGATTCACCAACCTCCATCAGGGAAGGACACTTACTGTCCTTACTTGGTCCAGGACTATACAAGGCTCTTAACAGCCCTCTGACATGAACTAGCCTGATAGCCAATTGGTGAAGGAAAGATCTGAAACCAGTCTTTTCCAGGGATAGGTTTATTCACAGAGTTTAACATTACAGGTATATACCTCCTGTCTCTACTTAACTCTCGCGTGGGTAAGTGTCTCTTTATATTTGCTCAAGTAACCATCCAATCGATATCCTTCACCTGCATGCACTTTAAGTTCAATTGATACAATTAACACGAGCAACCCAAACTAGGGATGGGAAATACATTCCAGCTTTGTCAGTGCTGCTCACATCCCAAGAATAAGCTCGTATAAAACATATTGTAATATCTCAGGAGTAGTATGGGTGAAATGGAAAGTAAGGGAACATTGCACAGTATGCACTTGTGCATTGTAAAGACAGCTACCCAACTATAGGGTGGAAGCAGAGTGTGTGATTTCCTTTTCCAGTAAGTCTCACTCCATTTTACATCTTAGCACTGAAGGTGGCCATTTGGCCTCTTGTGTTTGTGCTAGCCCTTTGAAAGAGCTGTCCACTTAGTTCCACTCACCCTACTTGGCTTCAGAGTGGTCAGAATCTGACTCTGGTCCTCTAACTATAATGCAGGCAAAGCAAAGTCGCTTCACAAAATGTTAATGCTTTAAGCTCCCTCGTCTTGAGCCAAACAAGGGGGGGTGGTGAAGATCTCCACTTGCTGGTCACAACAAAATCAATGAAATTTGATAGAGGTGTACAAGATTGTATCAGCTTTTGATGAGGTGGGCAAAGAAAAGCTGTTCCTATCAGCTGTTGGCACAAAGACGAGGGGGTCACAGGTGTAAGGTTTTGGGCAAGAGGGCATGAGGAAGAAATTGTTTACGCAGCGAGTGGTAGTGACCTGGAACTCACTGCGTTCGAGAGTGGTGGAAGCGGGGATGATGAATAATTTCAAACGGAAACTGGATGGAAATAACCCTGCAGGGTTATGGGGGGTGGGTGGTGGGGGGGGTAAAGCAACGGAATGGAACTGATTGGATTGCTCTGCAGAGCGTGGACTCAAAGGGCTGAATGGCCTCCTACTGTACTGCAATGATCCTATGGCCCTATGTGTGGGGAGCACTCTCACTATGTCACTGCGTGTAACGAATAGACCTTTCCCTGATTGCGCCTTAGCACAGTTTTGGGGAAGCCCTTCCTGATGCTTCCATTTCCAACTCCTACCATCAGCAAGTCGGTGAACCAACACTGCGGGCAAGGGGGTTTCTCGCCACCACATCAAAGTCTTCCTGATATACAGGGAGGAAAATCAAATTCTGTCACTTAAAAAATCATATTCTGTCACTTAAACCCCATTCCCTTCTCAGGTTGCCAATCTATTCCATTTCCCGTCTCCCTCCCCCCAGCTTCCACAAGCCAGCTTTTCAAGTGGGAAGAGGGTGGGTCATGACAGAGCCCCACACAGATATCCCCACAGCTGGACAATAGTGCGCTCCCATGGAGCTTGGCACAGGGCCCAGTTAAGATGACAAGAAGCATGTTTCCTCCCCCCCCACCCCCCACCCCACCCCACCCACTGGAGTCTCCACACCATGCCTGATGAAAGTGCACCATCTAGTGCTTAAAAGAAGAACTGGCAAAGCACACCTCAAAGGTAGAGTTATGAGTTTAAACAAAAGCTGGGTGGATTTGTCTGCTCCAGGCCAAAGGACTAAGCGTGAGCTACCAGGACTAGGGCTGAATCCAACGCGCGCTCCCTGCTACAACGCTTTTGGCAAAACGCCCAATGTTTGGAAATGATTCGAAACTCTTTGAAGCCCGTGTAATAAATCACTTCGCAGTCCTCTATTCTAACTTAAACCGAGTCCCGTTCCTCCATCACCACAGCCCTGTGTTCATCGGCCAACTATGACTCCCAATCCAGCACCGCCCCGCTTATAAAATTTTCATCCTTGCCTTTAAATCCCTCGCTCCCTATCTCTGTAATCTCCTCCAGGCTCACAACGCTCCAAGGTATCTGCGCCCCTCCAATTCTAACCTCCTGGGCAGCCCTGATTTTAATGAGTCCGCCATTGGTGGACCCGCCTGCATCTGCCTGGGCCCTAAGCTCTGAAATTCCCTCCACAAATCTCTCTCTCTCTCTCTTCCTCGGGAAGCTCCTTAAAATCTATCTCTTCGACCAAGCTTCCGATCCTCTGTCCCACTATGTCCCTTTGTGGCTCGGTGTCAGGTTTTGTTCGACCGCGCTCCAGTTAAAGGCGCTATGTAAATGAAAGCTGTCGCGGTTCTTCTTCCAGAAGAGGAATTTGAGTTGCTGCGCACGCACAGGTTGCCAGGCAGCAGGTAGAGGGTGGGCGGTGGGTTAAACCATCCCGTCCCATCTCTCCAGTTCAGGGACACAGTGGCATGCCATGTCCTCCCAGCATTTCAGTTTTTATGTCCACATTGTTTTCAAACCAAAACGAAAACTGTACCCCCTCCCCACCCCGACCCCACCCCACCTCCAACCAGAATACATAAACTCCAGGAGCAGGTTGATTGTGGGGGTAAAGAACAAAGTCAACGTTTTGGGCTTGTACCCTCCAGCCAAACTGAAAAATAAGACCGTCAAGCATTACAGGGTAAACCGGGGTCAGTTAAACCATCCACTCTTTCCACTGAGTTTTCTTTTCCCCAGTTTCATTTTGCCTTCCTATCTCCGCCGCTATTCGCAGCAACAACTTGCATTCGTGCAGCATCTTTAGCGTAGTTAAAAACTCTCAGCTACGCGGAACCATTCCAAACAAATACGCCAATCACTAGAAGCTGGGCCTTAGGTTAGAAAGGCTGTAAAAGAGACAAACCAAGCACTGGGCTTTTATTTCCAGAGGGGAAATAGAGAGTTTATGCTAACCTTGTGTTGAACTTTGGTAGGACTACACTTAGAATGCTGTGTGCAGTTCTCATTCCCATGTTATAATGAGGGTACAGAGGCACTGGAGGGGGTGCAGAGAAAATTCACAAGGATGGGTATACATAGCCAGAAAGGATTGACAGGCTCTCTTGGAAAAAGACCAAGGAGTGACTTAAGACAACTTACCAAGGCCCCTTCTTCAGCACTTTCCAAACATGTGGCCTCTACCCCCTAGAAGGACAAGGGCAGCAGACACATGGGAACACCACCACCTGCAAGTTCCCCTCCACACCATCCTGACTTGGAAATATATCGCCGTTCCTTCACTGTCGCTGGGTCAAAATCCTGGAACTCCCACCATAACAGCACTGTGGGTGTACCTACACCACAGGGACTGCACTGGTTCAAGGAGGCAGCTCACCACCACCTTCTCAAGGGGCAATTAGGGATGGGCAACAAATGCTGGCCTAGCCAATGAAGCCCACATCCTGTGATTGAATTATTTTTTAAAAATAGAGGTATTTAAAATCATGAAAGGTTTTGATAGAGAGTGGATACAGAGAGAACATTTCCTCTTGTGGGGAAGAGCATAACTTAGAGGCCATTAATATCAGATAGTTACCAGGAAATCCAATAAGGAATTCAGAATTTACCCAAAGAGTGGTGAAAATGTGGAACTCACTACCACATGGAGGGGTTGGAGTGAATAGTATAGATGCACTTAAGGGAAAAATAGACAGGCATATGAGGGAGCAGGGAATAGAGAGTTACAAAGATAGATTTAAATGAGGAAAGACAGAAGGAAGCTCGAATGGAGCATAAATACAAGCATGGACTGGTTGGGCTCCCTGGCCTGCTTCTGTGCCCACGCCCTGTGCATGTATAATTTGACACAATCCACTTAAGGACATAATGAAACGGGTGGCCAAATGCTTGTTCAAAGAGGTAATGAAGAGATAATACATAAAGTAGTGGCTGTCCAATGCTTGAGTAAACCTGATTGCGTTTGATGGAACCAGTAGTATATTGACTAAGTTCACAGAGGTCAACGTGCTACTTATTAGCTCTGACAGTGATGGTGCTCACACACAGACTGATTTATCAGTATCTCTCAGTCAGGAGTGCCCTTCCCCCCCTTTCCCCAATAGTAGCCAGCCTCCGGCGCTACCTGTCAACAGCAGACAATCATTTCCTCAGATCCATTCACATCTTAAGTTAAGGTTAGATCACTGCCAATTCCAGCATTCTGCACATGAGCAGACATCGGAGGCAGCGCAGAACAGGGCAAAACTGACCACAAATGTCAAGGGGATGAGACATGGCAGAGGATTAGACAAACTCAAGTTCTATTTTCAAGAAAAAAGAGGCGGCTAATAGAACCTTCATTAAGGCGTATAAAATATTAAATGTTGTAAAGGAGGTTAACCCGGAACATCACTTTAAAATAACTCAGGAAATTCAGACTGGAGTATAAATGCAAATCAGAGATTAGGAAAATTAGACGGATTGTTTTGAATTACATACCCAACAGAGTGGCAGAGAAATAAACCAGTTAAGAGGCGTTTGATGCTATGGTGGGAGATATAGAGTTCTGAGAAAATGAACTTTGGTGGGTTTTATTCTCATCTTCTGTTGAAAGGAATGCAGCCGAACAAACTGTTTTGACATCTGACACCAAAAGGCCCCTACCCTCACGGGCAGTTTTACCATAATTACTAGACTATTGAGAGATTTGTCCCTTAATGCTGGTTTGGTTGTGTGTTACAGTTCACTGATAGAGTCCAGGTTGCTGTGACAATGTGTACTTTTTACGTACAAGTTGTAGTCTGGAGCTATGGATAGTGATGGTAGACACTCCCATCACATGGCTCACCAGGGATCTCTCCCCCTCTTGCCACCTGCCATCGGCGTGTGTTGGAGAATTTGAATGCGCCTTCCTTGACCATCAAATCCTGGGGTGGGACTCAAATCCTGAGCTTCTGGCTCAGAGGCAGGGACACTACCCACTGCACCACAAGACATCCAATATTGGATTAAGCGGTCTCAATTGTAGAGATCTTTACACTTCTCCAACTCTGGCCTCTTGAGCATCTATTATCAATTCATTATGAAGCATTCCTCTTCAGTATCTGTACTTTTTTAGTCTTGGTAAAAACCCTGAACCCAAGAAACTTTTCATATGACCATTGACACTGTTGCTACATATGACCTCCAGAGCATTTCTTACCCCAGCTTTGTTTAACCCCAATCTTAGAGGCAAACCTCTTCAATGTTATAAGCAAAACTCCCCTTGGCAGTCATAGTCTCCCTCATTCCATCACCCTTTGTTGTGTTAAAATCAAGATTCCTCGCACCATCTCCTTTTGTAATTGGTGCTTGTGCTTCAGTTATCAAGGCCCTGAGCTCTGGAATTCCCTCCCTAAAGCTCTACGCCCCTCTACCGCTGTCTCCTCCATTAAGATGCTCCTTAAAACCTACCTCTTTGGCCAAGCTTCTTATGTGCTCTTGAGTCAAATGTTGTTTGCTAATCACTTGAACAGTGAAAAGAAACCCATCGAATTTCTATCTAACCAGTAAAAATCCAAGCAGGTCAGCGTTTAAGGGCAGATTTAATAGAGGCACTCAAAATTGAGACACTTTGATAGAGTAGATGGGGGTGGGTCTCGGTTTTCCTGACAGGAGGGTGAATAACTAAGATGACACATATTTAAAAATAATTGCCAAAAGGAGATGAGGAGTTTTTTCTATTATGCAGCGAGTTTCTATGATTAGGAATGCACTGCCTGAAAAGATGGTGGACGCAGATTCGAACATAATTTCAAAAGGGACTTGGATAAATACTTGCAAAGGGCTATAGGGCAAGAGAAGGGGAATGGGACAAATTGATTAGCTCCTACAAAGAGCTGGCCAAGGTGCGATGGGCCGAATCTGTGCTGTTAGATGCTATATCAAGGAGAAGGTGTTGAGAAGGCTAGGCGTGTATCCGCTGGAGTTTAGAAGAGTAAGAGGCGACTGAAACACATAGGGCAGAATTTTGCCCTTGGCACGCGAGCTTGGCAGGGGCAGGCGGGTCCTGACCCCCGCCCGCGATCAGCACCGGACCGCGATTTCACGCTGGTGGCCGCGCTCACTGCCTGGGTGGGGTGGGGGGAGGAGGGTGGGCGGGCTGAGTGTAAATTTCGCGAGCGAGCGCTTCCTCATCTCCCTGGGGCACTGAGAGATGAAGCGCTGTTAAAAAAGGATAAAGACAATAAAAATGTAATAAAACATGACCCCTCACGTGACTCTGTCACATGAGCAGGGACACCCGCCCCGTGGATGAGGTTTCCAAAAAAATGCAAAGGCCGCTTGGCCCTTTTTGCCTGCCCGACAATCGTTAGGCTAGATGGGCAGTGAAAAATCCAGGTCAATTGAAAATTAACCTTAGGTTAATTGATTATTTGATGGCCTTAACAGGCCTTTTAATTGTCGGCAGGTGCACTACCGACTCTGGTGCATACCTGCCGACCGAACTACTACGCAACCGCGCGTTGACGTTGGTACGCTCAGCCAACGTCAACATGTGCCACTTCACGCTCGAGCGGGTCAGGCGTGTGCCCACCTCCTGAGCAAAAATTTCTGCCCCATAGGGTCCTGAGAGGTCTTGACGGACTGGATGTGGAGAGGATGTTTCCTCTTGTGGGAGAATCTAGAACTAGGGGTCCATAAGACTATAAGACATAGGAGCAGAAATTAGGCCATTCGGCCCATCGAGTCTGCCCCACCATTCAATCATGGCTGATAAGTTTCTCAACCACATTCTCCCGCCTTCTCCCCGTAACCTTTGATCCCCTTACCAATCAAGAACCTATCTATCTCCGTCTTAAATACACTCAATGACCTGGCCTCCACAGCCTTCTGTGGCAATGAATTCCATAGATTCACCACTCTCTGGCTAAAGACGTTTCTCCTCATCTCTGTTCTAAAAGGTCTTCCCTTTACTCTGAGGCTGTGCCCTCGGGTCCTAGTCTCTCCTACTAATGGAAACATCTTCCCCATGTTCACTCTATCCAGGCCTCTCAGTATTCTGTAAGTTTCAAGCAGATCCCCCCTCATCCTTCTAAACTCCATCGAGTATAGACCCAGAGTCCTCAAATGTTCCTCATATGTTAAGCCTTTCATTCCTGGGATCACCGTTTAAAAATAAGGGATCGCCCATTTAAAACGGAGATGAGGTGAAATTTTTTCTCTCTGAGGGTCGCGAGTCTTTGGAACTCTCTTCCTGACAAGGCGGTGGAAGCAGAGCCTTTGAATATTTTTTAAGGCAGAGGCAGATGGATTCTTGGTAAGCAAGGTGGGGTGATAGTTTACCGGAGGTTGGCAGAACGCAGATTTGAGGTTACTATCCGATCAGCCATGACCCCATTAAATGGTGGATCAGGTTCAAGGGGCTGAATGGCCTACTCCCGCTCCTTGTTTTGTATGTTCACATGTTAGAACTCACAAACTGGGAAATTTGAGTTTGCCGCATTTGCCCCAACAGAACGGTTTTAAGCACGTGGCAAAGCGAGTCGAAGGGGTATTTTTAGACCCATCTCAGCTGTGCCACGAGCTCTACTCAGTGAACCAGGTGCTCCAGAGTCATTCAGTTTAGTTCCTTTTGCGAGATGGTGTTCCAGGACTCACAAATATTAGGGAGAAAAGGCAAAATAGACGGAGAAGCGCTGGTTGGCTGGCTGACATCGAGCTTGGATTCGCCAATCCCGTAGATTGTGAAAAGGAAGGAAAAGTGTAAAGGAATTTCACCATTCCAAAAGCCCTGGGAGCGACTTACAAAAGGAGATGGTGCGAGGAATCTTGATTTTAACACAACAAAGATGCTAGAATGAGGGAGACTATGACTGCCAAGGGGAGTTTTGCCTATAACATTGAAGAGGTTTGCCTCTAAGATTGGGATTAAGCACAGTTGGGAGCAGAAATGCTCTGGAGGCCATAATGTAGCGACAGTGTCAATGGACATATGAAAGTTCCTTGGGTTCAGTATTTTTACCAGGACTTAAAAATACTGAAGAGGAATACTTCATGATGAATTAATAAAGTTGGCAGCAACAATAATTTATATAGCATTTTAAACATATCAAAAAAATCCCAAGTTTTTCATAAGAGTGCTACCAAACAAAATGTAGCACACAGCCACACGAGGAGGTATTAGAATGGGTGACTAGAAGGTTAGTCAAAGAGGTGGGCTTTAAGGAATCTCATAAAGGGAGCAGAGAACGAGCAGAGAGTTTAGGGGGAGAATTCCAGAGCTCAGGGCCCAGGCAGCTGAAGGCACAGCCGCCAATGGTAGAGTGATGGAAAGCAGGGCTACACGAGAGGTCGGGATTTGAGGAGGACAGAGATCTCGGAGGATTGTAGGTCTGGAGGAGGTTACAGATTTAGAGACGGGCAAGACCACGGGAGGATTTTTGAAAACACGGACTTTAAACAATGAGGCTTTGCCGGGTTGGGAGCCAATGTGGGTCAGCCAACACAGTGGGTGAAAGCGAGAAAGAGAGAGCATAAAAGAGAAAGAGGGAGAGAAAGAGTGAAAGAAAAAGAGAGAGAAAGGGTGAGAGAAAGAGAGTGAAGGTGACAAAGAATGAAAGACACAATGAGAGAGAGTGAGAGAAAGAAAGTCAAAGGGAGAGAGAGAGAGAATGAAAGAGATATAGTGAAAGAAAGAGATGTAGAAAGACTTCTCAATAGATACCAAACAGGGATTGAGCAGAAACCCCACTAAGAAAACAGATTATCCGGTCATTCTCACAATGCTGCTTGTGGGAGCTTGCTGTGCGCAAAGCGACGGCCACGTTGCCTACATTTTGACAGTGACTACACTTCAAACGTACTTCCTTGACCGTAATGCACTTTGGGTAACCAAAGGTTGCGAAGGGCGCTATATAAATGCAAGTCCCCCTTCGCCCTGGGCGTTAGAGCAATCCAGCACCGATAGGCGCAGCATCACCAGCGTTTAGCCAAGCGATTTATTTTTCTCTCCCAGATAATTATAAGGATGCATCAGTTTGAGTTGGGGAATGAAAAGATATTTCCATAATACCAGCGAGTGTTCCATCAGTGCTGTCATTAGGCAGCCAGTCAGATTCAGGCTGGAGTCAGTCTGCAAACCGAGCTTTGAGGCATGAGCTGTTCTAATCATAACGCAATATCATTTGATTAATATTCCTAATTAATATAACGTTAGCACAAAGTTCCTTTCAATGTGTAACCACTGCCAAAAGACAAAGAAAAACTTATTAAAATACCCCAGAACAGAGCGCCGACCCCAAGGTTTATCGGTTGGGGGGTAGGTGGGGGAAGAAAAGTATTGGTTCCTCGCTAAATATGTATCAACAACTGGGAATGTTTTGTTAATTTTAGTCCCACAACATGTGTTATTATCACTGTCAAATGATCAAGACAGCTGCTGCACTGGTGTAGCAGTGATGTTAGGTTATGAATATTCATCCCAGCTCCTTGAATGAAGTAACACTTAGTGTAACAAATGGCTAGCCAGCTGTTGGGACACAGACCATGTCTGCGAAGGGGAGAGAGCCACCATATCCACCCCACACCTTGCCGATCGCTCCTTTTCGGCACGAACCATGCTTTGATTGTGTCTGTCGGGAGGATGTGAAACTCGCAGCCCAAACATGCCTTTCAACCCCTTAGTGAAATCATTCTTGTTTTTTTTTCCTCGCTAATCACCTCCCATTATTCCCCAGCCCGGTTATGTGTCCAAGTTATTGTAACGGTAATAACACCTACACAGCAGGTTAATATATAAACTGCGTCGCTTTCTGAAACGAGACTTGTGGCTTTTTTTTAATTATTGTGCTCACGGGGATGTGAATGCGCTGCCCGGACGTGTGGTGGAGGCAGGTTCAATCGAGGCTTTCAAGAGGGCGTTAAATGATTATTTCAATAGAAACAGTGCGCAGGGTTACGGGGAAAAAGGCAGGAGAGTTAAAATGCTCAGAGAGCCAGTGCAGGCCCGATGGGCTGAATGGCCTCCTTCTACACCCTAACAAGTCTGCGATTCTGTGATGTGGGCGTCGCTGGCTATAGGCCAGCATTTACTGCCCATCCCTAACTGCCCCTTGAGAAGGCGGTGGTGGGCTGCCTTCTTGAGCCGCTGCAGTCCATGTGGTGTAGGCACACCCACAGTGCTGTTAGGGAGGGAGTTCCAGGATTTTGACCCAGCGACAGTGAAGGAACGGCCGATATATTTCCAAGTCAGGATGGTGAGTGGCTGGGAGGAAACTTGCAGGTCATGGTGTTCCCATGGTGCCTGCTGTCCTTGTCCTTCTAGATGGTAGAGGTCGCATGTTTGGAAGGTGTTGTCAAAGGAGCCTTGGTGAGTTTCTGCAGTGCATCTTGTAGATGGTACACACACTGCTGTTACTGTGCGTCGATGGTGGAGGGAATGAATGTTTGTGGATGTGGTGCCGATCAAGCGGGGCTGCTTTGTCCTGGATGGTGTCAAGCTTCTTGAGTGTTGTGGGAGCTTCACTCATCCAGGCAAGCGGGGCATATTCCATCACACTCCTGACTTGTGCCTTGTCAATAGTGGACAGGGGAGTCAGGAGGTGAGTTATCTGCAGCAGAATTCACAGCCTCTGACCTGCTCTTGTAGCCACAGTATTTATATGGCTATCCCAGTTCAGTTTCTGGTCAAAGGTAACCCTCCAGGATGTTGATAGAGGGGGTTTCAGTGATGGTAATGCCATTGAATGTCATTTATGGAGCAACCTTCAAAAGGTCAAGGTATCCTGAAGCACTTTACAACCAATGAAGTACTTCCTGGAGTCCAGCAACTGTCACCTTGGCTCTGTGACAGAAGACTGAGAGTTAACCCTACATCTGGCAACTGCTGCACACCCAGAGTGCTGGTGGAGCGCCGCACTGTCAGAGATGCTGCTATTCAGCTGAGACATTATACTGAATCCCTGTCTGCCTGTTCACTTGGTTCATGGTCCTGCTTGAAGAGTGGACAAGCGATGTCTTGGCCACGATCTCCCCCCTTCAAGAGCAGACTAACTGGTCATCCACCTCATCTGTGGGCCTTGCTGTGCACAGATTGGTGACTGCATGAAAACTGGCAGCGTATTGGTGACATCGGAGAGCGGGAGTGGGAAGCCTGTGGATTTTGTAGGAGAAGAAGAACTTGGAGGGATCAGGGATCCAAGATGTTGAGATCTTGGCAATGAGAGTGAGCAAACTGATTTCAACAGAGTGGGGATGCGGGGAGATGGATAGATGGGGAGGATGGAACATATGATGCTTAGAATCAACCAAGTAGGATGAACCATGTCCAGTTGATAGTCCATCATCAGTTAAAATCGGCAGTGTATAGATGACACCAGAGACAGCAAACAGAGTTTTTTTTGAAGAAGGTAAGGCAAGATGTTTGAAACCAAAGCAGAAGTTGGATAAGTACATGAGAGAGGAAGGAATAGAAGGATATACTTATCGGGAGATGAAGTAGGGCAGGAGGAGGTTCATATGGGGCTTTATTCAGTGGGGCAGAATGGCCTGCTGTCATGCTGCCAAGCCTGTGTAGCCCAGGAAATCTTTCATGGTTTATGCATGAAGATCTTGCAGCCGTCAGCTGCCTGCACATTGGATATTGTCTTCAGCGGCTAGACAATCCCACACGATTGGCACTATGCCCTCTCCCTGTGGAACATTAGCCCATGTGCCGTAATTCACCATTAGGAAAGTACCTCAAGGCTTGGTGCATCAATTCCAAATGGGACCACAGTGCAGTTCCACTGTTCGGGTACAAGCAGGGCATATTCAAGCACCCAAATCTCCAGAAGAATGAGATAAAGAGATAAAGGCTCATGTGGAGCATAAATGTCAGCAGGAATCAGTTGGGCTGAGTGGCCTGATCCTCTGCTTGTTAGCTCGATATGGAGAGTATGTGCAATGCTTACACTTTCTGGCAAAGGCCACTGCTTAGCGATCAGAAGCAGGAACCTTTTCCACCCCATCGACCTCATCCCAAGGAGGAAATTCCACCATTGCCCAGCCAGATGAGAGAAGCTAACTCGGGTAGGGGACGTGGCTTGGGATCAGCCCAGGATGAGCTGGGTAAAGATTTAGCAGCACAGCGTCTGGGAGCTCTCTGTATCCTATCATCCTGCAGGCATATGTGTTAATTTCCTGGGCATTGAAAGGGAAATAAAATGAGGCGTCAGTATCCTGGAGATCAATATTCCTGTCTGTAGAGGACATGGAAGGTCTTGTCTTAAAAAGGAGCCTCACTCTTCATAATTCAACTTTGGCATTATTTCTTTCTTCAAAAATGCAATTATTATTTTTTAATTGAAATCATGAGTGTGATGGGATACTCTTCACTTGCCTGGATGAGTGCAGCTCCAACAACACTCAAGAAGCTTAACACCATCCAGGACAAAGCAGCCTGCTTGTTTGGCACCCCATCCACAAGCATTCACTCCCTCCACCATCCACGCACTGTGTGTACCATCTACAAGATGCACTGCAGAAACTCACCAAGGCTCCTTAGACAGCACCTTCTAAACCCCTGACCACCACCATCTAGAAGGACAAGGGCAGCAGACACATGGGAACACCACCACCTGGAAGTTCCCCTCTAAGTTCCACACAATCCTGACTTGGAAATATATCGCCGTTCCTTCACTATCGCTGGGTCAAAATCCTGGAACTCCCTCCCTAACAGCACTGTGGTTCAAGAAGGCAGTTCACCACCACCTTCTCAAGGGCAATTAGGGATGGGCAAAAAACACTGGCCTAGCCAATGTTAATCTTGTAAATGGTGAATTTGAGGAATATTGGAGAAAATTGAATGAACATACAATTGGGCAATGCAGCTCCCTCTGTACCTGAACTCGATCCCTGCCAAGGAACCAAATTGTACGGAACAGGGAATCCCCAGCTTGGATTTACCTGCAGTCCAGGACAGCCATCTCCTGTGTCCCTGCATTGAGGATGGAGGAATAGCGGCCCAGAAATTGTGGGAAAATTAAGGGCCAGTTCGCATCATTGTTAGTTTAAAAAAAACAGTAGCAATTTGCAGGGAAGGGGAGAGAGAGAGAGAGAGAGACACACACACAAACATACTCCTCAAACTCTCTCACTAACTGTAAACTGCTGGACGAACCGATAAACACTTCCATCTCGCCCAGAGTCTCCTCATTGTGTGGCCTGAAATAGCTGGAGTGGTGCCATTAATGTGTGTTAATCTCACCACAGCCATTTGGGGCGAGTATTTCATGTTGTAAGGACCCTGTTAATGACATATTGTCCCTACAAGTCTCTCAACCTTAGAGGCCTACGAAGTGAAGAGTGAAAATCTGTAGTAAGGCCGGTAGTAAATTGCTCCTAGGGGTTTTTACAATATTCCATTTTCTTATACTAATTTTCTTTGCTGTCTCTTTTTGCTATCTCTCTTAAGCTGCTCTTTTCCCTCTGCTTCCCCTTCAGTATCTAATTGATCCCAATTTCTTCCCTGTTTGTGTACCCTGTTTCTTTCTATCCTTAAGGCTCCTTGTTTAATTAGATAGACCATTGGCCCAGATGTTCAGGAAGACCTAGATACCCTCTTGGTCTTGCTATGATATTAGCAATTCATATTGCCATTAATTTGTTGGACCCTGCATTCCTCCAACTCTGACCTCTTGCACATCCCCCATTTCCATTGCTCCAGGACTGGTGGCCGTGCCTTCAGCTACCTAGGCCCAAAGCTCTGGAATTCCCTCACTAGAGCTTCCCTTTCCTCTACCTCTCTTTTGCCTTTTAAGGCATTCCTTAAAACCTCTCTCCTCGACCATGATTTGGCCCGTCTGCCCTCACATGTTCTTATGTGGCCTGGTATCAAATTTTCTATGCTGTGCTCCTATGAAGCATCTTGGGGCATTTTATTACATTCAAGGCACCAATAGAGGAGATGGTGGCATAGTGCTAAAGTCACTGGGCTAGTAATCTATTGGCCTGGGCTAATGCTCTGGGGAGCACAGGTTCAAATCCCACCATGGCAGTGGATGGGATTTAAAATCAATTAACAAATCTGGAATTATGAACCAGTCTCTGGAATTATGACTGTGAAACCATCATTGATTGTCATAATGACTCATCTGGTTCACCAATGCCCTTTAGAGAAGGAAATCTGCCATGCTTACCTGGTCTGGTCTATATGTGACTCCAGACTCACAGCGATGTGGTTGACTCTTAAATGCCCTCTGAAACAGCCAAGCAAGCCGCTCAGTTCAAGAATAATTAGGGATGGGTGACAAATGCTGGCCTTGCCACCGATGCTCACACCCTGTGAAAGATTGAAAAAAATTACAGGTTTTTGTTGTTGGGAAGAAAAACAGCCAATTATCTTCCTACATTCTGCTTCGATTGGTTCCAACCAAAGTGGGAAACAGCAACTCAAGTCCTGCCTTCATCCATTCATTCAATCTTGGGCAAAACGACTGCAAAGGATCAAAGCCAATAGTGCTGGACACCAAGGCCTTAGAGAGTAGATGGGAAGATAAATGAAGATAAGAAATTCTGATGAGCCATCGCACTCTAAGAGGACTGACTGGTGGTGGCAAGCCCCAAGAATGTGCAACCTATAAAAAACTCATAAAGACCTGGTGCAGTCATCAGCAAGAGAGTGGATGGGTTTGAATGTTGACCAGAAGAGATGTCAGCCACGGATCAGTGGGTAGTACTCTTGCCTTGAAGACAGAAGCTGTGGGTTCAAATCCCACTTCAGGATTTGAGCACAAAAAATCGGGACTGACACTCCAGTGAGGGAGTGCTGCACTGTCAGAGGTGCCAATTTTCAGGTGTGATATTAGCCCAAATTGCTGCTTAACCTCTGACGTGGATGTAAAATATCCCATTGTGCTCTCTCAAAGAAGGGCAGGGTGTTATTCCTGGTCAATATTTACCCCTCAGTCAACATCACATCAGATTATATCATGTTGCTTTTTATGGGAGCTTTCAATGTGCAAATTGGCTGCTGTGTTTCCTACATTACATCAGTAGCTACACTTTTAAAGGTATTCCATTGGCTGTGAAGTTCTTTGGAATATCCTGCAGTTGTGAAAGACGCGATATAAATACAAGTTTTTCTTTGCTATGAAGAAGCAGTAGGGTGTGAACAAGAGTGAGACTGCCTCAGGGAAGCCCTAAGTTAATAAAGGAAAAGAGAGGCGACGAATATGTGGTGTGTAGTTTTGGTCTTTACAGTTAAAGAAGGATATACTTGCATTGGAGGCAGTACAGTGAATGTTCTCTAAATTGGTCCCTGGGATGGGGGGGGTTGTCCAATGATGAGAGGCTGAGTAAATTGGGCCGATATTCTCTGGAGTTTAGAAGAATGAGAGGCGATCTCATTGGAACGTACAAGATTCTAAAGGGGCTTGACAGGGTGGACGCTGAGAGATTGTTTCCGCTGGTCGGGGAGTCTAAAACACGGGGGTACAGTCTCAGGATAAGGGGCCGATCATTTAGGGCTGAGGTGAGGAGAAATTACTTCACTCAAAGGGTTGTGAATCTTTGGGATTCTCTACCCCAGGGGTTTGTGGATGCTCCATCATTGAGTACATTTAAGGCTTGGCTAGACAGATTTTTGGTCTCTCAGGGAATTAAAGGATATGAGGAGCGGGCGGGAAAATTGAGTTGAAGCCCAAGATCAGCCATGATTGTGTTGCATGATGGAGCAGGCCCGATGGGCTGAATGGTCTACACCTGCTCCAGGAGATCCACAAAGTATCAGCAAGAAAATGGCCTCATTCTACAAGCAGGAAAATGACAGTAAGCAGGAATCCGGACTTCTGAAAGCTGCATCTGAATTCTTCCTGTAATTCACTCCCCAATATTCATTGCAATGGGGCTTGGAGCTGTGTCGTGGGATGATAACAGACAGTCACTACAGTGGCACCAGGCTCAACCAATCAAATGCGAGAAGGCTCTGAGGGAAGGCCAAAAGTTGACTCAATGCAACAGGAAACAAATCATCCAGGGGACAGGAAACGTGAGTAGCTGTCACATACCCCTTACTGGGCAAAGTGCAGGATGGCAGGAAGGCTTTTGTGGTGCACTGGGGGTGGGAGGGAAGATGGAAGGAAGTGGACTAAGATGAACGTTTAAAAAAAAGAGAAATATGAGACACACAGGATATACAGCACAGAAACAGGCCATTTGGCCCAACCAGTCCATGCCAGCGTTTATGCTGCACTCAAGCCTCTTGCCCTTGAGTCCTCTTCCCATCTAACTATCAGCATAACCCTCTATACCCTTCTTCCTCATGTATTTATCTAGCTTCCCCTTAAATTCTTCTATTCTGTTTTCCTCAACTCGTCCCTATGGCAGATAGTTCCACATTGTAACCACTGGGTAAAGAAGTTCCTTCTGAATTCCCTATTTGATTTCCTGGTGACTATCTTATATTGATGGCCTCTAGTTTTGCTCTTCCCCACAAGAGGAAACGCTTGCCCCGCCTCAACTCTATCAACTGTCCTCGTGTCCAAGTGTCCTCGGCCCAACCATCTTCAGCTGCTTCATCAATGACCCTCCTTCTATCATAAGGTCAGAAGTGGGGATGTTCGCTGATGATTGCACAATGTTCAGCACCATTCGTGACTCCTCAGATGCTGAAGCAGTCCATGTCCAAATGCAGCAAGACCTGGAGAATATCCAGGCTTGGGCTGACAAGTGGCAAGTAACATTTACACTACACAAATGTCAGGCTATGACCATCTCCAACAAGAGAGAATCTAACCATCACCCCTTGACATTCAATGGCATCACTATCACTGATTCCCCCACTATTAACAGTCTGGGTCTTATCATTGACCAGAAACTGAACCAGACTAGCCATATTATTACTGTGGCTACAAGAGCAGGTCAGAGGCTAGGAATTCTGCAACGAGTAACTCACCTCCTGACTCCTCAAAGCCTGTTCACTATCTACAAGGCACAAGTCAGGAGTGTGATGGAATGCTCCCCACTTGCCTGGATGAGTGCAGCTCCCACAATACTAAAGAAGCTTGACACCATCCAGGACAAACCAGCCATAAACATTCACTCCCTCCCCACTGACGCACAGTAGCAGCAGTGTATACCATCCACAAGATGCACTACAGAAATTCACTATGGCTCCTTAGACAGCACCTTCCAAACCCACGACCACTACTATCTAGAAGGACAAGGGCAACAGTTAGATGTGAACACCATCACCTGGAAGTTCCCCTCCAAGTCACTCACCATCCTGACTTGAAAATATATCACCTTTCCTTCACTGTCGTTGGGTCAAAATCCTGTAACTCCCTCCCTAACAGCACTGTGGGCGTACCTACACCACAGGGACTGCAGCGGTTCAAGAAGGCAGCTCACCCACCACCTTCTCAAGGGCAACTAGGGATGGGCAATAAATGCTGGCCCAGCCAGCGACGCCCACATCCCGTGAATGATTAAAATAAAATGGCAGGCATGCATCATTCTTTCCCTCACAACTCCTTTCTAGCTCACTCCTACCTGTGAATAATGGATCTTTCAGAATCATTGGGGTCATAATTGGGAGCACACAAGCTCTGAGTTGTATTCTGAGGCCACAGATTCAACTTCCAAACTCTACATATTCCTAAAGTCAGATTAGGCATCTGTCCAACTCCAGGTTATCCACTTCAAAATAAATCAGCATGAGGAGAACGAAACTACATTCTCCCCCTGACCGTGACTGTTCCTGCCCTGTCTGCCATCTATAGCTGCAGACTATTCAGCAGAGTACGGGTTAAAAGTGAACTGTTTTGTAGTGTGATTTGCTCTCCGCAAGAAGCTTCCATATTCAGACGCATTGTCTATTTTTGTCTTGAAACACAAAAAGAAAACAAACCAGACTAGAAAGTGGGAAAGAAAATATTCATCCAAAGCCATAGACTCACCATCCAATACGCTCCAGCCGAGATGTCATAGCAGAGCTGTTATTTCATACAAGGTTTTCCTTAGCATCATTCTGCCAGCAACTTAATCCAACATTTGACTCCACATGAGAGAAAGGAAGACAGAGAGAGAGAGAGAGAGAGAGAGGGGGACTCAAAATAGAGAGCAGGAGACAAAGGGAGAGAGGGAAGGATAGGCAACGTCCAATGGGCAAATTATCTGCACATCTGCCATGTTGGACCACAAATTGATCAATCCTTGGCATATGGGTCCTTGGGCACAGCATCTTTGACAATGCAGCCTAACTCACACATTCAAAAGCTTCACACACACACACACACACACAAAAAATAGATAAGAAGGAAGTGAATCATCAGCAACACATCAGGTAAAACATTACCAAAAAAATTGCATAGATTGAAAGAAAAAAATAAGACCAAGGAAATAACAATTACCAAATACTTCAGCCAAGTGTGTGCTATTTTGAAAGGCAGCAGGACAGTGACAAAGGTCCAGACTGGCATACAATCGCCACTGGCATTAGATTTGTAAGAACATCTGTAAACAGAAACAACAAGGTTGGAATTGCTTAGCCTAGCATGCACTGAAATGCGTGCTTTGATTTCAGCTCCAGAACAGTGTCTAATTTCTTTTAAACAACATGTACAAAAAAACACTTCCGAAAATAACAGAAGTGTCCACTCTCCCTCACCCACCCAAGAAAGCTCTGTCAGGAGGTCAGGGTGTGTTTAATCCAACAGTATAAGTAACCAGGGGGAACCTTGAGCAGTTAAAACACTCTCATAGTGTCAGCAAAAAAAAAACATTTTTTGAACCCATCCCTCATTAACAACAACTGAACACCTTAGTTAATTTTACATTTCTCAGTTAGAATTTTGTTTTTGCCATTTCTGTTGCTAAAAGATAAAACTGTTTTATTTACATTTTCTTTGCTATTTTTTTTCTCCATTTATGGATCCCCCCTCGGTCATTTGCAGGATAATTTGCTGCCTCGCATTGTTTTCCTATTTTTATGTAGCTCCCCTTTTATTTTCAGGGATCCTTCCACATCAAGACTTCTCCTTGATGAAATTCCAATGTACTTACTGGCCCAGCTGAGGCATTGGAATGGATTAGTGCAGGAATAAGATCTCCCTCTCTCTTCATTCATTTCCTCTTGCAAATATGTACGACCCTCCAACATGGAAGGCAGGTAGACCCTACCTACTCCGATCTCCACCAATCTCTAACTTGGAAGGTTGCCACCTATCTGCTATTCACTGGGCCATTGACTATTTCCAACTCTTTCCCTATGTGCATCACCCTCCCAACACTCCTCCAGTATTGAGGGAGATCCTACAACCATCTCGACCCTACTCCCTGGAACACCCCCCCTCAATCTCCTTCCCTTTCTAATTCTCTCCCCACCTTTGAAACACGCCACAAAACCTAACCCTCAAACTCTACTATTACTGTTTGATGTCTGCCCATTGTTAAGCATCTTTGGAATGCTTCACTGTATTGAGGCCAATGCAGTCGCTGTTGGATAAACCTGATGAGATATGGGGTTGAGGCCCAAGGCTGGCTTGAAATGGAAAAGCAATTTATGATTTGGGGGTGTTAAATTTCTGTATGTTTCTCTCATCAGCAAACCATGATGCCACCCTAAATTCATGCCCACCCGGTTTGGACCTCCCTGCCATCAACCATTGGAAAAAATACAAGAACAGTGGAAAGAAAAAAGAAACTGGGATTGGTTTATCATTGCAGAGGCAAAAGGCTGACTTGCTAACATTTATTGAGGTGTTTACCGTTTGAGTTGAAGCCCATGGGTTAAAAGGGGCAATAGCAACACACACACAAAATTGGTTAAGGGGTAGATTGTGCTGAATGGCTGTGTTTCAGGCTGGAGAGAGGCGTCCAGTGGAGCTCCCCAGGGCTCAGTAATAGGAGCATTGCTGTTTTTGATGTACATTCATGACTTGGGCTTGGAGGCACAGGGTACTATTTTGAAATTTGCAGATGACCTGGAACTTGGAAGCGTAATAAATTGACAGAGGTAGCAGAGGACAGGCTGGAGGAACAGGAGGCTGCAGGGCAGATTAAATTCGACACAGGCCAGGTGACATATTTTGACAGGAAGAATGAGAAGAGACAATGCGATATTAAAGAGGGAGCAAGAAAAAAAGACCTTGGGGGCGGCAGGATAGATTAGCAAAGCAGTTAATAGAGCATTTGGAACCCTGGGCTTTCTAAATAGAGGCAGAGGCCGGGATTTTTCGGCCCTGCCATGGGTGGGGCCTGTCGCGGGAGAATCGGCGGCCCAGGTAAAAGTCCATTGACTTCCGGGGGGAGCGGACTATCCCAGCAGCTGCTGGGGCCAGAAAATCCCACCCGTAGAGTACAACATTGGGGAAGGTTCGCTGAAGCTTTATGAGATACTAATTCATCCCCAGCTGGAGTATTGTGTTCAATTCTGTCCACGCTTTAGGAAGCACACGAAGGCTTTGGAGAGGGAATCATGATCGTTCCAGCGAGGAGGGGTTACAACGAGGGTGATGGGTTTGAGGAGCAGGGGGTTGTTCCCCTTGGAGCAAAGAAGGTTAACCGGAGATTTGATAGAGGTGTTTAAAATTATAAAGAGTTTAGATAGCGTAAAGAAATAAAACTGTTTCCAACGGTTGAAGGGTTGCTAACTAAAGGAGCCAATCTCAATGGTCGGCAACATGAGGAAAAGCTTTTACCTAACAAGTGGTCAGGATTTGGAAAGCACTGCCTGGTAAAGATCCAAAAGTAGCCTTCAAAAAGGGAATTTGATAAACACTTGAAGGGAAAAAAATTGCAAGGATATGGGAAAAGAGCAGAGGAGTGGGACTGACTGCATTGTCCTTCAAAAGAGCCAGTGCAGACTCAATGGGCTGAATGGCCTCCTTCTGTGCTGTACTATTCCATGGGTCTACCATTCTAACTGGTTCACCCATCTGTTTGAAAAGCAGAATACCGCAGATGCTGTAAGTCTGAAATAAAAAACAAATAATGGCTGGAAATACACTGCAGGTCAGGCAACGTCTGTGAAGAGACAGAGATAATGTTTCAGGTCGATGACCTTTCATCAGAACTGGCAAAAGTTGGAGATGTAATAGGTTTTGGGCAAGGGGTGGGTGGGGACAAGGACAAAAGGGAGGTCTGTGCTGGGTGGAAGACAGGAGAAAGTGAAAGACAGAAGAGTTAGTCTTTTAAAATTTCATCCCTTGTGGGCACTGCCCTTTAAGTTTTATTGTTGAGTTGATAGCTTTCACTGAAGTTGCCAAACTCCCTCATGGCATACGGGTAAAAGAAAAAAAATAAAAATCCTGATTCTCCAAGATATCACCCGGTTTTATAAAATTACATGTTGAAATACAAACTGTTGTTGTGCTGAGTGGAATTGTAGCATTTAATTAAATACCTTTAAAGGATTATCATGCAAGGAGAGAAAATATTTTTTTAAAACGCTATTACGAATTTAAGAATGAATTAAGGGGATTTTTGTGAGCCAAGTTCTTTTGTAAGAAATTTAAAACATAGGTTTATTCTTGTGCACTTCTATTAACATTACATTATGGTCAAGAGGACAATGGGACTGAATTGTTGGGATTCATACATTTTGCATGTTCTGTGCGCCTGCCATTTTATGCTTCTTTTCCACCTTTTATCTTGGTCAGTCTCTCCCCTGCACTCGCTCCCATTTCCCCCCTCCCTACACCACATCGCTTGCTGCAAAGCCGAGACAAAGGACGGGCAGGCAGCCTGCTCCGAGATCCCTGCCAATGCCACTCTGCGCCAGCCCAACTTGGTGCCAACCCAGTGGCCAAATGAGACTGAGCTAGGCTGCGGGCAAGTTCTCAAACAACATGCTGCACGATCAAGCCGACCAACGCTTTCTGAGTGCTGAGACTGCGACAGAGAAAGCAAAAGGAGGTTTTACAAAGGTGCAGAGGGAGCATAGTGGGTGGCAAACGATTTTCAGTGTAGGCAAGTGCAAAGGTGGTGCATTTTCGGAAGGAGGAAGCTCCTTCTTGGATAATAACAGTCCAAGTGGGACAGAGGAGCAGATGGATCATTGGATGGAGGTTCGCAGGTCATTAAAAAGATAGCGGACACATGTTAATAAAAGCCAGGAAAGAAATGCGAACAAAGCACTAAAGCAGACAGGCCTAATTGCAGCCTCATGTACACACATTTTCCAGCACAGATCACAGGATAGTGAGCAGAAGCGGGAGACCAGGACAATTTTTCCTCTTCAGACCCAGGAACGGCGAAGCCAAGGTCCTGCATATTTTACTGGTCTCTTAACATAAATCAGTCAACAATATGCAAAGTACTGACTCGGCTGATGTAGTTTTATATGTTATGCTTCACTGCAAATCTTGCCCTCCCAGTACTGACAGAACCCGTGTGAAAAAGCAAAGTACCCTGAGCATATGTAGAGCGGACGGACTCGAACCAGACGCTCACTGCTCTAACCAAACCGTTTAACAAAATAACTAGCCAACCAGCAATCGCACTTCATGTTGACCAGACTGATCAACTAACCTAATAAATACGTCCAACCTGCCGCACAGCTACCCAATTAACCCATTAAATAGCCATCATGCTGAGCAAAAGACTCCAATAACCTTGATTTTAAAATTCTCGTCCTTGTTTTCAAGTCCCCCTTGTCCCCCTCCTCCAGCCCCAGGACCCTCCGAGATATCTACGCTCCCCTAATTCTGGCCTCTTGAGCAACCCCACTTTTAATCACTCCACTACTGGCCACACCTTAAGTTGCTGGGCCCCAAGCTCTGGTTTCCCTCCCTACACCTCTCTGCCTCTCAACCTCGGTTTCCTCCTTTAAGACACTCCTTCAAACCTACCTCTTTGACCAACCTTTTGGCTATCTGTCCTGATCTCTTTTTATGGGCTGCGGCGCCATATTTTGTTTTACAATGCCCCCCGTGAAGCATCTTGGGGCATTGTATTCCATTAAAGGTGCTATGTAAATGTAAGTTGTCGTTGTTGTTGTTGTTGACGAGGAAATGCGGCGGCCAAATAACTCCATTGCATTAACCCACCGATTCTATTTGAGCAACCTGTCTATTCATCAGATCCTATAGCCACTTAAAAAAAAATCCAACAGCTAACAACTCTACTAACCACGCTTATTGAACGAGGGTCACTGACTAGCAACCGTTAACCAGCCTTTTCAGTAACCAGCAACTGACAAAACGGCCTCTAGGGCTGCTGAACAGGAAAGAAAAATGATGCAATATCAGAGACTGCTCTGAAGTAAACAGAGCTGCAGTGACTCTGTCCAACAGAGTGCACATGCTGTGCAGAGAACACCCACTACATGCCAAACATATGGAGTACCCACAGTAACAGCACACTTCCAACCAAAATAACACTGTGGGATCAAGAGCCTATTGTGGTGTAGAATGAAGCCTGGTTATTAAAATAACACTGCAATCAGAAACTGCTCCACATAAACGTTCCTCCTTGTCTGTGCTTGAGGAGATTTTTAAGGATGTTGCCTCTTCCACCATGGTGTTGCAGGCTCTTCCCTTCCCCCCCCCTCCCCTCCCCTCCTGAAGAGACCATGGAGGCACTGCCATTGGCATCATCAGCCCCTCTGATGTCCCATCCAATTGGCCTTAGCTCCTGTGTGAGGAGATTTATTTTCACGCAGGGCTGATCCTACTCTCGCCCAGAAGAGGCAGTCTCACACCCTGTGGGTTTGACACCGCTAATTCCAGCGCCGTCTCGAACCAGGTTCAAAAAGTGGTCAGATATGTCACTGGAACCTCTGTGCACTTTCAAACCTTAAAATTTCGAGAGCATGCAGACGCTCCCTTCCACACCAGATTGCATCTTACAGCACAGAAGGACAACGTTCAACCTGTCAGCCCTGTGCTAGCTCAGCTATCCAATTGAAACCCACACCCCCAATCCCTTCCACATAATCCTGCAAATTGGTCTTTGTCGAATGCGTGTCCAATTGCCTTTTCAAACTTCCTGTGGAATCTGATTCCAGCACACTTTCGGGTAGTATTTAAAATCGTAAAACCCTCATGAAAATTATTCTCTTCATTTCCCCCTCTAGCTCTTTTCCCAATTGTTTTTAAAAAGCCTCTGATTACCAATGCCTCTCCCAATCAGAGTCCACTTGCCAACGAATCTTCTCTTGCAGTATAAATTGTTGTTCCATTTGAGATTTGGTATTCTTGCATCTGTCCTGATGAGTGCAAGACGAAAAGCTTTAAGAGCTTGTCTCTTTCTTTTTCAGCAAGACTCAAAAATATACGTCAATCTAAAAATTTATAAAAGTACTCTTTCAACACAATACGTGGCAACCTGAAGTGCCTCACTCCACTTACAATTACAGGTTATATTTACAAGGTACATTTACATTTCATGTCAAACATTCACTGGAACAAACAGCCTGAGGGGTTTACACGGGTTCCAGCCCCACTGTGTACCATGGTGGGAGGGCCTTAGACTGTGGCCTTTCCTCACTAAGCCCTTGCAGTGGGGGCCCTAAGGTTTATTGCATGTAGTCCTGGACCTTGGAGTGTGCCAATCGGCAACACTCAGCAATGGGCTGCTCTTGGCGCTGGGAGACCAATAAGTTTCGGGCAGACCAAAAAGCGTCTTTCACCGAGTTAGTGATCCTCCAGCTGCAGTTGGTGTTTGTTCTCGGTGTGTGTGTCCCTGGGAACAGCCCGTAGAGCACAGAGTCCTGCAGAACTGCTGGGCGTGAACCACAACAAAAACCACTGTGTCTCTCTCCAGACCTTCTTTGCAGAGGCACCTTGCAAAAGGAGGTGGGCAATGGTCTCTCACTCACCGCAGCCACCTCAAGGACAGCCGCAGTGGCGCTGACCCAACTGGTAGCTAAGCTACAAAAAGCACAGTGGCAGAGATCTGCTTGGCTGTCGATCCCGGTTTAGCAGGTGAGGGCTGCCTGCCTACCCTACACCTCAGAGCGAGCATCTTCCTGTTAGGAGTAGCAATGCTTTGTGAAATGCACAAAATGTTGCTTCTGAGAAATCAATTATTTTTTCCTATGATTTTCGAGTTGTTTTGTTCCCTTCCTTTCTGTCTCCAAGCCATATCTCTTTTCACACAACAGAGAGAAGGAGACAGGCAAGCAGCCTGGTACAAAATCTCTGCCAGCCATGTTCTGCAGCCAACCCAACTGGTGCCTTCCTCAATGGTCCAACAAGATTATATTAGGCTCCAGGCAATTTCTCAACAACATGCTATGCAAAATCAAACTACACAACAGCGATAACTTGCATTTATATAGAGCTTTAATGTACGAAAACGTGGCAAGGTGGCTCACCGCAGCTTCATCAAATAAAATCTGACGCTGAGCCACTTAAGGAGTTATTAGGGCAGGCGACCAAATGCTCGGTCAGAGAGATAGGTTGTAAGGAGGGGCTTAAAAAAAAGGGGGAGAGAGAGATTTAGAGAAGGAATTCCAGATCTCAGGGCCTGGGGAGCTGAAAGCAGCACCGACAGTTGTGGGGCAAAGAAAAGCTAAGAGGCGCGCGATGCCAGAATTGAACTAGCGTAGAGATCTTGGAGGGTTATAGGGCTGGAGAAAGGTACAGACATAGGGACCCGCGAGGCCATGGAGGGACTTGAAAACAAGGGGGCGCAACCTTTATCTCTCAACCAAAAGAGTATCTGGTGGCTAATCTCAGTGCTGTTTGTGGGAGCTTGCTGGGAGCAAATTGGCTTCCATGTTTCCCGGCAGCAATGGGTACACTTCAAAAGTATTTCATTGGTAGTGAAGTGATTTGGGTTAGTCCTGAGGAATACAAAAGTTGCTATATATATATATATATATATGCATGGAAGTTCTTGCCCAACCATCGTAAGCCTGCGGCCTTGCCAACAGCACCTTACCAGCCAGCCGCTTAAAAGCCAAAAGGCCTGCACCAGCATTGCACAGCTCTCCAAGGAACGGTGCAATTGGAGATCTTAGCATCGATCACAAGTTGCAGGGGGTAGAGGGTGGGGGGCAGTGGATGGGAAGAGGTGTGGGGCAGGACTGGAAGATAACAGAATGAATAAGTTGTAGACAAAATGTCATCATAAACATGTGTTATTTTTCCCTGCCATGTATGAGCTTAAAGCAGAGAAACTGGAAGAAGAAATTGTCCTTCCAGGAGTCGTGGATGTCGTTATTTGGAGACATACATAGAAACTAACAATTGCACGGTGTTCAGTGTTATTCAAACCCTTCAGATACCGAAGCAGTCCATGACTGCATTCAGCAAGACCTAGACCGTACTCAGGCTTTGGCTGATAAGTGGCAAGAAACATTTATGCCACACAAGAGCCAGGATATGGCCAGCTCCAGCAAGAAGAAATCTAACCATCTCCCGTTAATGTTCAATGGCATTACCATCTCTGAACACCCCACCATAAAACTTCCTGGGGGTTACCATTGGTCAGAAACTTAACTGGACCTGCCATATGAATACCATAGCAACAGGAGCAGGTCAGTGACTGGAGGCGGGATTTTCCACTCCCATTTGCGGCGGGGGGTCATAGTGGGCTGAAGCGGAAAATATCGGGAAATCGCAAAAATCAGTTCCGTGTTGTCGTAAAACCAGTTTGAGATCGCCCGCTCCACCCATCGACGGAGGGCTGCGTTTCCCAACACCGTGCATCGGGAAGCTAATTTTAATACATTAGCATCTCATTATAAGCCCTGCTCGCTGGAATCATCCTCCCCGGCCTGGATCATCCGGGTGTGCCGATGTTTTTCACAACTATACATAAGCAACATGCATCTGGTGAGCTGCACTTCACTCAGGACTTTGAGGTCTGTTTGCCTAACTTGCTTCGGGCAGCACTCGCAGTCATCAGCGCCAGGCTTCACAGGCAGCACCACATCACTTTTAGGGGGGTCTCACGGGCAGGTCTCTACCCACCAGACCAGCCGTAAGGCGGGGGTGGCTTTTCACCAGCTGCAGGACTAGGGCTTGCTGGGGGAAGGGGGAGAAGTGGCCTCAGGCAAGGGAGAGGCTGCAGGGTGAGGGCTGTACTGGGGAAGGGGGGTATCCCAGGGTGTGTGTGTGGATACACATGTTGATCTGTGCAAGTGGCCTCAAGATAATGAGGCCTGAGGAGGCAGCCTCCAGAGGAGATGAGGCCAGATGGGGATGTGAGGGTGCGTGTGAGAGAGTGAGTGGTGATGTCCCTTGAGCTGGCAGTGAGTGAGATGCCAGTGAATGTGTGATGGGCTTGTGAGTGGGTGAGTTTAGAGTGATGAGATGGTTGCCTTACCCTGGTGGCATTGATGAGATCATTCCTCCTCTTTCTGCACTGGATGGTGAACCTCTTCTGTTCAGCATTGGCACTGACCACCACTGCCACCGCCTCCTAAGCTGGAGTGGTGAGATTGCTGGACCTCCTGCGGCCAGAGTGGGGGATGGAGGACATCATGGTGGGGCCTCCAAAAGGCATTCCAGTGACAGGTCACTGAACTCTTCTTAGCTTTCAGGGCCATGTCTTCACTGGAGCAGCCCTGGGCTACAAGGATTGAGAATTGTGTGCGCGGCTGCAGTTTAGATTTGGTACCCAGAGGGGGGAAACGGTGTGGCAGGCGACTGAGAGGCTGTCCCACCAGCAAGACGGCCAGTTTCCTGTGGCTGCATCATTAATGAGGCGGGAAGTACAGAGCAAAATTGCAACCAGCAGCACAAACATCTTTCTCACCACCCCACCCCCCACCGTACTTAGTGCAATTCAGGGAAAATTCCGGCCTGGGAATTCTGTGGTGAGTAATTCCACCATCCACAAGGCACAAGTCAGGAGTGTGATGGAATACTCTCCATTTGCCTGGATGAGTGCAGCTCCCACAACACTCAGAAGTTCAACATCATCCAGGACAAAGCAGCCCCGCTTGATTGGCACCCCATCCACCACCTTCAACATTCACCATCAACACACAGTGACAGCAGTGTGTGTATCATCAGCAAGATGCACTGCGGCAACTCTCCAAGGCTCCTTTGGCAGCACCTTCCAAACCTGCAAACTCTACCCCTAGACGGACAAGAGCAGCTGCCACATGGGAACAACACTACCCACAAGTTCCTCTCCAAACCATGCTGACTTGGCACCATATCGCCATTCCTTTACTATCGCTGGGTCAAAATCCTGGAACTCCCTCCCTAACAGCACTGCAGGTGTACCTACACCACATGGACTGTAGCGGTTCAAGAAGGTGGCTCACCCCCACCTTCTCAAGGGGGCAATTACCGACGGGCAATAGACGGCAGCCTTGCCAGCGATGCTCACATCCCAAGACCAAATTTTTTCAATGTTGTTGAGGGATGCCCGTGTGTCCATCTAAGCTTGGGCTTTCTTTCTTTGTTTAACTGACCTCCGCTGAGGTCTGATTTTTTTTGGCATGAATTCATTAAGTTGACTTTGTTGTTACACCCACTTGTGGAGTTGGCACAGTGCGGAGGTGAAATATGGATCTGTGCCGAGTCACGTTTCATTTCATTTATAACAATAACAGAGTTCCCCATATTTGGGATTTTAATATAATGTACTAATCAACGTGGGAAGCTGGTCTAATTGTCTTCAATCGTAGGACAGTTTTATTCTGAGAATGTGGAAGCTGTTCCCCAGTTGCTTAGGCGCTGGTGTAGAGTACCAGGAAACAACAACAACTTGTATTTATGTATCACCTTCAGCATAATTACCCGTCGCACGGGGCATTAGAAAACTCAATATCACTCCAAGCCAGAGATAAGGAGCTATGAGGGCAGGTGATCAAAAGAATGGTGAAAGAGTTGGATGTTAAGGAACATCCTATTGCAGGAAAGAGGGGCAGAAAGGAGGAGCGTCTTAACGAGAGAATTCCAGAGCTTCAGATCTGAAGGCTGATGATGGAGCAATGAAAATCCAAGGGGCTCAAGAGGCCGGGATTCGAGTCGCATAGGTATCTCGGAGGGTCGTGGGGTTGGTAGTAGGCAGGGAGAGGGAGAGAGAGAGAGAGAGAGCCCAGTCCATATGAAACAAGAGGAGAAACATTAGGAATCATGGAAAAACAAACCTACAGTGCTCTTCACCACCAAATATAATGTAGGAAACGCAGCTGCCAATCGATGCACAGCAAGATCCCATTAACAATAATGTGATAATGACAAGATGCTCCGTTGTAGACAATTTTGGATGCAGGATAAATATTAACCAGGACATTTGGGATAACTCCACTGTTCTTTGAATAATATCATGGGGATCTTTTACATCCACTCAAGAAGGCAGACGGGTCCTCAGTTTAACATCTGATCTGAAAGGCAGCACCCCCGACAGTGCTGCACTCTCACAGGGCTGCAATTTATGATGTTATAGTCAGTGCTGTGCTGTCAAAAGGTTTCAATTCACAAAATCAGCTTAATGTTTCTGGAGTTAGATTCCCATTGAAGGGAACTGGACCCTGTACAGTTGGACTGAAATCCCTAGAACTACCTTTATTTTCATATTTTAAATATTTGTCATCTCTCCAGAGAAAGTGATTCCTGGTTTTTGAAAGGCATAATTACAGTCGGGTCCAAGGTGATGGAAAAGTTACAATTTCTGTGGCAGTGGTAGAACATACCCTCAGCAGTTCTTCTCACCCCGTATCCAGGAAATATATCAAACCCTTCCAACGCTTCATACCCCTGTCAGCCAATTCTAATTCCATCTCGGCCGCTAACTGCAGTGTGTTTCACACCCCAACCTGTGAAAGCCCCACTGAATGCTGGGTAGCCTTGCAGCTTGAATTATGACATCCCGCTGCACTTTCAGTATAACTTCTTGTTTTCATAGGTCACTGGCCCTAGGTTCCGCATTGCCAGCTTTCTAAGGGCTGTGGCCAGCTATGGTGTGTTGGCGCTGCAGGTTGGAGTTTGCCCACAGCGGCAATTTGCTTTGGCTAGTCCTTCTTCTTGACTTCTATGTCATGCAGCAAATGTTGGACACAAGGGCGAGCAGGAAACCTGCGTCCTCCACTTAGCTGCCAGGGTCTAAGATTTAATCCAAGAGTGATCGCTCAGTAGTTGCGGACGTAGGACAATGGCATAGGTTGAAATGCTCAAAAGCTAATTACCATTGATGTCACTGAAATAGTAATCGACACTTGAGAGAGAAGAACTGGAAGAAAATTAAAAAGAACTTGCATTTGTATATAACCTTTCACAACATCCCAAAGCCCTTTACAGCCAATGAAGTGCTTTTGAAGAGAAGTCCACTGTTGTAATGTAGGAAACACAGCAGCCAATTTGTGCACAGCAAGCTCCCACAAACACCAGCGTGACAATGGCCAGGTAACCTGTTTCAGGCAATGTTCATCGAGGAGTAAATTTTGACCGGAACTTCCCTGCTTTTTGACGAAGTAGCGCCGCAGAATCCAGCCTAAAGGCCAGGAAGGGCCTCAGTTTAACACATCCATTAGACGGCAGCCAGGATTTTCTAGCCCTGTCGTAGGCAAGGCAGATACCCCAGCCAGACGTTCCATTGACTTGCAACAGGACTGGAAGATCCCAGCAGCTAGCGGATGTAGAAAATCCCACCCAGCGCCTCTGACAGGGCAGCACCCCCTCAGGGTGTCAGTCTAGACAATGCAGGTTAGAATAGGGCTTGAACCCTTAAACGTTTGACTCAGAGACCAGAGTGCTACCAACTGAGCCACAGTTGACAAAGGACAGTACAAGGAGTTACTCAATATGGAGCCCGACAGTAAAAATCCCTTTTCCATCCCTCGATATCTTTGAATGGTTCCCTGACATCTAAAAACACAACTGCGTTTCCTAAACAATAGTTCACAGTGATGGTATCTGCAAATGTGCAATAATCTGGAATTTCTTAGAAATCAAATCAAAATCTCTTTATTTTAGCTATGTTAGAAAATGGAAAGCTCCAATTAGTTTGGCTTTGAGCTTGCTGCCTGGAACTCATTTGTGGGTTGTGCATAATTGAAAACCAATTGGACAACTGTCATCCAATTCCAGTTAGTCATTCTTCAAGAATGTACAAATGAATTTCAGGCCAGAGATACAGGTCGCAGATAGTACTCCAACACCGAGTGAAGGCTGAGGGTTGCTTTTGCAAGCAGAGAAAGACAAAAGGAGAGAGAGAGGGAGAAGGGGGAGAAAAAGAGGGAAAGAAGAGAGGAAAATGTAGGGGGAAGAGCAAATGAAAAGCAAGTAGCCAAGCAAGTCATGAGAAACAATTCCCATTCATCACATTGCACCTCAATCCACCTAGACATGACACATAACAATCAACAGCTTAAGGCAAATGCAGCAGCCGTGTCGCACAGCAAGATCCCATCAGCAATTGTGAAGCGCAGCAATGCCCCATGAGGACCAGTGTGTGTTAAATCATTTTTTAAAAAAATTTTCTGGGATCACATTCCTTCCTATCGCAAATGCGCCAAGTTAGTGCCTTCAACATTTGCATTGCCTTCTTCAGACTTTAATGAGCTTACTTTCCCCCCTATGATACGATGGGATGAATGTTGTATTGTTTCAAGCATCACCTTATTTTTCTTCGTGTCATGACGAGTCTTGAGTCGCTAACTGTCGCTGTGTTTCTAAATTGGGCTCTATTTTAGTGGTTTGCATTCTCCTCCTCTCCCACCCTTGCTCCTGACTCCCACCCACATCACATTCCTCTTCTCTCCCCCATCGTGTTAGAATTTATTAAGTAACTCCCATCTTCATCTCATTCCCACATTCCCTCCTTCTTAAACACAAAAGAATTAGGAGAATGAGTAGGTCGCCCAACCCCCTCGGATCTTCAGTAAGATCACAGGCAATCTCTGACTACAACTCTATTCTCCCATCCATTCCCTAGATCTCTTGCTTCCCTTAGTGTCCACCAATCTCTTGATTTTTCCACACCAACTTTCTGCGAGAGAACCGGATTGCCGCAAATATTCATCTGTAAAGGTTTTAGAGCTGAGGTGGAGATATTTGCATCTCACCTCAGGAACCAGAATTTGAATTTAGCCCATTTTTTTTATTCATTCACGGGATGTGGGCATCACTGGCTAGGCCAGCATTTATTGCCCATCCCTAGTTGCCCTAGAGAAGGTGGTGGGTGAGCTGCTTTCTTGAACCACTGCAGTCCATGTGGTGTAGGTACACCCACAGTGCTGTTAGGGAGGGAGTTCCAGGATTTTGACCCAGCGACAGTGAAGGAACGGCGATATATTTCCAAGTCAGGATGGTGAATGGCTTGGAGGGGAACTTCCAGGTGGTGGTTTTCCCATGTGTCTGCTGCCTGGTCCTTCTAGGTGGTAGCGATCGTGGCTTTGGAAGGCGCCGCCTAAGGAGCCTTGGTGAGTTCCTGCAGCGCATCTTGTAGATGGTACACACTGCTGCTACTGTGTGTCAGTGGTGGAGGGATTGAATGTTTGTGGATGTGGTACCAATCAAGCGGGGCTGCTTTGTCCTGGATGGTGTCGAGCTTCTTGAGTGTTGTGGGAGCTGCACTCATCCAGGAAAGTGGAGAGTATTCCATCACACTCCTGACTTGTGCCTTGTAGATGGTGGACAGGCTTTGGGGGGTCTTTGAATATCGTTAAGGCAGAGGTGGATCGATTATCGGTAAGCAAGGGGGTGATTGGTTATCGGGGGTAGGCAGTTGCAGATTTCAGGTTACTATCAGATCAGCCATGATCTTATTAAATGGTGGATCAGGCTCGAGGGGCTGAATGGCCTACTCCTGGCTCCTTGTTCATATGTTTGTATGTAACCTCATCTAAGACCCACAGCCAATTGAGAAGGCTGAGAAAGGTGAGCATAAATAAACTGTTAGACTGCTACTCAACTGTAAGATGGGAGATGCCATCAACTACTTAGCTGACGATCATGCCCTTTCTAGCAAGCGTTGGAAACTATTTCTCCCATCAACCACCAACACGCACTTCCCCACTTTTGGTCAGAGCCACTGAGGCAGATTGTAATGTCTGAACTGTTGCTGGGGCTGGGGCTGGGGCCTCTTACTCTGTGTGGTCTGTACTACACTAGAGGATTGATTCACTCACTGACTCAGAAGAGGAGTTGCCACCCACTGTTTCCTGATTCACACCACTATTTCCAAAAGTGGCCATTTTAAGTGGTGTAACCACTTTACACAAGATGAAGCTGCAATCTTCACATTGATGATCATTCTCTCTGCATCACCTTTTCAATAAGTTGTTGTTTAAACAGTGAATGCCTATGATGTTAAGGAGAAACTGGCTAAGAGGAATCATTAAGTCTGACCTGATGAGAGTCCTGAACTGGTACTTTTTTGTTTCTGTCCTTTCATGGGGTGTGGGCATTGACTGGCAAGGCCAGCATTTGTTGCCCACCCCTAAATGCCCTTGAACTGAAAGGTCGGCTAAGAATCAAATACATTGCTGTGGACCTGGAGTCACATGTCAGCTTGGGCTGACAAGTGGCAAGTAACATTCGCGCCACACTAGTGCCAGGCAATGACCACCCCCAACAAGAGAGAATCTAACCATCACCCCTTGACATTCAATGGCATTACCATCGTTGAATCCCCCACTATCAACATCTTGGGGGTTACCATTGACCAGAAACTGAACTGGACCAGCCATATAAATACTGTGGCTACAAGAGCAGGTCAGAGGCTGGGAATCCTGCGGTGAATAAAAACAAAAGACTCTGCTTCTACCGCCTTTTCAGGAAGAGAGTTCCAAAGACTCAAGACCCTCTGAGGGAAAAGAATTTGCCTCATCTTCATTTTAAATAGGCGACCCCTTATTTTTAAAGAGTGACCCCTAGTTCTAGATTCTCCCACAAGAGGAAACACCCTCTCCACATCCACCCTGTCTAGTCCTCTTGGGATCTTAGACATTTCATTCAAGTAAGTGGTTCTCCTTGGTCAGGATTGACACAGGCTGCTGGAGGCAAGGCAATTGGTAAACTTTACCTTTTATTGAACATCCTGGCTAACTATGTACAGTAAAACGAGGCTTCACATAGAACTATCTCTCAGCATATTCTGTTGTCATGTGATCACTGATATGTAAACTGTCCATTTACATGTTTAACATTAACCCTTTACACTACAGGAAGCACTCTCACCTCTGTGTTCGATTCCCACCCCAGGGGCTTGAGCACAAAAATCCCTTGCTGACAATTCTGAGAGAGTGCTGCACTGCCAGCGGTGCCATCTTTCAGCTGAGGCGTTAAACCGAGGCTTCGCAGATAGGTGTGAAAGGTCCCAAGGCGCTATTTCGAAGAAGACCACGGAACTTGTCCCTGGTGTCCTCGCCGACATTTCTCCCCTCAACCAACATTGCTGCAAAAAAAAAGGACTATCTGGTCATTTGCCGCATTGCTGTTTGTGGGAGCTGCCTGTGTGCAAATTGGCTGCCGTGTTTCACACAACAGTGAGAACTACGCTCCAAAAGTATTAAAACCTGATGTCGTGGTGGGCACTACAGAAACGCTGTCTCCTCTTGCAAAGAATGGGATGAGATACGAGATGTTAGGTCTTTGTAGGGTGGAACAAGCTCACTAAGAAACAACATCATCTTGGAGAAGGAAGGAGAGAGGGTGGGGGGCGCGGTGCAGGGGGGATAAAGCATCGGGACCTATATCAGGATAGGTGGCTACTCTATTCCTGCTTTAAAAAAAAAACACACACACGCACACAAACAAGCTCATAATTTGTTTGCTGGTTCACAGAATCATGTCAAATGTTGTGCTGATCTGTTAAGCTCAGGGAACCACAGAGGATATTTTGGACTGAAACCACTGGAGCAAAGAACTCCTACTGTTCCTCCGTACTGGGTCCTGTTTTCATTTCAGCCAATGAAAGGTGGCTGGAGTCCAAGGTTTTAAGCTGCAGAATTTATTTTCAAGTCATCGCAACTCATGCAAACATTCAGATGTTTTGTTACAAATGTTTGATCTAAGGCCGAACTTTGAGAAAGATAGTTTGCCATGAATGTTTATACTGCTTCTCCTATTGTGCTCCTTCCATTGCCTAGACCGCAGCTGCCCACCTCAACATGGTTGTCAAGGCGTCAAAATATTTGCCTGAATTTTTTTAAATTCTATTTTTGACAAAGGTGTCAGCCGGTTTTTTTTTAAAAAAAAACAAGCCTCGGTAATAAAACACGTGTTGATTTTTGAAAAAATTGAGGTGGGCCAGAGAGATAAAAAAGAAGCAATTCTCCCTTTAAACTGGCTGCATTTGCAGCTTCTGAGGAAGCCTCCTTCGAAACCATGGTGTATCTTGGCACGTTGTGATACTGCTATATAGCACTGTCGTTGCTAGGAGACCATAGAGCGCTTGATGAATCAAAGCATTGTTCACCATCTCACTCTCTCTTGTCGTTTAGTCACATTTCTACACACAGACTCTAAACAGAGCTGCCAAAGGGTCTACCAGGAGCCAGGACAAAGAAAATAACCACCCCCATCACACCCCCACCCCCCTCTCCTCACCTAATATCTGTGTAGAAGATACGTGCCAGGCACCCTGTTTAAGGCCTTAGCACTAGGGCTTTGTCCTTCTTTGGTCCTGTTCTCCTACTGCTTTCTATCCACTGGTGCAGCACGTAAACTTGGCAATTGTTAGGCCAGATCTGCTTCACACACACACACACACACACACACAACGCCCCTTTCAATGGGAGCAAGTTGGCATCACTTTGTCTCAATAGTCCCTGGGAAACTGTCTTTTTGCCACTGGAGTTTTTAAGGCAGACTTCAAAAGAGCTCGTTGGGCCAATGATCATAAAAGCAGAAAACGCTCAGAAAATGCTCAGTGGGCCAGGCAGCATCTGCGGAGAGAGAAACAGGGTTTAAAGTTTCAGATCGGTGGCCCTTCATCGGAACTCAAGAGTCATCGAGCTGAAACGTTAACTCAGTTTCTCTCTCCGTGGATGCTGCCTGGCCGGCTGAGATTTCCCAGCATTTTCTGTTTCTATTTGGGATTTCTAGCCCCTGATGTATTTTGCTTTTTGCAGTTCGATCAGTGTCACAGTCAGGAATGGGATTGGGGCTTTCTAGATACAGGGTTACCGACCATCCTGGGTAGTGCAAACCCTGGAGAAAAATCATAAGAGACATTCAAAAAAAACAGTTTTCTTTCCAATTTGTTTGAACATTCCATTTATTAATGCTAAAAATACTGGATTATAGGGGGAAAATTCTGCTTTACTAGGCAGGGCAGTTGGAGATGGAAGGTAAAGCCATAAAGTCCCAAGGAACATGTCCCACCAGGGTTAGCAACCTTATTGAAGAATCAAATTCATGATCATAATTCATGATCATTCCTTTACTGGTTAGGGATATAGGTGAAGAGAAATGGGAAGCAGGTCAGAATTGAGTTTTTAGGATAGGTAAATACTCCAGAATTTTGGGGACCAGGGAGAATCGATATAAATTACAATTCCTCCCTCAGGTAAAGCTTCTACAATAAATCTTACGTCTCCTGCAGATGGAGAAGTCCCAATCGGGTCTTTTTCCTTTCTACTTCCATGTTTCTATTTGTGCTCTTCCTCCTTGACCAATCAAGACACCGTCTAGCTCAGCAAACCAATCTCCCACCCTCACAATTTAGCTGCCTGAAAAGGAAAGACTTGCGTACGATGGTGAACCTCCCCCCCACAACCCCCTCAGACAAGTCTCAAAACGCTTCACCTACTACGAGTTAGTTGGGCTTGCAGTGGCTACATGTGGGCAAGTACAGCAGCCATTCTGTGCACGGCAAGATCCCACAAACACCAAGTGCGGTGGATGTCCAACAGGAAAGCTCTTGCTCGGGGTATTTGTGAGAAGAATTTCTTGCTCCACCCCTCAAGAACTCTTCATCCTTCAGTTAACACCGCAAGATCTCCAAAATGCGCTTGCGCCTCAAGAGCTTGAGATCTTTCTGTTCCACTTGGCTCAGTGCCACTGATCCGCAAAATCTTCGGGGGTGGGAGTGGCAGGGATTTCCTTTTATTTCCACCCCCCCCCAAAAAAAAACCTGCTGTTCTTTAGCTTCAAATGGGAGCAACACAAATAATGTGTGCTCTGCGTTCTCAGAGGCCTGGCAAAATCCCTATCAGTTTACATTCCGTTGGCAATTAGTTTAATTATCAAGGTTAAATAAACTTTTATGTGAGCCAAAATAAGAAAGCTGTTGTCATAACAATATTTTAAAAAGTCATATAAACAAAGATACCAGACTCATTTAGTGGGACTAAACAGAAAATGGCTCTCTGAAGGAGATGGCCAACCATAATGTTCAGTTCTCCCTCAGTAAATACATCTATGTGCGACATAAACAAAATAAGCTAATTTATCACACATTTACTATATGCTTATAGACTGTAATACACTCCTTATGGGGCCTTTAATGTAGTAGCACGGCCTAAGATGCTTCACAAGATTGGCACTGATCCAAAGAAGGTGGCATAAGGACAATTCACCAAATACTTTTTGAGCCAGGTTTTAGGAAGTGTCATAAAAAGGAGGAGATCAGGGTCGAGAGGCAGGAGACGGTCGGGGAGGGGACAAAGGGGAAACCAGATGTAGTGTTCGGTTGTTCGGTGTTCGATCATCTGCGCCTGTCAGCTGATCTCTGTGTGCTGCCAGTCAAGCCTGGGTGTGGTTGCTGAAAAACAGAAACGAAACTGAAAGCGAGAAGCTAGAAGCATATGAGTGCAGACATTTTAAAAGCATTGTACATAATACTGGGTTGCCAACTGTATTCCTGGAAATGTCATCACGACTTTCCCCCATGCTCCAGCCATTAGTCAGCCAACCTTGTGACACACTGCACTCCTACGCCCATTAGAAAGCAAAACTACTCATTACCCAATTGGATGATGCTTGACTGTCAGCCAAACAGCCTTTTTTCTTCACCATTTTCAATCATTTCATATCTGGTAAAAAGAAATGTTCAAAGAAAATGACAAAAACAAACCCATCTTATTTAATGTCCCGATGATTTTTCTCTAAGGTTGCACAAGGCAGTGTCCTGGAGATTGATCTTCAATTCCTGGAGACTCCAGGCCAATCCTGGAGCGTTGGAAACCATAGTTTAGACCTGGAAATGTGTTATCTTGGCAGATCTCCGAGGCAGAAAACACAACACAGTGTACGAGACGACAAACTGCGGCACCCCACTTTTACCCCAAAGAAGACCACAAACTTGGGAGTCTTAGGGTGAAAATGGCAACTGTTGGATAAACGCCCCAAGAGCAGAATGGGAGAACCACCCCTCCTAACCTCATGGGAAGGTAGCCAACAATTCCTCACACTCTCTTGCCCCCTTGCCCCACCCAAGATTAGCGTCAACCAGCATCTTGAAGTCACCGTGACTTCTTAGGAAGCCCTATCGGCAGGTTATAAGCGCTGGGGTAAGGCATTTTGAGCAGATTAAGGAACTCTGCCATGCTTGACACTTCAATCAGCTTTCACTCCCCAACTCCAACAGAAAACACATCGGGGAAATCCATTGTTACACTGCTGAGTGCTGAGGATAACATCAAAGATTCCAGGTGATGTGAAGGGGGGGAAGAAGTCAATTGAACTCATTAATAATGGCCACATTTTATTTGCTGAGAGAGAGATTTCCTTCCTTGCTGATGTATAATGCAGGGCTCGATCCTCCATTCTACCACAGCCGAGAGGAACCAATCGGAAAACGGTAAGGTAGGAGGAGGGCGATCTCCTGAAGAGATAAAAATTCAACCCCAGAGTCCCACCAGAAACGTCTGTGGTCACCTCTCGCGGTCGGAGGCTGACGGGCCTCCCACGTATTTCCATCATTTTCCGATGCCGACGGCAGGATTGTCGCTTTCGAGAAGCTCATGACGGCGGAGTCCAAAGGCAATGGAAGCCCCACTATCCCCAGACCAGGAGGGTAAAGCGGAGAGAGGGCGGGAGAAAACAGGAATTGGAAGCCCGCACAACTTCAAAGACAAAATGGTCGCCATAGTGGTAGCTGTGGCTCAGCGTCACGGAATCTTCTTGTGAAAGCGGTGGCTTGTTCCACCTGCATCTCCCCCCTCTACCCACCTGCCCCAGGTCAAAAGGTCAGGGGGTAAACCCACCTCCGTGAGGCCGGGAAACCCCAACTTGATTTGATGGCCGTTTATTGGCTAAGGTCGTTTCTTCCCACCCCCCACCCCCCCCTCCCCACCTGGGAACAGGTCCCGCCTCCATCCGGCCAGCGGATGAACGGCAGCCCTCCAGTCTCAGCAGCGCCACCAGGAGTGGTGGCCGCTGCCGGGACTGCAGCCGGGATTGCTGGAGGCTGGGCGCCAAGGGAATTGGGGTCGTTTTGTCGGGGACGGTCAGGCAGGCCCAGTGAAGGGACTGTGATTGGGTGGCCGTGAACAGGGGAATAAGCAGGGGTGAGGATCAACATTGAGGTGGGGGTGGGGGGGGCCTGCTGTTGGGCACACGGTGCCCAGACAGGAGGCACCCCCCCTAGCCCGCTGCAGTGGGAGGAGGGAATTGGCCGCTTAAGGGCCTCGAATGGTCCAAGCTGCCCTACGCCTCCCCTGCCACAGATAAAATTCAAGCAGAGGCGGGTAGGTGACAGGCACTGCATTCCTCACCCATGCCACCTTATTTTATGCCCACCGCCACCCTCCCCTCAAGGCCGACCAGGGTGGCACATAAAATTTCGGTCAAGGTTCCGAGAACCAATCCTACTGCAGGATTTGAGCTCAAAAGTCCAAGCTGACATTCCAGCGCAGTACTGAGGGAGCGATGAACTGTCAGGGGTGCTGTCTTTTAGCTGCAACGTTAAAACCAAGGCCCCATCTGCCTGCTTGGGCGGGTATCAAAGATCCCATGGCACTGCTTCAAAGGAGAGCAAGGGAGTTCTCCCCAGTGTCCTGGCCAACATTCATCCCTCAGTAGAACAGATTATCCGGTCATTATCACTTTGCTGTTTGTGGGAGCTTGCTGTGCGCAAATTAGCTGCCACGTTTTCTACATTACAACAGTGACTGCACTTCAGAGAAGTACTTCTTTGGATGTGAAGTGCCCGGTGGTCATAAAAAGTGCTGTATAATCGCAAGTCTTTTTTTTTTAAAAATACCATGGGCTGTACTTTTATATTTGTCAGGAGTTTCTAAAAAGTCCTGCCAATTCCGAGTCCTACCTTGTCCACGTTTTCAGCGCTAGTTTAAAATCCACCTAGTGTAATGAATCTTCAACACGTTGCATACTTCAGTTAACTCAGCTTTTCACTGAGCACCAGCGATTCCCGGTTTGCATGTTTCTGATTACATCCAGGATGCACACGTCCACCCAGATCTGTTTGACAAATCCATTGGAAATTCCAATTCACACTCCCTGGGACAGGGTTCATTAGAAACATCTTTTTCTCATCATTCATTATTCAGGGGTCACAAAGTCATAGCTGGAACCTGTTCATAGTCTATTAGTGCAATCAGCTGTTACCTGTCAAAGGGATGGAAAACTTGTTAATACGATACTATTAACTCCAGGTTCCTAAAATTACCAGGACAAGTTGCACCTTGTGTTCCTTTTTGTATGGTAGGGTTAAGGGGTGAACTAAGTTGAGTTGTTTGACTCAAAGGTTTGAAAGGATAGATAGAGATTTTCTCCACTGGGAGGAGACCAGATCTCAAAACAGATAACGTTAGAATGAGAACTGGACCATTCAGTCATGGGATCAGGAAGGACTTCTTTACACAAACCTGGAGCACTTGTTCCCACAACCCCAGAGGCTGAGGGTGAATTGCAAGTTTCAAAACCGAGATTGGTAGGTTTTTAAATTCACTGAGGGTATGGAATCAAGGCAGATCGATGGAGTTCAGGTACAGATCAGCCTTAGTCTAGTTGAAGGGAAGAACAAGTTTGAGGGGCTGAATGGCCTCCTCGTTGTTCCTATGACCCTCCTGCCATCTTAACACGATGCTAGGATTGTGGGAAAGCAGCAGTCCAAAGGTCATCTGTCCTGTAAATCAACAGTTCAAAGCGGAAGTAATTCTCTATTAGGTTAACGAGAGGCTTCCAATAGCTTATAGAATTTAGCAGAATTTTACACCTCGCAGGCGGGCGTGTGCCCGACCCGATCGGGCATAAAATAGTGCGAGAAAACGCCGGGCGAGCGTCCCAATGTCATCCCGCGCGTGCGCAATCTACAGGTCTGTGGGCGCGCGCTGGAGTCAGGGCCACGCTCACCATCATTTAAGAGGCCACTCAAGGCCATTAAAAACCCAATTGAAGCTGGATTTTACGTTGCCTGGTCAATTTCGCGTTCATCACACGGGCAAAACGGGCAGGCGGGCAGCCCACATTTTACAAAACCTCATCCAAGGGCGGGATAAAATGGTTCAGCAGCATTGCCAGTGTGAGGAGTGAGGAGTTTAGGAGATAGTTTGTTGCTGTTGCTTATTTGAACTTCACAGCTTCATCTCAGTTCTGAGCTTCATTCTTAGCATTTCCAGGCTTCATTTCAGGATTCATTGGTGTCTCCAAGGCCCCCGGAGGATTTTGACCGTGTGGACCCTTCCAGGTATCAGACAGCCTTCCCTTACCCTGGGAATGGGGATTGTGGTCTCCACTGGGGGCACCTCCTCTGAAGAGGAAGAGAGGGGCAGAAGGGAGAGGAGGCTGGGTGTCCCAATACAGCCTCCAGGGGAGGGACCTGTGGGAGGAGAGATGCAGCCACAAGGGGCACGGGGCCAGCAGGAAGCCCAAGGCAGAAAGGGCTGCAGAAGACGCCACTATCCTGCTGTCAGGGTTTACAGGCAGCGATGCAGCTACCTCAATATGTCCGAGGTGCAATGTCGAAGGAGACTCCAGGGAGACTGTGACCTCCATTTGTCAGATAATTGGGCCTGAGATCAGCTCCGACTGTGTGGGTGGACACTCCATGCCAGTGACCCTGAAGGTCACAGTGGCCCTTAAATTCTAGGCCTCTGGCTCTTCCCAGGGATCAGTGGGGGATCTTTGTAGAGTCTCCCAATCAGCTGTCCACAGTTGCATCGAGTTGGTGACAGAAGCTCTGTTCAGGTGGGTAATGACATTTATTGATTTCTGTACGGACGAGGCCAGCCAGGCTGAGTGAGCCAGAGGCTTCACAGCGATTGCTGGCTTCCCCGTGTCCAGGGTGCCATCGACTGCACACGTGGCCATCAAGGCGCTAGCGGGTCAGCCGAGTGCCTTCGTCAACAGGAAGGGATTCCACTCCATGAACGTGCAGATAGTGTGTGACCACAGGATGCTGATTCTACAATTCTGTGCAAGGTACCCAGGCAGCTCCTGTGGCGTTCAGACACTCCCAGGTGCCGGGGCTGTTCAGTGCTCCAGCCCGGCTGGGTGAATGGCTGCTGGGTGACAAGGGCTATCCGTTGAAGAGGTGGCTTATGACGACTCTCCATCACCCAAGAACAGAGACAGAGCAGCGTTATAATAGGAGTCACGCCTCCGCAAGGGCAGCGATAGAGCGGACCATAGGTCTTCTGAAGATGTGCTTCTGATGCCTGGACCGTTCAGGGGGAGCACTAAAATACCCCCCAGAGCGGGTATCACTGATAGTGGGTGTACGCTGCGCTCTCCACAATCTGGCACTGGCAAGGGGGGACCCACTGGAGGAAGAGGATCTTGACGCAGCTCCACTGGCCACAGTAGTGAGTCAGAAGAGGAGCATGGTGAGGAGAATGCAGAGGGTGTGGAGGCAGACCTCGGTAACCTCCAGGGAGGCAGGGACACCAGGGACACCCTGATCCAACCCTCCTTCAGCTAGACTGCCAAAGATCTGCTTCCACCTCAGGCCAGGGTTGCCGCCTCCATCCCAGATTCTGAAATGACCCTTTCCTTTGAACCCAAAGCCCGCTCAGTGCCTGTGCATTTCAGAGCCACTCATATCCAGTGTTACAGACTGGCATACCCTGCACCAGAAAAAAAGGTGAATCATACTCAGGCCATTACAACAAAAGCAAAATTTATATAATTTTCACACTCAAAACAAATTAACATAACCATCTCTGGTGTTCATTTCCACACCAGTAAACATATAAACAAACCATTACAGAACAGAAGATCACCTGTGAACAGTCCCTCTTGTGCTCATGGTGCCTTAAACTTACATTTGCAAGTGCTACATCTTGGTGCCCTCCCCTCCCCCTCGCTGACACTGGTGTTGGAGACATCCTGCTCACTCTGCTGTCTTGTTGGCCGTGATGACCTTGGCAGTTGTCCTCTGGCCAGTGGAGCCTGTGCTGGCCCCAGGAGCAGCCAGTGCCACGGCTGGCATCTGTCCAGTTGCCACAGCCTCATCCGATGCCATGGTCACTGGCAGAGGAGCGGAGGGGCTGCTGCCATCACCCAAATCATCCTGAGAGGGGTCCGCAGAGATGACAGGCAGCTCGTGAGGTTGCTCTGGACCTCCTTGCTCCCTACTGCTGGACAGGCACCTAGCTGGGATACTGGGTGCCTCATCTGTCTCCCACACTGGCACTGACCACCTGAGGTCATTGCCCATGTGAGGGCTGCAGGTCCGAGAGCAACCCCAGGATTGCCTGATTCTGTCCCTGGAGCTGCCTCTCCATGAGAGTCGCCACTCTCTCAATGGAGGAGGCAGTGTGCTCGGCCATGAGGGTCAACACAGTGCTCATGCTCCACAGGGACTCCTCCACAACAGAGACCAATGCGCACAGACCCTCATGGATCTCCGCCAAATCCTCCCACACATCCCACTGGACATCCAGCATCTTGCGCCTAATGGACGACTCCAGGCATCAGCCTTCGATTCAGCATCATCCTGGTGCCCAGCAGTGCCCTGACTGCCAGCGCACTGGGCACACTCTACCTCCACCTGCACCTCAAGCGATTGAGAAGTGCGCTCACCGCTGTGCACTGACATTCTAGTCGAACATCTAATGCTCACCGAGGTGCTGGTATCTGCGCTGGTGCCTGATACAGAGAGCGGGTGTGATGCAGGTGCATGTGAAGCCCGGTGGCCCTCTGGCGTCAGGGGTGGCTCTTCGGGGTCCAGAGAACGAGTGTGCACTGGCGAATCTAAGGGACAATAACAACATGTCATTAGTTTAAGCCATCACACTGTCACTGTGCACGCCAGGCACCCTGGTGAGACAATGGAGATCTGCATCATGGTGCCATCGTCTTCCAATGATCAATGGGGAATCCAGTTTTGAGGCTCCCATCAATGAAGAGACTGCACTAGAATGTTTGCACCATCCGAAACCCTCACCCCTGTGCACTGCACTCTGACCTTCACCTGACACCCCAGCCTCTCCACAACCAGCGGAACAAGGTGCATGGAGGCTCTCCAGCTCCAAGGCCTCCTGCTCGTATCTGGTCAATATTAGGAGGTTTGGAGAGCCTCTGCCAGTCTGTGGCCTCTCAATGTTATTATAGGTTGTCTTCTCCTGAAAGGACAGAGGAGCATTGATTGGTCCACTCTCTACCCACAGCGCCATTGCAGCCTGGCCAACCCCAGCTGAGGAACACCTGGCAGGGCACATCCGAGCTGTGGCCTCGAGCTGCAAGGGCAAGCAGCCAGGGCTCACCCCCTTGGCCAGCTCCGGCAGCATTGACAGTTGGCACTTGGACTCTAACACCCCTGATCTCCACCAGAGGGATGGCCAGACCTTTTAACGCTTCTCCACACCGAACCATGCCAACACGGTACTCACCCTTCCCGAGCGCAGCAGGCTGTTGAACATTGTGCGACACTGCGCCCGTACTCGCCACACAGCGTCCTGGCTGCTGACCTCAGCTGCCACCTCCTCCCAAGCTTCTCTTGTCTGGTGCGGTCGCCTCCTCCTCCTCCTCCTCCCATCTCTGGGGGATGAGGGCGACCCTCCTGGCAGCCACCTCCTCCAGGAGGACCGCGGGGCACTCACCTGAGAAGGAGGGGGCCGAGTGCCCACCTGACCTGCCCTCCCGCCTGGCATCTCCAGCCGCTGTGGAAGGCCATAGCTTCGGTCTCCAGAACGCAGAAGATATGATTCTTCCCTGGCAGCCATCGAGGAGCTGCCTCCGCTGTTTTTAAACCGCCCACTGGGACACCATTGGACCCGGCCCCCTCCCCCACCCGGCCCCCCTCCCCCGCCCGACCCCCTCCCCCACCCGGCCCCCCTCCCCCACCCGGCCCCCCTCCCCCACCCGATCCCCTCCCCCACCCGGCCCCCCTCCCCCACCCGGCCCCCCTCCCCCGCCCGACCCCCTCCCCCACCCGGCCCCCCTCCCCCGCCCGACCCCCTCCCCCACCCGGCCCCCCTCCCCCGCCCGACCCCCTCCCCGACCATCCCGGGGGGAAAACACATTTCACGCTGGGCGGGCCTCAATTGGCCAGCCAGTGGGTGGTGGTGGGCCAATCGCGGTCAGGGGCCTGTTTCCCAGCCAGCCCTGGGCCCGCTGATTGGCCCACACCCACCGAGGTTAAAATTCAGGCCACGGTCACCTCCACAAGTTTAGCCCAAGGAAACGCTCCACGTCCCTGTCCACTGTGTCCCGTCAAGATGATTGAAACCCTTGGCTGATGCTCACTTCCGTCACACGTGATGAGGAGATGGTGGCGTCATGGTAATGTCAGTCGACCTGCAATCTAAAGGCCCCGGGCTGATGTGCTGGGGTCATGGGTTCAAATCCCATCGTGGAGGCTGGTGGAAGTTAAATTAAAAGCTAGTTTCAATAGGGACCACACGACCATTGTTATAAATACCCACTGAGGGAAATCTGCCTATGACTCCAGCCCCACAATCAGTTTAAGGGCAATTAGGGCAAGGGCAGCAAATGCTTGCCCTGCCAGCAACACCCACATCCCATGAAAGGAACGTGTGAATGGAGTATTAAGGGCCCTCCACACTGATCCACGCCAACACTGTGTTCACCATTCAGCCCTTCATCCCTGCTCTGGCATCCAGTAAAATCAGGGCTGATTTAAAAATAAAATTCTGCCTCTCCCCCCCACCCGATAACTTTTGACTCTCTTGTTAGTCAAGAATCTATCTACCTCTGCCTTAAAAATACTCAATGGTCCCGCCTCGACCGGTCTCCGGGGAAGAGACTGCCAAAGATTCACGACACTATGAAGGAAAAAAAATTTCTTCTCATCTGTCTTATGTCCCCTTATTTTTAAACAACGACCCCTATTTTTAAGGCAGAGGCAGATTCTTGACCAACAAGGGAGCCAAGAGTTCTACTCTTTTATGTTCTCGACACTTTTCACAGATCATTAAAGAAACACTTTCTCTTCTCAATTATCTTTCTAATATAATTGACCTTCCACATATTTGCACTTCCAGGAAAGACCGGTCAGGAGTAGGAACCCTCGATAAACCAGGAGGAACTATGGAGGGTTTTGTATAATGTGTCCCCAGCCCCACATCCATCTGGACCCAAACTCAATCAGATTCATCTCAGAGATCCCAAATTACCACCCATCTTACCAAATACTCCATTGCTCATTTCAGGGTAACCGGGGCCAACGCAGTTGCTGCCTCTGGTCAATGGTCAGGAATGTTCCTGGGCTCCATTTTGGCCTGAGTCCAGAGGGGGACTTTGGGCAGGAGCCAGATGTCACCTGAACAAGTATCACCCACAAATGCAACACCCGCCACGCACCCCACCCACCCCACCCACCCCACTCACCCACCCCCTCACCCCACCCACCCCACTCACCCCACCCACCCCACTCACCCACCCCACTCACCCCAATCACCCCACTTACCCCATCCACCCTACTCACCCCACCCACCCCACCCACCCCACCCACCCCACCCACCCCACCACAACACCTCCATCGCACCCCTTGACACAAGGCAATTGATCCAGTCGACGAAAGAAAATTCATTCAGATGCTCAATGGCAGCTCCATTAATGAGACAGAGAGTGCCCATGGACTGCACCCTGTGGTCATCGAGGTGTACTGCAGCAACTTCAACAGCACCTTCCAAACCCGTGACGTCTACCATCTAGAAGGACAAGGGCAGCAGATACATGGGAACACCACCACCTGGAAGTTCCCTTCCAAGTCACTCACCATCCTAACTTGGAAATATATCACCGTTCCTTCACTGTCGCTGGGTCAAAACCCTGAAACTCCCTCCCTAACAGCACTGTGGGTGTACCTACACCACATGGACTGCAGTGGTTCAAGAAGGCAGCTCACCCACCACCTTCTCATGGGCAATTAGGGATGGGCAATAAATGCTGGCCCAGCCAGTGACGCCCAAGAACGAATATATTAAAAAGAACATTACTCAGACCCAGATTGGAGGACAGAGAGCGGGAGCGGGAGTTGGCCGCAGATCATTTTGACGTAAGTTCGAGGAGGGCATCTTTGAGACTCTCCCAAGAAAGAAATCCCAAATTGAGTGCCGATCAGAATTTCAGTGCTTTTCCCCCACCACCCCTCCCACCATCCACCCACCCCCACAACTCTCCACCTGCACTCCCGCCCCATTCCTGAACACAGGATTGAATAGAAGCAGCAGATAGTACCATGCCGGGCCTGTGAAGGTTAATATGGAGCGGGGGGGTGGGGGGGTGGGGGGTTGGGGGGGAGGGGAAGTGGGGAGGGGAAGTGGGGAGGGGGCGGGGTGGGGGGGGCAGGGGGGAGGGGAGGGGGGGGTTTTGGTGGTTGGGTGTACAGCAGTCATGCATTAAGGAGTAGCAAACAGTCAGTTCGGCAATGCTTGGAAGAGCTTCCAAGTGGGATACCAGCCAAATCCACCATCTGCTTTGAGTTTTATTTTTCTACCCAACTCAAACTGCACACTGAGTTATCTCCGTAAGCAGGCCGTGCAGTATAGCCCCCTCCAGGTTAATCATTCTATCTTCTAGAACCCACATCAACGGATGGAGCATTCAATTGGAACCATTCGGGCTTGTTGTAGACGTGTAAACTGTTGCCTCTTTGTGGTATTGTAGTGTAGCAATTAAAGGGCTCCTTCCTGCTCAATTAAGCCAGACACATATATGAAATATTTTGCTGTCGCGGCGGTTCAGTGTATACATTTGTCAGCCGATTCCACAGCACAGGAGGCCTTTCGGCCCATTGGGCTTGTGCTGGCTCTTCGGCGAAGCAACCCAATTCATCCCGCTCTCCTATTCTTTCCGCATAGCCCCGCCACCCTTTCCACGTGTTTATCCAATTCCCCTTTGGAAGTTACTACTGAATCTGCCTCCACTGACCTTTCAGGCAGTGCATACATTCCAGATCATAACAACCGGCTGCATAAATTAAACATCTCAATCTCTCACCTCTGGCTCATTTGTCAATTATCTTAAATCTGTGCCCTCTGGTGACCGACACTCCTACCAGTGGAAACAGTTTCTCCCAATTTTCTCTATCATTTCTAACCTCTTATTAAATCTTTCCTGGACCTCCTCTACTCCATTTTATTCATTCACGGGATGTGGGTGTCGCTGGCTGGGCCAGCATTTATTACCCATCCCTAGTTGCCCTTGAGAAGGTGGTGGGTGAGCCGCCTTCTTGAATCACTGCAGTCCCTGTGGTGTAGGTACACCCACAGTGCTGTTAGGGAGGGAGTTCCAGGATTTTGACCCAGCGACAGTGAAGGAACGGCCGATATATTTCCAAGTCAGGGTGGTGAGTGACTTGGAGGGGAACTTCCAGGTGGTGGTGTTCTCCCATGTCGCTGCTGCCCTTGTCCTTCTAGATGGTAAAGTTTGCAGGTTTGGAAGGTGCTGTTGAAGGAGCCTTGGTGAGTTGTTGTAGATGGTACACACTGCTGCTACTGTGCTCTAAGGAGAACAACCCCAGTTTCTTCAGTCTCTCCAAATGACACGCTGCACTCCCCACTTTGGATCAACTGTCCGTGTAAAGTTGAGTTCAACATCTTTAAGTGAACCACCATTTCAAAGCAGGGCTAATGAGACAACATGGCAAACATTCACCATTCAGTAATAGGGAAAGTGAAAATCAACTTTCTTTTAAAATCAGCTTATCTTTCCTCTCCTCCTCTCAATTCACTTGCCCCGTTTTGGATAAGTGCGTGTTTGTGCTACGATAGGATATGGCCAGAGTTCTGATGGCTCTCAACGGGGAAATCTCTTTCCGACCTTCCCTCCAGAGCATGCCTGAAGACTGGCCACTTGGAAAAGCTTCAGGATCATGGGCCCGTATCCTTTAAGCCGTAAGTCTGGAGAAGATGTATTGTTTGGGGGGAGGAATAAAATTAAAACTGAATACACCCATTGAACACAAATAATGTGGAACCACGCTCACATTGTGGGGTCTCCTCCACACAGGGGAGATCACATGAAAACCAAATATGACCACTTTGCAGAACACCTCTTTTCAGCTTCACAGGTGAGGGGGGTCCCCCTGCTTCAACTCTCTACCTTACTCCCACTCTGACCTCTCTGTCCTTGACCTGCTGCAGTGTTCCAGTGAAGCTCTCGAGGAACAGCACCTCACCTTTCGCTTGAAGCCTTCTGCACTTAAGATTGAGTTCAACAAATTTAGATCATAACTTCCGCCTGCATTTTTGTTTCCTTTTTTTTTTAAACTGGTTTGGTCCTGTCTCTCGTTTCTGTCTTATTTCCTTTACCTTGCATTCGGGTAGCAGGTATCCTGCCTCATGAAACCCAAACTGAACAGTCTGCTTCTATCAGCAAAAACACACGGATATATTAACCAAAGGAACATTTCACTCTGACAACTCATCTTCCAGATAACGTGGCAATGCTCTTGGATGCTCTCAAACAGAAAAGTAAACAAATCAGTTTACCTTCCATGCTACTCTTTGATTCTGTAGCCCATACCACCTCTCGGCTCATCTTATGTTTCTTTGCTTGTTCCGTTACCGCTCCCTTTGGCCTTGCTCTGTGAAACCCATTTGTCATTTAGTCTATCCCGGACCCCCTCCCCTTTTGTCCACTTTCCCGCTCTCCTCCCTCTCAGTTGCTCAAAGCCCATTACAATTTCTAACTTTCCCCAGCTCTGATTTAAGGTCGCAGGCCTGAAACATTAGCTCTGTTTGTTCTCTCTCCTCAGATGTTGCCAGACCCGCTGGTTTGATTTCCAGCGCTCTCTGTTTTTATTTCAGGTTTCCAGCATCCGCGAGATTTTGCCGTCCTTTCGCCTCCCGGGCCCAGGACGCCAGTTTCAGCACAAGATGTTGACTGAGTGCTGAGGAAAGCCTGCTCCATTCTGCCATAAAGCCTACAGTACAACTGGGACGTGGGAGAGAGTTACAGAGTGTGGACCTCAGCCAATGTCACAGGCTGAACCAGATGGATCTCGACTTTGGCATCCCAAAGATCGCCTACTTTTACCTCTATATTGTCTCCAATCTATGCTTTGTCACCTCCGCTATTCCAATAACTCTGTTGGCCACATCCCCCCTGGAGCTCATCCAAAACTTAGCTGCATATATTCTAGCCCACACCAAGTCCTCCTCACGCATCACCTAATGTCTGCCAGCATTCCCATTTTAAAATTCTCATCGTAGCCTCATCCCTCCCTACACCCGTAACCTCCTCTAGGCTTATGAGGCCTGTGTTCTTTCATCTCCGGCCTCTTACGCCATTAACACCAATGTTGGCCATGACTTCAGTCATCTAGGCTCCAAGCTCTGGGTTTCTCTCTTTCAACCTCCCCCCCTCCTCTAAATTCACCTTGAAATATTTCTTTTTCACCTGTGTTCTAGCTGCCCACTTTACCATCTCCTTTGGTCAGTAGGGTTGCCAACTGCGATTAAATGTATTTCTGGAGGTTTCATCACATGATTTGCCCCCACACTCCAGCCATTAGTCAGCCAACACATCCATCCTTGTGACGCACTGTCTTCCCACGCCAATTGGGAAGCAAAAAGATTCATTACCTAATTGGATGATGCTTGACTGTCAGCCAAACAACTTTTTTTTTTGCCCATTTTCAATATGTTTATATTCAGTAAAGAGAAATGTTCAAAGGGAATAACAAAAGAAAAACAATCTTTTTGAATGTCCCAATGATTTTGTTTTCTCCAGGGTAGCACACAGCCATGTCCTGGAGATCAATCTCCAATTCCTAGAGGCTCCAGGCCAATCCCTGGAGGGTTGGCAACCCTACTGGTCAGTGTAATCTTGAAGTCACATTCCTACTATGTAAGTGCACATGTATGTTGTTATTTGGTTGATGATGCAGTGCTCCAACAGGCCCCACACTCTCCTCCACTGCTGCCTCTTTCTCCGCTTCAAGGTTTGACTCTTGAGTATTACTGCCACTCTTGTACAGAGAGGGCTTCAGTTTTTCCCCAGACTGTCTAATATTGTATTATCCCACCAGTGGGTTGGCAGCAGCTTTGGAAATACAAGGGCCCCCCCTCCCAACCCCGTGATTCACTTAATCTCTTGAGGCAAAGCAGTAACCACAGGTTCAACCACAATGCAGCTCACATAGGCTTCTCAACAGAGAGTAGCGCATTGGAAATGACACAGATAAACACTCAACACTTAAACGAGAAAGACATTGGATGGCCAGCTCGACACACCGAATTCATTTGGATACCCTGTGACAATTATCTCCGTGTCCCGCCCAGGGGGCAGATGTGTGTACAAATGGCGGGGTTTTTAATCTGTTTTTTTTGGATGTGGATGACACTGGCAAGGCAGCATTTATTATCGCTGAATCCATGAAGAGTGAACTACAGAGCGCGGGATTGCCCTGACGCTCAGTGGTGGACCAATTGCGTTTTCGACAACAATCTGGCGGCTCCCGTGGTCATGTGACTGACGCCGAAAAGTTACCAGCTTCGTTGAATTTAATTTCGCAATTCGGCACTGTTGGAATTCGAACTTGCGACCCGGAGGTTACTAGTCCAGTTCCATTAAGTCCAGGCTACCATAGTCTTATGTTAATGCTCGTATGAGCACGGCTTCCGCAGAACCAGATCAGGAGACTTGTCCTTTAATATGAGGATGTCCCAGTTAAAATGACCCAGCTGAAAAGTAAAATCAGAACAACTGGATGTTTCAACTGGTCACTGCCCAGGCAAAGCAAGACAGGGCTGCGTGTTCCCATGGCCCACAATGTGAGTTCCTCATCTCAGGTAAGCAGATGGCCATTTAAATTTAATTGAGTTCACAAAAACCTGGGATATAAAGCTATTCTCAGTAACGGACACCGTGAAACGGTCATCGGCTGTTGTCAAAACCCATCTGGTTCACGAATGCCATTTAGGGAAGGAAATCTGCCATCCTTACCCGGTCTGTCCCTACACGTGACTCCAGGCCCACGGCAAATGGACTCTTAACTGCCCCTCTGAGCAAGAGCAAATAGGGATGAGCAATAAATGCTGGCTTAGCCCACATCCCATGAATGAATGAAAAAAGTGTTCACTGTGAGGACAGGGAGAGAACTTTAACTGAGAAAGCAGCCAGGCCAGTGTGACAAAGCTCACAATAGCCCATTAGCATAGGAACAAGAGGAGGCCATTCAGTTCCTCAACACCTGTCCCATCACCCAATTAAATCATGGCTGATCTGTATTTTAAGTTCTTTGATTCTGTAACTCCCCCCTGTCTAAACTGACAAAAACAATCCATCAATCTCGGTTTTGAACTTCCAAATTTCACCCCCCCAGCCCCCATTTTCTTGAAAGAGGGAGTTCCATATTCCCGTTATCACCCGTGTGACGTCTCCTGACATCATCCCAGCTCTAAATTTTAAGGTTGTGTCCATTTGTTCTGGACACCCACCAGCAAAGGCATCCTTCACAAATGAAACAACCTCAGTCAGATCACCCCTTAATCTCCTACTCTCGAGGAAATACAGGCCTTGCCAGTGCAACTTGCCCTTATAATCTACCCCTGGCATCATTCTGATGCTGCTGGCATTGGAGGCACGCAGCAGGAGTAGATTGGACACCTATGGCGGTGTTCAATGGCGGTGACGGGGGCCTCATCAGCCGCTGGAGAGCCGGTGAGAGCACCGCTCCACCTCTTTTAGGGGTGGCCCAGCACACTGTGTGTCACTCAGGCGCTTGACGGTCAGGCTTGGCGGGCCTCCCCCCGGCATCGAGGACCCCGGAGGCAGGAGTCTCGCCTGCCGAGGCCGGCCGGCCAATCAGAGGCCAGCAGCTCTACTGAGCGGCAGCAGCACCAGTGGCGGCGACCGGTACTACGCCCACCGCAGAGCCAGGATCGCCAAGGGACCCAGGCCATAGGCGAGCCATGGTGGTGGTGGTGGAGGAGGGGGTGTCACAGAGTGGGGCGGGGGGAGGGAGCTTGGCAGCAAGGTTAGAGGGGTGGGTCCCAGCAGACACCCCCACCCGGCCACTTCCTAATCCTGGCCCCTTGATCAGGCACTGCAGGCCTCACTGAATGAGGGACCCTCCCCCTCCCGGAACGCCCACCGCCCAGGTTAAGGCTCTCAATTGGCAGCAGGGCAAGGAGACCACCCACGGGCTTCCCTGCCATGGAATTAATCGGCGGAGGGGGTGGAGGGAGGCGGGAAGGCAGCAGGGTCCCCACCCACCACCTTCCCGTCTGATTAAGTGCCCCCCCCATCCCCCACCGCCCGCCACCAAACTCGCCATGGGGGAGGGCATTAAATTCCGCCCTGTTCCCTCTTCTGGTGGCTACAAAAGGGGGAAATCCCAAGATTTGGAAGGAGCAAAGTAAACTTGTCTCTTTGGGGGCCCTAATGATATTTTAGCATAGGAACGAATTCCAGCTTTGTCAAAACACCGGCACAGTCCTGGTCCTTTATTAGTGCAACAGGCATTTCCACCAACACGCCTGACCCCAGCCTACCTGCCAAAGGTCTAACGCATCGAACTTCCAAGATTCAAAACCCACTATTCTCCGCTCAGCCACCAGATGGCAGCAACCCTTGGCCCGTTTTAAAGAGAGACTTGCATTTATATAGCGCTTTCCACATCCGCCAGACTTCTGAAGGTGCTTCGGAGCCAAAGGAAGCAAATTTTTGAAGCGTTGCCACTGCTGTAACGCAGGACGGCACGGCAGCTAATGCTGCGCACAGCAAGATCCCACAAACAGCAATGTGACAGCGACCGGATAACCTGTTTTCCTGTGGCGTGGGCTGACGGGCGCAGGCGACGACTCCCCTCCGAAATAGCGCCTCTTGGGATCTCTTACACCCACCCGGACAGGCAGTCAGAGCCCCGGTTTAAAGCCTCATCCCAAAATGGCAGCACCTCCAACAGTGCAGCAGTCCCTTGGCAGTGCACCGAGGTACCAGCCTCGATTTCGTTTGTCTCCGGAGTGGAACCTGAACCTGAAACTTTACGATT